>NC_140099.1:0-600000 GCF_964237585.1 Gallinula chloropus | reverse complement strand
GCCAGTGGAGCACTGCTGGGTCGTGCTCTATGTTCCTGCTCTATGTGTGCTGAGTAGGGGCCACCAGACATCTCAGCTCCTCCACCCACGGATCTGGAGGAGTGGCTGTGCAATACCAGGTCACCCTTGAGAGGATGGCAGAGCCAGTCCCAAGCCTGCATCACACAGCCATGCAACCAGCACTGGCGTGACTGGGGTCATCGCCTTTCAGCCTCAGTGTCCTGCTCTCATGGCAGGAGAGCAGGTTCAGTGACAAGGTGGACAACCTCACAATGTGCCATGTGGGTGGGAGCTCTCTCCACTTTCTCTTTCTCTCTTGGGATGCTCCCACTGCAAATCTCACCCTGAATATGCCCTTTAGAGCAAGAGGCTGCCATACTGTGGCCTTACTGCTGCTCGCCGTGCAGCGAGGGTGGGAAAGACAAGGGAGCGAGAGGCTGCGGAAGAAACTCAGCAAGGTGAACGAGTGAAGACAGACCAAGTGTATTTATCTTTCCCAAAACATTGCAAAATACACCCAAGCCTGGCCTACAGCGAAGCACAAGCAGTGAGGAAATCTAAGGCGTGCGGATGCATTGCATACCAGCACGGAAAAGCGACAGCGAGACAAGGCCAGAACAGGCCAACCACACTCCCCTGGGAGTCTAGGAAGTAAGTGAATCAAAGAGGGCTTGGGGCCAAACCAGGCCAAAGAAGGATCTCTCAGGAGTGCAGGAAATAAAATGAATCAAAGTGTGTTTGGGGCTGATACAGGCCAACCACAATCCCTCTGGAGTCCAGAAAATGAATTTAAATGTTGTCTGGGCCAAGAAAGGCTATTAAACTTTCCCCCACCACAGAACAAGTCAGCTGTGAACCAAAGGAAGTGGGGCCATTCTGCCTTAATAGGGACAGGACCCCAAAGCACGTGTCGGCATATTCCTGCTCGTCCAGTTCTCCTCCTGAAGCACGGCTTCCCAAGATGCATGGCTTGTGCTTTGGGCTAGAGTCACCTCCTGGACAGGACCCCCACTCTGTAAATTCTCTTGAATTTTCCACAGTCCCTTAATGAATCACACAGTCACAGAATTTTAGGGGTTGGAAGGGACCTCCAGACATCATCAGTCCAACCCCCTGCCCAAGCAGGGTCCCTGGGACAGGGCACACAGGTCGGTGTCCAGACAGGGCTGGAATCTCTCCAGAGAAGGAGACTCCACAACCCCCCTGGAAGCTCCTCTGCCATCTTCCAGCATTGTCCTGGAGGTTCAGCTGCAGGTGTCTGGGGTCAAGAGTTGTCCTGGCATCTGTCTGCTTGTGGCAGGCCAAATCAGTGGGTTTGTTGGTTATGCTCATCACAGTGCTGGCCATGCTTCCAGCAGTCTTCTCCACATGTATGGTGGTGCTGGCCATGTCTGTGGCAAAGCTGACTGGTGAGCTGCAGTCTTTAAAGAAGAACAGGAATAAGCTGCTTCCACCATTCAAGGCTGTCATGTCAGTCTGGGCCCATGGATACTGGTAGGGAATGAGATGATGACTACAGCTTCTCATGGTCAGTGGTTGATCCTCCACCATGTGCTGCAAAGCCCTTGGGAGACACAGTACTTGGGTAGGAAAACTAAACCCACTCTCCTTCACCTGGTGATCCTGCTCCAAGGCATCCTACTAGTGAGGTTAATCTGTCAGCTGTAGATCCTCCTCTACCCCACTTCCTACAGCCCTGCCTGCTACCCCAGTGCTTTCCCACTGCAGGAGTGCCACTGAGCAGGGCAACTGCCTCCAGAATGAGTCTAAAGAGCCCTGTCAGTGCCACAGCTTTTCTGCTGGGAGGCAGAAATCCTTCACAGGGAGGGGGGAGACCCTGGCACAGGGTGCCCAGAGAAGCTGGGGCTGCCCCTGGATCCCTGGCAGGGTTCAAGGCCGGGTTGGATAGGGCTTGGGAGCACCATGGGCTGGTTGGGGTGTCCCTGCCTGTGGCAGTGTGTGACTGGGTGGGCTTTGAAGTCCCTTCCAACCCAAACTGGTCTGTGATTATAAACTCCAGGTCAATTCCTTTACTGCAGCATTGCAGAGACAGGGAAAGAAATGTCTTGTGCACTTTGCTTTAGTGTGTCCATCAGGAAAAGAGACACTGAAAAACTCAGTTTGGGACATGGAGTGGCTGCTTGAGCCACTGTTTCCATCTCTGCCTCCTACAATAGAAATTCCCTTCCTTGTTACCAATTTGACCCAAAGCTAAAAGGCTGAGAGAAACCCCAACAGTGCCAAATATGTGTTCTTAGTTCATTTTAAGAAGGTAAAGTATGTCATGAAACAAAGAAACCTGTTGGCTCAGAAGGTCACCAAAAGCAGCATGAATGATGGTGCCATTTTTAGCAGCAGGTATCTCATAGGAGACTCCTCATGACCTTGCCTGAGCTGTTTATGGCTGTCAGGGGTGACTAAGATTAGGTCACTTACTTAAAAGTCCCATTTTAGGTATTGATTGGCAGGGTTTGTCTGTCTTTACTCCACCCTCCAGCAGCAGTACCATGCTGGTGGCACCTCTCTCTCCGAGGGCCATGCTGAGGTGCTTGTCCTGATGGACCTCCATGGGTCCCATTCTGCTTTTCAGCCTAAGGGGCACTTGACTGCTTGCAGCCCTCAGGTGGGTGCTGGTACCTAAGACTTTTCTTACAAGTAAATAGCAAGTTACCCTAACGGAGGGGCTCAGGACAGGGACACCCGGGGTGAGGCTAACCATGATTTACTTAATCTCTGGTTGGCTCTTCAGAGGGAGCTAAGCCACCACAGAGAGAAAAAATGGCTAATTTGGATGCTACAGTTATCCTTATCTCAGCTTTCTGTCCTTGCCGGTCACTAAATTATCCCACAGCCCTTTACAGACAGTGCTGTTATATCCACAACTCTATTAATAAACCTTCTGCAGCAGTAAATCCCCGTGCCTGACTGCAGACTGTCAGTACCTCCTCTGATTTATTCTCCATTTACCCACCATTTGCTTCATGGATAAAATGAAGCGGCCGCTCGTTTTACTCCCTTCATGACCCCTCGTGATAGTGGTGACAGCCTCTGAGGGAAGGTGCTGAGGCCCCCCATGGTTTGCAGTTGTGACTGCTTGCAAAGGAAAAAAAAAAATTAAACAATCCTCACAGATGGAGATGCCCAAGAGCAGGTTTCTCCAGAGGGATCACAGATTCACAGAAGGGTTTGGGTTAGAAGAGACCTCAAAGCCCATCTAGTCTCACCCCTCTGTCACAGGCAAGGACACCCTCAACTAGCCCATGGTGCCCCAAGCCCCATCCAACCTGGCCTTGAACCCTGTTAGGGATCCAGGGGCAGCCCCAGCTTCTCAGGTCCTCCCCACCCTCACAGGGAAGGATTTATCACAGATATCTCGTCTCAGTCTCCAAGCTCCAGCCCTTGGATCATCTTTGTGGCCTCCTCTGGATTTGCTCCAACAGTTCCACATCTTTCTGGAATGAAACTGAATTTCCTGGGTTAAAAATGCAAAGCCACCCCATGCAGCAAGCTCAGTGCAAACTCCTGCATTTGTTTAAGCGATGGACGATCCCCGAAGTGTTCCTGAGGAGAGTAGAAAACCATGCATGCCTTGTAATTAGCTCTAAATGATTATGAAATTTTGGGAAATTGGTGTTTATGACACCTGCTGAGGTACACTTCCTCCTCCTGCTGAGAGACGGCAACGCAGGAAAACTACCGAGCCTTAACTTGTCTGACCTCCTCCTGACCTGTGACAAAATCACTCAAGACAATTCGACTTGAAGCAGCGATGGGCTCCCGGTTGTTTGTTGAGCTGGAGGAAATTCGTTTCCCTTCCAATTACAAATTGTCATTATTTCGCATCTCACTTTGGGGGAAAATTTGGAGTTATTTTGAAACCACAGGTGATACGATCCATTAAAACTGGGATTTAAACACCAGTTTCAGGCAGCAGATGGATAAACTATCAGTCACTCGCCTGTAGGTGGAAAAATCTTTGCTTAAGCTATTAACACTCCCTAGCGTAATACTACCTGTGTTAAGCAAAGGGAAGTCTGTTTTCTTACTGCGATTTGATATTGGGACATAAGGGGAGGAGATAAGCTTTACAGCAGCACTGACAAATGCGTCTGTGATAACAAATGAGACCCTTACACAGCAAAACTGTCCTTGCAGCTCAGCCTACGCTGGCGTGGATCTGGATGTCCCACTTCCCTGCAAGGGATCTGGGGGTAGGAAGGTCCTGGGACAGGCTATGGGGAGAAGGAAGAGGAGGAGGAGAGCATGGTGTCTAATCCTTTGGGCTGCCACCGTTCCTCCTGCTATTTTTCACCACGCTCTGCAGAAAGATGCCCCAGTAACGCAACTGCAGCCGGTCGCAGCTCTCGTGGAGCACCCGCCGGCTGCGGCACTCCGAGCACTGCTTTACAGCAGAAAGGTTTTGTCCTTAGCTGCTCCCGTTCATTTCCGCACGCTCTAAGTGTCCAGATCCAAGAGGGGGATGGCTTCCAAGGAGAGGAAGCACAGATGTTGGGAAATCCAGGAAGGAGGCTCATCTAAGTATTTAAATATGTAGCTGCTTAAGAGCGCGGCTTACCCATGGAAACTTGTGCTTCCGATAGGCCCCATCCAATCGCTGCTGAAGTCAATGCAAAGACGCCCCTGGAGTCAGACGAGGTTAAACTGCACTCAGAGGAACAAACGTTTCTGCTCCCTTGAAACACGTGTAGTTAAAGAGCCGTAGCCCACCCATCCATCACACGGCCCGCGACTTCCACGGCTTCCCCACGTTACTGGTTTCCATGCTCCAAGCACGTGCCTGTTTCAATGCTACTGGTTAATCTCACTGTTACTTGCTGGAAGGGATTTCTGTCTAGTAACTAAGTGAAAGTCAGGGCATGTATGTGCTGGAGAGGGTGAAGGGGGATGTTCAGCTTATTATACCTTTTTTTCTTGTGGTCCTCCCTGAGTTGGGTCCCAAAGCCTCCACATGGGTGCATACAAGAAAAGTCTGCACGAATGATGGTGGTAATTAATTCAGCCAAGGTTTCATTCAGTATGAACTGCTGTCCTGGACATTGTGTCTGTTGGAGTGGTCATTTACTATTTTCTATCTTATTCTGCATTAAGAAATGTAGAGGTCCTGCTTACACTTGCAAGCTGGGGAGGAGGACAGGACACACAGCAATGTCTTCATCATCTCTTGCCTCTTGTAAGTAAAGACTGCAGAGGTCTGGGAACAGCTTTACAGAGCACTGCATAGTGATTTTAAAGCAGAACCCCACCACACATTTAACAAGCTCCTTCTTCAAACTGAAGAGGACAGAAGGGTTTCCCAGTCTCCTGCTGGAGTTTGGCTGGTGGAAGCAGGACCAAACTTTTGAAGACTTCATTCAACTGCAGACAGTGGAAGGTCTTTACCACTCAAGGTGGCCCCAGTGTTCCTGGTGCTGCTGTTGAAAAAGGCAGATGCTAACATCCCTAACCAAAAGCCATAGTCCATGGAAGGCTTCTGTCCATCATTTCCAATGTGCCCATGTGTGCCCAAGCTCCTGCCCACCTTGGACAACAGTCCTCCCCAAGATACACCTAGGCACCTCGTGGCTGAGCTGGTTGTCATCTGTGGGCCAAGGCATGGCTTCATCATCTGTAAGGAAACACATTTCATTTTCCCCCACCATTCAACCCCAAGTGTTTTGGACATCATCCCAGGTTTTGTGACCACTCAGGTATATAAAAGGCTGTGTAAGAAGGTCCACCTTGTCCAACACCATGGGCTTTGAAGCACTGAGTACAGCAGGTGCTCACTGAGCACACCAGGTGCCTGTACCCCATGGGGCCAGGCCAGCATTGCAGAACTAAGGGCTATCCCTCAAGGCACAACCCAGCTCAGAGATACCAATGCTCTGTGGCAGTTAAACACTCTAACTCCTTACCAAGCACTGGGGCAGACATACTTACACTAATGGGTATGTATTTCCTGAAGCAGTGTGTTCTTCTTGCATTTCTTGTCTTTCCTTTTTCTCTTCTGCTCTTTTGCAACCATGAAGGCCAACTCCACATAGTTAGACATGTGGAGCTCAGACCAGTTTGTCATAGCTAGAGATCCCTGAAGGTTCCTGGATCTCCATACCTCGTTTAGGCAGGTCCTCAAAGTTCCTGACGCAAGAACATTCTCCCAGCCTGTTCTTGTGCAAGCCAGGTGAATCCACCCCATTTTTATTTCCCAAGGAATCCCTCTCCAGCAACTTTCTCTCTGATGCCATGAGCTGTTTATAAGACAAGGACCGTACGGAACACCCTGACTCTCATCTCGGTGTGACATACACACTGTGCTTCTTGGAGACTTTTCCTGAAACAGCCTACAAGCATGCACAGTCTTCTGCTTCCCCCCTTTCCTCTTTCCTTCCTCTGCTCCTGTTTTCAATCACGGACTGCCCAGGCAGCATAGTGGTCAGGCTTAAAGACTTGCTAGAACTGGATTCAAGATTTATGAGAACTAGATGTAACCAGGCCTCTCCCAGAGGTTTGGGAAGAACAGCTGGAGTCTGGCACTTTCCATCATGACAAGGACTATTAAAAACTAAGAGTTGAACTGCAAAAGCAAGGGGAATAAAAAAAATGTTTAGGCTTAAAATGCAAAACAAGCGCCTGCAGCATCCAGACCGTCTGCACAGGGGCCAATTCTGACAGCAAACGGCTTTCGCAGCTGCTGCTAACCCCGGCTTATTTTAGAAACCACTTTAGAAATAAGAGGTTAAAAGAAAAGAGGGAGGGAGGGGGGGGATTTCAGCATGAGGGCTGTCTGTGTGTGATCTCTGGATGCAAAGCCCTGACTGGAGCGCGGCGGCGGAGCGGTTCACATCCTGCGCTGTCTGGAGGCCGTTTCGGCCGGGCCACCCCACCCAGCGCTGATGTAATGCGCCCCGGCCGGCTGTGTTTGTCGAGATCGCTAAGGCGGGCGCGTGTCCGGCCATCCCAAGCCAGGACGGCAAAGCTGCTCCACGACGAGGAGGGAGGGGACACCGATGATGCAGGGTCCTTTGAAGGCGCTGAACTCTTGCTTCCATGCTGCACATCCTCAGCACTCCCACCCCGTCCTTGCTCTCCGTCCCTGTGACACCATCTCCGTGTACAACCTGTCTCATGTCCAAGAACTGTACATGGGTTGCCCCCAGCTGGACTTGGAAGACTCACGGACCTCCAACTGCTTGCAACCAAGAGTGGGATGGGGGTCCTTGGAAGGGAAGCCAGAAAGGGTGCTGCTGCTGGAAAACTGTGTGGATCACCAGTGACAAGTCTACTGCCCAACTGGCTTGTGCCTTCACTGATGGAAATGTGGACGATGTGTCAGCACAGCCAGGTTGGTCACATTTGTTTTTCCCCTCCTACCTAGCACAACACAGATGACCATTTCAGACCCAAACTGCCCACTGACTGAGGTGTCAGTGCTGATTCATAAGGGATTCCATGCTCCTGACTTCTGTGTCACTTGAGTACCTACAGCTTTATGGGATGCATCCATCTCAGGAAGCTAGCAAACAAGGCAATTTGGATTTATCCCCTTTTGATAAATGCTACCTAATGCTCTAGAATAATTTGCCCCTAATTCACAAGGAGAAGAATCAAGCTCCCTATAGCTCCTTTGCCTGGCCTGCTCCACAGCTTTACCAGAATGATAGCCAGCAATAGTATGACCTCCCAGCATGGCCAAGCCAAGGGGTTCTACGCCTTCTTTTGCTCTGGGCATTTTGTTCCTCATTTCATTGGGAATCCTGGGGGTCTGAATAGCCAAACAGCCACCTCTACCTGTTGTTTTTTCTTCATGCTGAATCGTGTTCCAGGTTTCTCCATTAGCCCCAGAGAGAAGTCATCAAATCCCCCAAAATCTCACCGGCTGACATCAACATCTCTCTGAGTATCCATACCTAGATATGCACCTAGGAGGAGCACCACTCTCTCTTGAACTGCAATACTAATTGAGGCAAGCCCACCACCATCCCCTTGGATGCTTTTCCCCAAAATACAGTTGCCATGAAGTCCTTCACAGATTAGTACTGCTGGTGGTGGGGAAAGCTTTGCTAGAGAGAGATGCACTGCACAAAAATCGGGTGTGTTACATTTCCAGGCACCCACCTGCAATGCAGCACCCTGTGTCAGGCCACACACAGCATTCCTTCTGCCTGCTGAAGACAACTCAAGGGAAGGTTTATATTCTCATGCAGTTCCCCACACTGTCTGAAGTCAGCTAAGCAGGCAACGGTGCACTTAAGGCTGTATGTCCCCATCTTCATTTGTTCAGGACCTGACATTTGGCCTGGAATACAAGTTGGTGGAGACATGAAGATCAAACCAAGCCAAAGTTAATGCTGAAGAAAACCAACCATGGGCTGAGCGGAACAATGGAAACATGCTGGTGAAAAGAAAGAGTCATGATGCCAACCTCAGAAGCTTATTCCAGATTTTCTGGCCAAGAAGAGGTTTCTAGTGATTTGCTTTGGTGCCAGAAGAAGATGGTAGCAAGAGAAATGACTTTGCCCCTAGTCAACTTTCACACTGCCTCAAGCTCCGTGGGGGTGGGCAGGAGCCCACCACCTCCTTCAAATCTGCACCAGCAAACCAAGAAAAGCAATGCAGCCAAGATGGAAGGTACTTATAAAGGTAGCAGGACTACAAAAGCAAAAATAAATGACATCTAAATCACAGCTCCCAACCCCATCCTAAAAGAGTAGGAATAATTGCACAGAAAACACCCACAAACAGGGATTGCTTGGCAAAAAGAAAGGGAATTCAGCCCTCATGCCAAATAAATTAAGGGAGCAAATGAAACTGCCACTCTCTAATGAGCTGCAAGACTCACTTCTAGCTGGTCTCAGGCGAAGCCAGGTTGGTACTGGTGGACTGATGAACTTTTGAGAATGAAGGCGCTCGTTCGACCCACTGAATGTTCAGACATGGTGGTGGCACGGGTCAGTCATCCTTGGAGTTGGCAGCACAGCTGCCACTCAGCAGAGAGGTTATTTGGGCTTCGCATCTGAGCACAGGGTAGTCCAAGATGAGGTTTCTCCTCACCCTAAATTAAGCTGGACTTGTTCCAGTAGCTCTGCCCAGGAAAGGTATCCCTGGCTGTTTGATCCCAGGGAGCCCAGCACTGGCCACAACACTCCAGGTGGGGCCTGACCAGGGCAGAGCAGAGGGGGAGGATCCCCTCCTTCGACCTGCTGCCCACACTCCTCCTGATGCACCCCAGCAGTGGGATATTCCCATACAAGGATTGCAGTCTCATCACTCTGCCAAGACACAACAAAAAAAAGAGGCTGTTTCGTGGTGGAGGAATATGAGGAGCACATGTTTGGTCAAGCTGGTGGGCAATGCTGTTCCTTCACCTCCCAAGGCTGGCTGGGCTCTGGTATGCCCATAAAAACATCCCCTGCTTCCTCCTCTTGCTGTGGAGGCAACAGAAAACCTTGATTTCAGCCCGTGCAATTAAACCAAATGGTTGCCACATGTCAATATTTGTGTTGTCAGCCATGTCTCTTCATCTGTGGGGCTCCGAAAAACAAACAGCAAAACGCAGCCCTGTCCATTAGAGTATGACCCCGAGGTGTGCTGCGGCCTGAGGCAGCATCCAGACCAGTAGGGCCAAGGAGCCTAAGATGAGAAACATGCTGGTCTTTGGATTAACATAATGCTCATGGAGTGATGCTGATCCTACCTGCCCTCTGTGGTGTCTCAGTGAGAAGATTCTCTTATCACAGTCACCTCAGCTTGCTTGGAGTCCTGAGTATGGCATCACATCATGTCCTTGTAAAAAATCATGCTCCACAGGTGGAAAACCTGTGTCTGATCTCTGAACCATGTCTGAACCATCTTTCCAAGCCATGTATCCAGAGCCACGGTCCTCAACACACCTGCCCCTAGCAGTACAGGGTCCTCCAAGCCAAGGACAAATCCCTCATCCCTCCTGAGCACCAAAGAGTTTTAATGCTCATCCATGCATCCTGCACCCACAGGACTGGGTCCAGAGTGAAGAACAGGAGGGCTAAAATCATGCTTGGCTGCTTGTGCCTCTAACCTATGTGATACCTGTGCATGAGCTCGTCTCCTACCCGGGCTTGTTTCAGCTCAGCACGAACATTAAAACAACCAGGTCTCCACTGCGCTTGTCTCCAGGGCTCTGCCTTTTGGCATTTAGGAGTGAGGTGGATAATTACACAGGATTTTTTCTTCCCCTGGGAAAAGACATGAAACCTGGATCATTTCTGCCTTTCCTTGGTGGCTGTCCAAGCAGAAGTTAAAGCTCTCACAGCAATTTCTAAAATCCCCCCTCTAGATAAGGCAGCGGCTGGGTTTCAAGGTTATTCTCAAGGGTGCAATAGCAGTATTTCTTCTTCCCTACAATACCATGATCTAATGCACAGTTTCAAGAAGCTTCAGGACAACTTTAAAACTGGAAAGTGTTTGGAAAAAAAAAAAGAGAAGAAGAAGAAAAAATCCCACCCTGTTAATTCTGGTCTGCTTTCTTTGTGCTGTTTTGAATAACTTCGAAAGCAAACTGGGAAAATTTAATTTACACCAGGGGGAAAAAAAAGAGAGAGAATACTGCTGTTCAAGAAAAGAAGAAAAAAATCTATGCTGATACTGTTCCACTCCAACAATTATTTCTAGCATATCCCATATATATGTATGTGGTATATATACACACACACATATATATGTGTATATATATATATAAATGTTTTTCCCCCCGGGGTGTTCCTTTTAAAGATTTTTGCCTTTTCACATGTGAACTGTAAACAGACTGACAGATGGAATTCTTTTGTATAAACTGTTTCAGATACACTATTCTTCCATGCCTATGTCAGTTGTTTACAGTATCAAAAAGCCACAGATACGCCTAAAAGTAAGGAAAGTTGGAATTTCTGCCAAACATTTGGATACCATCCATCCTCAGAGGCTATACCCTCACTGTACTGGGTGGTGCTGAGGAACTTCTCACCAGAGGCATCTCCACAAGATGTGTTGTCAGCAGGAGGCTGGGGGAATCTTCAAAGAAAGGGCTGGGGAGGGAAAAGAGGGGCAGTTTTGCAGACTGTGGGCCCCCAGATTCGCTGCTGCCAGTGTCTATACTTGCTAATGAGGGTCTAATAGACTGGTAGCTGCTGGGCTGGTGATGGGAACATCTGGAGCTCTCCACGTGGGTGGTGCATAGTCCCCATGGCTTTTTTTTGGTTTGGGTTTTTGATTTTTTTTATCTTGAGTGTTTCCCCTCCCTGCTTTCCTGTCCTAAATGCCAGGCAAAGACTCTAAACTGCAGAGCCATCAGCGTGCTCAGGGGTCTCCATGATTGTGGTTCCTGGTGTGTGAGTCTTTATCAACCTAGTCCAGGCCTTTAAAGGGTGCAAAAAGCCTCAGCCTTTGAACAGACTCATCCCAAGAAGTTCTCTTCTAGGAAGAGCTTGTTTCACTGGAGACACTCATTTAAGGTCTCTCAGACAGCAAGTTTCTCAGCCCTGTTGCAGAAACAGCTGTACTGGATGATGCCCAGTCTCATGGCAAAGTCATGTAGACAAGCCTTTGTTTTCCCTGAGCTCCAGTTCTGAGAAGGGCTTTGCCTGTAAGGCCTTAGGTCATTCAAAACATGTCCAAATACTCTGCACTGCTGCTTTTCTCCCCAGACCATGCTGTGGGCTTACCTGGAAGTAGAGAAATGGCCACCCATCTCCATCACCACCACAGGGCTGGGTTGTACACCAGACTCAAATACCACCTTTGGTGGCCTGTGATTCACAAAGATTGGAACAGGCCCTCCAGGTCTGGTTGAGCTGTCAAAAAACCAGCCACACTAGTGTTTTGTACCTCTGCTTCAAGGATCCATAGAAGACTGGCCATGCAGTGGGAATAGATGGATGCCTGCTGCTAGAGAGCCATCTGAGATGATGCAGTGAGTCAGCCACCCTGGGAGCAAAGGGGAAGGCTGTCAGGGATGCCAGTGGTATGGTCCACCAGAACGACCACTGGGCCTCCAGGTCTGAGGGATTGGGAGAGCGTGAAAAGGCCAAACAGTATTCAGATGAAAAAACCCCAATGTGATAAAAAGAGGCCCCTTGACATAAAGGAAGTTTCTCTGAGTTTTTGATTTGAGGGAAACTAGAAAAAAGAGCTGCTGAATGGCAGTGAGTACCACTTGTCTCCATAAGGCTCCTCAGGGACTGTCTCAGGGGACAACCCTCTTCTTTCCCAGAAGATGTGGTTTGGGAAAGATTGTGGGTTTTTTCAGCAAGACATTTCTTCATCCAGATTTGGAGCTCAAAAAGGTACCAGGACTAAAATCTTTGGGAAAAAATAATATCTCAAAAGCAACAACAAACCAAAGAAAACAACCTCTAACTGGCCAACACATCCCACCCCCCATCTTTGCCATCAGAGTTTGTTCTGTGTCAAGTCAAGCCCATAATCCCCACTGGAACAAAATCAGTCAGAAGTTTGTCTGCACAAACACCAGTGATGGTGGGAGTGTGGTCACAGCTCTCTGAACTTACCAGGCACCAGAGTGGGCTGCCAGCCCAGCAGCTGCCCAAACATGTCAGGATGTAGAGTTTGGTCTGCTTGGGCAATCAGGAAATCTGCCCTCAGCACTTACTTGTCAGGTTCAATACCTTCTCATAGCTGCTTCCTTGTCCCACTGTATTAATATACAACCACACCTCTGCATTTCCAGTGGAAAAACACATTGCAACATTGGGAATGTGGTGGCAGGCAATGAGTATGTGATCAAGAAATGTGTGAAAAATTCAAGAACAGGCCTAAGATGTTGGTATTTAGTTCTCCACCCTAAAAGGGACCAGCCTCTCCAGGCTTCCTCCAGTTCTCTGCATCACAGATGCTTCAGCACCAGTTTATCCTTTGCAAAGACTGTATCTATCCTCCTTTTCCATTCAAATCCTCAGCTGGGAGGCCATACGACCTCTCTCAAAGATCATCCACTGTGTACTGTAGGCAGGATGGTAGATGTATCCTGGAGCATTCCAAGATCACAGCTGTGTTGCCTTGGTCAGAGAAGCCAGAGAAGGCTGACTGCAAAGAGATGAACTTGGAAGATGGGTGAGGGATGCAAAGGAAGCTCAAGAAGTAGATGGAGGAAGCCCATATCTGTGCTCTGCTGCAATATGGAGTGAGATGACTGTGCTAAGATCAGGCTGGGGACTGGAGCTGAGCAAGGACCCCATACCGTGGTCCTTGAAACACAACCCACTCTGACATTGTGATTTCACTGTGACTTTGCAACATGGTGCAGAGCATTTGCAGCTTTTGCACCTGACATTTGCAGGAAGGCAGATATGCAGGTCCCTCCTCTCCTCTGATGGTGATGGTTCACTGTTGGTGACGTGAAGCAGACAGCTCAGACAACGTGCACACCCCAGTACCTTCCCAAAACACACCTGAGGTGTGAGGGATCTGGGGGCTACGTGGCATGCACTGTAGGAAGGATAAGGGCATTACAGAAACCATGGCTGTGCAAATGACCCTTTTGTTGAGGCTCTCAGATGGAGAACACCAACACAGGGCTTTGCTGGCTCTCCCTGTAACACAGGCAGCACTCAGCTACTTGCCCAAGTGAGCACAGGCTCCTCTTGCTGAAGGAGAAGAGGGATGCTGTCCTCCAAGTGCACAGGCTCAGAGTCTGTTCCCGAGGTCTATGTAGCCATGGTGAGCTCTGTGGTCATGTAAACATTACACAATCACGGGCCCCCGCTGTTTGAGGGCAGCAGAGGCACCACTGGACTCCTCCTCTTTGGATTGCTCTTCCTGGGGGAGTGCAGATCTTCGTGAAATCATGACAGCAAACTCCAGAGGTGCCTGCAAGCCCGCAGCACGCTTTGAATTATGCTCACATTGCTGAGAGGATGGGTCACATTTCTGGGAATCCTCCCTGACCTCCTTTGGTGATGCTCTGGCTTCCCGAGGATGGAGAGATGGAACAAATAGATGCTTCTTGCCCAGCCTTCAGTTCCACTTGCAGAACTTTACAACTCCAGGTGATTAACAAGCTCCTAAATACTTATAAACAAGGCCTTGCCTGGTGGACAGTCCTCCTGGAGGTATGGTGAAAGAAGCAGGTGGTGTGGAGAGCACGCCCTGGGAGCACTGGGGCAGGAAGCAGGAGAAGGGAGCACTCCAAATCTCACCCTTTCACTCCTGAAGGTTTACCTCTTGGTGTCTGCAGGATATTATCTCCAGCACAAGTTCTTGGTGTTCTCCTTGACTCAGTGGCAACATGGTTTGCAGGTAAGCCTTGTCTTGGATGGGGAAGAACCTACAGACATATTTTCTGCACAAAACCACCTCCTCTTCTTGGAGAAAGCTGGAATCCTGTCATGTAGCTAAATTTAAGGCAGATCTCCTGATGCTTCCTAAACTATTTTGCCATCTATGGGTACTGAGTTACTCATTTGCATGCTGCAGGTTTTCTTTTGAGTTTGTAGGAAGGAAAAAGATGTCCATGGGCAGGTTTACTCCTTCCCATGGAGCTGCTGATGGTGCGAAGTTCCTCAAACAAGCCGAGGAGAGGCAAAGCAAGGTGAAGGCAGCTTGATTTGTCCATCTTCATCCCCTCAGCTCCCTGTAGCAGCAGGACAGAAGATGCAGGTAGAGCTGTGGCCAGCTGGGACAAGAGGGGAAGACCATCATGGTGAAGCACAGACCCTTTCCACAAGCCAGGTCTTCGGCCAACTCTGAGCCTCCTGGACCCAGCACATCTCTGCATTGGTCAGACGGATGCGAAACGCCCTGTGAGACGCTGACACCACAAAGGGCTGGGAGTGCTTTTTGTGAAACAGGAGCATGATGAGCAGACCTTTTACTGCCTATTGGAAGCAGATTTTTTTCTTGACATAGAAGCACAGAGGAGCAATTCCTCTGGAATGAGAGCCCTGACCAAGGCTGGGCGACAGAAAAGGGTTTCCAGCGAATTGCGGAGAGGAAGGAAATCCGCCCTTGGGACAGACAATATTGTCTTTTGTTTTACTTTGTAGCACTGGTTTGTTGAATGCTTTTTGATTTCACAAGAATTCTGGAGTTTTGTAAACTTCCTTCAGAGATTTTTTCTGGGAAAAATGGAAACCCTGCTCAGGGTTCTCCTTTTCCAAACAAACCACTCGACGTTTTCATTCAAATCAAAGTTTTCCACTTATCGTCATGCATATTTCTCAACCAGTGTCACAAATGTGGTAGGCATGGCCTTACCATCTAGAAAACACTCATATTCAGGCAGCAGGAACTCAGGTCACAGCCCTCTCCTGATGGACCTTGTGCAGTAAGAGACAACCTTGCTCTCAGGACTTCATAGTCAGTACAGAAGAGACAAAGGGCAAGAGAAAAGAGAAAGATACTATAAATATGCTTCAGCAGATGGGGCGCTGAGGTGGCAAAAGATGAAGTGATTTGTTTGACGTCATGATCATAAGAAAACTAAGCCAAAAAGAAGAACTAAATCCACCCCTCTTGGAAGGCTCAGCACATATCTTTAACCACAGCCCATCCTTTCCTGCTGGTGCTGTTGACTTTTGGTTGAGCCTTTGCTCTTTGCTAGGGGATGGCACTTGGTGCAGCACTATTTCCCAGGGATCAGCCCCCATCATGGGGGTGTTTCTTGGCTGATTCATCAAGTTCACCGCCTGGTGCATGGACATAATGCCTGGTGCCTGCTTGTTCCCATCATTCATTCCCAGAGAGACCCGGAGCCCCAGCAAAGCATTCGGTGTAGGCAATGCTGACAGTGGAGATCTTTGCCACTGATTTGGTAATAACAATAATAACAGCAGCAACAAAACCAGACCTGCACCTCAATGGCTTTCCCTGACTGCCTGGCACCTGCAACCATGACTGAAGGGATCCTGCAAGGTGAGCAGAGCACCCATGGCAGTGTCACCTCCATGGGGACAACAGGAGAACAAGGGGTTTATCTGTCATCTGGCAACCAGGGAAGACACTTGCACTTGGTTTCATCCCACCTGGTGTACTGGTGGATCCCTGGCAACGTTCCTTTGACCGTACCAGAAAGCATCTACAACACTTGACCAAAATCTGGAGGTTTACACACCCCCCCCCCCCCTTTCCTTCTTGTGACAGCACAAACCATAGGCTGGCCAAGGCAGCTGACCCTGTTCTTTGCTCCCCTCCTGCGCTTCTTGCAGCTGATGGACAACTTCCACAGGCCAAACACATGGACCAGTGATGGGGACAAGCCACTTGCTGCTGACCCCAGGGGCAGCTGATGCTTCAGGGAGGGAAGGGCTTGGGTGAGCCCCGTGGTGGTGGGGCAGGCTGCCGAGCTCTGCTGGGCTGGCGTGCAGAGCGGGCTGGGATTAGGGCTGGAACTCGCAGCATTTGGGCCGTTGTGCAATGCTGGGCAGCTGGAGGGTTTCACTTTTCAGAGGGGAAAAGAAAATATGAAAAACTAGAACCAGAAAACTCTGTCCTTACTTTTTTTTTTTTTTTTTTTGGACCTATCCAGAGCTTTCCACAATGCTGGTGATTTAAACCAGGCCTGGAATATGAATGCTACTCTAATATTTCTACCTTATTCAGTTACATTGATGAGTCAAGGAGCTGGCTGGGGCTGAAACGCAGTAATGTATATACACAGGCTACAGCTGAAATCTCCCTGTGCAGAGACACCTTGTCAGCTAGGGCTGGATATGGGAGGTTAATAATGTTCTGTCCTTTTGGCTAATTCTGTGAGCATGGGAAAGAGAATGAATTTAATTTAAAATCTAGACATTCCTTCAGCTCTGGGACAGGGAAGACAAAGCTAATTTCACCGGTGGGTGGGGAGAGACGGAAGGGGAGCACATCCCAAACTCTGCATCAAGGCTACATCTGGCCCTGGAGCTGACTTCTTGGGCCATTACAGCCCACAGGTATGAGAGCCGTGCCGTTCCTTGGGGAGGAATGAGGGTGCACCCTGGCACAAGGGCTGAGAGGGGAGCAGGTGCCTGGCGTGCAGGTGAAGCACCTCAAGTGCCATCATACATCACTGTCTGCACTTGGAGTGGTAGTGGGGAGAGCTGCAGGTGTCTATTCACAGAAACCAGGGGATGGACACAGTGTCAGACCTAAGCAGGGAGCAGATGAATCCCACCGGAAACATCAGCCCGGTGCTGGGCTTTGCTCTCTACATCCCAGCCATAAGCCCTTAAAATGGCCTCCTCTCCCTTTTCCATCCATCATCCACATCTTCAGTCTTCTCACAGTCTCCCCTCCTCCATCCCCCATGCCAAATAAATCTCCTTAGAGTTTAAATAAATGCTGCAGTGTCCTAAAAGTCTTGTAGCCTTGGAGAGGGGGGAAAAAAAGAAAAAAGAAAAAAGAAAAAGAAAAGGTATTAAACCTGAAAGAGAAATAGTAGATGTGCATCTTCTTCCCTTTGGTCTCTGTGAAGGCTATTAAGTGATGCAGGGTGACTGTGGACAGGTACATGCAAATAATAGGATCAAGGCAGCAGTACAAAGGTTTGTCTCCCAATCTTAATGCAGGTGTGGGAGACACAAACCAGGTGGCTAAAAGGCTCCTTTGTTTGAAGCTGTCAGGAGGAGAAGCTGATAATCTCATGCCTCATCCCTAAACTCTCTTTCAGCCGTGTCAAGGCATCTCCTCACATCAGGCAGCCGGCAGTGACATGGCTATGTGCTAAGCTCAGTTAATGTGGTCCGAGGTTTAAACACTTCAGGTTGAAAGTGGATAATTGGTGGTAGTGGATTTTAAAAGCTCACACAGGTGCCTTTGAAAAGAGGTCAGGAGTCAAGTGCATCTCTCCTATGAGAAATGGTGAGCCTTTCCTAAGGAGATCAAAATTCTTCCACGGAGCGCCCCGGGGCCTTGTAGGAACTGTTATTAATTTAGTTCTGTATGTTCCAAATAATGGAAAAATGATACCACATGTGCACACGCCTAGGAACTGGGGCACGTTCACTGGGGCAGATAGGCTTTCACCTGGCACTCCTGCATCCTTAATTAAGGAATCCAATCTCAGTCCAAGCAGGAGCAGCACAGGAGCTGCTGTTTGCAGGCAGCTCATCCCAGCCAGGGCACCTGAGGCAGAGGAGGCACTGGGGGGGTGAGGGTGGGGACTGCATGACTTTGGCTCAAATAGGACCCTCGGGAGCAAGGACAGACCCCCAGCAAGCACCTCCCTGGGGGCCCCAGGCCTGCAAAGTCTCTCGCCTGAGTTTCCCGAGCGGCCAAAGGATTTGGGCACATGGGGGGCACCCTTGGTCCCACGGGGTGCTGCAGTGCCAGTGCTGCCACCTTAACCCATGACCTCTCGATTTTCAGGGCCAGCTGTGGGACTTATACACATACACAGCCTGCTGGGAGAGCCCTCCCTGCTGCAATCAGAGCCTCAGCAAAGCAAACACCCCACATACCTCAGCAAAACACACCTTTAAAAGAGACCTGCTCTCCCTTGCACTGTACTAGCTCCTCAAATTGTGCTCGATTAAGGCAAAGCTGGAGGAAATTAACATCCAATTATTTTCTTATGGTGGATTTGTGTGTGTGTGTGTGTGTGTGTGTGTGTCAGCCACAAGACAAACTCACCCCAACCAGCGTGCACATGGAAGCGGACGCTGCCCCCGGCGTATCGAGTTGCAAAGGCCCCAGACTCGCACCCAGCTCTCCCCAGCACACCCTGCACCTGCCCAGAGCGGAGGGGAGTTCAACAGGGCTCGGCCCGGGGAGCAGAGGCAGCTGGGCAGGTCGAGGCCAGAAGCAGCTGGTTCTGTCCCACGTTCACCATGTGTTTGGGTTCGCAACCCGAGCACCCAGCGTGACATGAGCCAAGGAAGCTGAAAACAGCATCGTTATTACTCATACCTGCGGTGGAAGGGCGATTCGGTCTGCCTTTGTAAGCAGTGAGTAGCATCAGCTCCTAACACCGGCACAGATGCCTCTAGGTTTACCTATGGAAACAGCTCCTTTGCTTTGAATGCCAGATGCTTTGCCATGTTGATGTGCATGGCCCAAGTGTGCACAGAGGCACGGCATCGCCCAGCTGTGAGAGAGGGGAAGGAATTCACTCCTGGAGAGCGTTCAGGTGAATCAGTTGATATTGTTTCAAACAGGACAACGTGGTGATTTTCAGGATAACACACCTACCAGCCCCACTGGCTGGATGCTTTGTGAGCAGGTGCTCCCTTTGCCAACAAAGCTGTTTGAATAAAATATCTGCTCCCATCTGTCCTCCTTCAATCTCGATTTGTAGCTGGGGACAATTTGTGAAAGATTCCCACTGGTGAAAAGATGGTATGTGTTTGTTGTTACTATTTCCTGTGAACTCACTTGCCTCACAGTAGCACATCAGAAGCTCTGAACAGGCACCAGTGAAGTACAGTCCCCACTCCAGCAGCTTTCAACCACCACAACTCCCCACCCTCTGAAGAGCAGCTCAGACCTTATCCCTTTCATTTCCATTTTATACTTCGATGCCAAAAATTTCTGGGAAGCCTTCACCTTTGCCATGGGGGAATTATCAAAACGCTTCTTTTTTGCTTTAGTTCCTCACCTGAGCAGCAGTGAAACTAATGCTTTACCACAGAAGGTTTCCCTTTTGACAAACTGATCTTTCCTGAAGGGACAAGTATCTCATTCAAAGGCATTTCCCGAGCTCTGGCTGTAAGGAACTTTAGAACAGCACTTTCCCTTTTTTTTATTAATATTGTTTGTTGGTGAACTGGCTTAATGGCTGCAGGGTCGGCTGACAGATAGGAGGTAACATTGTTCTTCTCCTCCAGCGAATGTAGTGTTTGGCATGACTTCAAAATAACCCTATTGTTTGTCATCTTCTCAAAATACACTATAAAACCCCCGTTAAAAGGAAAGATAACGTTTTCTAAGCATAAGTCAAATGCCGGGTTGCCTTTTTTAAAGCTGCTTGATGAGAATTAATGGTGTTGGATCTCCTGTTTTAAACACATTTGGCCAGGTTTTCTGAAGGCACCTAATTTATCTTGAGGCTCTTTCATCTATTATCTAACTGTGAGCTTGTTCGTAGCTCATCAGCCATCCTGGTTTTGACAGGGGGCCTTGTGATGAGTAGCCAACAGCGTACAGTGTCGGGGCTGTGCGGGTCTCTGGCAGGAAGGTGATGGGAAAAGGCTAACCTTCTGCCACTCCTCCCAGCGCTCGTTAAAAGCAAAAATAGAGCCTGAGACCACCACACGTCCTGTGAAGCCCTTCGATATGGTTCCTGCATCCCAGCATCAAGGCAGACCCTCGCTGGATCAGGTCTACTTAATGGGCAAAAGTTACTCCTGTCCTGTGGTGAGAGCTCAGGATGGTGTTTGGGGAGCTTCCTCCTGTCGAGGGGATGGACTGTGGGAGAGAATCGCTTTAGCCAAGGCACAGACTGGTTCATGCAGCCATCAGTACAGAGGAGGAAGCAGCAGAAGTTTGGAAAAAAAAATAGCCTTATCTAACAATGAAGGGAAATGAAGAGCTTATGTAAAAGCCCTTGAAATGAAGAGTAATTTTTCCACAGTTTGGACCCAAGCAAGAATTATCTGGTACACGATTCAGGACCATCACAGATGTGTAGATTTTGGCCATGAGCTCCAGAGCCATTCTGGAAGCAGCCAGAGCAGTTTTGCAAAATAAGGACGTCACCTTCTTTTTTCTGCTTTCAGCCTCAAGTGCAAGCAAGCACTTGGGGTAGCAGCTCCGAAGCTGCTGGAAAGTTTGTCACCATAACACTGGCTGTTTATACTTTGTGTGGATGAAAGAACAGCTTTCTTCAATTAGGCTTTGTACTTCAGCTGGCAGGCGGGTGCCGATTGTCTGAAACCCCACCTCTCTGTGCAGCCTGTCTGGGAGCTGATGGATGCTGCGCATGTCAGTGTGCCTGACCACGACGCTGACCTGGTCTGCTTGTGATGGGAAAGA
Source organism: Gallinula chloropus (assembly GCF_964237585.1). Classification (NCBI taxonomy): domain Eukaryota; kingdom Metazoa; phylum Chordata; class Aves; order Gruiformes; family Rallidae; genus Gallinula; species Gallinula chloropus. The sequence continues at coordinate 579,081 of NC_140099.1, read as the reverse complement.
ATGGGACATATCTACAGGCAACTGCAACAACGTGGATTCAGTTGTGTTGACACATATAGAGTGATGCAACTTTACAATCATAGGACACCAGAAGGGTTTGGCTTGAAGGGACCTTTCAAGGGCATCCTGTCCAACCCTGCAGTGAGCAAGAATATCTCCAACTACATCAGGTTGTCCAAAGCCCCATCCAACCTGACCTTGAATGCTTCCAAGAATGGGGCATCTACCACCTCTCTGTGGTGGCTCAGCACCACACGCTGCTCACTCCCTACCACAGGAGGGACAAACAGAGCCTCCATGGGTTGGGATAAGGACAGTTTGCTGACAAAAACCACCACGAACATAGAACAATATAGAACAAACAGTCACACCCAGTGCTAACACAGAGCATCTTATTGACCAGACAATTACAAAGTGCTGCCCAACAGCAAGGACCAACTTACCTGCCAAGCAGACACCCCAGCCACACTCAGACCATCCTGGAAGCAACAAGCCCCTGCCCTTCCTGACCAGCCCCTTTTGTAGGGAAGTGGTGTCAGGTGGTGTGGAAACAGCCCAGAGTAACTCAGCTCACCTGGGCTAACTCAGCTCAGCTGGTCTGGCTGCTTGGGGAGGTTAACTCTGACCTAGCTGTAACAGTGTCTCACCACCCTCAGCATAACACATTTCTTCCTTATATCTAGTCTGAATCTCCTCTCTCCTAGTTTAAAACCATTGCCCCTTTTCCTATCCTTTCTTGATGCTTTTCCTCTTTGGTCCCTGCTCCATCCACGTGCAATGAGTTGACGTACCAGGGAGAAGACTGGTGGTTCCTAACAAAGAGCTGAAGCTCATTTAAAGCCAGTTGTGGTGTAGAAACAGCAGAATCTTTCCATTGATTTCAGCAAGTTTTGAGCAAGTTGCCTGGATACCTAGCTATGCAACACAGCATGTGCGACCAGCCGATAGATATCTCTTTAATAAGAAACAGTGCATGGGAAGGGAACTGCCTCCATACCAGTGTGGATTTATAAGACACTGATTGCACTTTGTCATGCTGCTTTGCAGATTGAAGGAATTTTTTTGAGGGGTGGGGGGTGGTGGTATTATGGTTTACCAGCAACTGATAGCAAAACCAGGGCAAAAAAGTCACAATGCAACACCCATGGCAGCCCTTCACAAGCAAAACTGACTTATAAGCTAGGATCTAGAGAAATATGTGATTTCTTTTTTTGCCTTGGAATTCCTTTAGAGTGAAATGTGTCTCCTAGGTCAAGCCTTGACAGAGGAAAAATTATGCAGAGACTCCACGATGAATGAAGGGCTTATAATAATTAAAAACAAATGTACATCTTCACATCCAAGCAGGTACACAAACCATGCCAATAGCTCTCTTTTACCATAAGAAGAAGGAGTTATAGCAGATGTAGTTGCCTGTCCTACCTCCTGCCAGGGGTTCAGAGACCTGCAGAGATGTGGTGTGACCTTGGGCACTCACACGGCTGATAATCCCCTGCTGAAGCCTGTTTGTCCTTGGTGCCTGTTTGCATGTGCCAAACAGAGACTCATCCATGAGGCATGGATGGATGGATGGATGGATGGATGGATGGATGGATGGATGGCTACTGCCAGGAAACATCACCATAGGAGTGCTCTGGTCTTCCTGGACAGACTCCTACATGCCCCTGACCCATTCCTGCAGCACATGCTGCGTGGGACCACAGAGCTGGGGTGGTGTGGAAAGGTCTGTTGTACTCCCCACCTCCAACATCAGGGTTAGAGCCCAGCCTAAGCTATGTCTTCAGGGGGCATAGCAGGGACTGCTCCCAAGCAGCCCGATGCCCAGGGTGCCGTGTCCTCACTGAGCTGCATCACGACCTGCCAAGCCTGAGCTGAGTGCCCATGGGAAGACAGGCATGAGGAAAAGCAAGGAGGAGTAAGAGAAGAAGCCTCACATGGGGAAAATGTCTTGTTGCTCTTAATTAGGGAGAGAATAGGATGAGGTTTTTTCCCTGCACGTCTTCTCTGCTGACCCTCTTAGCAGGACTCCACCCAGACCAGAGGACTCACGAGAGGTCTGGGGTGGTAGTGAGTTGTGTTGGGACGTGGGAAGGCAGCAAAAATATGGCTCAGAAAGGAGCAATACTTCTTCATGGCACTCAGAGGGAACAATTTGTAAATTGTTTCCCTGGGAATAAAGGCAGACACCAGTGCTGGAAAGACCCTGCTCAGCCCCAGGAGAAAGCTCTGGTCTTCGTGCTCTGAATTCAGACTCTCATTATTTATATATTTTTTTTTCTTTTCGTTCAGGCTCAAAATATTTCTTAGTAATAATCAAGGGAGAAACAATGGCCTATTCATGGGTACATTCAGCTTTCCCTTGTCCTAGGTCCAAATGGGCATCACTACTGAGAACTGCACTAACCCCAAATCTTGGCAGACCCAGGTGCAACATCCTCCTCTCCTGGGGATTTCCAGTCTAACCCCAAGCCAGGTAATTGGGCAGCTAAATCCCTTTAAAAGTCTGGGCCTTTTTCCTCAGTTCCCTCACTGTAATTCCTCCTCTCGCAGGTGGGTTGTGAGATTAAGCACATGAAAGACTCCGAGGCTCCGAATGCCTCTGTGATGAGACCCATCTGACAGAGATCAGCCAACTGCCACGGAGCGGGCTGAGGGCAGACCCAACTAGAAAATGCATCAGATTTTTCTGCCCAACAGTAGGATGGCCTTGTGGACAACTGATTCCCCCTTCACAAGGCTTGAAATATAGATTTTAGGAAATGCAAGCATCTTTATTTTCACTACCTGTTTTTCTTTCCCCCCTCAACAAATGGCTTTTCCTTCGCACGGGCTGGCCAGCTGCTCTGAAAATTCAAGAGGGAAAAAAAAATCTCATTAACTTCCCCAAAGCCTTAATTGTCCCATTTATTTCAAGGCAGTAGGAAAGCCCATCTTTCAGTGGCTCCCTCACCCTTGCTAACAACTCACCGTAATCCTCTTCATAATCCCCAGGAATGCCGATCGCTCGGGCAGAGTCGGATTCTCCTCGCTGAGGAACTGCAGGGTATGTTACATCCTCTTGTCACAAACCCCTGCTTCTGCCTTTACTCTTTCAGCGAGGAAAGTCACTTTTATGTTACCCATCAAGACTTCCCCCACCATCAGTGACCTTTTTTTTTCTCTTAGGTACACAAAAGCAAAATGTTCTGGGAGCTCTTTAAAATACCTGAGCAACTGGTAGTAAAAGACCCATTTCCTGTTGTTCTAACCTTTTTTTTTCTTCATCTGAGTAGTTAGCTCAGTATGTTAAGATAGTCACAGGATCATAGAATCCCAGCCTGGGCTGGGCTGGGAGGGACCCCAAGGGTCACAGAGCTCCAACCCCCTGCCACAGGCAGGGACACCAACCTCCAGGCCTGGAGCTACACAAGGTTGCCCAGGGCCCCATCCAACCTGGCCTTGGACACCCCCAGGGATGGGGCACCCACCCCCTCTCTGGGCAGCCTGTTCCAGCCCCTCACCACTCTCTCTGTAAAGAACTTCCCCCTAATATCTCATCTCACCCTTCCCTCCTTCAGCTTCACTCCATCCCCTTGTCCTGCCAGTCTCTGCCCTTTAACAAGCTGATTCCCCTCCTGTTCCTCTGCTCCCTTCAGGGACGGGGAGGCTGCAGTGAGGTCCCCCCACAGCCTTCTCTTCTCCAGGCTGAACAAGCCTCTGTGTTTGTGTGGACAAACATTATCCCAGCTCATTCCTGAGCTGATCAAACCCACTTTATATACAGCCTTTCCTAGCTGGAAAGAAATGTGTAGGTTGTTTTATTTTCTTCCTTTCTTTCCACCCGCCTTCCAGGCTGAAGTTTGGCAGACGCTGGCATGAGGGGAAAACTACTGTGTGCGTGTTTGCATTGCAGTAACTGCAAATCTGTCCGTTTCAATCTTCTTTGAGTTAGCACACTGGGCAAACTAGGTGGTTTTGAGATGACCTCATCCCAGGAGCGCAGCAGCAAACAGCCCGCGTGCATAGCTGAGCCTGTAACGCGAGCGGGACCTCATTCATAAACTCTCTTACCATCCCTTTTACACTCAAAGGCAGGAATAAAAATCAGCCAAAACAAGCAGAAATGGTGTTCCAGAGTTAATGGAATGAGAGAATATATAGATGCTATTTTTTTTTACTATTATTTTATTGTATTATTGAATCAGAATCCTTTCAACCATCTGTAGGAGACTTTCTGTGGTAATACATTCATGCTCTCTCTTGGATTAGACTAGAAAGTTTATTCAGCCTTTTTCTTTCCTTTTTTTTTTTTAAAAAAAAGTTATTTTTGGTGATAACACCTCTATTTTCTAACACCTGCCCTGTTTCACTGAAAATATAGAGCCTGTAAAATGTATTATAAGCAGGGGATGGTCTGAAAAGACCATTGAAGAGTCCTTGATACAATACAGGGGTGGTTTAATTTTTTAATTAAAGTTGTTAAATGGGGAGAGGGTGTCGATCAAACAAGGCACTGGCAAATCTGGCATCCTCAGACATTTTCCCAGTGGGATGCAGTGTTATTTGGGCACATTTGGAGCCTCAGCCAGATGCAAACTCCACCATGCTAGGCTTCACTGCTTAAAAGTCCCTCATGTCAGCTCGGCAGTAAAAATCAGGCTGGATGACTGTTGCAGTCACTGGAAGGATTTTCTGTGGTCTAATATAAGTGCAACCAAGGAGCTCTGGCATGTGCCTCCAGCAACTTGGATTTGCAAGTGGTCTTACTTTTCAGTGCTGGACACTCCCAGGAGGAACGTGGTTTCCAAGAGAAGATGACAGTGGGTGTATTCAGTCCAGCACAGCTGTAGGTACGGTACAAACACGCAATTAGAGACAGTTCCTGCCCTGGAGAGCTTGGAGTCTAAATAGACAAACAGATCATCTCCAGATGGTAGGGGCTTAGGTTGAGTTGGTGGGAGAGCAAGTGAGTGCGTGGCACTTTCTGCTGCTGGATGCAGGCAGATGGTCCAAAGGGAAGGGGAGAAGAGATAAGTGCCTTAGACTTGCTTAAAAACAGCAGGGCTGCTCCTCAGATTTCCTGCAAACAGCCCGCAGAGGTGGGGTGAGTGTGTGACCATGGCTGCAGGGCTTGTTATTGCAAGGGATGGGAAGAGCAGGAGCAGGGATGAGAGGGGAGAAGGGAGGAAGCCCGTTTGTGGCAGCTCCCTATGAAATGCAGGGTCAATGCCACCATGTGTCGGTGCCTGGAAGAATGGATGTGATTTAACTTTATTAGACACTTGGGAATTTGCTGTAGAAAGGAGGATTGATGGAGATGGCATGAATTTTAGCCAAGCTGTGAATGAATAGTGCGATGGTAGAGTTTTTTTCACCTTTCACCATCACCAACACGGAGTGTAGGACTTGTGCCTCAAGACAAGAGTGTGGATCACAGAGGGGGGACAGAAATGTCCATGAAGCAGGAATCCACTGAGAGGAACTACAGGCAGCCATGTCAGGCTCACAAAGTCCCCAGTCTGCAAATATTTGGGAGCTGAGTAGGTTCTTAGGAGAGTTTGCATAAATCTCATACTCTTCCTCAGACCTGTTGAGGTTTTGGCCACTGCCAGAGAGAACTCATTGGACCACTGAAACCTGTGGTCTGACCCACTGGATTGCTCTTAGACTCCTGCTCCCTGTCATTTGCTCTGCCTTGGTCATCTCAGCCTCCATTTTGAGGGAATGCAACTGAAAGGAAGGGGAGAAACCACTGGTTGCCTGGGAAAACTTCTGAGCATTTATTTCAGACCACAAACACCGTAGGTGGCTCTAAGGTTTGGGAGGATGTAGATGAAAGGGATTTGTGGCCAAGTATTGAATTTCCAGTGGCCAGAACAATAAAGAATAATGTGAGAGGCACCTCTCCAAGTAGATGTTGGGCTCCACCAGAGCAGGACAACGAGCAACGCGTCTACCGGCAGCCCCGTGCCACATGCTTCTCTGCTAATTGCAGGACTTTACCACCAAACATGGGACAGCTATAGTATTTAACTTGGCAAGAGGTGAGGTGATTTAACTGGTGTAGCAGAGATGTGGTTGGGCAGTATAAATCAATGAGCCACAAATTACACAGGAAACTCAGGTCTAGATTTCAGGGTTGAGGAAGGTGGGAAGACAGAGGAATTAAAACCTGATACCATTAAAATATTGCTTCAGGGTAGAGATGACCTTGCTGTAATGCTTCTTGGGTTTCAAGATTCCATATGAAAAGGTATACATGGCAAGTCATCCTTTTCCAGGTGTCTGGTGACACAAAGGCCAAACTTGGAGCAGGCAGGATAAGTATTGACTTGCACATTGAAAGACATGGGAGTAGTCCCAGTTCTTTGGGAGAAAACAAAATTATACTGAGTTAAGATCATTTGGATATGATAGGGTCATCTAGCCCATCACCTGCTCTTTAGCTGGACTAAATTTCTAATAGATATTAGTTGGATGAGGGCTTTTATAAGCTGTAGCTGGAGTGAGACCCATCAATGCGTTCCCCTGACAAAGCAACTGGCTCAGCTCATGGGCCATGTCAAGGTACATTTAGAGCCTTCCATATGCACTTGGTCCCTACCAGGAAAATTTTTGTCTATTAGAAATAGGAGCTTTACTTCTTCCTAAATTTGGACTCACTGTCTTCAGACTTATGGACTAAATAAGATGTTGCAAAGCAGAGCTTGTAAAGCCAGTAAGGTCAGTATGGAGGTGTAGAGCATCTCCTTTGGAAAGATAATCAGTTTCATTTAAAGACTCAACATAGCTGAAAAATATTTCACTCCAGACAAATGGGGAAATGCATGCCTAGTTTCTGGTCAGAATTTCTTTAGCTGCATTTTCCAGCTGATGGAGCTTCTTTTTTCTGTTTGTTTGTTTGCTTGACTTTTTTTTCTTCTACTATATTTAGCTTTTCATCTAGCCCATAAACCTATTCCATTTAGTCTAGATTGAATTTCCTTGTGATTTGATTAAGTTGAGCTAATTATCATCAGATGATTTGAAACAATCCAGTCCAACTTCTTTAGATACCTTGGCAGCTGCAAACTGATCTCTACCTACTTGCAACAGCCTAGGATCGCTTCTGATAATTCAGATCATCTGTGATGCCTTTAGGGACTGATCCAAATTCTGCTAAACCAGCAAAAAGGCTCCTCTTGATCTAATAGACTTTGGACCAGCCTCCAATCTCTCCAAAACAGCAGGTCATATATCTGACTAAAGGTAAAACGTCTGGCCAAGAGCCTACAAAATGCATTGCAATACAAACTGGGGGATAATCAGAAGACAAATTTTGTGTATGTGCAAAGTATTAGTGCCCTTAATGATAAAATGTTCATGCTTGACATGATTTTTTGGATGAGGCCTGGGAACGGCAGGCTCGAGCTACTTTTCACATGGGAATACCTTGCAGGCAGTAAAGAGCAGATGGAAAAGATCAGCATAAAAGGAATGAAGTTCTCTTCATGCTACAAACCCCAGGATCTGTGGATGTAAGCTACTGATTCTTTGTTTTGAACTGTTTGCACCTAAACAGGTATCCTCACAGCACAGAGCACACTTTTCCCATGGGGAGAGGCAATGCTGAGTAGAGCATTTTGAGTTGTCAGTTGAAAGTATTTAGGGGGCACCTCTGGGCAGTCTGCTGGTCCCTCGGGAGATGCTCCATTCCCTTTAGTCCCTGCAAAGCCAGCAGAACACCAAGGACAAGAGACCTGTACGGGTCATTTGCCTGAAGGACAGGGTGACAACAACCTGGCACCTAATGACGTCTAAGGGAGATCATTCTCCCATCAACCCTGGCAAGATGCTGAGCAGGCACCTAAGCACACAGGGAGATGAATGGTTGTGGTGTTCCCAGAGCCGGCCCAGCTGTGCCACACCGTGAGGACTCGTGCCTGGAGATGCTGCAGTACAGACTGCACCCTGACTGAAACCACAAAGTATTTCACACAGAATCACAGAATTCTCTCCTCTAGCAAGGAAAAGCAAGTCCAGAAGGATGTGGTGACTCACCTTGGGTTGCTCGAGGGCCTGAGAGCAAAACATCTCTGAACTTCTGCATCCTTTTCCTTGGACCAGTCCTGGAGCAATCTTCTCTCCCAGGAATGCAACACCGTGCTTAGAAGTACAGGATGGACAAGCCACAGGGAACAGGCTGCTTGGGAGAACAGGTAGAGCAGGCAGCTCTCAGCAAAGCTGGAACAACCAGTGTTTCACAGCAACGTTGTTCTCCCTTTTAATCTATTTACTGATTTATCAAAAAAACCCACCAAAAATCAAGTCTATTTTTTTTTATCCTGGTCCTGAAGCTTCTTATCCAACAGAACAGGTGTCCAGCCTTGTGCTCTTTCTGATCCCCCAGTCATCTCCACATACCACCCAGTCTGTCTGGGTTCATTACTCCAACTACCATTTAATGTTGTGTTGGTGCCTGGATGCAGTATCATAGATCCTTCTTGCCTTCTTTTCATCTGCATGTTATGCAGGATCATTTGATGTTTGACTTCATTAGATACATTTTTGATCCTTCTTTGAACTCCACTAAGTACCAGTGACGGCATCGCAGGTGACCGTGACAGTGGGCGTAGGAATTCAGACACACCAGACTGACAGGTACTTACTGGCTTCTCTGACTGTCCCATTTAAAAAATGAGGTTGATTTTTATTTCTTTACATGTCCACAGCCCCTGGCCATAGTCACAGGGACCTGAGCTCCCTCCCTGTGGGCATCCCTGAGATCTGGAGCAAGAGCTGGGCTGCCTGGAGCTGCCACTTTCACCAAAGTAGAGATGCTGGAAGCTGCCAGGAGTGAAGATCTGAGCTGCCCCTGGGGAAAGCACTTTGCTCGCATCTCATCAGAGACAGGCACTTCAGGAGGCTTTTAATAGCTTTGGGCCAAAATGCTTTTGTTTCTCACTGTGTGCACGGAGTCAGGACAGGGACTTTCTGTGGTTTTGTGATGGTCAGATGCCTAAACATCTCTGCCCACTCAGGGAAGGTGTGCTTCACGTGCCAGTCTTCTGCAAGGTGAAACATCCTCCCAGTAAACACCTGCCACTCTGGCAGGTGACCCCATTGTGGGTACAAACCAGCCCTCCCACTTCTCCAGGAGCACAGAAGCCCCGAGTGGAACCTCCACCTGCAAAAGAAAACATGCAATGCTAAATCACTGCCTGAGCAAGGAGACAGATAACAGATGTTGTTGACTTAAGAAGGGAACGCACAAAGATTTATTAGGTATATTACAGAATCATAGGGCTGTTTAGGTTGGAAAAGGCCTTTAAGAACATAAAGTCCAACCACAAACCCAGCATTGCCAATTCAAGCACTAAACCATGTCCCTAAGCGCCACATCTACATGCCTTGTAAAATCCTCCAGGGATGGTGAGTCAACAACTTCCCTGGGCAGCCTGTTCCAGTGCTCAACCACCCTTTTGGTAAAGAAACTTTTCCTAATATCCATTCTAAACCTCTGGTGCAACTCAAGGCCATTTCTTCTTGTCCTATCACTTGTAACTTGGGAGAAGAGACAGATGCTCGCATCAATTTCAAATGGAACAGCTATTGCTGTTGGTTCTGTTTACTCAGAAGAGCAACCTCACACAGCAGTACCCAGATGAACAAGGTAACTGCCAGTCAGTCACGGTGGGAAGTGCTAGGGGTTACCTCTTTAACACGTGCTGAAAAGTATCTTCTTCCACCAGTGGCTCTTGTTGCAGGTCTTACTTGCTGAAGATCTGTAGGATAGCATTACACTGACTGACCCTCAGTGGCTGTCTGGCAGCTTTTACTTCCTGACATCAAGCAAGCGATTTTAATCCTCCTTACCTTCTGCTTTCTAGAATGAGAGTCCTAACGTTTTATGAAGCTGTTCTGAGATAGCTAATGTGTGTGATGCATTTGCATGTTAGGATTGAGGGTCAAGAAAGCATCTTGACTCAGGGGAAGAGAAACATTCTTAGATTTTGAAGAATCGTTATCAAGAATCATTATTTGAGGTCCTGGAGCGAGTGCAGAGAAGGGCAACCAGGCTGGGGAAGGGGCTGGAGGGCAAATCCTCTGAGGAGCAGCTGAGGGAGCTGGGGGTGTTCAGCCTGGAGAAGAGGAGGCTGAGGGGAGACCTTCTCCCCACCTCCCCTGCCCTGCCAGGAGGGTGCAGAGAGGTGGGCGATGGTCTCTGCAGCCAGGGGACAGGAGATGGGACAAGGGGCAATGGGCTCAAGCTGCCCCAGGGCAGGGTCAGCTCAGCTGGGAGGGAAAAGTTCTTCCCTGGCAGAGTTGTCAGGGCCTGGCACAGGCTGCCCAGGGAGGGGCTGAGTCCCCAGCCCTGGGTGTGTTTAACAGGGGGGAGATGAGGTGCTCAGGGATCTGGTTTAGCACAGGACAGGGACGGTTGGACTCCATGAGCTTAAAGGGCTTTTCCAACCTTGTCATTCTGTGATTCCGTGGTTCTGTGATTCTGTGAATGCATATAATAAAGCAAAGAGGTCAACAAACATCCAATAAATATTGGTGAGCAGCAGGTACCACTGAAGAAACATAAACCAATTCCTAGGCAAGCAGACAGAGTAAATTCATGAGCCGAGATAAACCCAACGCAGAAGTTGACCTGCCTTGATCACAACCCAAGGAAGACTTTTATCAGACGTGTTTAAACAAATCCCTTTTGCTATTTCTGACTTGTGTCAAGGGAAAAATATATTTTGCCCCTGAAAGAAAAATCTTAAATTTTCTTCTAAACTCAGCAGTAAATCAGGAACAGGCAGAGACCTCGGCTGGGCGGCTGCTGGCGCTCGTTCTCAGTGCTAAGCTGAAAGGAGGTCTGTGCTTTTGGGGGGCCTGTGCTTGTGCAAAGCAGCAGGAGCAGGGCTGAACGTGGGTGATCAGTGCACAGGCACCTTGAGGAGGCAGGCTGGCATCTACAAGGTCCCAAAGTGGGTGGGATGCCCAGGAGCCTCTCTCCCCGTGCAGGGTGCATGTGACACTGTGTGCTTCCCACTGCAATCGCTGGCTGTGGTCCCACTGACTCCAACAAGGTTGCACCAGCACCCACAAGCCAAGGAATAATCTCGTCCAAAGTATTTTGTTATAAAATCAGCCCCACAATAAACTGTGGCACCATCAGACCCTGGCATGAGGCTGGCAAGGGCCAGACCAGTTGCAAGGCAAGCTCCATGCCAGCACAGGAGGTATCTCAATTCAAGGGGAAGCCACAAAACCCAGACCTGAACCACCTTGCTACTTCTTGTCTTCCTCAGTGGAGTCTCACTTGGCAGAGTACAGGGAAAGTGAAGTGGAAGAGAATCATCACTGTAATGAGTTTCTCCAGACAGCAGAGCTGGTGGCTGTAATGAGGTTTTCAGATGCAATCATCAGTGAAATGCACAATGGGAACAGCTACATCACAACCTTGCCTTGTACTAGCACAAAGTCATAACCACTGTCACAACCCCGTGCCCTGACCTCACATCCATCCCACCCTCTGCCATTCATGGGATGCAACCACCAACATGAATGCAACCCCTTAGGCAGGATTGCATCTTTCCAAATCATACCAAATTCCTGTTCCTCCCACCCCACAGCCCTCATTCCCTGCTAGATACATTCAGACAGCAAAGCAGCCTGTGGCAGAGTGTGATTTTTACAGGAGAGTCAGACACTACACTGAAGAAAATGTTTTGTTGCCTTTGTCTGAAGTTCATGGCTATAAACAGGGTGTTTCATAAGGGGGTGCATGCAGAAGAATCATAGAATCATAGGATGGTCTGGGTTGGAAGGGACCCCAAGGATCACAGAGCTCCAACCCCCTGCCACAGGCAGGGACACCAACCTCCAGGCCTGGAGCTACACAAGGTTGTCCAGGACCCCATCCAACCTGGCCTTGAACACCCCCAGGGATGGGGCACCCACCCCCTCTCTGGGCAGCCCCTTCCAGCCCCTCACCACTCTCTCTGTAAAAAACTTCCCCTAATATCTAATTTAAACCTTCCTTCCTTTAGCTTTAATCTCCCCTTGTCCTGCCAGTCTCTGCCCTTTAACAAGCTGATTCCCCTCCTGTTCCTGGGGTCCCTTCAGGGACGGGGAGGCTGCAGTGAGGTCCCCCCACAGCCTTCTCTTCTCCAGGCTGACCCAGCCCAGCTCCCTCAGCCTCTCTCCCTAGGGGAGCTGCTCCAGCCCTCTGAGCATCCCCGTGGCTCCTCTGACCCCTCTCCACCAGCCCCACATCTTCCTTGTACTGGGGCCCCAGCTCTGGACACAGCTCTGGCACAAGTAGGTTTGGACATTCTGAATGAGCAGGGTTTGCTGGGAAGCCCTCTGCCTGCCTGGCTGGGCAAAACCTCACAAACCTGCTGGGGTTTAAACATGCAGATATCCAGCAGAACTGGATATCTGATAACTGGATATCTGGATATCTGATAACAGAACGACTGTTGTTTGCCTGGCTGAGACCATTTCAGCTTATTTCATAAGTGAGTGAGACAGATGTTTAAAGGATTTATGTAAGGTTGGCTGAAGTCAAACACAGGTGTAAGAGATGAAAGGGGAATGGGAAAAATGCACTGTGATGATCATTTTTCCATTTCTGTGGGGTTTTTTTTTCCCCTGGCTGTTGATTCTAGTGCCCTTTCCATGCAATGTCTATGCTGTGAGTCACTGAGAAAGAGAAAAAAACACAACTATTTTTATTTACTACCAGTAAGGAATGAGGTTTTACACAAAGCTGTGCTGTAGCTGGGCTCTCTCCTCCTGTTTCAGCTATTTGTGCTCTACTTCAGCTGCTTTTTTGCTCACAAGATGTGCTGAGCAGACATTGCCACTCTGAGGAAGGGGAGAAAAATGAGAGGTGTAGAAATCCATCAAAGCCTGCTCATTATTTGCCTTTCCCAGGGTGTAGTACATGAATTTGATTCGTGCCTGTGCCAACCTGGATTCTGTCTGTCTCTTCTAAGGATTGTCCCTCTCTGCTCTGCTCTTGGGAGGCCCCAGCTGGAGTCCTGTGTCCAGAGCAACGTTGTGCAGCTCCAGGCTGGAGGTTGGTGTCCCTGCCTGTGGGGACAGAGCTCTGTGACCCTTGGGGTCCCTTCCAACCCAGACCAGTCTGAGATTCTATGATTCACCTCTTGTGTGGTTCTGGTGTGGGTCAACACAAAGCAGCTGTGCTGCGAGCCTTTAGGAGCCTTCACCAGCTAAGCACCACTGGCAACCTTCCCCTGGGGCCATGCATATGATTTTTTGCCCTTGGGAAGTATTGCCTTGCAGCAGGTCCTCTGTCCCAGCCCCAAACACTCAGCACCCACCACTACAAAGCTTTGGTGGAGAGAGATAGAGAAGGAAGAGCAGTTGGGACCCTGACATGGGGTGAAGTGGGTGCCCCAGAGCATCCTGCTCCAAGGCAGCCTGTGTCCCCGCGCTGCTGGAGCCTGGTGGAGCAGCAGTTTTAGGATAAACACAGCCCAGCCCCCTGCTGTTCCAAACAATGTGCTCAGCCTGCTAACGCTCACCCGAGTCAACAGAGGGGCTTTCTGTTAGCTCTGAAGTTGCCTTGGGATTAGCCTTAAGAATAGCCCCCCAAATGCCCTGTAAGCATCTCTGATCCCATCCCAGAAACAATCACTCCCTCACGGCTCCCTGGGTGCAGGAGTCAGTGCTCCTTGGCCTGTTTCAGACACTTCCTAGGCTCAGCTCAGGCCTGTGGCTCCAGAGTGGTGATGGAGATTTCTAGGAGATATTTTTTGGTGTCTCATCTGTCAAACCATACCCAGCAGTCACCCTTCCCCAGGTGAGCCACAGAACTGTGTCCGTTGGGAGCTCTGAGAGGGTCCCTTCCCTGGGCACAGCCTATGCCCTGTGGCAACCCCCGCTCATGTCCCTTCCCCTCTGCAATTTGGCATTTGCAGCTGTGCAGAAAAAGGAGAGAGATGGAGAGGCCGTGGGTCCTGGCAGCGCTGCAGGAGAAGCAAGGGGGAAGAAAATGTAGGGCACATCCCCAGTGGCCATTCCCCCTCGTTAATTACGGGGTCGTTACCCACCCATAACCCACAGGTGAAGGCAGAGCAGCCCCATGTGCCGCTGCTGGCAAGGGGAGGCACGAGGCACCGGCCGAGGCTCAGCAGCCCCATGAAGGTCGGCGGCGGAGGCGGCGGCAGAGCCAGGAGCTGAGCTCACATCTCCCAGCTCCCCAGCCAGTCCCCGACGCACAGGGCCATTTTTTCCTCTCCGTTCTGCCTCATTAGTGCTGGTAAGCACTTCTGTCATCGGGGACACGCACACTCTGGTGGGGAGTGTAACAGAAATGCCTATTAATAAATGATATAATACTTTCCAGTTTTCAAGGCTCTCTGTGGCATCCGCTCAGCAGCCCTGGCTGAGTCAGGCTCTTTTATTTACACCCTCTGTCCTGCCAAACCTGTTGTTTGCCATCGCCTGGGCTTGCCCAGGGACATACCCAGCTGCTGAAGGGTTGCCTTGAGCTGGCCACGTGCTCAGCCCCGGATGGGGACCAAGCAGCCGGCGATGCCAGTGGTGTGGCAGGCATGGAAGGAAGGGCAGCCACTTGGAGATCGGTCCCTGGGCTGTGTCATTCAGCGTTGGATGGGAGGAGAGGGGCAGCTCTGTAACAAATGTTTCGTGTTAGCCCTGAAAGCCTCCAGCCCGGGGCTGGAGATCCATCTGCAAGCACAGAGCTGGGGCGGGCACTCGCCCGGCGCGTCTCAGAGTTATTGCTTCATTCTGCTCACAACAATGTCGCACAACGGGGTGTGTTTTATGGGGACATTAATCCACACAGCAATGGCCTTCGTGCATCTCACCACCCGAGGTGTGTATTAGCTGCCTCTATAACATATACCCCAGTGGGTTTAATTGCTATTGCAGCATAAATCCTGGGGTTTAGAGCCTTTAAAAACTCTCCTGTTAAGCTCTACCCTTCCAGGTCCCAGTCCAGAGGATGGGGGAAAGAACCCAAACCCCCTCACCCTTATCCCACCATGGGGGCGAACTGAGACCTTGAAGACTTTGGATTCAGATGCTCAGTGCAATGCATTTATGGTGTCTGTCAGGACATCCAGTACCACATCTAAAACCTTGCTGTGACAAACACCTGAGTTTGTCCCCTTCTGCACCCCTGAAAGCCAGGAGCTGCTCCCCTCAGTCTCTCTAGTGCCAGCTGAATCCATTCATATGAGGAGAGGGGTAAGCAGGGAGGGAAAGAGTTCTTTGCTCTTAGGAGGTATTTATATCATCAAGACAGGGGGGAAAAAAGGCAAAAACCCCCAAAGCAAATGTTCTGGCTGTTGAAACAGTGATGAAAATCATCAGGAGCTCTCACCTGGCTCATGTGCCATTTGGCATCTGTGACACTGCCATGCCCAAGAGCCACCCTGCAGGACGTCCTTCTGGGGTCAAGCCATAATGCACTAACAGCAGCAGCAACAGAGATGGTAACGATTGGGTTTGACTTGGCTGTGACAAACACTGGCATTAGTTCTTTGCAACTCCTTGTCGGGCTGAAGGAAAGCTTTGAGAAGCAAAGCAGTTATCCCTTACACAGATCACCTGGCAACCCTGACAGCAGCAGCTTCTGCCTGGGACAGATTCATTCTTATCCCAATATTTACCTTTATGCTGGTGGCCACGTGGCTCAGAGAGGCAACTCAGGTTGTCAGGAAGCCACGAATTTTAAGACAATCGGTTTTTCAGGTTTATGAGAACACTGCAGCCCCACGTTAAACCTCTCTTTGGGCAGTGTCCATGAGGGAATATGGTTTTCTTCCTAGGACTTTCCATCCTGGAAGGGCTGGGACCCAGTGCCCAGTGTCTGCACTCAGGGTATTCAGTGGTCTGGCTTTTGGGGGAGGCAGCTAGCAGGGTGGGTTACATTTTGTATTACCAGCCCCAGTACTGGTGACCACTGATGAAGTGATGACAAGAGATCCCACAGAAGGACATTTTGGAGTAGGAACAAGAGGCCAGACAAACTCCCCAGTTCTGGCTTGCATGGCTGATGAGGGAGAGCAGGAGAATTTCTACTGGTGTTCTACCTGAGACGTTTCCTACCTTAACACAAACACCTTTTCCCTACATGAACCCTTACTGGGTTTGTTATAGTCAGTTCATGAGGAGCTTTCCCAAGCATGGAAAGTAGATTCAGCAAAATAACACCACATCAGTTTTAAGGGATGTTGTTTGAGGACCCCATCACACAGAGAGAATGTAAAACATATCTGATGCTTGAAAGCTATCATCAGAGTTTCCTCCAGATGCCAGTAAGCCCGAGTCTGTATTTAACTCTTATTTAACAGTGCTCCTGTGGAGATGAGCAGCAGATTGTTTCCCATCCATTCTCAAATGGGGTGTGATTGCCAGCATCATGGAGAGATGTCCCACCAGCTTATGAGTACATGCCATAGAGGGAACCTCAGTGTAACAGCATTCAAGGAATGAGAACATTTCTCCCACTGCTGCCCCTTGGGATACAGAGGAGTCACCACCACACTAAACCCAATTCTTTTCTGGCTGGAAAAAAAATCCTGAGCAACTACAAGACAATAGACAGACGGGCCTCGTTGTCTCCTCTCTCCTTCAGGAGACATGTGTGGGAGATAGGAGGCTTTCCTCGCTGCACACTGAACTGGCAGTGCCACAGAGAGCTGATCTCTCCCCTGCTTTTTATTTTGGAAGCTGAAATCTCACTGTAGCCATGAACAAAAACAGTCCTTGGAAGCCAGCTTGCTGCACAGCTGGGTTAATGGAGATATGTGTGCTTATCTGTTTTGGTTATCTGACTGACATAGTTCCTTTTATCTGTCATGGAAAAACTCATTGACCAAGTAGGAAAGAAATAAAGCTGCAGTTGACCGATGAAGTGCTTTGCATGACTCTGCTTCCCACTGCTTCAGTCTTGGTCATTGACCTGGCACAATGTCTAGGAAGATGAAACCGTCCTGGCATTCAGATACAGTCTCACATGAGACATTTCTGCTGGGTGTGCACTTGCATCCCACTCTCACATGGCCACACCATGCATGTTGCCCTTCAGTATTTTGCCAAGTTTTCTTAACAGAGGCCAGAAAAACTGAGGAGAAAAATCTCTCCAAAGAGCCTGATTGTCCTCAGAAAGTGTGGTCTCTGGTTTCTAATGTCCAAAAAAAACCCTTCAAGAAGCAGAAGAAAATGAGGACAGAGTTACTTGCAAAACTTACACAAAGAAGAGAGACTTTAGCCATAGAGGTACAATAAAAGCAGCTGTAGTACTTTTATCAGGGAGCAGGTTTGTGAAAGAGGAGCACCAGCACCAGGGTGTACAACAGAGAATTGGGTTTATTTTTGCAGAAACTCCTTCCAGCCAAACTCATTGTTACACCACCTACTCTGTTCAGTGAGGAGGACATCACAGTTCTAGTGGTCATGGTGGATAATCCCTCCTCCAGACAGTGAACAGTGGAACAGGCAAGGATGTTTCCGAGTTAAGGAACCTTCTAACCTTCTGCAGCAAGGAAAGGGTCTCATCTTCCCTGTCACAGAGCTAATGGCCCCACACCACTGACGGCATCTACTCATCCTGGGAGGTGGTGGAGGAAGGAAGGTCACACAAGAGATGTGGTGCCAGTGAACGTGCTCACATCCAGTAGTGGGGGGGGTGAAATAAGAACCTGAACCAAGCAGAACCCAGGTCTCAGCAAGAGAGAGGAAGCAGATGGTTAAACACAAAGATGTAAAGTCAGGCTGAAGTCATGTTTGCTGCTGTGAAAGGCCAGAATAATAGCAGATCCCAAGACTTTCAGGGTTTTCCAGGATGGCCCAAACCCAAGGTCCTCCCAACACGTCATCAAAAGGCCTTTGGTGCAGAAGTGCCAAGGAGGGTGGAATCACCCTCGCTCCATTATCGGCAGTTGCTCCCCTCTTGCCAAAGCAGGGCTTACCACCAAGGAACTGAGCCAGAGGATATTTTGGTTCGGGGCTGGTTGTGAGTGAGGCTCTAGCTCAAGCCATTCTGGCTGGAGCTCAGCATCATTCAAAGCCCAGGTTTGGCTGGGCTGTGGTTCAAGACAACAAGCCATCGGCCCAGCGGTTTTTGCTTCCTGCGGGACGTGGCCGATTGCTCAGTGCTTGGGATCGCATGGGATGTAGGAGTGGATTTGGGGGGCACTTGTCTGTGGAGAAAGGACTATGTAGTTTTTGTTTAGTCTAGTTATAAATGTCATACGTTATATATCCTTCACCATTTCCTCATAAGACCACTTCACTAATGGATATCTGCACCAGGAAACTTCTGTGGCTAGACAGCCAAAATTTTACCTTCTTCATTTTCAGCCCTTCCTTATAACTCTGTAATTCCTCAGGATTTATGTCATTCCAGCATTTGTTTCATTCTCCCCCAGTTGCTGCTAGCCAAGCCAGTGATATTTCATTTATTTTAATCTTTCTTCCAGAACTTCCATTTTTCCAAGCTGAATCTTGGTGACTTTCTTTTTTCCCCCTGATGTTCATCTCATTTGCCAAGGAGAGGCTAAGGCAATATTGCATTTTATCCAAAATAAAAATTATTTCACTAAAGTGGCCAAATTGTCTTACCCAGCACTGATCATCCACTTTGCCTTTTAACTTTGATAACAGTGACAGTGAAAGAAACCTGAGTCACTAACTCAGACTGCTGGGGCTGCCTAGTTTCTGGGGGAAAAAATACCCCAAAAGAATTAAACTGAGATATTTGGGGGTTTGGGGATTGCTAAAACCACTCATATATAAGCACAGCAGTGTCATGTGACACAGATAAATGACTATTTTGTGTGGAATAACTAGAAGGTGTTTTTTTGGGAACACTTAGATCAGTTACATGTATTCTCTAATCGTTATCATTTGTAATGTTGTGTGTAAAGAATCCAAACTTTGTGTTGTGTTTCCCTGTGTGGAGAACACTTGGCTGAATAGCTCTGAGAAACTCTTGCATCAGACAGACCTGCAGCAGGAAATTACTAAATATTGAGGGAAATGGCTTCACACAACAGCTGATACATCATATTATAATCATTTTAACATTAAAGGGGAAAAAATTAAGTTCAGATAGGTGTGCACACGTATTAATAATTTTTGGGGGGTGCTTCCTACTCCACTGGCCTTTTCTTTTCAGGGGATAAGATTTCTCTTGAATTTTGCTGGTGTCAGCCAACAGACCCACACATGAGAGGGCAAAAGTCAAACGATGGTTGTGCTCTTTAGTTTGCATTTTAAAAGCCTGCCAAGTTATTTACAGAATATGAAGAAATAAAGGGGTTTAAACGTTAATTAAACACATTTATCTTTTATTCTGTATGCAAGATGTTGTGACTCTGGGGCCCATACCTGGGTATAGTGTAACTACACCAAGATGAATGCACGTATTAACGAGGCAGACCTAGTATTTCCACAACAAGCAAAGGAGATGCCTTGCCAGAGAGGTTCTTGGTTTTTAGCATCCTGGTGTAGCACAGCCAGGGTTCAGCTGTGATAAGGGACCTCAGAATTTCCTCAGGTGGTGGCTCAGGGTGGGAGATGTGTGCACAGCTCTCAGCACTGGTTTCCATGTCTGCCCAAAGCTGCACGTGTGATTTTCCATCTCTTTCACCCTTGGGAATGGAGCCATTTATCCTTTTGCTGCAGAAGGCTCCACAGCCCTTTCTTCCTGATGACAGAGCCCTATGCTTGCCCCCTTCCCAGACCTTGCAAACTTCCCCTGGCCCCTTACCCCATACCACAATTTCCCCCATCATCCTTCTTGCCAACCCAGCAGCCGCCTTCCCTCCCCACAGCTCCATCCCCTTTCATCTCCCGCTTCTCCTCCCTAACTCATGGGCTACCTTTGACTTTCAAATGCTCATATTCCAGTCCCTCCTTCTCTGTGGAAACTTTAACAAATGCACCAACATCTGCTATAGTTAGTCATCACACTTAATGTACAGGATATTCCAGCTGGCTTCACTCTCCTTTTATTATGTATTGGAAAGAGGTTTCATCTGCACTCCTCTGGCTTGGCCAGACACATGCCCAGACTCACCTCCGCGTGCCGTGGATGCAGCTGGGGTACCACGGGGTGTCCCGTGGCCACGCACACCTGGCATGCCCCAGTCCAGCACCCTGCTGCACCCCAGCTGCTCTCGTGTTTGCCCATACAGTCAAGGTGGGACATGCCTGGGCTTTGGGGTCTTTCTTCGAAGGGATGTGATGTCCCATGAACGCAGCCTGAGGTTGAGCAGCTGGCAGATAGATGGATACCCGCTGCTCAAGCACTTTCAGATGTCTGGTGAGATGGTCCCTTGGTCTTGCTACCTACAGTGTAGCTGCAAACCACCATTCTGCATGGCAAGACCTCTCTGCTGAAAGCTCACGTTTGCAGGTGATCAGCCCCTTCCTGTAGCTCAGGGCAGAGCAACCACCCTCCATCTGACTCTGGGAAGGTGCTCAGCTCCTTGGCAGAAGAAGGTAGTTGAAACAATAGAAATTCCAGCTCAAAGGCCTCACCTCATGGAAAGCATGAGCCAGAATGACCTCAGACACCATCACACGGGCCACATCCACAGCATATTGAAAATGCAAACACTCCATCACTTGGAGCTGGGGTTGTCTGGAGACTCAAGCAGGTGAGGGCAGGAGGCAGGAGGGGGAAAGGACTGGGCATGGTTTTGGGGGGGAAGGAGAGCCAGCCACCAAAGAATAAATAAATATCTTCAATTAATTAAATAAAAAAAAAAAAAAAGAAAATCCCGAGTCAGGAGGATTTCCAGCTGCTTCTGTGTTTCCCTTGTTTTGGTGTGAGAACAGTAAGCACAGAAGCTGTGCTTACTGTTTCTCTAAACTCTGTTTCTAAACTCTGTTTCTAAACATACAAGCCTCGAATTGAGCATACAAACAGGAGGGGAATCAGCTTGTTAAAGGGCAGAGACTGGCAGGACAAGGGGGATGGAGTGAAGCTGGAGGAGGGAAGGGGGAGATGAGATATTAGGGGGAAGTTCTGTACAGAGAGAGTGGTGAGGGGCTGGAAGGGGCTGCCCAGAGAGGGGGTGGGTGCCCCATCCCTGGGGGTGTTCAAGGCCAGGTTGGATGGGGCCCTGGGCAGCCTTGTGTAGCTCCAGGGCTGGAGGTTGGTGTCCCTGCCTGTGGCAGGAGCTCTGTGACCCTTGGGGTCCCTTCCAACCCAGACCAGGCTGGGATTCTGTGATTCTATGATTCTATGATTTGGGGTCTTTTGGTCGATTTTATTTTGGGTAAATAAAATCTGCCCTAGGACAGCTCTGTGGTTTTCAGTAGATGTGATTGCACACTCATAAACTCCTAAAAATCTTTTTCCCTTTTATTTTCCTTCATTGCCCAAGAATTCTCCATCTCCTTCAGAGACCACCAAAGACAGGGATGATCTGAAAACGATGCATTTAGCTACAGGATGCAGTGAAACCTGTTACAAAAGGAGCTGTGGTGTCCATGTGAGGACTGGACTGATGTCCTGGATTCATGCTGGGCTTTGGGGTGTAATGGAGGGGTTCTCAGGAACCTGAGCTGGCTGAGCTCATGGTGAGCTGTGCGAAAGGGACTTGGAGAAAAGTTGATTTCATTATTTCCAAAGACTGAGACTGCGGGATAACAAAATGATGGAGCTTATCTATGTGATCAATGAGAAAGAAATCCAAGTGGAATCCATTTAAGGTTAAGTTTGGTACTTTCAGTTTGAAATATTGACAATAAGTGGAGGAGTCATTCCCTTTAAAGAGAGTGACATCATCACAAATGGAGCTATCGATGCGCTCCATAAATTTCCCTGAAGTTACTGCAGGTGACAGACAGTGTCTTCTAGGAAATGGGGGATGTTCAAGGAAGCCGTAAATAATCCCTGCACTGCTATAACCACAAAGTTTGACATGGCCAAACATGAAAGAATCCAGAGAAATTTGTTGGGAAATGGCTGATTTACCCATGAAGAAAGCTAGACACTCCTTCCAAAGAATAGATCTTGGAAGAATTTGAAACATGGCTGGAAATTAAAAAAAAAAGAGAGACTAACTTCCTTGTGGCTAAAAATATGTGGGGAAAATAAAGAGAGCTCCACCAGAGGAAAGACTCATCCTTTCCTGAACTCACCTGCTACTGCGAGCATTAGCTGACACTGGAGATTCACTAAATGCTCAACAAACATCCACTTTGTTTTGGAAAAATCAGGAAATTATTAATTCAGGTTCACTAATAGCAGTGCCTTGGATGTCTGGACATGCCTCACTTCAGACAGGTACATTATTTTAATGCTGGAATATGCAAGCAAATGCAAGGCAAGCTTTATTTTTACTTAATTCTGTCCTGGAGAATAGGCTGCTGACTAAATGCTGTACAGCCCAATTGGATGTGTTTCGAAAAGAACAATCTCTGCTTAGTCTGAGTCCAGTATCACCACCTAAATTCTGGCAGATGGAGATTTTCAATGGAGACTTCCCTTAAAAATCCCCCAAATTGATAATATTCCCAAGTGGATCTGCGAAGCCTTGCTTCTCTCTGAAAATAAGGATTAAATCATATATACGGGGAATTATTTGGAAATAAAAATGGCTCCAATGCTTAGCACTATATGATAAACTTCTTCTCTCAGTAAAACCAGCCCAGCAGGCCCGGAATGGTGGCAAACCCACGCAGGGGGCAGCGACCGAGGCGGGCTCAGCATCGTGCTGCTGATCCACCCCAGCTCCTGGCTCCTTCCCCCGCTGCCATTGTTCGAGTGGACACGCTGTAATTTAAGCCAGCATGTTCCCCTAATTAAAAAAATAGACAAATGACAGAATTTGACTCAAAACCCACCATCCTTCATGGTTTACATTTCCTACGGAGGGAGTTAACTGGTAAGATGTACATGTTTATTGGTTTCCTTCTTTGTGCTTTTACAAGTATTTTTCTCTTTGATGATCTAAACCATATGTTGAGGTACTTTGGAGGATTATTTTATCAGTTCCTCTGCAGTACAGGAGAAATACCAGGGCAGAGCCCATAGGTTTGCACACATACAGGCCAGTAAATCACCCCCTGTTCCTGAGCAGCCCAGCTGCCACATTGATAAATAGTCTGTGTCACATTAATTTAATTCTGAATCACTCTGAGACATCGTTTTGTGAGAAATATAAATTTTGTGGTGTAATGGAATGTGTTAAGCCTTTAACAAATGAACATTTAATGGCTGCTCATGAAAAAACATAAATAATCGGAAATAAAATTAGCAGGATCGGTAATGAGCGTATGAAGCAGCGCGGCGTGGCCCTGCTTCCCGGGCAGGGCGCAGGTGGGAGCAGCATCCGCCTTCTCTCCTTCACTTTGGTGGCTTCAACAGGAATATAAATGCCTGAACTTGACATACAAAGCCTGAGTCCTTTTATTTTAATAGCCTAAAATGTAAAAAATAATCCCTCATACCATTTTTGGTGGAAACATTGGAAAGCACCTGTTCTTCCCTCCATTCCTCTCTACCTTTATTGCTACTATTTCCTTTCAGTTATTCCTTCACACTCCAAGCTGAACTCCACACATGTCCCATGATCAGAAAAACCCTAATTTTCTCATCACCAGCTCTTTGTGAGCTCCTTTCATGTCTCTGCTGTGTGTCAGCATTTGCACAGTTCTGGTAACAGCTAGCATATTTTTATATAAAAATATAGAATACTGTATATAAAATATATAAATATAGCTATATATGCATATATAAAATATAGAATGTATGCACATATAAAAATAATATATATTAAATATATAAATATTGATAAAAATATATTTTATGTAAAAAATATAGCATGTATAGCACATTAAAAAAGGTTTTCCCCTTTTTTTCCCCCTGAACCACCTATATCAATTTTTTTATTTTTAAATTATTATTTTTTTAACTCCTGCAGCCAGTACCTGCTAGAGGCATCAGCTTTCCAGGCTGCTCCAGCCTCACTGGACTTGTCCACACATGGGTTTTTGGGGAAGCCGCAACCTCAGCCTGCAGGAATGGGGATCCGTTAGTCCCTGGGTCAACTCGAGGGCAAGATGTTAAGCACAAAAGTGTTGTGTGATTAGTGGCAGTCACTGGAAAGAAGTTTTAGTATCTGTGACTATAGGCAGTTTGTGGACTTGGGCCAAAACGCTCTCTTTAAATATCAGAAAGTATCCCTAAAATTGCAAGCCTTTGGAGACCACGGCACTCTGCAAACTGCCAAGAAAAACAACCCATCGAGCATAAATCTGAAACAACCACTTCTTCCAGCTAGGAAGGGACCAAACGACAAAACACTTACCTAAATGCTTTTCATTTGCATCCCCATTTGTTCAGAAATGACCTGAAAGCCTCCGTGGCTTTGCCTTGATGCATGTGTACTCACAGCTCCTGCACCGACATTCCCATTCCTGGGGTGGTGGAGTTAATCAGACTCATTGTTTATGGGTACATGGGAAAGGGGCATAAAACCATCGGGTGTGCCCCTCAGTTTCTCCTGGAGTGAGTGCAGAGAAGGGCAACCAGGCTGGGGAAGGGGCTGGAGGGCAAATCTTCTGAGGAGCAGCTGAGGGAGCTGGGGGTGTTCAGCCTGGAGCAGAGGAGGCTGAGGGGAGACCTTCTCCCCACCTCCCCTGCCCTGCCAGGAGGGTGCAGAGAGGTGGGCGATGGTCTCTGCAGCCAGGGGACAGGAGATGGGACAAGGGGCAATGGGCTCAAGCTGCCCCAGGGCAGGGTCAGCTCAGCTGGGAGGGAAAAGTTCTTCCCTGGCAGAGTTGTCAGGGCCTGGCACAGGCTGCCCAGGGAGGGGGCTGAGTCCCCAGCCCTGGGTGTGTTTAACAGAGGGGAGATGAGGTGCTCAGGGATCTGGTTTAGCACAGGACAGGGATGGTTGGACTTGATCTTATAGGTCTTTTCCAACCTGGTGATTCTGTGATTCTCTCTGCTGCTTCTCCTTCACTTACATGGGGGCTGGCAGTCTGTGCGTGGTTAAAGCGTTTTGCCAGCCTTAGACTGAACTTCTGAACGCAGAGAGGACCCCTCCTGGTCCTTAATTTATAATGGTTAAAATTCACATCTGTGTTTTAGTTGGAAATCACCCGGGTTCAACTTCCAGCCTCTGTATGTATGATACCATTCCCTGCATTGAGCTGGTCAGAAAGGAGGTCCTGGTCCTGGTCAATACCCCCAGCTCCTGCTCTGTATTTTCATCACCAGAGGAATGGGATGCTGATACATTCTCAAGGTCCACTGTAAATCAGTGAATCTCTCTCCCTAGGATTTGCTCACAATTTGAAAATCTGACTTGAAACAATCTCCTTTCCCCCAGGGCACCATATGCAACTTCAATATATTAGTGGCGAAGGAAAATATGCTGTGCTTGGCGTTTACAATTCCCACTCTAATTTACCAGACAGGTGTTTCTGAGGAACAGCTCATCTGGCAAGAAGAAGGAGGGTCACTGGGTTGGGGCTTTCTTTCTCTTTTTCATTTTTTCTCTCCCTCTTATTTTCATTAAGGGCACAGACTTGCAAGCAGCTGGTAGAAGGAATTGCTCAGGGGAACCTGTCCCCCGACATCAGCAGCCACAGGGGAGAAGGTCGGGAGAAGACGGCCGTGCTTGCTCAGAAATGGTCCAGCCAAAACCCCTGATTTTTCATTGAATGGCTCCCTGGTTCCCAAAGGTGACCAGTTCCAGGGCACTGTCTCTGGAAAAACAACAGGATTTTGCCCTTGCCCTGAAAAACAGCCTTTTTCTGAGACTTTCTCCAGCACGAGGACCAGCTTCGCTGATTCTGAAACTTGTGGCTGGTATTCCTGCCAGCCAGCCAAGACTTTCTTCCTTAGAGAAAAAAGAAAAGAAAACAAAAAACCCAAAAAAACCCAAAAAAAAGGAAGAAAAATATAAAATTAGGCTCAACTAAATAAATCCTGTTCTGAGAGCTAAATATGGTCAGGACATCTGTGACCTCCCTCAACTTCACCCTGGCTGAGCGGGGACAATAGCTGCCATGTGCCACCCTTTGTTGTTGAGCCTGGAAAAGATTTCTAATCCCAGAATAACACAGGCGTGCACCCATGCACGTAGGCACACATGGATACACACACACACATGGATACACACACACACGGATACACACACGAGTGCTGCTGAACTCACATCTCCCATCCGAAAGGGAAGAGTTGGCAGCGCGGCTGCCCTCGCAGTGCTGGAGGGATGAAAGAGCCCACTCCCCCCCACCAACACACTCACCCCCCCCGCCCCTCCTTGCTTCATAAAATCCCTGTGTACACAAAGGTTTTCCTTTGGTCTACAGATGTCCATTCCTAGTGTTACAAGGTGCAAATTCCGAGGTTGGGCAGACGCTGGGAGCTGTGTTCTCGTGTTGAAATGCCGGTATGTGGTCCGCGTGTCTCTGATCTCCAGAGTTTCCTAGCATGACATCTTTCATCATCATCATCAAGCTGGAGGACGTAGATACATGTGGCCACCAGATTCCCTTCCAGCGTGAAGACGGGGCCCGCATCCTTCACCTCCCCTCTTTCCCCTGCTACCCGCGATGCTTTAAAGTCTCTCCTGCCCGGCTTCGCGGGACGCCTGGCCCCGCAGCGCCGAGCCAAAACACTCCCGTAAATAAGGGCACATGCCAAAAGGAGACGGTTGGAGCCCTCGCTCCAGCCAGCAACGCTCTAACCTCTCCCTGCCCCTCTTTGAAGGGGACGGGTGAGGGTCACCCCGCAAACCCCCGCTGATCGGTTCATCTTGCCCCATGTCAGGAAACGGTGGCCTTTTTTTCCTTTATTTTTTTGGAAGGAAGTGGTTAACTCTTCCTTCACCGCCCCACGATGGGATTCATTTGTAAGAGCTCTTCAATCAAGAGCGAGGGAGACCGGAGAGCTGCCTTGTGTGGGAGGAAAACAGGGGGCTCGGTGGGATGCCTGTGGAGAACGGCCACGACCGCCCGCAGCACAGGACCCCCTGCCCTGGGCACACCCTTTTAAAGTCATCTCAGCCACTCCATCACTCCAGGTCCCACAGGTGCAGGGTTCCTGTGCAGGAGGGTTCCAGCAAGGGCTATCACTTGCATTCAGTGCATGTTTCTGATTCGCATCAAAGTGGAAGCTGCAGTAAGCCTGTGTCAAGCCCTCTTTGGCAAGTCTCGTGGCCCTCCCTTTTTTCTTCTCTTTTATTTTTTTCCCTTTTTTTCCCCCCCTTCCTTTTTCTTGTCCCTGCTCAGCCCTGCAGAATGTAATTAGAAAATGAGCCATTTATAAACCAAATGTTTCTGGAAGAAACTCCCCTGAACATCCATGTCATAAAATCATTGAACGTAGTGTCTGAGAGAGTTCAGGATCCAAAGTTTCCTCAGGGCTCACCCCTATCCATTATTCTGTCGCTGCTTCATCTGGGCGGTGAGATTTCACTGGCAGCACCTTGTTCCCCTCCAGAAGAAGTTGGCTTTCCGGCTGTTCTGCTAATAAACCAATGCGCTGGTCCCTTGGTGTCCTCTTCTGTCTGCTAAAACCATGGTGGGGATGTAGTGATCATGGGGCTGCCTGGCTTATCTTCTGGGATGGGCTTTGCTCTCACTTCCCGTCCCAGCACATCTGAGAGGACAGAGAGGGTTGATGACCCACACCATCCCACATACCAGCAGCATTCTCAGGGCTTCCAGAGCTGGGATGTCCCCTCCTCACAGAAACACTCATAGCTTTTGTTCAAGGTAAAGGCTTTGGGCTGGAACATCCCATATTTCACGCTCCGCTGGGACCGGTTTTGCCCAACGACTCAGTTCCCACCAGAGCACCATATAACTCGCCAGACTTTCCAACACACTCAGAACCTACAGAGTGCTTTGAGATCCCTGCCAGCTCCCTCTCTGGTCTTCTGGCGCAATTCAAGAGGCAGATATTAATCTTAACAGCTATATGCTGGCCGGGCCCTGGTTGCCTAAGAGATTCTCCCTGAATTTATTTATTTGGATTTATACAAAAGAGCATAAAAAGGAACACTCCTCCCAGACTCCAGGCTCACCAGCCATAAATTACAAAAACAACTACAATGAAACCACCCACGGTACCTCCCGCCCCAACACGACTGTTTTCCTCCAACACTCAGCTCCACTGCAGCAACGTCCAGCTCCTCTGAATGCCTCAGCGTTCCTGTGAAGAGCCGCTGACTGCTGACAGCCCAAGGATTGGTGCTTTGGGAAGCCCTGTCCTCACTCCTCCATCTTCAGAGCTGCTGGGGTAGCACTTGTTTGAGGAGTGGAAGAAGCAGTGGATGTGATATCCCACAGAGAGGATGACGCCCTCGCACTGTTAGAAGTCCACGTGGACAAAGCTTGAGTAGTTCAGCTTATGAATTCACGTGGGACAGGGGTGGAGAGACTTCATTAGGTCTTCTAATCCCTGCAGATCTTCTCATCCACCTAGTCTGTCCTGACACATAGCTAAATAACTCGTTCTGGAAAGTGAGTTCTGGTGATGGAGTTTCCACTGCCCCTCACACAAGGAATCCCAGTTCTCGCCCTTGGAAAATGTTCCTGAGGTCTGACCTCAGTCACCCTTGCCCTTCACCCGATGACTCTATATGCTAGCCCCAGCAGACATGGAGGACCGCTTCCTATCTCCCATTCAGTAGGGAAATTCAGAATACTTGAAGGCTGCTATCATGTTTTCCCTCAGTTTTCTCCTCTCTAGACTAAACAACCCCCATTTTTTCAGTGTCTCCTTGCAGGTCATGTTTTCTAGAGCTCTGTTCCTCTTTGTTCTTCTCCTCTGGACCCTCTCCAAGGACTCCGCATCTTTTCTCAAGTGTAGTGCCAAAAGCTGGATTCAATATCCAGCCGAGGTCTTCCTGGGGCTGTGCAGAGCAGATGGATAACTTCGCATGTCTTCCGCGTAGCGCTGCAAGTCTGGTGTCTGCTTTGCTCTCAAAAGGCAGAGCACTGCTGACTCCTCGTCAGCCTGTGATACACTATGCCCTTCCCAAGCGCACCAGAGCCCCAGACAAGGTCTCCTCTTATCTGCAGTGTCCTCTCTGATTGAAGGTTATTTGGCTTTGCTTTGCAGCCCTTCTTGCTGCTCGTGCTGAGTTTTGGCAGTTTAGCAATGTAGGACCAGTCTCTTGAGGTCTGAGTGCCCCAGGGCCGTGTTCCTGATAGGGAAAAGAAGACAGCCTATAGCTCTTTAAACATTTTGTCCTTAATTCACAGTCATGCCCTCACTTTGCTCCAGAGCCTGAAGGCTTTTGTTCCAAGAATGAGAGATGTCTCCCAGGACTCATTCCTTCCCGGGTACGGCTGTGCCCAAATCCCAGATAGATGCTATGGATGCCAAGCTGAGTTCATCTTTGAGGCTGTGCTCATCCAGCCCAAGTTTTCCATACCAGGCCAACATATCTTGATAGCTACTTTCTGCCCTGGGATGTGAAGAGCCCTTGGATTCTGCCTTGTTCTTGCTTGCAGGCCTGAATGATAGATAGCAATGAATGGCAAAAGAACAGAGAAAAAGGAAGTAATGGGGTGGCCAGCAGTGGGTGGGCACCCTGATCTCCAAGCCCAGATGCCCAGGCAAGTTCCCAGCACATGGGTGAGCTGGAGACAAGATGAGGCACATGGACTCGCCGTGCCAGACTGCACCACATCAAGGAACCGAGCTGAAGGTGCAACAGGGTACATCAGCTGCAGGTAAAAAAATTGTACAGTAACAACAACTGTTCTAGGGTCACAGGGTAACTCAGGCTGGAAGGAACACCAGGAGGTCTCTAATCTAACCTTCACAGTGTTAACCGAGGTTGCTCAGGGTTTTATCCCGTTCAGACTGGAAAACATCCAAGGATGGAGACTGAACAGCCTCTTTGGGCTGCCTGCTCCAATGGTCTGTCCTCACCATGAAAACACTGCTCTTCCTATCCAGAAATTACACTCACAGCCCATGCTTGGTATTTTATCTCATTTCCCCCAATCCTAAGACCTAGGCACAGACCTAAAGCAATCCTGAGACCTCAGTTACACCTTCACTGACCCTTCTGCTGCTCCTTGTGCCTAGAGCATAGTCACCAAGTGGGATGTAGTGACAAAACAGAAAGGAAACGGTGCAGTACCTGAGCCATTGTGCCAGCAGGAGGAGGAAGCAAAGAGAGCACACCAAAGGCAGCAGGTGGATCTCAGCTAACACATGGGCCTCCCTCTCAAGTGCAGCCACAACCCTTTTCAGCTGAAACCACCTTGTTGGCACATTCTCATGGACAATTGGGTCCTGCCTTGAAGGGGGTCTTTTTAAAAGGGTAGACAATGGCAGGACAAGGGGGAATGGATTAAAGCTAAAGGAAGGAAGGTTTAAATTGGGTATTAGGGGGAAGTTTTTTACAGAGAGAGTGCTGAGGGGCTGGAAGGGGCTGCCCAGAGAGGGGGTGGGTGCCCCGGCCCTGGGGGTGTCCAAGACCAGGTTGGATGGGCCCTGGGCAACCTTGTGTAGCTCCAGGCCTGGAGGTTGGTGTCCCTGCCTGTGGCAGGGGGTTGGAGCTCTGTGACCCTTGGGGTCCCTCCCAACCCAGACCAGTCTGGGATTCTATGCTTCAGATATTGCTGCAATTTTGAGAAATAAGCTGCCTCAGTCACCCAGGCTGAAGCGGAGGCTGCAGGTGGAGTAACACCATTACAGAGATGTTGGACCCATCCCAAGCCCCAGGAGCTAAGGTCAGAAAACTCAGAACTAAATTGAAACAGGAAAGAAATCCAAACCAGTGCAGGGCGTGTTCGCTCGGGATAGTCTTTCTTTAACTCTGCCCTACAGTCAAGGAATAATGACGCAGTTATAACTCAGGCATGGTTATGTTTGTAGCCCTTGATTAGATTCAACTAATTAGATTCAGCCAAGATTTTTCTTGCTTTCTTCTGTTTTCCTTTATGCTCTTTAAAGTTACGGTGTCGTTTTGGGTGGGTGAAGGCTGCCAAACAGTTAACAAACTAACCAGCAAGTGCTCTGAAGGGTTGTCTTATTCTGCTCTGTGTTCCCAGCACAGAGGGGAGGTGGAGCAAGGGGAGAAGCAGCCTTCATCTGCTGTCAGCATTGCCCCCACCCCAGGTCTGTCTCTGTGCCTAAAGATGGACCTAGGAAAAGTGAGGGTATGGCAGTGCAGGATGGGGAGGCCTCGTCTGAAATAGTGTCTGTGGTGCTGGCATCCCAGGTAAAGTAGGACAGGGAGCTACTGGAGAGGGGACAAAGAAGGGCTACAGAGGTGATGAGGGGACTAGAACATCCCTCTGATAAAGAGAGGCTGAGGGGCTTTTGGAGGACAAGTCCTGTGAGGAGTGGCTGAGGGAGCTGGAGCTTTTTATTCTTGAGAAAAGGAGGCTGAGGGGAGACCTCATTGCTCCCTACAGCTACCTGCAAGGAGGGTGTAGAGAAGTGGGGGTTGGTCTCTTCTCTCAGGTAACAGGGGAGATTTAGGTCAGATATCAGGAAGAATTTCTGTACTGAAGGGGCTGTCAGGCACTGGGACAGGCTGCCCAGGGAGGTGGTGAAGTCACCGTCCCTGGATGTGTGTGGCTCAAGGACATGGTCTAGAGATGGATGAGGCAGAGTTAGGCTGTGGTTGGACTCAATGATCTTAAAGGTCTCTTCCAACCTAAATGATTCTGTGATTCCATGAGTTGGGGCTGTTTAGCCTGAAGAAAAGAAGACTGAGGGGGATCTTCTCGATGGTGGGTCATCCATGTCAAGACAAACACATTATGGGAGCCCATTTCTTCCCACCAACTCCATAAGGAACCTCAGATCATCTGGAGGCACCTAAAGTGTGGTGAAATTAATTCAGACCTTCATGGATGCTGGTCCATGCTCAGGAGCAGAAGAGAGGTGTGCCATGGTGGGCTTGGTACAGTCTGAGTGTCTTCGGGTGCCCCGCATTGCCTTTCCCAGGGCTCTTCCTCTCCTACAGGTGAGAGGGACCCATGTAAAGTGCTAGGAGACAAGCTCAGGGCAGGAAAAACCCAATGGGGTCTCTCTTCCTAGAGATGGCCTTTCATGCTCTTGCTCCACCACAGCCTTCTCACCCCACAGATGTTACCTTGCTACTAAAATTACACTGTCTCAGCATAACCTACCATACTTAAAATCAAGTCCAGCTCCCTGAAACCGTGACACTCACTCAAAACCTGGTATTATTTTAAAACCCCTATTTTCTGTTCTTTATCTTTTCTGAGTCTTGAAGGTGAGCTCAGGTTTCACACCTTATTTGAGAAAGCTTTTTAAACAAACACTGAAGTTCTCACATAGTCACATAAATCCAAGAACTGGGACTTAAGAAATACCACAGAGCTTGCAATAAAATCCCACGAGTTGGCAGCTCGGCCCATCTTTAGGCTTTGCTCTGAGCAAACAGGTTCAGATCTGCTGTTCCTAAAAATACCAGAAAAAGCAAAGCACTCCTCAGGTGCCACGAGCCAGTGCAGGAAAATGCTTCATCTGGACAAGACAGCCCATGCTTCCTCCTGTCTTCGCTCCTCTGGAGGAAAACACCTTGCCAAGGCAGCAGTCAGGACATCAGCATCAGCAAGGACCTTGTGCCCATTTGTGCATCTTGCACTGAGAAGATGGTCCTGGAGGGAATTTTTCATAGCATCACCTGGGTTGGAAGAGACCCTTTAGATCATCGAGTAGAGGTGAGTCCTTTGTCAGACACAGGTAGGGTTTGAGACCTTGCTCCCTTGGATCACTGTACATCTCATGGTCAGATTAATTGAGCTGCAATGAATTCAAGTGCCAGCTTGAGGCCAGAATGCATTATTGCATCCACACTGACCTTCCTCCAAGCATGGCACGCTGGGACATGGCATTCATTGTCCCTAAGTGATAGTGGGCAGGAAGAGTGGAAGCTGTCATTGATTAACTGAGCTGATTTTCCCAGAAAGAGCAGGAGGGGGGTCTCTCAATCAGGACCAGCCACAGGGGAGACCCATGGGTGAGAGGGTAAACACACACAGAGGCACCATGCACTCTTCTGTCCATCCCTCACCTGCAGCTGGGCTCAAGAAGGAGGTGGCCAGCTTGCTGCTGAAGGGAAGGGCGTCTTAGTGCGGCATCTCAACTCCCACGTGAGCCTCCCTGGAGCCAAACTACCATTTGATTAATCAATCCTTCGATCCAGCTCCCTGCCTCCCTCCCCATGCAACGAGCATGAGCCGAACAGCACGCACTCACGGCCTTGCAGGGCTGGCTGAGGCAGCCCCTGATAGTGCTGTTTATACAGCTCCCCGATGGAAACAATGTGGATTTTATTAGAGGATCCCATTAATGTTTCTCCATGTTGTCATTGCAGACTTCAAACGATGATTTATGTTGGCTCGTAGGCCTTTGTCCTCGCAGCCGCACCGCCAGCAGCATCCAAGGACAGCGTGTTCTGGGACAGGACGGTGGGAGTCCTGCTGCTCCGGCTGTGCGGCCCTGCCGAGGGCTGCTCCTCCAGTGCCACGTGCCCGGGAACAAAGGGGACCTCTGGCCGGCCAAGGACAGCGACACGAGCCACGTGGCCGCCTGGGACCATCCTTCGGGCTGCGGCGAGGTGCTGGTCTCTGATGCTGATGGCTTAAAGAGAGACCTGCACTGCACAGGACCCCCCCACAACCATGGGCAAGGGTTTTTTACCCTTTCTGAGGTGGCACCGCTCATTTTATCCCAGAAAAACTGTACCTGCTTGTCACATGCTGGTTCTGCACCTTGAGAATTACATTTATTCATCCAGACTGATATTCCCTATATTTTTCCCACTTTTCCACCCCATCATTCCCCAGCTGATCTTACCCCCGAAACCAATTTTACCTCCTTGCTGCCTTTGGCACATACAGCAAATTTCCCCTCAGGGATGAACCAAATAACCCACTCAGCAGAGAAAACCCAGCTATGGAGCTGAGGGCTGTCCTTTTTGTGACCAACAAGCCACGAGCGCCCAAGGTAAGACATGGCAACACCTAATGTGACTGAGCAGTCACTATGGATGGAGCCAGGAGGGGTATATACCCCAGACAGTTCTCTCTATGTGCTTTGGGAGGTGTAAAAAATGCTTGGAAAGTCCATTCTCTCCAAGTACTCACCCATGTTGTTCTGGGTTTGATCCAGGGGCAGTGCTCAGGTTGTGGGAACAAGGCATTCCTGAGACACCTCTTCCCACCAAAAAAAACCCCAATTCATGCTGGCAGGCACCACTTTTATGTGTATCCCCAAAGGTTTTGCTCTTAAACCTCACCCTGAACATCCTCCAAATGCTTTTGGCCACTCAGTCTTCCTGACAGAGAGCAAAGATCTCCCAGCCCTAGTGCAAACTGCCTTGCGAGCATCGTTTGGGATGAGTGCTCTAAGTTGGGTGGTCACAAAAATGCATCCAGCAACTCCATGCAGCTGCTGAAAAATCAGCCAAGGAGGTCTGCAGTGAAGTGGACTGAATCAATGTGCTCCTCACCCTCCTGCTTCAGCACAACCCAGGCTGCAGCCTGGGAATATTTCACCCAGTGTGGGAGTGTCTCAAGGAAGATCTTGCTCTTCAGGGAACCGTATTCCTGTTAGAGCGGATATTGAGAAGGGGCTCAAACCTCCTCTCTCCCACAGGTCAGGTCACTGGAACCACTGTAAAACACAGGTCACAAGTTTTTGGAGTGTAGGTGGTGACTTTCCCACTGGTTTTGTCAGCACCTGTGTGCACCAAACATTTCTGCTCTCAAGACTGTAATACCAAGAACCGCAGGGTGATGTTGTGTAGAGGATTTTTGGGGAACAACAAAAGTCCAGCTCAGTTTCTTCATATTTTTGCTTCAAAGCTGAAAGCAAAAGGCAGAAATAGACCAAACAAAAAGACTTCTTTTTATCACCCTGGGTAAATTTGAGATCCTACAACATCAACAGGCTGTCCTTGCCCAGCTTGGAAAAGCTCATGTCTCCAGGCTATGGCCCTCCTCCTGCTTTTTATTTCTTCTTTGTTGACCTATTACTTTCCTCAGGCCTTCAATTTATTAATCACATCCTCCAGACAGCCAGAACCTGACATCCATAGCACTGCAGCAAACCTGGGGCCAAATCCGGGACCAAACCCAGGAGCTCGTAGCAATGGCCAGGCCAGCTCTCCAGGACTGGAGCATAGACATCCTGATGCACACCAGGTCCCCTTTGAGGAGGATGGTCACCAGCACACAGCTGCTGCTTTCCTTGCCCTCCATGCTATCCCTTCGATTGAGTGATGTGTGTTGATTGAGTGATGTGTGTCTTCTGCCTGCAAAGAAGCAGGGTGCAAACTTTTTGCAGCAGCAACAAGAAAACCAAACAGTCTCTACTGTCCTTCCTCCTCAGGATGAAGATCACCATGTCTTGTTTGCAGCATCATTTAAAACACCATCAAACCAACCATCAGATTTCTTGTCACTCCGGTGGGAAATGATGGCATCTCAGATGCCTATCTGGACCTGCCTGAGCCGGGATGAGCAAAGGACTGTATCTGAAAAGGCCACAAAGGTGTCCATAGGAGCTTTGCGGGTGAACCCCTCACCTGGGCAAGATGGCAGGAGGAGGAGGAGCTCTCCTCCATGGGTTTTTGCAGGAGAATGTCTCTCCTGAGCACATCGTAAAGGCCGCCTGCATTACTACAGGCTGGCAAAACCACTAAAAACAGTAAAATACAGCTGAAGGGAAGAATATATTGGGAAGGGAGTCATATGGCTGGCTGGGAAATGCAGGGCTTTGAAAGGGGATGGGGCGGGACAGGAAGAACATTCCTTTCTCACTACAAACGCCTTGAGCTGCTTGGGAAACATCCGATGGGTCCACCCGCTCGCACCCTGGGGCCAGCAGCGAGGGCCCTGCTCGCCGGCAGATGCTGCAGCGCCGAGCCGCAGGCTCATCCCAGACCACCACCAGAGAAGGAGAGAGATGAGGTGCCCGGAAGGAGACAGCCTGAGCCCCAGATGCTCTGGCTGGAAACCTCCCGTGTGCGCTGGGCTCAGGTGGCTGCACGCAGCAGGCTCTGCTCGGCCGGCTCGGAGCTGCTCAGCACGGAGCAGGAGGGAGATGGGAGCGTGCTGCTGCAGCATGTCCATGTGGTGCTCATACTGAGATTCCTTCCCTCTTTCCTGGGAAGATGGGGAGAAGGGAGGTTACTTTGCACACTCACCTTTACAGCCCCTTCCCTGCCTTGCTGCGTGCACAGAGGATTGGTACTGACTTCAGGGCAGGTGTCCTTTCCACCACTTAGTTCTTCATCCCTCTGCTCCTGCCTCTTCTCTGCCCTGCTGTATAGTAGGGTTTTCTATTCTTCCCCAAAAAGCAGGGTTTGTGGACACATAGAAGTGAAGAGGTTAACCCCCCTCTCCGTCTCCGTGCTGTTAAAGCCATCACTTGGGATGTCAAGACCACCCCAGATGACCAGATGAGAAGAATGACTACAGAGCTAGCCCCAGGCTCCCACGCAAGCAGCACAACACTTTACCTTGACTTCTACAGACACCCAAGAGAGGGGGATCGAGCCCTGCTCCCCCACTGTGCATGCAATGCCATCAGAATCGGTGCCAGGACAGGCCCCATCCTGCAGTGGGTTGGGTTTTTGTCTTTACAAAGGGCTGGCTTTTCCTTTTGATAATTACCAACCACGCTGATGTGCTTTTGTTCCCTTTGATGTCATCTGTATCTCCACAGATTCTTCCTGCTGCTTTGAGACACGTTTTTATCCCAAATTGCTGAAGACACCCATGAACAATCTCTTCCCTGCCACAAAGCAGCATGGAGAAGGTCTCTGCTCCTTCCCAGATAGGTACTAGTTTCCCAATGAGCACCAGCAGTGCTTGTCTCCTGCAGGTATGATACAGAGTGAGCTCTTGTAGAGAAACCCATAACATCAGCCCTTCCCTCCTGTCAGCTGGCTGATGGCATGGTGTTTGGCATTTCAGAATTTGATATCCCAGCTGTGTTTTGCTTTGCAAGACTGGTGAAATGAAAAGGATGCAGCCAGCAAACACACACACAGAGCTGTACTCATCCCCCCAGAATCACAGGGTCCCAGAATGGTGAGGTTGCAAGGGTCATCTGGAGATCACCCAGTCCCACCCCTGCCAGAGCAGGGTCCCCTCGAGCAGGCTGCACAGGGCAGCGTCCAGGATCATGGGGTTTGAATGTCTCCAGAGATGGAGACTCCCCAACCTCTCTGGACAGCCTGGCCCAGGGCTCTGACACCCTCACAGCAAAGAAGTTCCTCCTCAGGGTTAGGTGGAGCTTCCTCTATTCCAGCCTCTGCCCATGGCCCCTTGTCCTGTCCCTGGGCACCACTGAACACAGACTGACCCATCCTCCTGACCCACCCCTCAAGAGTTTATCAGCGCTGAGAAGATCCCCCTCAGTCTTCTCCAGGCTAAACAGCCCCACGTCCCTCAGTCTCTCTGCATCAGAGAGATGTTCTGGTCCCCTCAGCATCTTTGCAGCCCCTTTTTGTCCCCCTCCATCAGCTCCCTGTCCCTGGGAGTCCATCCAGGTTCCCACACTACACTGGTGACATGCAGCACACAGCATGGGGCTGGCACAGCGTCAAGGCATGGGGGGAGCACAAGAAGACCCCGAGGGGAGGAAAGACCCTGACTGCAGCAAGGATGAGAGCAGGGTTTCTCAGATCAACACAACCTGGGGCCAGGCATAGTCCAGCATCCCCAGACCTCAGCCTTTCTCACACCTGCAAAAAGCCACCACAGAAGCTGCAGGAGCAGGGATGCAGGCAGAGCACAGCTCACCTTTGGCAGGCAACAAGTAGGGAGTAGAATTTCCCCCTTTATTTTCTCATCCTGACCAGAGAAGGGAAGACTTTTTGAAGCTGGTGGGAGAGGAGTGATAGTTAAATGAAGTTTGCTGTTAGCACTGAAGAAGCCTTCTCCACACGTTACCCAGTAAACAAACCGTGCTCTGAGAAAGAAAGGCCTGTTTATAAAAGCTCCTCCTGACGTTCACCTCCTCAACCATAGCAAAGCATGTGCTAGAAATAGATGCCTGAATGATCGAGTCTGTTTTGAGTCTCCTCTCTCCACCAAGCAAGGAAATCCCTATGTACAAACATTTAAACTGGAACATCTGGAGCACAGTAATTTTATCTTGAAGATCCACATCAAACAAACCTGCAGCTCGGCCCAAGAAGATATACAAATACTTCCCCAAGGAGACCCCAGCCTTTACAACTTGGGTACCAGGAGGCTTGTGATTTAAAAGGAAGATAATTCAGCATCTCTTTATCCACGCCTGACAAGTCTGCCAGTGGAGGGCATTCGCAGGGAGTTATCGCTCTTCATCCAGCCCAAAGTAAACCAGATTTGTCCCAGCTATTTGATGCAGCCCTGGAAATACCCAGTTTAACATTTATATAACCAAGAAACCCTGTACATCGTTCCCAGTTAGAGCTTTACCCAAGAAATTTCCCTTTGGTTACACTTTTTCTGTACAGCTGAACTGCTAAAATAAGCACCCAGCCATATATAGCACAGTACGTTGGCACTCACAGCAGTGGGGAATGACTGGATTCAATTTTCCATGGAAGAATGACAATTAAAATTGCTTTCTTTGGTATATCCCATCCTTTCTGTTGTTTTTTCCTGTGCTTTCCAAGTGCAGAGTAAATTTAGGGACGCTGAGCTCCTTTTCCTTCAAAAATCTCACTTCCAGTTTCCATCTTATTAAAGCCATGACTTAACTTTAATGTGTGTAACATAAACGGCATCGTAAAGAGGAAGAATTAAAACAGCATGGCAACGTCTGCAGCATCAAGAGGGGGAAATGGCACGGCTTATTTCCTTTTTGGTTGTTGTTTATCCAGTGGGTAAACCTCAGTGTTCCCTCTCCTACCGAATACTTTGCCTCCCTTGCAATAATTGGGAATTCCACGTTTCGCAAAGTTATGATCTTATATCCACAAATAATCCATCTTGTCAAGCCCATCTCCTACGTCGGAGATAAAGTTGGAGCTGAGTCACTGCAGACATCTGGAGAAGGTTCATTACTTGTAATTGCGAGCCCCTCTGTTAATGCACCCCATGAGAAAGGAGCTGACAGGCTGCATATTTCTGCAAACTGTTCCCAGAAAGAACCAATTTCCTGACTTCCATGTGGTGTCAATAATATAGGCATGAGATGGAGCAGTGCTTATGAAATATTAAATCTGCTTACAGGACCCAGCTATAAGCAAATTCAGACCACCTGGGAGATGGAGGTTTGCACTGGGTATGTAGAGTTTGGCACTCACCTGGTAGATGAGACTGATGGGTTCTAATCTATTCATTTTGGCTTTTTTACCACAAAACTTCCCGACAGTAGTAGAGGAGGTGGGGGGGGGGGGGGGGGGGGAAGGAGAAAAAAAGGCAGAGGGTGGAGGGGGTAAAACACATTTCTTCACGTTTAGGACTCAAACCTTTCAAATCAGAGACATTATTAAATTTACTATCATAAGCAGCCAGAGATCTTATTATTCATGGGCAAAATAAAAAATATATATAAAAAAAAAAGAAAGAGAAAGGGGGCTGATATTTCATGGCTTTTGAGTTAGATCATTTTGGTTCATGCCAAGGAAAACAAAGCATTAGTGTTTTGATGTTTTAATATAATGATTTAATTCTCTCATTTGATATTAGAACCCAGAAACACAACAAACACCAAGACCCCCCCTTCAAAATCCTCGAGTGGGAGCAAAGGCTCTTAAATCACTTCAGCAACTCCGACCTCCTGTTTTGCAGCGTGTATTTTATGCTGGGGACTTTGTGAAGAGGGGAGGGGGTCCTTACCCCTGCAAACGTGCAGCTTGATAGTGCTAAACCTGTGTCTTGGAGAGCTTGGCTGTGTAAATTGAAAAACATCTGGGCTTTTTCTGCTGGCAAAAGCTCCAGTTCCTTGACCTCGGAGCGGGTCTATTGACTTGAGCCTCAATGCAGACTTTTCATAGAATCACAGAATCACAGACTGGTCTGGATTGGGAGGGACCCCAAGCATCACAGAGCTCCAACCCCCTGCCACAGGCAGGGACACCAACCTCCAGCCCTGGAGCTACACAAGGTTGCCCAGGGCCCCAGCCAACCTGGCCTTGAACACCCCCAGGGATGGGGCACCCACCCCCTCTCTGGGCAGCCTGTTCCAGCACCTCACCATTCTCTGTAAAAAATTTCCTCCTAATACCCAGTTTAACCCTTCCCTCCTTCAGCTGCTATCCCCCTTGTCCTGCCATTATCTACCCTTTTAACAAGCTGTTCCTCTGCTCCCTTCAGGGACGGGGAGGCTGCAGTGAGGTCCCCCCGCAGCCTTCTCTTCTCTAGGCTGAACCAGCCCAGCTCCCTCAGCCTCTCTTCTTAGGCTCCAGCCCTTTAATCATCTTTGTGGCTCCTCTGAACCCTCTCCAACAGTTCTACATCTTTCTTGTATTGCAGGCCCCAAATCTGGACACAGGACTCCAGCTGGGGCCTCACAAGGGCAGAGTAGAGAGGGAAAATCACCTCCATGTCCCTGCTTTTCACTAATTTGTCCCTAATTTTCTACTCCTTTTTGAGAGGTGGTCCCCAGGAGGTAGCCCAGCACCCCTGGGTTGGGAGCAGATGGAGACGTGGAGGCACAGGCCTGGGGAGAAAGCAAGTTTAATGGCATTCAGCCACCACCTATGTTGTCCTCTCCAGGATTGGGGATGAAGAGTGGTCTCCATTTTCCCTAGCTGGAAATAAAAGACAGTTTTCCCTCAAGAAAGTTGAGAAGAAGTGGTGGAGCAGAAACAGGCCTTCAGTAGATCAACAGCAAGATGCCAGCAAGCTCGGGGACATTTTGCTCTGTGCTGCAAGGAAAACAGAAGTAAAATGTTGCCTGGGACTTATTAGCAACACCTTCCAGGAGGAGAAGCTGTCTGAGATGATGGAGACAGGCCCCAGGAAGATGGGAGATGCACGTGGTACTGCAGACCAAGAGCTGTCCTACACCACCCTGGAACACATGGTATGGAGATGTTTGATCATCCTGGGGCGTGGGTGAGTGCAACCCCTTCCCATCCCAGCACTGAGCTTCTCTGCCAGGGCACTGCACAGCACAGCACACCCAGAGATCTGGGTGCACGTACGCCTTCCCATCTATTCATTTCATGTGTGAGGGAAAGGGGCTATTTTTGGTTTATAGCTTCTTTGCTGCAGCCAGTATCTGTCAGCGGGACATGACGTACGGCGCTGTGTGACAGCCTGGCTCCCTGCTCCCCCCCACACGGCAGGAATGCTGCTTCTTGTCTCTCTTCTGGTCCGTGTCGGAGCTGAGAGCATCCAGCCGGGATGGCTTGAGGCACAGGCAAAGCAGGCAGCTGCCCAAAGCAGCTCAGGCCTCCCTGCCTGTGCCAGAGTACTGCAGGAGCGGTGGGCTCCTGCCACCAAGGGAGGGCTGGAGAGGTGCAGGCACAGCTGTTGCACCGGCAGCAACCAGAGCAGCACGCTGCGATCTTCTCCCGCTCCCCATCCTTGCCCTGACTCTCCTCCTGAGAATCAGCAGACACAGGTTGAGGAGTTCTGAGCTGGATTTGTCCCTCCCACACTGCTTGGACCTAAAGGTCTGATGCTGCAAGGTGCTTTTTGGGGTCTCTGTCCTAAGGAACCTGCTTTGGCAGGGGGGTGGGACCCGATGATCTCTGGAGGTCCCTTCCAACCCCTACAGCTCTGTGATTCTGCGATTCTGCGGCTGTGTGGTGCTGGTGCCTGTCTGCTGCTGGTCACTGGAGGACCTGAGCCTCTGATTCCCTCATCTCCAATTCTCCAAAAGGAGATTTTTACATCTAATTGCAGGTGCCAAACTCTGGCTGTGCCTAACATTTCGTGTTTCTTCATGCAATGGGTGCTGTGTGCTACCCAAGCAAGACAAAGTAAAACTGCTGATCAAATAAACAAGAATGGTCCTTTTTGCTCCCTGAAAGAAAAAGAACAACAAGGCTCTGGCTCAATGAAGCACAGTCTTCTGCTCCTGACAGCCAAGACTCATACCCAGGGCTTGTTTTAAAGACAGCTCAGCCCAGCAGTTGCTAGCACAAGGCTGGATATAGTGCCCAGCAATGGTTGACCACATTTCCACAAATGACTGTCCGTGCTCAGGAGCTTCCATTTTACAGAAAAGACTCAACACCACAACGTCCATGGAGTCAGCAGCCATGGAGGGTTACCATGACCTACGGTGGGACTAGCAGTCTTACAGAGGGATGGAGGACTGTGTAGTCCTATGATGCTGGTATTCCTGTAGTAAAGGAAAAAGGGGCTAAGAAAGCTCACAGAACGTGCAAACATTTGTGCCTGAGCTGTGCTTTTTAAGTACCCAAAGAAGCTCAACCCAGGCCAGGACCCTCCTCTGAAGATGCACTGTCCTGAGCACTGCGACATCCCATTAATACCAGTAGATTCACGGTGTGGCTCAGTGTCCCCTTCTTGCATTAACAGAGCAGGGATGTATTTTGGCAGAGGGTTTGTGACGTGCCCATCTGTCCATCTCAGCTCCAGCTCCAAGACCCCAAATCCCTCTATTCTGTTCCAGTCCTGCCTGGCACTGAGCATAGAAGGAGTGCAGGCAAAAACACAGCGGGGACACACAGCACCAAATCTCACCAATCATTTACCACCTCAGCAAGAAGAGCTTGGTAACAGGCTGTTATCTTTAGCAGTAAGAAGCAGCAGAAAGGAGACACCAGGACTAGTTCACCAACCCCAGGTCACCTCCCTGGCCTTGGCTTTATCAGTTATCAGTGTCTGCAGCTCTCCAGGTGCTCAGAGAACAGAGATACTCTTCACCACCTCCAGATCATCTTACCCACCCACTAAAAACCAGAGCCAGCTGGGTGCCGCTGCCCATCAGCACATGCCAAGCCTTTTGCCAGCCAAGGATTGAGCTGGGGTGTGAGCCACCTCCCTGAACCAGGCTGATTTCCCCCAAAACAGGGCTGCTGTCCACTCTCCCAGCACGAGGACCGCGTTGCATCACCCCCAGCCTTCCCCTCTGCTTGTTTCTGATGGATCATGGTGACCTTGTCAACATATTTCCTGGAGTTTTGTAAAGTGTTATCTGAATGGGCCCCTTCCAAAAAACAACAGCATAAACCAAAGCAATGTGGGTAACGATGGCCTTTTGGTCTGGTTTATCCCACACCAAACTCCATAGATGGCAACTGTGAACGTTTCCCAGACCTTCCAGTAGACCTTGGAACTGTCTCTCTGATTTATCGGTTGTTTCACGACACATGCATCTCTCCTATATAATCCTAGTGTTTTGCTTCTAAGCTGTATTATAACCAGGAATCAATCTTCTTTATTTGAACGTTCAGGACAGATTCACACATCATTTTACCATTAATTAAAATAGACTCAGCCTCACAGATCTTTCAGGTTTCCAGCCTGGCTGTGATGTTTCAGTTCTTTGCCACTGCTCGCCTTACAGGGGGGTGGAATATAATAAAATCACAGACTGCAGGGCTTTCTCCTGCAGCTTGAAGAAGAACACAGGTTGTTTCATCACTGGTTGTGAGACATGTGTTACCCGGCTCATTAATTCACAACAGTTCTTGTTTTCTCTGCCTTTTTCATGCCGATCTGATGCATTTGTGAAGTCCAGGGTTGTACTGCAAGTGATTAATGCTGCAGTAAAGTCTAATAAACCGAGATTCCAACAAAAAAAAGTGTGAAAAATGTAATCTCTAATGTTCTGAAAGCTCACATATGACAAAACCCATAAATCACCCCAGAAGTAGTCATTATGGTGAGTTACTAACTAGATTATACAGCTGCATTTGTCATAATTTCCCATTACGTAGAGAATAAACCTATCAGGCTGATTTATGGCAGGCGGCTTCACAATATGGGAACTGGGACCTGGGCTGTTCTGTGGTGAATGAGGAGAAATGTTGTGTCTGCTCAAGTGCAGGATGGAAAAGGCAGGAGGGGAGATCTTCCCCTTTGCTCACTGCCACTTGAAGGCACTGATTCTGAGACAGGAAGCACACTGAGAGGAGTCAGGCTTATACCCATGGGATGGCAAGAGAGAGCATCCACCAAAGCATCCCACCAGCAGCAGCAGAACGTGTTCTCCACAGGTAGGGTGGAGGGAGAAGATAGGGGGAACCAAACCTGGTCACGGGGAAAGTGGGTGCTTTTCTCATGTCTGGGCATCTCCATAGCCCTTATATAGACCAAAGAGTGATGCTTTGAGCATGGAACTAGGCAGAGCCTTTCCGCTTCTATGGAGGAGAAAACAGGAAGGACTTGTTTGGGACAAAAATGGTCTGTGTCAGCCTGTGGAAGAGAATTTGGCCTACTCAAAGAAATGGCCTCATGAGCAAGGGTAGGCTCCACTTCTCTGGAGGTCCAGCGTGGTTTTTCAGACCACTGCAAAGTAAGTTACATCCTCCTAGCGTGATCTCTGTATCACCACACTGGTCTGGATTGAATGAGAACTTCTGCAGCGATGTGAGATCATTCCCAGCCCCTCCACAGAGGCAGGCAGAGAGCTGAAGTGGCTGATTTACTAGCAAGAACAGCTGATGAAGGCGACATCAATGAGGACACTTGGCAAGCCCGGCTCTGCGCAACCAGAGCCTGCCTGTCTGTGGTGGCACAGCCTGTAATTAGCTGACACTCATCTGCTATATGCAGAGAGGATAAATATTGACAAACTTCGCAAGGGTCTCCGTTTATTCGG
Source organism: Gallinula chloropus (assembly GCF_964237585.1). Lineage (NCBI taxonomy): Eukaryota > Metazoa > Chordata > Aves > Gruiformes > Rallidae > Gallinula > Gallinula chloropus. The sequence continues at coordinate 534,398 of NC_140099.1, read as the reverse complement.
CAGCTGCTGAAAGCACCAGGTGGTTTGGTAGCCTGGTGCATCTGTCTCTTACCACGAGCTGCCACCCAACCCTATAGCAGCTCACAGCCAAGAGCAAGAAGGAGGCTGCCCGTGTTCTCTTCTTCTAATTAAATATCACAGGGGCTGGTAAAACAGACACCAGGCTCAGTGTGATCTCCTCCTTGACTTGGTTTGCTGCTAGAGATCAGACCCTGGAAGCTGCTAATACCTACACAGGAGGGACTGGAGAATTGAATTTTACTGATGGGTTCTTGCAGGACTTTGGGCAAATCTCCTTTGCCTTCTGTGTCTCATCTCCACATCTGTAAAATGGGTAGAGGAAAGGGACCTCTTTCCATCCAGATGAACCTCTGGTCACTGTGTTTAGCTCTGAGATCACCGGGAGAACCTCAGAGCAACAGGGAACCTTGATATTTTGTTTTCTGCCTGGAGCTGCTACAGGCATCCAACCCACAATCTTTCTCCCAAAGGCCAGGGATCCAGAGAGGGGAAGAAATCTGAACAAGCATTTTTGTCCTTCTGGTTGTGGACAATGAAAAGCAGTTTGTGGGTTGTGGGAGGAAGGAGCTGACAGACCAGAGTAAGCTAGGAGCTTGGTGGCCAGAGGCCAGATGCCCAGGGCTCCTACACTCCCCTGAGACTGTCCCACCATGGTCTCAACTGCTTAAAAACTCCAGAAAGGGCCCAAACGTGCAAGAAAATAGGCTGTATTTGTCCCCCAGGAGATCTCTGCTTGTTGCCACTGTGCAACAGGCAAATGCAATGAAGGAAATGGTGACCATAAGGGTGATGGAGATCCCTAGGTGCTGTAACTCAACAGCTCCACGGGTCAGACAAGCTAAACAACATGACTTTTTGGTTACTTATGGAGAACCTCCCTGTCTGTGTCACCTCTAAGGGCACAAGAACCACAAAGGGTCTTGCAAAATGACTGGGCAAAGGGAGTTGGAGGTAAATCCATGCTGCCACCCCTCTGAAAACTGGCAAAGGGTCTTTCAAGAAGGATCCCCAAAGTGAGCACACGTTGCCTGTGCTTGCACTGCTGACAGCAAGCGCTAGCAACAGCTAAGTGTAACCTGAGCAAAGCACCTTATCTCTGGGACACCTGGAAGGCGACTTGCTAGCCCTTATCACTGAGCAATACTTTGATCTACCAGGCGGGAGCAAAAACGAAGGGATCCCACATGTTTCTCAAGAGACTTCTCCACTCTGAGCTCCCCTGGCCCACCTGAACCCACCGGCGACATCCTGCTCCGTCTCAGATTCCCACCCTGGCAAAGCACCTGTGGATCTGTAACCTACCTTGAAAAACAACCAGGGGGGAAAAAATCAAAGAGAAGAAATTGTCTTTTGTGGCAGCTTTGGCCAGACAGCAGAGCCCTCTTCAGTCCAGTGGTAGGTAGTGAAGAGCTGAGTGAACCAACGTGACCTTGCAGGCACTGGCAATCTCCCAGTTGGGGGAAGCTGGGGTTTATCTGGTGCTTGGGTATGGCGAGCAGCAGTGCCTTCAGGACACAGCCAAGCACACCTAGGCATTGAGGCTTTCATCATAGCTAAAAGATGAGGATCAGGCAAAAACAGGGGGTCGGAAACACATCAGAGAATCACAGAATTTTAGGGGTTGAAAGGGGCCTCCAGAGCCCATCAGTCCAAACCCCTGCCCAAGCAGGGTCCCTGGGACAGGTCGGTGTCCAGACAGGGCTGGAATCTCTCCAGAGAAGGAGACTCCACACCCCCTGGGCAGCCTGTCCCAGGGCTCCCTCACCCTCACCGGGAAGAAGTTCTTCCCCAGATTGGTGTGGAACTTCATATAATTACAGACAACAGTTCAAGCAGAAAGTATTATTTCATGGAGAAATCTTGGGGCAAAAGAGGGGGAAAATGGGACGAAAGGGAAGAACCCCCCATCCCAAAGCTAATAAATAAAAAGTGATTTACCAAAACATGTCCCCATGTGACAAGGTAGTTTTTCTTGCAAGCAGGTGCACCGCAGTTTTAGAAATATTCAATCTTAAGAGGTTTGCATTGCACAATAGATGGCAGCCAGAGAGCATGTTGATGGGTTTTGGCAGCGTTTCAGATGTCATGGTATTTTTTTTTCATTTTTTTAATTTTTTTTTTTTTCACTTTAAAGCTTCCATCAGCAGGAGGGAAAGCTGTGCCAAGGAAAAGGAATCAAATCTGGATGCAGCGAGGCTTGCATTCAGACAGAGGCTCCCTGCCAGATGCTACAAGGCCAAATCGGAAACAACCACATTGAGTTCATTACAACTGCATAATCAAAAGCCTGCACATAGGCAAGGGGGGGGGGGAATTAATCTATTTAATACTTAACTAAATTCTCAATTGTTGAAATAGATTTGAAGAAGAATTCATCATAATCCCCTCTTCCTGTTGAGAAATTCCTACTTGTTCTCCGAGATGTCCATGAGATGGCAGGAGTGCACTCTCCTCCCATGGCCAAAGGGACAAGACACAATGGGAATCTTGCTCCAGCCACCGGCATGGCTGAAAAAAACACTGATTTATCATTCCATTTATTGCTGCTGGGAAGAGATGAGGGAGCCACACCAAAGGGCACATCTCCGGAGAAGAAATCAAGTGATAGCAGCTTCCCAGACAGAGTGGGAATGGCTCCTCTTGCTTTCAGCCCCTCTAAACTGTGTTGGGTGACACGAGGCTGTTTACTGCACACCCTGGGTCTACGTGCTCATCCCGTGCTGTGCACAGGAATTTGTCACCAGGCACTGAGAAACTGAGAGAGTGCATTGAGAAAAGGACCTAGACATCCTCCAAGAAAGAAATCTGGAGGCTGTGATTTCTAAATCACATTTATAGCTGGGAAACAGACTCTCAGGGATGTCCCAGTTTTCAGCTCTGTTTACGATCCCAGTGCCTCTAAACAACTGGGGCACAGCTGCAAGCCTGGTTAGGCAGCACCCACAGCAGCCCAGCTTCTGCCCGCCGGGCCAAAGGATGGGCTGGCAGTTGTGCAACTCTTCCCTTGGCCAGGCTGCAGAAGCGACATCCCAGCAAGAGACAGATGCTAGTGACTGAAAACAGCTTCGAGTCATCATGCTGCGTGAAAGACCTGCTCTTTGCATGCTCAAGGGTCTTCCAAACCAAGAGGTCCTCCAGGTCTTTCATCCACTGGTTCGCCAAATCCATGCTCAATTCATGGTCACACCCTTGGGACAGTTGTGCATGAGGGGAAGGAGTTTATGTGCAGGCACTGTGTCTGTGAAGGACATGGCCATTCTGCACCAGGTTCATGCTTGCTCAGGGACCCTCAGCTCAGGTCCTACCAGGATGGGAAGGCAAAAAGAACTCCAGCAACCTTATTCATGCTGGGTCCTCTCCAGCAGCTCTATTCAGCATTCCCACTGCGACTGCTTCCTACTGTCTCCTGATTTGCCAAGAAATCACTCCTGTGAGAAGCATGACAGCTCCTAGGAAATCCCTGCTCCTGGCATGAAAAAGCAAAGAGGTACAGGGAGGAGGAGCAGGTATGTTTTCTTCTATCGTGGGCAACCTATCCAGCCTGGGGAGGTACCAGGCTTTAGGGGAGCAGGTCTATCCTAGCTTGGGGTGTGGGTGAAACACTCCACCTTCCTCTGGCTCTGGATGTGTCAACCAGCATCCCAGAGTGCCACAATAACTCAAATCATAAACAGAATACATTTTTATTTTTGCTTTTTTACAGTGATTCTGAAGCAGCAGGGGTGGCTACCTAGCCTGGTGCTGCAGCAGTCTGTGTCATGACTGTCACCACCCCAACTGGGAAAACAATGGGTCAACAGGGAAATAGAGAGCTGCAACTGAGTGAATGTAGCTACACATCACGTGGAGATCCCCCACAGGCACAAATATGGAGATATTAGCATATTTTCCATTATGCAAAGGACAGGATTCCCGTGTGGCACTGGCATATGCCGAGCAGCTGCACGAGGCGGGGATGGAGCGTACCATGCTGTCACTGCTGGGGAAAGCAGCCAAACACATCCACACTTGTCATGTACGCTGGCTCTAGACCAAATGGCTTTACAGCAGGACTTCCAAATTACTACCTTGACCACCACGTGTGCTTCTTCTCTTGGTCTTAAAAATCCATCTATGTAGATGCTCCTTCCTTCCTTCTATCAGGATGATTAATTTCTGATCTAAGCCTCTGCTTTCCAGTTCACATTTATTTCTCTGGCCTCCTCCATGAGGATTTTAAGAGGGCTGAGAAGTTCAGGCCTCACTCTGCCTGTGTCTAGGGGCTTTTAACTCTGCATGTGAACCCGAATCATCTCCCGACCCTTGGTGAGGGCAGCTGGGCATGACAGACCTTTGCAGAGCCGGAGTACAACCGAAGCAAGTCCTGCTGGTTGTATATATAAAGCTGCAAAGATCTACAGACTTAAACGATTGTTAAAATGCAGATCTGGTTTGTAACTCATCTATTGGAGGTCAGCACATATCCGTCAAATGCTGTTTTTCAAAGGGCTGAGGTAATTTCTCTCAAAATTTCTTTGCCATACCTCCTCCAGTGCCTGTATTAGCTGCACCGTTTTTCTGCCTGCTGCAGTGGAATCATCATAGTTTAGCAACATGATTTGCTTGGAGATTTCTCTGAACCAAGCCTGAAGATTTTCTATGTAAGAACAAGAAAAAAACCCAATGAAATCTTTGCATGTATGATAAGTAACAAAGTCAGAGGGAACTTGCTAGTCAAAACAACAACAAAATATCTGATGCTATGTATGTAAGAGTAAGATGAAGATACAGACTTTTCACTTAATCTATGTTTCTAGTCATTCAGGATACAAACTTGTAAAGAGGCAAATGCTCAGGTAAGTTTCACATACATCATAAAAACCTCTCAACACAAATAGGCATTATAGAATCTATACAATGATGAAAAAGTATAAATAATAAATTCCTATTTTATGAACAGCTTTACAATATTAACTGCCTTGGTGTCTATGCTTTAGCTAAGCATAGCTAGCTTTAATGTCTACGCTTTAGCTAGAAGTCTGATGACATCAAACTTATGTGATTTAGTCTAGGTGATCCTGTTCTGGGAGGGGGGTTGGACTAGATGACCTTTTGAGGTCCCTTCCAACTCCTAACGTGCTTCGATTTTGTGATTCTGTGAATCAAATTGCAAAGACAAAAGGGGCATCCTAGGGCTTGCTTAAACTGCTGCTGAAATGTGTGGTCTGTTCTGGGATGAAACGTGGCCACCGAGTAGGAACACACACCGCCAGCCATGGAAAGAGGCAAGCGAAGGAGTACGGACCCAGGAGAAACTGCCGTGGCACGAGGGGCAGAGCATCTGGCGGCGGATCGCTGCTGACTGAGGTGCTGGAGCAGCCTGGCGCAGAGCGGCAGCGTTAAACCAGATGCGCCGCTGTTCTCCTATCAACAGGGATTACAGCGACTAAACCATTGATTTGATAGCGACTAAACGGGGGAGGCTCAGAGGAGCTGGGAAATGAAAGGGGGAATCAGATATTCCGGGTTCAAAGCCACAGCGGCGCAGGTGCATATTCCCCAACGCCGGCTCTTGTCTTGTGCGATTTAAAGCCGGGTTGGCAAATGACTCAGTTTTCCACCGGAGCTACCGTGCTGCAGAGAACTTCCCAGACTCCAGCTGCCATCTCGTGGTAGTATGAAACATCTTCCTCTCTTTTTTTGGTGTTTTTTAACCTTCTGATCCACTACTCGTGGCCCAAGCAGCACTTTCCAAGGGTTGGTAACGTCAAAAGTTCCCCTCTGCTCTGCCCTGGCCAGGCCCCACCTGGAATATTGTGTCCAGTTCTGGACTCCCTGATATAAAAGGGACAAGGATCTCCTGGAGAGAGTGCAAGGAAGAGCTACAAAGATGATTAAAGGAGTGGAGCATCTCCCCTATGGGGATAGGCTGAAAGAAGTGGGGCTGTTCAGCCTGGAGAGAAAAGCCTGAGAGGGGATCTGATCAATGGGGATCAATAGCTGAAGGGTGGGACACAGGGGCCATGGGCAGCCTCTGCTCAGTGTCTGTGGGGACAGGACAAGGGGCAATGGGCTCAAGTTGGAGCACAGGGAGTTCCACACCAATGTGGGGAAGAACTTCTTCCCAGTGAGGGTGAGGGAGCCCTGGGACAGGCTGCCCAGGGGGTGTGGAGTCTCCTTCTCTGGAGAGATTCCAGCCCCGTCTGGACACCGACCTGTGTGCCCTGTCCCAGGGACCCTGCTTGGGCAGGGGGTTGGACTGATGGGCTCTGGGGGTCCCTTCCACCCCCTGTGATTCTGTGAATCTGTGAATTTTTTCCCCAGGAAAGCCCTGGTTAGATGTATCAGATTCCCAAACTGAGGTGCTTTTGACCATTGCACTGTGCATTAGAGAGGATACTTTATTGTCCACCGAGTGACATTTGGAAAAGGAAGACTCTAAGGGAAGGGGGTGTTTAACATTGCATGCCATCCCTGAAAGCTCCAGGGAATTTCAAGCAGTGCTCAGGAACACACTCAGGTCTGAACTTTGCTGGTGTCTTTCCCTGACTCCCAGTTAATACCCTCTCTCCCAAGCAGGGAGGCTTCAGATGGATGCAGGATCTGAGAAGCCACAGGCCAAGCTAGAGCATGCTATAGTCTCTCCGAGTTGGAGACACTGTTTGTTGGCTCCATCCTCTGAGCACTTGCTGCATCCCTGCTCCATGCAGCAGATCTCAGAGCCATCTGCACCCTCAGGAAAACCAGCGAAGCTTTGAACAAAATCAGAGGTCCATCTGCACAGAACAGCTTGTGCTACGGAGAATCCCAGGGTAACGTCCTGGCTCCAGTGAAGTTGATGGGAGTATGGCTGCTTTTTTCACCAGAACCAAGCTTTTCTCCCTGTCCTCTTTTCCAAGGTCCTTTGATATGATCAGAGTGTCAGTGGCACTTACAGATGTGCATAAAGATACATTCCCAAAGTTGCTCTGGTGAATAACTACCACATCTAAGTGATCCTGCTCTGGCAGAGGTGTTGGACTGGATGATCTTTTGAGGTCCTTTTCAGCTCTTCATGTTCTGTGATTCCACGTGATTCTGTGATCTCTCGTGGCCAGGCACTGTCATTTGCCCTTTTCAACCATTGCTTCGTTACAGACAATTAAACTGTGGTGCATGGTCAGTCATGTAACACCTGCCCAAGTGCCACTTAATTCCTGGGACAAGTGTCTGATGCCAAGGGCTAAGGGCTAGCACCAAATTTAGGTTGACATCTCCTGGCAGTCAATGCAGGCCTACAAATAATCCTCAAAAAAGCATTTGCATTTTGAACGTCTCAAAAGCAAAGCAAGGATTGTGGGCCTATAGGACCCTTGAGCCAGACCTCCATACATAATGTTGATGGCTGTGTGGTGTAAGGTCCTCGTATCAGAGGAGGCTGCCTTCTTTCCATATATATCTCAGGTAGAGTAGATTTTGGATCAAACTCTCACATTATATGGTAGTAATAATATAATCCAAAAGTTTCCCCTGAAAAACTGGGGTGTGCAAACAACAAAATTCACGGGGTTTACAGGCAGTAAATGTGTAAGGAGATAAGAGACCATCTAAACTGACTTCTAACATCCAGAAGCCTAGAGTCTGTTACTTGTATTAGGTCAAATTCCATCATCCAGCTCATGGGGACTTGGGTAGATGAAGTAATGGAAAATTCCAGTAACACAGAGCCCACTGCATGAATGGACAGACTCCATGAAGAACCACCCCAAAAAATCTGCTTTCTTCTGCAGGATCTGGGTCATAGAATCAAAGAATTACAGAATGGTCTGGGTTGGAAGGAAGCCCAAGGATCACAGAGCTCCAACCCCCTGCCACAGGCAGGGACACCAACCTCCAGGCCTGGAGCTACGCAAGGTTGCCCAGGGCCCCATCCAACCTGGCCTGGAACACCCCCAGGGATGGGGCACCCACCCCCTCTCTGGGCAGCCCCTTCCAGCCCCTCACCACTCACTCTGTAAAAACCTTGCCCCTAATATCTCATCTAACCCTTCCCTCCTTCAGCTTTAATCCATTCCCCTTGTTCGGAGCTGGGTCCCCCCAATTGCACCTGGAGCAGATAGTCCCAGGCTGAGTTTCACATGCCAGGCTCCAGGTGGGCACTGGAAGAATAGCTAGAGATCTGTGCCAAAGCTCATCATCTCCTCTGTGCCAGAGGTTTAGTCACATCCCCAGCAAACCAGGGGCATCAAATATTTTGGGATGAGCCCTGATTATTGCTTCTTGCAGGCTCAATCAGCCAGGTTGCTGTTTGTGCAGGGCTGATGCAAGGTTCCTGTAATCTCACACCGGCCAACCAGTTCCTTCTTAGCTCAACCTGCTTCCAGATCAGATGAAAGCATATTTCAAGTACTTTGCTCAACTCAGAGATGAAAATCACCAGTAAGAAAGGATGTCAGTTGCCAAGTATGCTGCAGGAATTATTAAAAACCCCTCATGACAACAGCAGTGAGCTTGGCTTCAGGACAGTACTTAGATGAGCTTCAAAACATAAAATACCAGAGAAAAGGTTTCACAGGGCATTTCTGCCCTTGGTTCTTTTGTTCTACCATTGGTCTTTGGGATGAAACCTCATCCTCTCCAGTGATTCCTAGCCAATACCACAACTCCAGCAATATCTGAGCTACCCTTCTGCACAACTGAGGTGCTGGTGAACTGTGGGGACCTCTTAAGACATGGGTGCACATCCCTTCAGCACGCTTAGCTTTGTGCATCTGGACTGTGGAGTTAAAAAAGGTGAAAGAAGGAAAAACTGCCTTTTTTTCTGTTCTCAATCTGGCTTTGGTGTGAGGGTTTAATCAAGTTCAGGCCTCTTGTAGTGCCTATAAAGTCAAAGCCAATTCTAGGCACAGGCTGGTGAAGCAGTTGCTGAGCTCCTCTGCATGTTTCCCAGCAAAGTTGTGCAATGGACCTGATGTTTTTCAGCAACAGTAGTGGGGAACTTCTTCCTTTCTCAGGGCAAAAGAGGCTTCACTAACACAGTAGCCAAGATATTATTGTAAAACCGTGGAAGAATGAGCCATGTGATCAGGGCTGTATGAATGAAATTCCAGACTGCAAATGCTCGGGTTGTAGGCTCCCCACCCCAGTTTACAAGCTTTCCTACACCGTGAACCTGCTCTCAGCTCGTGCTGACAACCGGTGAGATTGGGGACAGAGTCAGTTTACTAGGCCAGGTTCTGGTATGCAAGCCCTGTCCTTGCCAAAGGGGTTTTGTAGCACGCTTGGTCTTGCCAGATGCCACACAACTCCCAGTTCCCATGAATTTCAGAGGAAGCTCTTGGCAGCGAGCAGGACTTGGCTCATACCGCACGAAGGAATGTCTCAGCATCTGTGGCACTTGGATTAGCCGGCTTCGTGCTGCCAAGCAGAGCCAAAGCCGACTCCTCGCATCTTTGATTAGATTAGCTTCAATCTGATTAACATTGCCTAATAAGAAAATTTCTATCTGCGGTCATTGACCTTCAGGAAATCCCAGATGAGACGCTTTTTGCACTTTTTTTTTGTTTTTCATCTTTGTTTGGGTTTTTTTTAAATCAACTAATCTTTTGTGATTTAATGAATTAAACAGCAATTCTGGTCATTAAGAAGTATTCATGACATCCCAAGCACACTGCACAGCCGTGCTTACGGGATGCTACAAGTCATTTATACAGGGTTTTATACAAACAAAGTGAACACGAATTTGGAATGGTTTCAGGTCAGATTAAGCACTGCAAAATGGTTAAAACTATGAAGTGCTTTCTACTACAAATCAGGTTTGCTCCTTAGAAATAGGGAAAAAACCCACTCAACCCCAAACATGCACTGAAACCTGAAACCTCCACACCATCAGTACTGCAGTTCAACAGTGATCCTTGACCAGTCTGTCATTCTATGATTCTTGGATCTGGTATCACAGAAATTACCCTCTCTTTGACCCCTAATTCTTGTCTTTTGGAGCTAGAGGGATATTCTGCCGCTGCTTTCAACAGGGGTAAAGGAACATGGAGCCCTAGCTTTGGAAGAATGTTTCCAATGTAGTGAAAGGCACTTTTCACCTTGGAGAGTGCTGGTGTTCAAGGAAGAGAAAAACAAACAGGCCAACGTCCCCTGTCTGACAGCAGGGTAAGAATCTCACAAGGGGGATTCTTAACTCAGCTGACCAACATCCCTTCTAAAAGAACCAGAGAGCTGATGTTCCCTGTGCAGAAAATACCACACAAAGATTTTCTTGGAACCCTGCTTAATTTGGTGAACAACAGTTTGGTGGAGTCCAATTACTAATCCTCTCAGCTGTATCCAAATATATTTGGATAGCTGTGAAAGTGAAAAAGCACAAGTGTTTGATAAACATTTCCTGCCTGTATTTGGGACAAAGTGGAATGCTGCTTCCACATGATATACTGATGATGAAACGCGTCCTATTCAAGCGACTTGAAAAAGAACATCAAACAGCACAGCCAACATCTTAAAGAGCAGCACATCTCAAGGACTTGCACGGTGGCATTTTAAGAGCTGGTTCCTCAGATGACTCTTCTCACGTCAGGTGGGAATGGGAGAGTTTAGGAAAGGTCCGGGACACCCCCGCTTCTGAGAAGGAAAACAAATTCTGTGTCAATATTTGAAAGGTGTGACCCAGATAAGCCTATTTCAGAATGGCTAGTCCAGCATGGCTAATGACCTCGGTGTAATTAAGTGGTTTGTATCAATTAACAAGGAGGTGGAGAGTGGGGATGGAGTGAAAGGGCAATCAGCTGGATTGTCAGGAATCACTGGATGGGGTCTCATGTCCATAAGACCAATGGCAGAACAAAAGAACCAAGGGCAGAAATGCCCTGTGAAACCTTTCTCCTGATATTTTATGTTTTGAAGCTCATCTAAGTACTGTCCTGAAGCCAAGCTCACTGCTGTTGTCATGAGGGGTTTTTAATAATTCCTGCAGCATACTTGGCAACTGACATCCTTTCTTACTGGTGATTTTCACCTCTGAGTTGAGCAAAGGACTTGAAATATGCTTTCATCTGATCTGGAAGCAAGTTGAGCTAAGAAGGAACATTGATTTGTCTGTAGATTTTTTATCATCACTAAAGCCTTATCATTACTAATTTCAAGATGGGTTAAAATGATGCTGTATAGGAGGCCCATCTTCCAACCCGATGTTCAAAAAATTCAGAACACAACAAGCCTTTGCTGCTCGCTCTTGTGGGGATAGCTCTCCACTCCCCCTTTTTTATTCTTCTAACTTTTTTTTAAGAGTAGGCTCAGTGATTGCCGGACCTGTGGGAGGGTGAGGGATACCTGTGACTTGTTTTTCTCCCCACTGCTGTAAGAAGCATCGGTGGTTTGTGTGCTACACAACCTGGGCTATCGCCCGGTTTGACAGTTTTTGGAACTCCCCATTAATAACGCCGCCATTTCCTAACCCACAGCCCGCTCTTTCTGCTGAGGCGGCCGTGGCCGCCCCGCCGCGACCAGCAGCGCACGAGCGGCGGCAACTCCCTGCGGCGGCCGCTCCGGGGGGTGACGGCTCCTCACAGCGCGGCCCGCCCCGCGCGCCGCACGGCTTTCCCGCCAAAAGCAACGGCCGGCCGTGTCTGTCAAACGCAGGTCGGCACTGATTGGCCCGGTGCCGCGCTCTGCGGCAGCGCGGGCGCACCCCGGCCCGCCCCTCGAGCTACAGTTGCTTCAGGCGTTTGCCCGGCCGCGCGCACACTGACCGCGGGAATAACGCGGCTGCCGCTTGACTGACGCTGCTGCCAACAGCTCGGCAACAGAGACAACTCGTGCTGTCTAGACCCTATATCCATACGCGCCGTGATCATGTCATCAACACTGGGGTTTGTCGAGGGCCGCAAAGCCTTTTGACACTCCGAACAGCATTTTAGTTTGCGAGTTGCTCCGAGATACAATCCCGAGCCGTCCCATTCTCAGCTTGCTTCTTAAGCCATCGTTAAGCCTGTCCAAAACTTTTACAAATAGCTCCCCCGGCTCCTGCTTGGTACGAACCAAAGATTGGCTTTGTCCCGCAGGTTCAGGAAGGCCTGGAAGAGCCGGGAGCGCAAGCTGCGTGCCCGGCAGCAAGCCTCGGGAGGGCCTCTGCCTGGGGCTGCAGCTGTGCTGTGATCACATCAGCAACCCGCAGAGGGTGGCGCTGACCCAGTGCCTGATGCTCTGCCGCCTGACACCTAGCAAGCTGTCTCATTTTTGATTCCCACATACTGTATTGCATATCAGTCATAATAAGCCGAAAGAGGGTTTTAAAATCGTGGGGTAAAACCAGAACTATCACACAGAGACTGTATCAAATGGGTAGTATATGGGTAGTATACGGCACGCCAAGTCCATGATCAGTTACCACACGCCTGAGGTCTTTTAGAAGGCTGTAAGAAAGACCCTCCTATTGTGGTTCTCGTTCAGGAGCACGTATTACCGGGAAGGCACCCAAAATGTCCACGTCCCCTGCCGCTTTTGCTTCCTTTCTTACAGCTGCCCATTTATTGTGCAAGTCTGGGGATACCAGTCAGGCTCTTTTTTGAGGTCTATCCAGCAACAACTCCAGACATATCTGAGCTACCCTCCTGCACACCTGAGGTGCTGGTGAACTGCAGTTCCTAAATGTGCCACGTCTAATACATCCTCAGAAGCCAGCAGTCAGAATGGTCTTTCAGTGATATTGTGGATAATTGGATGTGGAGCTGAATAAAAGTCCTAGAAACATGACAGTGCTGTTTGTTATGTACCAGTACAGAGAACATCAGAACATGGCAGGTTTAGGTTTGTATCTAACACACAGTTCTTGTTAATGGAAATTGATTTAGTGTTTTGGTGGTTTGGGGAGGGGGGTAGTGTTTTATGTTTGGGGTTTTTTTCAAAATTCAACTAATCTTTTGTAATTTAATGAATTAAACAGCAATTCTGGTCATTAAGAAGTATTCATGACATCCCAAGCACACTGCACAGCCGTGCTTACGGGATGCTACAAGTCGTTTATACAGCCAAAGTGAACACGAGTTTGGAATGGTTTCAGGTCAGATTAAGCACTGCAAAATGGTTAAAACTATAAAGTACTTTCCAATACACATCAGGTTTGCTCCTTAGAAATAGGGAAAAAACCCAACCCAGCCCCAAACATGCACTGAAAGTTAAAACCTCCACACCATCAGTACTGAATTCAGCAGTAAAAACTTGAGGTTTGTGCCACTGGTTTTCAAATTTCCTTTCCTATCCCCCCAGTCACAACTTCAAACAGCCTCTAAATTGGATTTGTCGGGGTCTTCTTGGTCGTGTTTGTACATGAAGGTTAGAAGGAAAAGAGCGATATCCAGGGATGACCAGTAGGCAGTGTGGGACGTGACCGCGGACCAGTATCTGCTCTCCACGAGACCTTCCCTGAGCTCAAAATCGATCCTGTGCTGCAGCTCCTCGGCGCCCAGCTCCCGCACCACCTCATAGCGGGGCCGGCCGCCCCCCGGCCGCCTCTTCTCGGGCAGCGCGGCGGCCGCCAGGGAGAAGCCGCTGCCGCCGCTCTCGCTGCTCGCCAGCCCCGCTCCCTCGACCTCGCTGCCCTCGCCGCCCGTGCCCGTGGAGTAGCGCAGCGAGGCGCCGGACTCGGCCGAGTCGAAACCGCCGCCGCCGGCCTCGCCGCTCAGGCTGGGCTCCCGCGGCAGGGCGGCCGCCGCCGCCTCCTCTGCCGCTTCCTCCTCGCCGTACGTGCACGTCGCAGCCTGGATGTTGGGGCGCGGAGCTGCATCCTACAGACGCGTACACCCTGCAGCCTGACGGGGGAATGTGACTGTGCAGACTGTGGGTCATTTTCCTTGATTTAAAGCAAAACCCCTCTCACAGCCCTGCTCTGATTGAAAAAAAACACACACCCCAACACAGTTCACACCTTCCCCTACTCCCCCATCTCCTACACACTCTGCTTGTCTCCATGCCACGGTCTCCAGCAACAAGAGGACTTCTGTGTATTGTGTGGCACTGTGTGTCCAAAAATAGGCTTGTGCCCTACCTCCTACGCCCGCTTTCAGCTGGGGAATCCAGTTAATGGAGTGTATCGAAACACAAGAGAGAAGCCAGAGAAAGTTCAGGCTGGAGGGGAAGGTGAAGCTTTTAAAAACGTTCACTGCTGGTGCATCATTCCCCCAAGTCATTGAAGTCACCATACACAGATCCTCCGATGCATCAGCAACACTTTTCAATCCTGAAAGCTGCAAGAGCTCCTTTAGCGTTCACCAGCCCCCAACCCAGCAACTTGTTCTACCTTTTTGCATGGAGAAAGAGAGGAAAAAGAGAGGAAATAAACAAGGCACAAAGCAAGGAGTCATTGGAGGAGGCTGCTCTAGGGCGTTTGACCACATCGCTCTAGCAACAGGGACATGATCTGTTTGTTTCACTTATCTTTTGCATTTCTAATGAACTCCACAAGGTCACCTCGACATGAAGCCGGTCCCAGATTTTTCTCCATAGTGGGGAAGGAAACAGCAATGTTACTGACCTTGTAGATGGCTTGGAAGACAGGTTGTAGGATTCTCACTTCTTATCCTCATTTCCAGCAAAGCCAGGGGGGATTTGCCATCTTTCCTCATTCAACAAGTGTTTCACCCTTCGTCATGTCATCCTACTCAGATTCTCCCTCCTTTTGCTCTTTGTTGGAGATCAAGGAATGTTTGCCCAAATGGACAAGAGGCATTTTAAATGCCAATACCACAAATCCAGCAGTATCTGAGCTACCCTTCTGCAGACCTGAGGTGCTGGTGAACTGCAGGAAATCCCAGCTGAGACGCTTTTTGCACTGAAAGCAAGCTCTGTGCTGTTCACAGAGTGAGGATTCGGGTGCAGTTCCAATTCCTCGGGACTGCTATGTCTTTCTCATTATTATATGCTGCAGGTGACGTCTTTAGGACATCACAGAATCATAGAAACCAGTAAAAAAGTAATGATTTATACACTGGAATAAAACGAAACTATTAGAGAGGATAATAAATTCTAATGACAGTATTTCAAATATTTGCTTCATGCCTTTTGCTTCTTTTTCAGCATTAGTTCCTAAAGGTGCCACATCTAATACATCCTCAGAAGCCAGCAGTCAGAATGGTCTTTCAGTGATATTGTGGATAATTGGATGTGGAGCTGAATAAAAGTCCTAGAACCCGTGCCGTGCCTCACCCAAAACTGTGGCCATGAGCCACTGCTGGGACAGCTCAGAAGGTTGGGGATTTTTTCAGTTCTTGGTCTAACAGCACATGGAGAAGGTGCTCAGACTATTATCAGATGTTTACTGATCTGAGCCACAAGGGAAAACAATTCCCTAACATTTTGATCCAGGCAAAGCATCATAACTTAACCAAATCCTACAAAAATCAGAGCATCAGAGTGAGGTGTTTAGTCTGACCTGTCATCCACAGGGGAGGCTGATGTCCTTGCTTCTTTTCTTGGCCCCACAACAGGACAGAGGCACGGCAAAAGAAAGATAAAGCCCAGATCCCTGGCTTTCCCCAGGCAGTACAAGCAACAGGCTCTTGCTTTCTTTTCACAAAAAGGTATTACAAGCACAAGGTAATATAGAGGGCAAAGATGAACAAAAATAGAAATCACTGCTTGATTTCAACTGTCGTTCGTGATGTGGCTGCTGGGGAAACAGACACTTTCCCCACAGTAGCAGCAGCCCTGAAACTTCACACATTTTTTTGCTAGCTTTGGCCTCTCTCCTTGCATATTGCTTTTCCAGCATCAGAAGCAGCTACAGCAGTTGAAACAGTAGAAAAAAGCAGAGTCTCAGAGTGTTTTGCTGGGCCTTATAAAAGGAAAGAAGGAAAATATACCCAGTCGATGGAGAAGGTAATTAAAAAGCAATGTCTCTAGAAGAATAACAAGAGGGGAAGTTGTGTCCCTCATTTTGAGCACTGATGAGGCATAAGCAGCAGAAATGTCACTTCTGCTGGGTTACTCTTGCCTGTCTGATATAGGAGGCAATGAAAGGGCCAGTATTGGCACCTTGATACTTGCCAGGGGCCCTAGACTTCATGGATGTGGAAGCCACAATGATAAAGGCTACTCACTGCCATCCACATACGACCCCTAGAAATGTTCTTCCCTCTGTTTTCTCAAGGACCTGATTGTGCCCCTGGGCTGAGCACTGGTGAGGCTGCACCTTGAGTGCTGGGCACAGTTCTGGGCCCCTCACTACAAGAAGGACATTGAGGTCCTGGAGTGTGTCCAGGGAAGGGCAACCAGGCTGGGGAAGGGGCTGGAGGGCAAATCCTCTGAGGAGCAGCTGAGGGAGCTGGGGGTGTTCAGCCTGGAGAAGAGGAGGCTGAGGGGAGACCTTCTCCCCACCTCCCCTGCCCTGCCAGGAGGGTGCAGAGAGGTGGGCGATGGTCTCTGCAGCCAGGGGACAGGAGATGGGACAAGGGGCAATGGGCTCAAGCTGCCCCAGGGCAGGGTCAGCTCAGCTGGGAGGGAAAAGTTCTTCCCTGGCAGAGCTGTCAGGGCCTGGCACAGGCTGCCCAGGGAGGGACTGAGTCCCCAGCCCTGGGTGTGTTTAACAGAGGGGAGATGAGGAGCTCAGGGATCAGGTTTAGCACAGGACAGGGACGGTTGGACTGGATGATCTCAAAGGGCTTTTCCAATCTGGTAAGTCTGTGATTCTGTGAAAATGATTGACAAATAAATCACCTGCTTGGTGTCTTATCTGCCCAGAGAGGTTTAATTGCAACATATTCCCTTTACCTGATTGCACTTCACCTTCCCAACTCATGATCTGCAGTGCCAGCCACCCACTCAGGCCAGGAGGGGTGACAATACAGAACATGGTTCTGATTTTATGTGCCCCCATCAGGAACTGCTGACTTAAAATCATTGGAAAAAAGAGCATGAGGCCCGGGACGTTACTGTCTGAATGTGGATGTTCACATCATTCAACCTGCCATTACTCGTGCTGCTCAGCCAGCCAACCGCAGTGCTGACTCCAGCTTTGGAGATGTGACCCTGTTACTGGGATCTGCCTTACGATGTACAAATCCCATGGAACATCCAAGTGATCAAAGTCCCGTAGGAAAAACAAACCTTCAGATCAGGGCGTGAAATCAGACACAGGGAGAGTGACACAAAACATCTGCTCATCCCTTAACACACCTAAAATGCCAGACCTGTGCTGTGCCAATTTGAGAGGGCAGGGACCTGTTTTCCAGTGCAAGCACCTGTTCGGAGAACAGAGGAAGGATCATTAAAGCCATGGCTGTTTTGCAGATCCACCCATCACAGCTTGCTTTACAAACACAGTGCACATGGCTGCAAGCTTCTAACTCACATAGTTCACCCGGGGTGAGAGGGATGCACCCTTAAATAGCCAATAAACCTTTTCTCAGGCAGTCTTTGGAAAGCCAGAATGCTCTGGAAAGGATTCAATCCACTGATGAAGGGAAAGTATTCTGAAAGGTTTCAGTTTCTGCATCTGTGCCAGCTCAGGGACAGATCCACAGGACTAAAGCAGGAGGAATCCTGTCCCACAGCATCCCCATCCACACAGCCCAGGCAGGAGGTGCTGGAAATGCTCTTATATATCACTATGCATTATGTAAATGGCAATTTTGGGGATGGTCAGTTGGTGTAAAAGTGCATAAATCATTGGGAAGCAAAAGGTATGTTTTAGTCTGGACACCAACCTGTGTGACCTGTCCTAGGGATCCTGCTTTGGCAGAGGGGTTGGACTCGATGGCCTCTGGAGGTCCCTTCCAACCCCTACAGCTCTGTGATTCACAGTTAGGTGGTTGTCTACCTCTGCAGGGAAACAGGGAGGAAATTTCTTTGTGTGGCCTTTGCAGTAATCTGAGTCCTTGGAAGACTTCCACCACAGTCAGATTTCCTACCAGAGTCAGATTTTCTACCACAGGAGGATTTTCCACATCAGATGCTTGTTCTTTCTTTTTGTGATCCCATACAAGTACAGACTGTTGTCTCGCTTCAGCCCGTAAGACAGCAGCGAGCTTGGATAATGCAAAGACTAGAGAAGTTGGACTGGAAAGAGCTCGTTCTCCAAGGTCTCTCTCCTGACTTTCCTTGCCAGGTCCTTTACTACCTGCTATAACAGTACTTCCACCATACATAGAAAAGAGATCTCCTGCCTGCACCGCTGGCCTGGGCTGTAGGAATGCTTGGCCTTCATTCCTCCCCAGGCTTGCAATAGTTCAATCCATCTGCCATACAGGACATAAAAGAGGAGACCTTTTAACAGTACATTAGAGAAGTGGATAAATCTGGCAAGGGAGGCAGAACAAAGTAGTTGGAATATCCAGCCAAGAGCAAACCCGGAGTGTCCCAAGGCCTATAGGAACTGGAGGCTTTTGACGAAAGTGCTTCCATGTAATGAATAAAATGTGGTGTATTTATAGCTCAGAGCTGGTCCTGGCTGTCACCTGACCGACAGCTCCAGCCAGATGACAGTGCGGTGTCCTTGCACGCTACCATAGCAGCTTCCCACAACCCTCCTGCACATGCCACAACGTATAGCCAGCAAAGGTCCCACTTTACCTACTAAAACACAAGTCATAATGACGTTCCCTCAGGGCAGTACGACTGCATCAGATGATCCAAGGTCACTCACCTACTACCAGGCATCATCTCCCCAGGTCGTAGTGTTTGCATCTCTGCAGATACATGCTGGCTTAGAGGTCTCCTCAATCAGACCCTGTTTCATACTTAAGACAGTACCTGACTTTACCTATGTCCATTAGTGCTCTTGTGTTGAAGTATGGCCCTTAGAACATCCATCAAGGATGCCATGACGTTGCTACTGTGCTTTCCCAGAACATTTGTCCAGGGAGGTCTAGGTAATATGGTTTGTATCCCTCGTGATTCATCACACATCAAGTTTATGTCAAGTTTGAGCCAGAAATACATCCAGTGGATTGTGATCAGTTGTCAATAACAAATGCTTGGGAGGGGAAGGGATGAACCACAGGGGGGGGGGGGGGAATTTTTAACCCTGCTGAAATCTGTGGCAATACTCACATCAGTCCCAGTAAAGCCAGGATTTCTCACACAATCACGCTGACAGTGGTGACCTCAAAGCCACTTTCAGTGCCAAGTGTTCCCAAGGTCCTGCAACTCCAGGAAAGTTTTCGGGTGTTATTACGAGGCGAAGCATTTGTGTGTCACTCTCCAGACCTTGCCACTCTGGCAGAGAGGGCTTTACAGTTCCATCATTCCCTATCCAAACCCGCTCCCAAGACCCTTAGCTGTGAACTCTCACACAGCCTCACATTCCTGCAAAACCCTCCTGACCCTGCCCTGTGTGTGCCAACCCCTCTCCCAAGGGGCAGAGTGAGTATTTTTTGTTTGTCCCCTTGTAATCCCCATGTACAGGCTATATGGACAATTTGTAAACACCTCCTCTTCTTGGCTTTTCAGTCACTCTCCAAACAGAGGGGTTTTGTGCTGGATAAAGGGTTTTTTTCCTTCTCTTTGTGGCACTCCCAGCCTGTGCTGTATGTATCACAACCTTTCATCTACTAAGGTGTGTGGGAGACAGTGGCCTCCTCTTTACTTCAGTGCCTACAGAAAGGAGCCAGGATTCCATTTCACCAAAGGTCTGTGATGGTTTCTTCTGGGAGGTCTTTGGGCTTCATCTCTTGGCTTAGTGGTTGGCACAATATGAACACAGAGCCCTTGTTTTCAACCTTGATCTGGCCAAGTCCACAATCAGCACTTACCCAGAATGTTATGCAACACCCTTCTCCATGCCTCCCTCCCCACCCAGCCCTCCAAAAAATTAAATATTACCTATGTCAACTTTAATGTTCTTGGATCTAAATGACTCATTTGACTCCCATATGCCCGCACTTATAGTATCTCCTCAGGATGAAAAAAACCCAAAACAAACCAAAAAATCATGGGAAGAAAAATGTTTACTCTCAGGTTATATTTTAATAGCTTTGGGTAAATGAAAGAGCTGGAGAAAGTGGAGCTTCAGGCATGTTCTGCATCCCATTACAACTGGGGGGGGACCCCAAGAACTACCTTTTCCACATTATTTTTATCCATGGTGTTCATCATCTCTATTAAGGGGGAGGGGGGTGGAAATCAATGATTGTGACCCCTGTCATACTGGGAACTGTCCCAGTCCCAGAGTCAAGAGACATGTGACAAAACTCTCTTGGAAGAGTATTCTGGAAGGAAGGGAAATATCTTAGAAATGAGATGGCATCATTTACAGGACAGTGTGTACACAGAGCAGCTGTTGGCATCCTTGGAGAGGGACTACGTCAGTGCACTGCGAGGAGATGCACCGGAATTTGGAGGACTACCTCTGGTGCAGGACATGCATCAGGGTTGCAGACATGTTTACAGGAGAGGCCTTTAGCCACCCCCATGAGTGCACGTGGACACACACAGAGAACTTCATTTCAGTGAATTTACCTTGTGACATGTTTTTAATATCCAGCAGAAGAATGTTGAAGGGGTCTTGGCTAGAAGACTGAGTGTGGTCCCTTCATTTGATGCTTTGATATCTTTCACACCTTTGCCCTCTTCTTTGCCAGGGGTATAAGTGCAGGGCCAGGATTTTTAGAGAAAGAGCAGGCAATAATTCCCATCCAACATCTCTTTGACAATATTAGTTTGCATAATAACAGACAGACTCATCATCAGAAACTCTTCCCTTAGTTCAATCAACCCTACTTTGCCTTGTCCAGAATATTGTGTGCAGTTCTGGGTTCTCCTGTTCAGGGATGACAGGGAGCTACTGGAGAGGGGACAAAAAGGGGCTACAGAGATGCTGAGGGGACCAGAACATCTCTCTGATGCAGAGAGACTGAGGGATGTGGGGCTGTTTAGCCTGGAGAAGACTGAGGGGAATCTTCTCAGCGCTGATAAACCCTTGAGGGGTGGGCTCAGGAGGATGGGTCAGTCTGTGTTCAGTGGTGCCCAGGGACAGGACAAGGGGCCATGGGCACAGGCTGGAATAGAGGAAGCTCCACCTAACCCTGAGGAGGAACTTCTTTGCTGTGAGGGTGTCAGAGCCCTGGGCCAGGCTGTCCAGAGAGGTTGGGGAATCTCCATCTCTGGAGATATTCCAACCCCATGATCCTGGACGCTGCCCTGTGCAGCCTGCTCGAGGGGACCCTGCTCTGGCAGGGGTGGGACTGGGTGATCTCCAGAGGTCCCTGCCAGCCCCACCATTCTGGGATCCTGTGATTCTGTGAACATTACCCCATTCTCATTCACTCCTGCAAGAGAGGTGAAATCTGTACCCCTGAAGATCCAGAAGGAGATGTGGAGGAGGCAGGAGGAGACATGCCAGCTGAGCCCACACAGCATCCCAGCTCCAGTTCAGCCTTTTCCCTGCAGGCGCTGCCAGGCACCTGCCAGTCCCCCCAACACATGGGAGATCACAACATTAGGACTTCACCAGATCAAAGTCTGAAGTGTAGACAGCTCTGCCAGGAATCGTGACTTTGCTTTCTACCTTTGTTTGCCCTGGAACAATGGAAAAAGAAGAAGAAGAAGAAAGGGTGGGGAGGAGGGGAGACTGTACAGTTTAACAGTGCTGAATAGAGAGAAACGGAGAGAGGCTGAGGGAGCTGGGCTGGGTCAGCCTGGAGAAGAGAAGGCTGCGGGGGGACCTCACTGCAGCCTCCCAGTCCCTGAAGGGACCCCAGGAACAGGAGGGGAATCAGCTTGTTAAAGGGCAGAGACTGGCAGGACAAGGGGGCTGGAGTGAAGCTGGAGGAGGGAAGGAGGAGATGAGATATTAGGGGGAAGTTCTTTGCAGAGAGAGTGGTGAGGGGCTGGAAGGGGCTGCCCAGAGAGGGGGTGGGTGCCCCATCCCTGGGGGTGTTCCAGGCCAGGTTGGCTGTGGCCCTGGGCAACCTTGTGTGGCTCCAGGGCTGGAGGTTGGTGTGGCAGGGGGTTGGAGCTCTGTGATCCTTGGGGTCCTTCCCAACCCAGACTAGTCTGGGATTCTATGAT
This sequence comes from Gallinula chloropus, assembly GCF_964237585.1. Classification (NCBI taxonomy): domain Eukaryota; kingdom Metazoa; phylum Chordata; class Aves; order Gruiformes; family Rallidae; genus Gallinula; species Gallinula chloropus. The sequence goes on along the minus strand of NC_140099.1, from coordinate 512,411 downwards.
TCTATGATCTGGTATCACAGAAATTACCCTCTCTTTGACCCCTAATTCTTGTCTTTTGGAGCTAGAGGGATATTCTGCCGCTGTTTTCAACAGAGGTAAAGGAACATGGAGCCCTAGCTTTGGAAGAATGTTTCTTAACTCAGCTGACCAACATCCCTTCTAAAAGAACCAGAGAGTTGATGTTCCCTGTGCAGAAAATACCACACAAAGATTTTCTTGGAACCCTGCTTAATTTGATGAACAACAGTTTGGTGGAGTCCAATTACCAATCCTCTCAGCTGTATCCAAATATATTTGGATAGCTGTGAAAGTGAAAAAGCACAAGTGTTTGATAAATATTTCCTGCCTGTATTTGGGACAAAGTGGAATGCTGCTTCCACATGATATACTGATGATGAAACGCGTCCTATTCAAGCGACTTGAAAAAGAACATCAAACAGCACAGCCAACATCTTAAAGAGCAGCACATCTCAAGGACTTGCACGGTGGCATTTTAAGAGCTGGTTCCTCAGATGACTCTTCTCACGTCAGATGGGAATGGGAGAGTTTAGGAAAGGTCCGGGACACCCCCGCTTCTGAGAAGGAAAACAAATTCTGTGTCAATATTTGAAAGGTGTGACCCAGATAAGCCCATTTCAGAATGGCTAGTCCAGCATGGCTAATGACCTCGGTGTAATTAAGTGGTTTGTATCAATTAACAAGGAGGTGGAGAGTGGGGATGGAGTGAAAGGGCAATCAGCAGTTTCCATGGGTTCCTCTGAAAGAACCAATTTCATCTTGCTCTTTAATAAAGCCACGAGTACAGTTGACAGCAGTAGCTGTGTTGACTCAGTGCTGCGCCTGGATTTGAGAAACAAACAAACAAACAAAATCTGTGTATAATAAATGATTTAAAAATAGCTAATGGAAAGATCTTTGTCCTGGTTTCAGCTGGGATAGAGTTAATTGTCTTCCTAGCAGTGGGTATAGTGCAGAGATTTGGGATGAGAGTCTTGTTGATAACACACCGATATTTTGGGTGTTTGCACCAAGTCAGGGACTTTTGGGCTTCTCTCACCACCCCAGTGAAGAGACTGGGGGTGCAGAAGGAGCTGGGAGGGGGCTGGGGGATGTTGTACACCAAGATGTGACAAACACTGGGTATCAGCTCCCTGGCCCGTTGTGGTGTAAGTGAGATAGCAGTATCACTCCATACCTTCTCCCCACCTCCTTCCTCCTGGGCATGTTGCGAAAACGGGGGGTGTCTCATAAACAGGCGACCCCACCCCAGTAAGCTGGGGTGTGTTTCTGGGAGTCGATCTCATTCCCACATGCACAACAACCCTCAGCCCATGAGAAAGGATGGAGAGGTGGAACTGGCACCAAGGAGGTGATCCATCACTGCCCCTCACTCAGCTGTAGGTGCGTGTTGGGACGGGGAATTGTCCCACACAGGTGTAAAGCCTGGGCACCCTCCCTAATCCTTTTTCCTGGTACAGGCTGCCAGGTGTTTTATCACACAGATACGCATCTCAACACCCCTCCTGTTGATTACGAGGTGTGTATTGGGGATGGAGGCGGGTGTTTCTCACTCACACACAGAGACAAGCACAAGTGAGCCTGAGCCTCCACAATTCTGGGGGGCATAGCTGGCGTTTGGAGGAGTGGGGTATCTCTCACACAAGGGTGACTCCAAGTCGTTGCCCCCCTGTTGGTTTTCGGAGTATGTGTTTGGTGTATCCTTGTTCCACACACACACACCCCCAAACATCACGACTGAGAAATGCCTGGCTGAAGGGAGAAGGGGTGTCACACCAACAAGCAGAGGCCAAACCCCACCACCCCTCCCTGCCAAGCGGCGGGGTCTTTAGCATGAGGAGGACCTCTCTCACACAGCATCACCCTGTGCATGACCATCAGTCGCTAGCCTGTGGGGTTTCCTTGGCATGGATCCCTGTCACACTCAGGTAGCTGCAGGCTGTCACATCCCCAGCACACATGGATGTTGACAGGTTACCCCCCAGTTAGGGTGTGATAAAGGTCCACTCTCTCCCGTCACACGAACCTCAAGTACTTCCTGGACTGGGTGTTGTCTGGGGTTGTTGCTCTTGAATTTGTGTGTACCCCCCTCACCCTGCTAAGTTACCAGTTGTGTGTTGGACTTGACACCCAAAACTCAGTCACCCCTCTGGCAGGCTGTAGGGAGGAGCACACACAGATCAAGACCAACACTCCCACATGACAGCAGGATGGGTGCTGGGGGTTTCAGGTACCGCCCTCCCCAAGGCAGCAGGACGGGTGCTAGGCTGTCTGGCACACAAATACCCACACCCGTGTGGCTGCAGGACGTGTGTTCTCACTCACACACATCCGAGTGTGCAAGATGTATTTTAAGAGCATCTGTCGCCCATGTGGGGCTGTAGTTTGTGCCTTGGCAGCGCTGGTCATGCTCACAGAGGGTTCAGGAGTGCCTGCCATGAACGCACCAAGGGGTGGTTGGCCTTTCAGGGGAGGCCGTCGCTCACACATTGGGCAGCGGGCTGTGTGTCAGGGTGTCTCACCCACCTCAGGCCACAGGTTATGCTTTAGGGTGTCTCACATGTGCCAAGGCTCACGTCGTGCTTTCGGGTGCCTGCCGGTGTGTCGGGGTGCCTCGCTCACGTGGAGGCCATCGCTGGTGTCTGTGAGGCAGCAGGCCACGGGTTCAGGGTTTCACACACGGGGGGTGTAGGTCAAGGTGTCTGTCACACGCACTGAGCCAGGGCTGTGTTCCAGGGTGTCTCACGTACAAAAGAAGTGGGGCTGTGCTTGAGGGCACCCCACACATGCAGACGGGGTGCAGGCTGCGTGAGGGCGTCTCACGCACAGAATCGGGGCTGCTGGCTGAGTACGAGGGAGTCACACACAGGAGCTGGGGCTGCTGGCTGCCTGAGGGGGTGTCCCACGCGGAACTGGGGCTGCAGGCTGCGTGAGGGGGTCTCCCACACGGAATTGGGGCTGCAGGCTGCCTGAGGGGGTCTCCCACGCGGAATTGGGGCTGCAGGCTGCGTGAGGGGGTCTCCCACGCGGAACTGGGGCTGCAGGCTGCGTGAGGGGGTCTCCCACGCCCGGACAGGGACCCGCGGGCCGCGGCTGACGCCGCCCCTCATGCCCCCTCCCTCCCCCGCCGCGTGCCCGCAGGCCGCGTGCCGCCGCCCCGCCCCCGGCCGCGTCGCGTCGCGCGTGACGATGCGACGCCGCCCCCGCCCGGACGGAGCCGGCGGCGGCTGCGGCAGCCGCGGGCCGGGCGTGAGCGGGGCGGCGCGGGGGCGGGCGAGGCGAGGCGGCACCGGCGGGCTGGGCGCGCTGCGGGATGGATTACCCCGAGCGCGGCTCGCCGCAGGGCGCCTGGGACCTGCCGGCTGAAGCCAGCGGCTACGGCGGCTGCTACGAGCGGCCGGCCCGCGGCGAGGAGGAAGCGGCGGAGGACGACGAGGAGGAGGAGGCGGCGGCGGCGAGCCGCGGCGTGCAGCATCCCCTCACCCGCCCGCCCCGACGCCCCCAGCAGCGCCCCGGGCCGCTGCTCCGCGCCGCGCTCTCCACCTCTTCCTCCGAGGGAGAGCCGGAGGCGGCGGCCGCCCTGCCGCGGGAGCCCAGCCTGAGCGGCGAGGCCGGCGGCGGCGGTTTCGACTCGGCCGAGTCCGGCGCCTCGCTGCGCTACTCCACGGGCACGGGCGGCGAGGGCAGCGAGGTCGAGGGAGCGGGGCTGGCGAGCAGCGAGAGCGGCGGCAGCGGCTTCTCCCTGGCGGCCGCCGCGCTGCCCGAGAAGAGGCGGCCGGGGGGCGGCCGGCCCCGCTATGAGGTGGTGCGGGAGCTGGGCGCCGAGGAGGTGCGCTGGTTCTACCGGGAGGACCGTAAGACCTGGAAGCCTTTCATCGGCTACGACTCGCTGCGGATCGAGCTGGCCTACCGAGCCCTCGGACCCGGCGGCCCGGCCGAGTCACGGGAGGGCGAAGCGGCGGCGGTGGAGCCGGTGTGCGTGCGGGGCGGGCTCTACGAGGTGGACGTGGCCAGCGCGGAGAGTTACCCTGTCTACTGGAACCGTGAGTGCCGCCGAACCCCCGGCCGGGGACACGGAGGTGGGGAGGTCCCTTTCCTCTCCCGCGGGCGCCGGGTGATCCCGGTGTCCTCGCACCGAGACCACGGGGGCACCCGGGAGGGGTGGCTGGGCTGCGTCCCGCTGTCCCCGAGAAGGGACGCTGGGGACACCGGGTAGCCCGTCCTGCCCGTCCCGCGCACCCCTACAGCTTAAAGAGAGGTCCGAGCACGGACACCCGCCTGTCACGCACACCCAGCAGGGCACCTCTCGGTGCCCCCGCGTGTGCCCCTGGGGAGAAGGGATGCTGGGCAAAACGTTCTCCAGGGAGAGGGGACCCAGGGTTCCCGTCTCACACACACACCTGGAGCGAGGAAGGACTGGGAATCCCCCTTCCAAATCTCAGACGTGGGGCGAAACGTCAACACAGGGATGCACATGGGAGCGAGGACACCGGCCCCCCCAGTGCACCCAGAGCATGAGAGCCGTTGGGTAACCCTCTCGTACCCCACCATGCAGGCTCAGGGGGGCAGCACTTACAGGGCACCTCACCCACTTCCAGCTGAAAAGGGAAATGGGCATCTTCCTCTCTCTTGCCCTCCTGTGCACACGCACCTGGAGGAAAGGGGGGATCTGGGCATGCTGAGACATGGGAAAGGGAGCTCTGAGCATCTTCTCATTTCTCGGCATGTGCAGAAGAAAGTGGGAGGAGGGAAGGTGTCTGAGAACCTTCTTGCTTCCCATTTCCTAAACAAAGAGCGAGGGAGGGTTCCCTGGCTATCTATGCACACCCTTCAGAAGGAGCCGGGTAGAGACAGCAGTGATTTATCCGATGCCTCCCTGTCACACACATGCTTCTGATCCCTCTTATTTAGTGAGGAACGATAGGGTGATACCTGGCTTCCCCCCTGCTACCCTTGTTGTCTCCACTAAGAAAATGCTGATACTGTGCTTCATTTCCCTTCCCCACCACCTGTCCACTGGCAGGGGGCATGAAACGAGACTTCTCCCTCTTTCTGTGAAAGGGGATGCAACAGGCATCTCCGATACATGTGCAGACCTTCCTTTTTACCCTTTCAGTACAGGGGAATTTACTTCACCTCCTCGACTTCAAAATGCCCACCCTTCCCCTAGTATTCATGTGTCCTTTGCTGGAGGAGAAGGAACCTCAGGGAACAGAGATGAAGGAGCACTCACATCAGCTCTTCTGCCCCATCCTTTGGAGGGAATGTCTCCCAAGATCTTGCTGGATAAGTGGGCACCTGCTGTCCTGGAACAGACTAGTCGTGCCTGCTCACCCTCTGTCCCTGAGGCCTTGCTTTCCCACCACACTCCTTAAGGAACCAGGGAAATGCGATGGAGCAGAGTGAGATACAGAGTGATAGATAGTGTCCTGGCGTGGACTGGAGAGAGGGGGGGACAGGTTCATCTCTTCTGTGTGTTTGTGAGACGCGGGTGAGAGGCAGAGAGCAGCAGCAGAACTGTTTTGGGAGCAGCAAATCAGAAAAGCAGGGCTTCTGGTTGGTTGTTCTTTCTCAGCATCTTCATGGGAGGGAGATCCACAAAAGACAATACTGGGTAGTACAATTGTGGTGTGACAACTTGTATTTCAAATCATTGCCCCAGCAGACGGACACTGAGCTTGAGCAGTGAGCTTGGAGCATGCTTGTTTGGAGTGAAAAGAGCCTGGGCAGAGCTCCTTGAGCTAGAAGGTGGATGTGTCAGCATCCTGAAGCCCCACTGTTGGTACTTGATGCATCTATCCCATGGGTACTAGAAAGAGATGATGCAGGTCATCCAGGCAATGAGGAAACTGCTGCCATCCCTTTAGTGACTGTAGAGAAGGAAGCAAGTTGGCCGAGCTGTCAGGTGAGGAGGCAGTGTGGGAAGTGGAAAACAAGCCCTGGAAAAGAAACAGTTCTGCTGGTTGGAGAAAAGGCAGGAAAGAGGGTTGTTCAGAGATGGAAATTTGTGGGTCCTTTAGCAGGGTGGCCGCACCTGTGCTTTGTCACAGTAAGGAAGGTGCAGATGGAAAGAGGGCTGCACAGTAGGAGTCCCCGCAAGGTGGGACAACCTTTTGTATGGGAATGTTGTGGTTCTTGTGTTAATGACAGTTCTGCAGCCTCAGCCACCCAGAGGGGATAAAAGTTTGCTCAGTTGTTATTAAAGTTATCTTCGATCCACCCTAGGCAGAGCCCGTGCCTTGCAATATGCCACCAGGCAGGATTTCTCCCAGCAGTGGGAGCATGAGGCTGTGCTCATCAGCAGCTTAAAGGTTTAATTTCTTGACCCTGTGCCTTGTCCATTTGGGAAGCTGATTCAGTCTCGCTAAGCCTGAGGAGCAGATGTTTCAGATGACAGCATATGCTGCGCAGAGACTTCTGATGCTTGGAAGAGGTTCTGATGCTTGGAAGGAGATTCCCAGAGGTTATCACCAGAACCAGTGCTGGGTGGGGGAGAAATGAACTCAGGGTCCTGAGAAGAGCAATGACTGGGATGTTTTCTAGTCCTCAAAGCTGATTAAGGAGAGTGCTCGAGTCTTTTCTTATTAGCAAGTCCTCTGCTTCGCAAGGCTAGGATAAACTTTTGGTGTTTGAAGGGTCTGTTGGTGTCTTCTGGACTAACTCATCCTTCACTTGCATGTTTCCTTGCCTCTGTTCCCCATGTATGTGAGCGCTCTTCCCTTCTTCCATCCTGTCCTCCCAACTGCTGTGTACAGACCTGAGAAAACAGCAAGGTCAGATCCCAAGGGTTCAGTCCCATCTATGGTTTTGAAGGCCTTGGTGCACTCATTATTCCTTAATTATTGCCATTTGATAGTGTGCGTGTAACTTTAGGTCCAAAGGGTAGCCATTGTGTTGGTTTACCTTAATGTGGGATGGTGGTGGCAAACCAGGTCTCACACTAGCAAACCCCTTGAGTAAGGGAGCAGAATCTCCCTGTGTCATTGCACAAGGGTGAAGTATCGTGAGTACAGCTGACTTAAACTTCCCCAAGGTGCACGTTAAAGAGTACTGAAACTGCTGTTGGTTCAGAGCAAAGGTCAGAAGCTTTTTATCTTCATGGTTCTTGCCCATTTTGTTGTTCTTTTTCACTGTACTGAGCTGTACTTCAGGCAAGGCTGCTATCTTCCAGCTGCAGTACAGAGCACCCCGACGGTTCTTCAGCTGTCGTGGCATCCTGACGATAGGGAAACGTTGATGAGAGCTTGGCATGTGCTGAAATATTTTTTTCACTCCTTAAGCTCACCCCAGGATTCGTTTGTAACATCAGGAATATCAGGCTGAGTTACAATTTCAGCAGATTAATTACTGAGAATTTTATCCTTACCTTGTGACCTCTGGGATTTATTTAATTAGCGCTGTAGAACCAGCAAAGGCAGCAGATGAGAACTGGAGTTATTAGTGGAGGCTTCTAGATGCGGGAGTGGCTTGGAGTTGGGCTGCTGCTTGTCTTCTGCGGGCGTAACAGTGAGTGATGCTTTATACAAGGGTCTTCTGTTTGAATCTTCTTAAATTACCCAGCCCTTTTCTGCCCTCCCAGTTGAAGGGGGCTGCTTTACAACTGTTTTTCTCTAGTGTTACTCAGTGTAGTTTTCAAAGTCCTGGGTGAGTGTTGAATTCACAGCCTGTGGACTTCTGGGTGGCTCCTGTTCCTCGGCTTGTGAGTTTGTCCCACACAGCTCTTACCCTGTCTGGTATTTACTTTCCCCTTCCTTTTTAATGTAGCCTGTATTTAGATCTTGCAGTGTTTTCCTATAAATCAGTCTGCTTTCACTCTCCAGGTAGTTGTCTTCATCCCAGCATGTTCTCCAGTCTGAATTGTGACTCTGTGTTGGGGACATTCACCTCATCAGACGCCTTTCCATTTAAAAATTGAAGTAAGACTTTTGTAAGAATCTGGTGGTACATGGAGAAAAGCAACAACAAAAATGTGCATTTCTACAGCCATTTGGAAAGGGAAGAATAAAACTACTCCACTCCTGCACACAGATTGGGTAAAACCCCACCCTTACCTTGTTTTTTGACATGTGGCTTTGTACCTAATAGCTGCAGAAGCCTATTAAGCAAAATATCTCCTGTTATATTTTTAAAAACATGAATGTGAGGACCATTCCTGAGTGAAGATGTGAGTGACTTCTGCTGTACTGATGTAACATGTATTTTACTGCCCTTAGCCTGGAAATACCTCTGAATCCAGAGGGTCTTAGGTTTAAAATTGGTAAGCTCAGGCTAGAAATGGGCAGCTCTTCCAGACTATTTCAGCCAACTTTAAGCTTGGACTGAAAAGAAATACCCCAGACCCTCTTATTCTCTTTCTCAAGCTCTCAGTGAGCTGCTGTGTAAACTGGGAGAAGAGGAAGTCAGTCGATGGCGCCTTGTGAAAAGCTTCTGGCTGAACTTCTGCAGAAGGAGAAGTGGATGACAGGGAAGTGTTAGCTGCCCTCTGAACTTAGTCACGTGAGATTACTGAAAAATCTTGGGAGTATAGCAGTTGCTGCCTTGTATCAGATGACTCCAAAAGGTTATTTTCTTAGTGGGTTTTGGTTTTAGTCCACTTTTCCTACTGGATGTGTTCAAGAAGAAGGCAGGGATGCAGGGAATACTTGTCTTACAAGTTGTAGCAGACAAAAGGCTGCTACTCACTGTAGCTGAGAAAGCAGAAAATGTTTGTAGGATGAGAAGGATCAGGAGTTGTGCTCAGTCTTGAATACTGGTTTGGCTGTGGTGATACCAAAGAAATAGGATGGGGTTTAATTTGGAAGGGACAGAGCTAGATCAAAGGTAGGTGTCAGGGGAATTTTGGAATATATGTGTGAGGGAGAGATGCTGTTTAGGGCAAAAATGATAATGAAGACAATGACCGACCCTGCCAGAGCTTGTTTTTGCCCTGAGGAACATGACAAGACTCTGGGAGAGCTGGCACTGTGTAAGCAAGCAGGACTAGATGGAAGAAAATTTTACAAAAGAGCAAGAAATGAAAACAGGTATGAACAGTTCTGCCAGCGGTGGCTGTAGGGTTGAAAAGTGAAGGTGAAGGAGTGGGTTTGAGTGTTGGCCAGAGAAAAGGTTAGTATTGTGGTATAGTCTCACAGAATGTGTAAGGTTGGAAGGGACCTTCAAAGGTCATTTAAGTTCATCCCCCTGCAGTGAGCAGAGACATCTTCACTGGATCAGGTCGCTCAGAGCCCCATCCAGCCTGACCTTGAAGGTCTCCAGGGATGGGGCCTCCACCACCTCTCTGGGAACCCTGTGCCAGTGTCTCACCACCCTCAGAGTGAAGAATTTTTCCCAATACCCAACCTAAATCTGCCTTTTCTAGTTTAAACCATCCCCACTTGCCCTATCATTCCATGCACTTAGGCACTCAGCAACTTGCTTTCTCAGTCTCCACAAACGTGGTCATTGCTACTGGGTGCTGGTGGGAGCTTGCTGACGAAGGCAGATTGACAAGCACCTGCCTGGAGGGTGCACACACACCGAGCTGAGGGAGCGACTGTGCCAGAGTCCCATGACTTCCAGGGGGATGTGAGCATGTGCTTGTGCTGTAGGGGGTACTCATGTGTTTGTCATGTGGTGCAGTTGTCCTTCTGTGGGTTGGTTTCACTTCCACCTGATGCTGTTTCAAAACCTGCAAGTTTCTCTGGGGGAGCAAAGAGCTGATAAGGGATTAGCTCCTGTAGCTTACCAGCAGCAACTCTGGCAGTGGTGGAAATGCTTCCCTTCACAGTACTAGTATTGAAATCATAGAATGTGTAAAGTTGGAAAGGACCTTCAGAGGCCATCTAGTCCAACCTCCCTGCAGTGGACATCTTCACTAGAGCAGGTCGCTCAGAGCCCCATCAAGCCTGACCTGGGATGTCTCCAGGGATGGGGCCTCCACCACCTCTCTGGGCACCCTGTGCCAGGGATCCATCACTCTCAGAGGGAAGAACTTCTTCCTAACACCAAACCTAAATCTCCCTTTTCTAGTTTAAAACCATCCCCTCTCATCCTATCACTCCATGCCCACAGGAACAGTTCTTCCCCAGCTTCCTACAGGCACCTTTCAGGGACTGGAAGGGGCTATAAGGTCCCCCCCAGAGCCTTCTCTTCTCCAGGCTGAACCAGCCCAACTCTCTCAGCCTGGCTCCACAGCAGAGGTGTTCCAGCCCTGGGATCATTTTTGTGGCCTCCTCTGGACACACTCCAACAGGTCCCTGTCCTTCTTGTGCTGAGGGCTCCAGAGCTGGACACAGCACAGCAGGTGAGGTCTCCCCAGAGCAGAGCAGAGGGGCAGAATCCCCTCTCTCCATCTGCTGCCCACACTCCTGGGGATGCAGCCCAGGATGGGGTTGGCCTCTGGGCTGCAGATGCACATTGGTGGCTCATGTCCAGCTTCTCATCCACAAGCCCCTCCCAAGTCCTTTTCTTCAGGGCTGCTTTCAAGCACATTTCACACAAGAAATGTGAACTATTCTAACTGAGAAGAATTCAGTAAAATAGAGGTCTGAAGATAAAACACGATACACAGTGATTTTTGGGGTGGTGTACAGCAGCTGAGAGATTACTTTGAGAGCATTCATCTCTTCCTGAGGGGTTCTTCCTGTGTTTGACATTTGAACCAGCCCCAAAGGTCACTGTTCTTCTGGATAGCTCAATTCATAGCATAAATGGATTAAAAATTCTTCAGGAAAGAATAATTGCAGGCTGTTGCTTGAGTATTTCGTGGGGTCCTAGTAAAACAGAGGTGATTTCACGTTCATGGTGGAGCAAAGTGCCTGTTCCTCCCTTGCTGCATCTAATGCTGAAGCAAGCATGGAGTAGCACATGTGTAGCTGCTCCTTAGATGAGAGTCTGGGAAGAAAATCCCGTCTGTGCCAGTCAGATTGCTCTTAATGTGCATAGTCTCCCTGAAACTCTACAGTGTCCTCCACCTGTAACTTTGAAATTGCTTCAATAAAGCGATTCACAGTTCTTTGATGAACCAGCAGAATACTATCTGTTATTGGTCAGTGAATGAAGTTTCATCTCAGACACTGGATGAAAGAAGTCCGTCTATGAATTCAGGTCACTCTGTTCAGTTTTCTGAGGTCAGGGTTTCACCCTTGAACTCCTCCTCAAGTGATCTTGTTACTTTGGAAAGAGCAGACAAGATCGCATGTGTTTGTGGTTAAACAAGGGAAGGTCACCGGGGCTGTGACTGAGTGGCTCAGTTTATTTAAATGTCAGTAACTTGCTCTGTTGTCAAACACTGTGTTAGGGAACAGCCAGAAAGCTGCAGAACTTCAAGCTATTAAAAAGCCAATAATTGTGCCCATTACATTACCCAGCAGACAGGAAGTGATGACATCTTCAGTTTGGGCTGTTTTGTTAGATCTTTTTGTTCACCTGGCACGCACGACCACGTCAGTGACAGCGAAACCTAAGTCCTGCCAATCTCATAATCAGTCTATGTCATTTCTATTCTCAAATAAAGCTGCTTGGTTGTCTTTTATTTCCTTCGTGAGACTCTCTATCAACGCAGCCATGAGGCCTGCACTCTGTGTTTGCATTGGCAAACCTGGAATCTGCGAACCCTTTCTTGCTGTGTTGTGGTTTGAAGTGGAGGGGCTCTCGTGGAGAATGGGGAGCTGTAGGGATGGCTTCTGCAAGAAGCAGTGAGAAGTTTTCCTAGGTCCAAGACAGTAAACACCAGGCAACTCAAGGCCGGAGTCATTGTTGACCAAGGCTGAGCCCTTCAGTGATGGTCACAGTGTCTCTGGGAATGCTAGGAGTGCTGTGCTGCAAGACCCATGTCTTGTAGGAGGCCTGGGGAGTGAGGGAAAGAAGAAAAAAGCCTCTTTTGCCCAGGTTTGGGTTTTTTTCCCTCCTTGACAAATGTGTGGGCACTTCAGTGTTTAGTTTTCAGCTTGAGATGTCACATAGGGAAGCCTCACAGTTATCTTCGTCTTGTGCAGATGTTATCCTCATGTGCTGCAAATTGTTTGCAACTGTAGTAAGAAGGGAGTCAAATTTAAGGAACAGAAATTACTGGGCTGAAAAGCAGGAATCTGAAATTACTGTACTACAAAGCATCTTGAGACGCCTGCATTTGGTGAGCTTGTGCTCCATGTCCAACCTCTCATCAAGCCCCTCTTTGGGCTTGGAGAGCTGGGAAATTAGGATTTTCAATTTCAGCAAACCACAAGCTTTAATGTTAAATTTCAGAGCCTTTGAGTGTGATATCAACCTTTTTAGGTCTAATTTGGGGATAAATCATTATGTCTTTCTTGGGACTGATGAGTGACTAGTGCATTTGCCATCAATCCATCTGAACACAACCTTGGCTTTGGAGCAATGAAATGGAAGTTTACTGAATCTTACTCTTATAACTTTATTCTGCCTGTTTATCTTCCAGGTTGCGTGCTAGCTGGTGCTGGTATCTTCAAAACAGACTTCCTTTGGGGTTTTTTCTTTAAGCCCTGGTTGTTCATCTTTACTATTACTTTATATGAGTAACAGCAGAGCTGTACAATACTTAAATTTAGGTATTCACCATTTCAGACAGCGTGGTAACAAGAAACAAAAGTGTCCATGTAGTAGTACAAGAACAAAAATAGCAGCAAATTCTATTTTTGCCTCATCTATCTCAGTTATCACTTTTCATATAGTATTGTTATGGATTAGTTGGCTTTTTCATGCTATTTATGTTGGCTGTATATGTTTGATATTAACTTAATTTTTGTTGTTCAGAGGATTTAGGTGGTTATTGTAATGCAAGTTGCTCATGTTCTTGTCCCATCACATCATTAATTCCAGTGCTTGTATTCTTTTATTCTCTGGATTTTCAGGGGGAAAAAAAAAAGACCTTTTTCTATAAAAATAAGTCCTTTGTTGCAGTCTAGATCTCTTAAGCTATTTTCCTCTAAAAGTGGTAAAATATGTATGACTAATTAAAATAAAGGGCCTTTCATCAGTTCATAATCCCTGCCATTCACATTTACTTAGAAATTCCTGTATAAATAAACCATGCAAGTGTATAACCAGCCAAATATATCGGTATCTTTTAGTCTGAAGCACTGCCAACTGCAGATTATATGGCATAAGACTTAAGGCAGTAAAGAAATCAAGGCAAATCCTTTCCTAGGGATCAAGATCGTAGGGACAAAGATAAACATCACTTCATCTTATGGATTTGGAATTCTGTATAGGAAAAGGAAAATAAAGTTAAATTACCACGTGATGGAAATATCTCTGTATTTAATTCTGCCCTAAACCAAAAATAACTGGAAGAATATCACTGGAGCTTTCTAAAAGCATCTGGATAGCCAAGGCATGAATGAATTTCTTGAAGGTGGGTAGGAGTGAGTGGAATTGGTACTAAACCGGCAATTTTGCTTCATCACTTTTTAATGGTGATTACTGTAATAGCTTGCATCAAGCTCTCTGGATGAATCAGAGCGATCTTTAAATAACAGCACCTGTCCTGGATTAAACAGAGGAGATGTGGTTGTGGAGGTGTGTCTTTACTCCTTCCCCCAGTCCACAGATTATATGAAAACACATGTATGTATTGCAGTTGCCTTGTTTCCCCACCCAAGCCAGGGCATTCAGTGTAAACACTGTTAATATACCCCTCTGCATCACTGAAATGCCACTTGTTTTTGGAGGTGGAGACTTCTAGCCATCAGTAAATCATCATCATTGTGATTGGAGTTCAGCTGTGACCTGGACTGAAATCTAGCCTTACACATTTACAATGATAACAGCCACGATGTTCAGCTTTGAAAACACAGATATTGGGGGGTTTTCCCCACTTTTTCCAGCAGGAAAACAAGAAATCTGATTAATTTCTAAAAGACAGTGTTCAGTTTTCTTAAAACCAACCTGTATCTCTGATGGAAGGAAGTGTCATCGACTCGTTTCCTCTACTGAGATACTTTTCTCTTGAGGTCTCCTGGCTGCACAGCGATCAAACCTGCCGTCCAGCTTGTGATGGGAAATGAGACAGGTTTGTAGTTGAGGATGCTGTGGCTGCCTGAGTAGTGTGCTATGGTTTAAAGGAGGGGAAGGGAAAGTAAATTGAAAAAAAACCTAACTTCCCTAACAGAATTGCCTGGCTCAGGTTGTAAAGTCCAAGTCAGAACATGAAGCTCTGTATTAATCTGTCTTTGGATGTGGAATATATCTATTTCCATATAAGTGTTCTCTCCAGACCCAGAGCCATGTATGTTCATTTATTCCCAAGTGAAACTATCCCATAAAGATTTTACAGTAAGATTTTGTTCTTATCTCAAATTTTCCCTGGCTGAGCCCTTCTGGGCAAGGCATCTTAAGTTTGCCTGTCCTGCCCATCTTAGGTTTGAGAGCTGCTGCTGAGCGCTGCAGTCTGCTCTTGTGTGGAACCACTATGGGTAAGTCTATCTCAGACAAAAGAGCCTGAAAACATTTGGTTTATGTTTCAAATTTTAGAAAGCTGTAGGTGGAAATTCCCATGTGAAAACTGTAAAGCCCCTCATAAGTGAAGAAGAGATGTTTTGTATTCATCTTGGAGCACAAAATAGTATTCATACAATTATTATTTTAAAAAACATATCAATGGATGGAGCCTCATCAGACTGCTTAGTGAAGAATTAAGGAACTTCTTGCAGATTTTCCCAGTAAGGATTAACATCTGACGCAGTTGTGTCATGGCTTCAGCAACAATGGGCTCCTTTATCTGCACTCACACATTATGTGTGTTTCATTTTTTCCTACAGGCAGTGCTTTGTTCCTCAGGGCAGCCTGGCTGGATCTGTGTGGTTTAGCTCTGCTGAAAAACGTGGGTCTCTGACAGGTGTGAAATGGAAGGGAATGCAGCAGAGGTTAAGGCAGGCACATGAGGAGAAGCTGCTGTGAGTGGTGACAACTGATGCTGCTGTAGCTGACTTTCATTTCAGGAAGACTACTTTTGATTCACACTTTGGTGGTGGGATGCTCAGAGGGCTGGAGCAGCTCCCCTACGGAGAGAGGCTGAGGGAGCTGGGCTGGGTCAGCCCGGAGAAGAGAAGGCTGTGGGGGGAGATTATCACCATTTCTACTACTGTATAAACAGCATTTTCCGGTAAATCTGTTAGAGGAAAGGCTTCAAAATTGGCTTTGGAAATGTTTTGAGTGTTACTTGCCCTGTGGGGAGATTATTTTAAGATTTTCCCTTCACCTTCTTAGCTTGTAGGTGCAGTGGTCTGAGGGATGAACAATCCAGAACAGTTTAGTAGTTCCAGGTAAATGTTTGCAATTCCCTGTTACACTCTCATCTTCAAACAGCATGAAAATATAATTCTGGTGTATACTGGTGCCCACAGGCACAAGGACAGTGAGGGCAGGGCAAAGACTTCTGAACCCCCATCAAGCTTAGTGGGATGTGCAGAGTCCCATTGCGGAGCTCTGTGAAGCAGAGGCTCTCATGACCTGAGCTGATGCCTGTGCTCACAGAGTGGTGTAGCTGAGCTGAAAACCACTGCCCTTGGCTGGGTCACCTTCCCAGCTGCCTTGTGCTGGTCTGGACATAGGTTGGGCATCTCTGCTTTCCCTACCTTGGCTCAGAGCTCTGAAATACTGTGCTCTCTATAGCTTTTTTGGGGTTTGGTTCTTCCCTAATTGTACTTTAGAGTTCCTTTGCATTTTTTAATTTATGTTCTATGCTGGCCTTACTGCCTTTTCCCTTACTTTCCAGGTAGGAATGGATCTTTGAGTGGCAAAGCATAGTTTTGAATGATAGAATCATAAAATGGTGGGGGCTGGAAGGGACCATCAAGTTCCAACCCCCTGCCATGGGCAGGGACATCTCTCACCAGCCCAGGCTGCTCAAGGCCCCATCCAAACTGACCTTGAACACCTCCAGGGATGGGGCATCCACTGCTTCCCTGGGCACCCTGTGCCAGGGCCTCACCACCCTCAGAGTGAAGAATTTCTTCCTAATATGCAATCTAAATCTACCCATCTTTTTTCTAAATCTACCCATCTTTTTTCTAAATCTACCCTTTTTTTGAGCCTTTCTCTTTGTTGTTGAGTTCTTGGCTGCCTTGGAGATCTAAACCCGTGTGGTTAGTGTGTGAACACACAGGACATTTGCATTTGGCCAGGTCTCTTCATAGATACAACGTTTGTAGCAGTGCACATTAGCATCCACTGGAGATCTGTGGTCCAACTGCTCTGGGGGTCTCAGTGCACCTAAATCTCTGCTGGAGGTTGGGGTCCTATGGGATGTGGAGCACAGCCACAGTATTTCTTCATTTTCCAGGTGTAGGAGGAGAAATTCTGAGCTGAGTTACAGTGGATATTATTATCACAGCTTGCTTGTTTGCAGTGATGGCTATGAGAAAAGAATCCTTGCTTCATGCAGCTTTAGTAGTTCTTTTGGGCATCATGCATGGTTGGATGAAGAACAGACACCAGAACAGGGTTTTTTTGATATATTTTCCTCTCTTGTCACATGGAGAACAAATGCTGGGTGCACAGCTTCCTCCCATGGAGTGCTGAAACCGAAACTAGACTGACAGTGACCAAAAGCAGCCCTCAGTAAAATACTAGTTTTTATAGAAAAATAACTTTTCTCTTTAAATTTCACCCTTCATGCAAATCGATGCGTAATTTGGGTTATTGTAGGTGTATATCCTAGAGGAAACAAGGCTCTGTGCAGTCAGGGTAAGCCTAAGTGGTTTTATCTCACCTCCTCATTCTGCATCCTCTTGATAGCTTTGAGACCAGCACTTGTTATCAGCCACATGTTATAGAGGAGTCTCACAAGTTTCTTAATTATTTGAAAATTCAGGGCAGCTGGGTGGAGAGGAGTACATCCCATTAATGCTGGACTGTGGTTTGAACTTAACCCTTAAGAGATGGTGTAGAATCTGCATACTTCAGTCCACCTTTCACATCCTCACACAGGCTCTGACAATTTGGCCTCGTTAGCTGAGCTGTTTGCAGTTCAACAGTGCTGTCACTACTCCTTTCAGCCCTGTGGGAAAAGGTGGTGGTGTTTCTCCAGGGATTTGTAGTTGCCTCCTTAGGGTCCCAGCAAACACCATCATCAAAACACCAAACAAAATTCCCTTTCCCTCTTAACCCGCTGTCAGTTTGTGGTTTATTGCATTAGAAAGAAATAAATAAATTAAAAATCTTTTGTTTGCTTTTTCAGAAACAGAAAAGATTCCAGTCATGCGTGGGCAGTGGTTTATTGATGGCACCTGGCAACCTCTTGAAGAGGAGGAAAGTAACCTAATAGAGCAGGAGCACCTCAACCGCTTCAGAGGCCAGCAGCTGCAAGAGAGCTTTGATATGGAAGTATCAAAACCTGTGGATGGGAAGGAGGGTAAGGTCATTTAGATCACTGTTTTTGTGGTATGTTTTCTGGACAGTTGGGGTCTGGGTTTTTCATGTTCAAGAATGTGACCTGTGATGGTTTGCTGTCCTGTGTAGTGGGGAGTGTTGTTAGAGGCATCAGTTTGCTCTCCCGTTTTTCAGTGCAGTGGGATGGAGCTTTCCTGCTGCAGCACGTTTGATGAACGCTGTAAAGGTTGTGTTCATGGGAAGGCTTCTTGTTCCTGTTTCACTTTGTGTTTTGTATCTTTTAATTGTGTTTGAAATCTCACTTCAAACTGAAATCTCTAGGTGGAACAAGAGGAGTCAGTGTCCAAATGCAAACTGGCTATTAGCTCCCTGACCAGCATTCCTAATTCTTCCCTAAAGGGACTATCACTGTTACAGATCACATTTCATTTTCCATTCTAGTTCAGCCTGTAACTTTATTAGAGGAGATTTCAGCTACAGTAAATCTTGAGCTTTCATTCAGTTATGGAAGTCCTCATATTTTAATGATCAGGCTGAGATGTTCAGTTAGAGTTCTGGGGAATCTCAGACAAATTTAACTCTTTTAAAAAGAACCTTTTGAGATTACTGCTCTATTATTTAATGCATGCAGCTGAATTGATTGCTCAGGGTAAGCACAGCACAGCCAAGGTTCAGCTTTCACATTCACTTCTGTTTGTTGGACATCACAAACAGCCTACAAACCAGGAGCTGCAGGTACAGAGACCTCACAATATATTTCAGTAGGGTTTGGGTTGTGTTATTCTTTAGCAAGCAACTTTATCTCAGTATTCCTTAAGCTATGACTTTGTCCAAACCAGCTACACAATGCAGGAGTTACTGTGGTTTGGCCATGAACCTGTGTGAACTACATGCCCACACAAGTAAAAGCCTGTTAAGAAATCAGGACCAGGCAGTGATAAGGAAACAAGGAAAACCAGAATAGCATTTGATGATTAGGGAACATTTTTTCCAACAGTGCAGAGAGTAGTTAAGTTTCTGACTCCCCTCAAGGCCAGTGAGGACCCTGGGAATAAAATCTTTTCCTCTGCCTAAGCCTGCAGTGCAGACTTGTGCTCTTAACAGCTTTGTCATGTAGCTGTGTGAAATGCTGGGAGCCCTGAGCTGCAGCACTGTGGCAGTACAGATGCCCTTCTGAAAGGCATTTTCCCCTGTATTGCTGTGTGCTTGTACTGATTTATTGTTCCAGTGTCCTGGTACAAAGCTCAGCTTTGTTAGTACAGCTGTACCCCTGCTGAGTGCAGTGCTGTTTGTGGTAGGGTTGTCTGCTTTTAGTTGGAAATCACATCTTTAAGACTCCCAGCCTTTGGCAGCTGAACATCTGATGGAAGGAAGGCTGCAGTTGTACTTGGATTCTCTTTAACAAGTAAGGAAGAGAGTTTGTTTGTTTGTTTTGGGGTTGTTTTTGTTGGGGTTGGTTGGGGTTTTTTTTAGAAAAAGTCTGATCTGTGGAGCAGATATTTTCAGATTTAAGGTAGGAGAGATTAGGGATGCTGGTGAGAAAGATACAATGCCCAATACTTGCAGAAACATAAAAGATCAAAAAAAGAAAATCCAAATTCATTTACCAGTGCCTTTTCTAAAACTAAAGTTAAAAATATTTATAGCTGTGTCTGCAAAATGGAACACACACAAAATCACTCATAACTCTTAATAGAGTAGATGTTGGGCCTTTATTTTGTGTAATAGGAGAGTTGCAGGAAAATTATAGTGTGAAAAGGGGTTTTGGCATTATGATGTGCCTCTTAATGTTTCTCTGATCAGCTGGCATCCAGGGTTGCCATCTGCACGTGGCACTGGGAGAAGCTTTACAAATTGCAGCATCACTGGTGAAGTAAACATAATTAGCTGGAGAAGTGCTGAATGCTGTTCATAAATTTCTTAAATGCTACAATTTGTTATAATTACATCCTGTGTGAAACATATTTTGGTCCTAGAAAGATTTACAGGTAGCTGTTACTAAAGACTAGTGCAAGTTAGAATAGGTCTGTAAATGTCACTGGGAGGTGAAGTGGCTATTTCAGTGCTGTGATACAGCATTGTAAGTGATGAAAAACTGGCCATCTCACCTGATTCCTCAGCAAAATTATAGAGACTCCTATTACAGTCTGTTAGTGCTTAGGTGTAATTACTTTTGTATATGAACATGCTGGTTTGCATCCAAAATAAGGAAAACTTTTCAACAAGCCCCTTGTCAATGCGCAGCAGACAAACCTGCCAGCACCTGAATTGCCCCCAGCCACGCTCTTAAAAGGTGACAGTGGGCTGATGAAAAGTTAGCAGCAGGTTCTGCTTTGCTGCTCCTCCTCTGAATAATTGTCTCTTTCCCAACCTGCTAACTCAGGGGAATCATATGATACCTTGGGACTTTGTACCCCAGACTCAGTTAATTTATCTGTCAATCACTTTTATTTATTTATTTTGCTGGCCTATGAAATCTTTCTGTGAAGGAAATGGAATTGGGAGCAGACTAAGCAGGTGTTCCTTAGCCTAGGCAGTGCGTTGGTGGCACGGGGAGCTGCCCTCCGAGCACTGGGCAGGCCGTGCCGCTTCCCGTCAGCCTGTGCAGACGTCCGAACAGTTGCAAACGCTGACAGTGAGCACTTTGTACCTTCCCTGTGAAGGGCAGCAGCTCAGCATGCAGTGCCCCTCTTCTTTCCTTATATCTTTAGTTTTGGGATACATGTTAGGGGAGGACTCTGACATCTACAAAAAGGATTTCTCCTGGAGAGAGTCCAGAGGAGGGACAGAGATGCTGAAGGGCCTGGAACATCTCCCCTGGGAGGAAAGGCTGAGTGAGCTGGGGCTGTTCAGCCTGGAGAGAAGAGACTGAGAGGGGATCTGATCAATGATTGTCAGTAGCTGAAGGGTGGGACACAGGGGCCATGGGCAGCCTCTGCTCAGTGTCTGTGGGGACAGGACAAGGGGCGATGGGCTCAAGTTGGAGCACAGGGAGTTCCCCACCAATGTGGGGAAGAACTTCTTCCCAGTGAGGGTGAGGGAGCCCTGGGACAGGCTGCCCAGGGGGTGTGGAGTCTCCTTCTCTGGAGAGATTCCAGCCCTGTCTGGACACCGACCTGTGTGCCCTGTCCCAGGGACCCTGCTTAGGCAGGGGGTTGGACTGATGGGCTCTGGAGGTCCCTCCCACCCCCTGTGATTCCGTGAATCCGTGGCACTGAGAAGGGGTTACACCTCTGTGCCTTGTACAGAAAGACCAACCTTTCTTGTGTAGCCTATACCCAGTGGTGGCACTTAAGTATACTGCTGCTGCCTGATGGTTCTGTGAATGTTTCTGAGAAAAACCTGAGTTATGACACTTGTTCTGTGAAGCAACATTGCAGCTGAAAACACTGTGAAGGGAATAGGGAAAGGGTTTCATAATACCTTTTTGGCAGTCAGTCAGTTTAAAGGTACAGAATAACATAAGGTTTCAGAACTGCTTTTTGTGCCTCTTTAGGCCAACAGTGAATTCAGGACCTAAGTAAAGGAGACTACCAAGTTCTCAAGGGATTTCAGCAACGTGAAGGCTGTAGTAAGTTAAAATAAGACCATGAACTTGAATCGTAGCAGGTTCTTAAAGGTTCTCAGACTAGATATTTCACTAAAAGTATTTAACCATAATAAAGGCAGTGATGTTCAGACCAAGAGCTTCTTGATGGAGGGTTGAAGTCACTTTTTCTGGGGCCAAAGCCTACATATTTTTGCTCTGAGGGCTGGAGCTCCTCTGCTCTGGAGACAGATTGAGAGAGTTGTGCTTGTCCGGCCTGGAGAAGAGAAGGCGTCAGGGAAACCTTAGAGCTCCTGTCAGTTCCTAAAGGGGTTCCAAGGAAGCTGGAGAGGGGCTGGTGCTAAGGGCTGGGAGAAACAGGACAAGAGGAATGGCCTTCAGCTGAAGGAGGGCAGATTTAGATGAGGTATTAGGAAGAGATTGTTCTTGAATGAAGGTAGAGAGGCCCTGGCACAGGGTGCCCAGAGGAGCTGGGGCTGCCCCTGGATCCCTGCAGGGTTCAAGGCCAGCTTGGATGGAGCCTGGGGCACCCTGTGCTGGTGGGGGTGGCCCTTCCTGTGGCAGGGGATTGGAACTCTCTGGTCCCTTCCAACCCAGACCAGTCTATGATTCTGTGACTTACAGAGCAGGCTAATGGTGGGATATTGTGTCTAATCTAACTTGTAATGATCCTCATGGAATACCTGGGGGATGTAATAGAGCTGTGCTTAAAATGGAGTGGTTTGGTTTATTTTTCAAATGTTTTGTGTGTACTTAAGCAGGGTCACTGTGCCCTTCTCTGTGCAAACAGCCCATGTGCTTCTGTAGGTGTAAAGGCAAAGGCACTCAGTGAGTCTGGTGACTGTGCTCCAGCTGCCTTTTACTAGTGCCTTCAGCTTGGTATGTCATAACATAACATAGCTTCAGCTATGATGTCATAACTGTTTATGAAGAGGGAACACATTGAATTTGGCTAGTGTGACCTGACCCTCTTGCTACAGACCCAGTTTAAGTGCATGTACCTTTTCAAAAAATGTGAAAATGTGCCATTTTTCTCCCTTAAAATGATAATACTGATGGAAAAAAACCTGACACCCCTTTTAAAAATTTTACTTTGAAGCTCAGTGTTTTTACTTTTAGTTCTCTACTACCTCCCTCCCTTCTCCCTCCCTTCTTTGTTCAAATGGAGAGGATATAAGGAGAATTCAGATGCTGCATGTCTTAAGAGAAAGCGTTCCCAAGGTACAGTAATTGTAGATTTCTTTGGTTTTTCTGTAGTATTCCTGGCTTAGGAAGCTTTAAATTCTAGTTTGCTTCTGTCAGTTAAATGCATTAGATTTACATGCTTTGATTTCTTGAGTCGTGTTCATGCTGTTTCCTTCAAAAGGGAAGGAAAAAGCATCGTAAATCTTAGAAGAAAAGCAGAAGTGGTGTAAAACTTAGAGGAAAAAATAGATGCTAATAGTATCACGCCAGTAATCCTTGTTATAATTGCTTGTGACTGTGATGTAAACTGCAAACATTTGTTTCTTACACTCTTTATGTGTGGTTTGGCTTTTTCAGTGAACTAAAAGCAGCTTTTTTTTAGTCACAGCAGGCCTGGAATAAGAGAAATGATGTTGGAGAAGGAACGGAGGGTTTGTAGTAGATAACATTCTGTCTGCCACGTTTTGGGGGTAATGCACACAGCTTTAATTTCGTGTTGGGAATTTACTGCAGCTTTTGTGTGAGCACTGGAATGAAACCTGACTTTGGATGTACAACATAAAACAGGGAGGCTGCATAAAATACAGGCTAAAGGCTGCGGTGTCACAGAAAACTCCTTTGAGCTTTGCAGCAGCTGCTGGTGTGCAAATTTGCCTCAGAAAGTGGGATTAGATCTTCCAGGAGCCATTAATGATTGCAGGAGGCTCAGAAGTGTGGCTGGGCTTTCTCTGCTGCTGTAAAAGCTGGTAGTGATTAAACTTTTACTGACTTCAGTGCCTGTGGAACTGGACTCTCCTGAAAGCTGCACCCTCCATTTAAAATGTAAGCTGCACGTGGTGGGTTTAGAGTTACTCTTGTCACACCAGATAAGCTTATAGCTCCTGGGGTTACTGGGAATTAGGAGAATTTATTTTGACATATGCATAAAACTTTGCCTTTTGACTCCCCTTAATTATAATTTCCCATAATTTGGCCCAAAATGAAAATCAAAATGTTAAACAGAAAACTTTCCCCTGCCTCTTGGTACACATGGAACCCAAATCTATTGAAGGTGAGTAAGTATAGCTGCTGTCAGGAGCAGTGAGAAAGGGCTGCTGCCTTTAGTTTTGTGATTCCAATTTTGCAATTGTTTTGTATATTTATTTTCTGTGGATTAAAAAATCAAAAGCAGGTGCTGATATGGCAAATAATGACACTGATGAATTGAGAGGTGGTGAAGTGCAATATGAAAATGACAGTGATGTAAAACAGCCCAATTTAATTAAGAGCACTAGCCCATTTAATGGCTTTCCATTTTTTTTTAAATAAAGAAGTTTTGAAATCTACAACAGCTGCACATCAGGTTTACCCACCAGAGCTTCAGTGTCCTGTAAGAAAAAACAACAGTGGCCAAATTATGCTCTCAGCCCCTGATTATGTGGCAGGCTTTTGGGCAGAAACCAATGCTTAGTGATTGCAAGATGGATTTGTTTAAAAATCCATGGGGGGAGAAAGTGGGGAATGGCCAAGAAGATTTTCAGACAGGATGTATCCCTGCTCTGGTCTTTAATCCTGGTTGGACCAGCAGTGTCTTTGTGGAGGAGATGGAGATAACACCAGCTCTTAGCACTTCAAAGATACATTCCTTTAGACTGATTTTGACTTGAGCTTAGTGGGAGATGTGATGCTTTGGTCTTGGCAGGTGGATGAAAGTACCAAGCAAAAAACCCAGGTGCTTGTCTTAAAAGGTACTTAATTTTGAACTGTTAGCCCCATGAAATGCCATGGTCAAGTGCCTGCCTGCCTGTGCTGGAGGTGTTCAGCTCCTCAGGCACTGTGCACATCACCCATTTTGGGCTATGAGCATAGAAAATAGTGCAAGCTGCCTGCTCCTCTGTTCCTCTCCAGTTATTTTGACTCAAGGCAACTTTCTGCAGTCCAGTTGAGACCAAGTTCTTCAAGGCTTCAGTAATACATATTCTGGATTTTACAGCTACTTCTTTTTCATATTTAAACTTTTTAAGAGGGATTTTTCCCTCTCTGTTCACCTGTCTTGGTGAAACTAAAGGTTTGTGTGATAGTAATCTTTGATTTCTCCTTGCTTGAGCCCTCTCCTTTCCCCCATGCTTCTCTCCTTGTTTTTGCATGGCTTGCTCACTCCTGTCTAGCATCAGGCTGACTTCCATCTACAGTGGGGTCGTGCCTTTCATGTATTCACACACTAGGGGTCTGTCTTGGTATTCTGGAAAAAAAAAGTTGCATTTCTGTTTTCTGGCTACAAAGGATCCCAAAATTTGGTCTCAATCCCAAACCAGAAAACTAAGCAGTGTGCAGGATGCCTAGGAGGTTCTGCACCTGGGGAGTATGGACCTGCAGAGATGCCTCCTAAGGAAGCTGTGTGTGCTGTCAGTGTCAGAGAAGCAGTTAATCTGAAAACAAAGCTGCAAGAAGTCTGGTCCAGAGGGAGATTCCTGTCCCGTGGTTTCACTGGAGACCCTTTCTGTGCCTGACGCTCGGAGAGGCCACAGGCAGAGTCAGGTCTCGGTGAAGCTCAGCAACATCCTGTCCCAGTGCCCTGAAGAGAATCCACAGACATCAAAAGCGTGTTCCTGAAGGACCCAGAAGGCAGAGGAATGAGCAGGAAAAGAATTCCCCTGAGTTGTACCCAGTGCCTAATCTGAATTCTGCAACTTGGCTTCCTCAGCCCCGCTCTGACATGCCTTGGTGACTTCCTGACGTCTCGTGCTATGAAAAGCTCCTGAGATGTCAGTTTGACCATCTCTGCAGCACGCAGGAGGTTGATAGCACACTCACCATCCTGCAGAGGGAATGTAAATTGTGTTATCTCATGAGCTTCAGGAAAGCATAAATTTCACTTCCTCATGTCCAGTTTCAAAACAGCACTGGCAGCCCTTGTTATCCCCCACCTGGAAGGCACGGTTTGCATCTTTTGACCTTTAAGGATGCTGATTTTCAGACTATCAGACCCTCTCCAAAGACACTGTTTTTGTTCCCTGCCTCTCTGTAAACAAACCCTGTGACTGTCGAGCAGCAAAAGGGCAACCAGGCTGGGGAAGGGGCTGGAGGGCAAATCCTCTGAGGAGCAGCTGAGGGAGCTGGGGGTGTTCAGCCTGGAGAAGAGGAGGCTGAGGGGAGACCTTCTCCCCACCTCCCCTGCCCTGCCAGGAGGGTGCAGAGAGGTGGGCGATGGTCTCTGCAGCCAGGGGACAGGAGATGGGACAAGGGGCAATGGGCTCAAGCTGCCCCAGGGCAGGGTCAGCTCCTTTTGCTTGGCTTCTGGAGAGCCTCTTCACAGTCCTCCATGCAGTGTTGGCACTCATGAAGAGGTACCTTCTTGCAGGTTGGGGGTTTTTTAACCTAAAGAGTACCTGCTGTACGTGATGGCAGAGGACCACATGGCTTGTGGGTTGTTTATCCCTGTGAGTGATCTCTGATAGGCAGCTCTTCCCTCAGCTGGGTTTCTGCCATGCAAATCCACATGGATCTATGATTTTTCTCTTCCCAGACATTGTCATCACTGGGACAGATGCTTATGTAAGGATAGAGGAAGCACAAGAAGAGTCATCAAGTGGGCTGTTGTTCCTATTTTGAGGGGATATTCTTGCACACCAAGAGAGCCTGGAGCTCAGGGTAACAGATTTTTGCTTATTAGAGGATTTTTGTTTCACTGGTAGACATCACAGCCAGGGTCTGAGGATGAACAGACAGCCCCGTGTTACGTAAAGTAAAAAAAGGGGAGACAAAATCTCATCCCTCCCACTATGATAGTGGGTTGGTCTGTGGAATGGGGGCTTCAATCTGGACTCTGTCTCTTCCTCTGCACGCTTGGAACCTTGAGCAGCACCCTCTCCAGACAGCTTCCAGCCATCCCCTCTGTTGTCCCTGGAACATATTCTGAGAGGGATTTCACGGAACACAAATGGATCAGTTCCACTAGACACTGTGTGGAAAGGTCTGCGTTGGTCATGGATTTGAGAATGGAGCTGGTTGCAGAGCCATCTGCAAGGGCCACTGGACTATGTGTCTGTCTCAGGACATCACAGTCTCTGTTGCATTGTCTCACAGTCTGAAGGATGAAACTTTCCTGGGACTTTCCTTTCCTTCTCCAGTTCTAAATCACAATTTCTGGACACAGACTCGCTCCAGCGCCTGCAGTGATGTTTTTGAAAGCTTGCTCATGGAGTTCTCACTAGATGCTTCTTGCTCTGGCCAGTCCTTACCCTAAGCTGACCTGTCTGCTCTTTGAAGTTGGACTTGTATGGAAATAAAACCAAACCCTAAACAACTTTCCTGGGTGTTTTCCATTTATTTAGCAAGACCAGTAACAGTTAAATAACACTTTTTTTCTAGTCACAGAAATACTGTTCTTGTCAGCTCTCTGAATCTTGGTTATTCCACGTTAGATGAGACCTAAGTGGCAGATTCCCAGACTTAGGTGAAATCCAAATTACCAGTAGTCCAGCTGTGGTGCTGCTTTGCTCACACAAGCTCTGAGCCTTAGATGAGACCTTTCTGCTTTGCATTCTAACGTGCCTGCTGTGCTGAATCCCAGCAGTCAGGGCAGCGTGTCATGAGCTTGGTCCCAGAGCTCAATCAGTTCCAAATCTGGAAAACACAGTAACAGCACACCAACCCCCCCCTCCAACCCACAGCCCAGCCTTTAGAGCTCTTAGTGGCTTTTGAAAGAGCCAGATTCTCTTCTGTGCCAGAAATTACTCATTCAGAGGCTTTCTCATTGAACTGCATTTCCAGCTCCTGGATGTTTCCGCAAGAACAGAACTGCAATGGAGCTGTCTAGTAACAGAGCCGTGAAAGCCTGGGCATTAACCGCAGCCTGCAGCTGGAGATCTTGCTGTGTGGATGCAGGACAGAGAAGCTGGGAGTGACATTGCTTATTTTCTAGTGATGAGAGGACATGGGGCAGCCACCTGGCCACCACACCAACCTGCAGTATTTCAGGATGCATTCCCCTCTCCCTCTTGGGTTTTGTTTTCAGCTAAGGGAAGATTTTTTGGAAACCTTCCATCCCAAAAACGAGGATGGGAGGAGAATGATGTGAAATGTCCTCTGAGGTGATCTCCAAACTGCTGCTTGTCCTGGTCAGGTTTATTGTAAATGTTAAAAAAACCAAACAAACTACTTGCCAAGGTAAGGAGTGACATGGATTTAGTTATAAGAGACCTCTAGATTTTAACCTGTGTGTAAATTACTCTTCTCACATTGTTTTTGAAGAGGCTTTTTAATTTTTTTTTCCCCTCTTACCCATCTAAATTAAATATTGTTCCTTTTTGCTGCAGCTATTCATAGTCTAAAGTTGAGTCGCAACCATGTGGACTGGCACAGTGTGGATGAAGTGTATCTGTACAGTGATGCAACAACATCTAAAATTGCAAGAACTGTTACACAAAAGTTGGGGTTTTCCAAAGGTAATATTTCTCCGGAGTTTGTAAAGGTTATTGTAAATGCCAGTATTTGAAGTTTGTTACTTGAATGCTAGAAGGAGGTTTCAAATTTGAAGGTTTAATGTGTGACTGGCCCACTTGGGCCATTGCAGTTTGTATGGAAGAGTGGTTTAGGCTCCTTGGGTTGTTGTACATAATTGTAACTGGATGTGAATAGGTCGTGTCTCATTTTTCTTGCATATTTTACTATTAATTTGGATGCGGCAGTTGGTGTTACATAATAAGCATATGAAAGTACAACAGTGGCAGGGCCTAGCTGTGAAACAAGAATTGCAGTTCCCTTAATTCTGCAACCTTAGCTTCACCCACATGTACTTGTGTGCAGAGATCGGCGATGGGCAGCACGCAATTCGATATGACTTTTAGGTGAAGCCATTTCTTGGGTGAAATCACCCAGGTTAGAGACGTTTGTTACTGCAAACATGGCAAGCTGAAAAACTGCCAATTGGTTACATACACTGTTTACACCCCACTGATTGGTTAGTGGTTATAATGAGTTCTGATAAACATATCTTACAGCGAAATATCATTGGTTTACCTTTGATCCCTAAAAGCACCCACACACCTGCTGTTTTGACCAGCTTATTATGGCTGGTTCTTAACATGTTCCATTACTCCCAGGTACCTTCCCATAACTCCTCCTTGGTTTGGGGTAGCCTGTACCCCTGCCATCAAGGCTGCTGTATTTTGAGAATGTGATTTTTAAGATCCTCTCAGCATGAGGAACTTTTCCTGTCTCATGGGAACATGAGGATATTGCCAGGGCCTGTGTCTGCGGTGAAGAGAGCTAGGCCGCAGGCAGGCCTGCTGCCTTCCCCGGCACTTGTGTACTGTGATGCATGGCTTACACACGAGTTCATACCTTCCCCTCTTGCTGTTTTCAGTTCATTAAAGACTGAAAGATTTACAAACTGAAAGGAGGTGTGAAGCATTTAGGCAGAATTTTTTTTCCAGGAAGAATCCAGGCTGATTTAAAAAAGCTCCCAATGGTAAAGCTGGGGAGACTGAGAGGGTTGGAAGAGAGGATGGTCTCTTTCAAGCAAAAGGTGGATTGTTGCCAACCTAGAAAATGGGACCTTGTCGTCTCTGTTTTCTGTCATCTCATCATCTATTTTTTGCCTTGGCCTCTGAAGGGACAAGAGTAGGTAATAGGTTTGGCATTAGTCTCCATACCTCTGTCCTGTAATTAATGCCCTCTTACTCCACAGGGCTCTTGAGTGGATGCTTAATTAATATTTGCAAGAATATTAATTCAGTGTTTCAATTCCAAAAAATGAAGCATCCTGTATCCAGAACAAATAAATAAGATGATCTCTTCTAAACAATTGTGGGGGACAAATATAAATAAAAGCCTGTTTGGTGAACAAAACCTGTCCCATGTCAAAACCACCCATAGTGTTTTCATCCTCCTTAAAAACAAGCCCAGTCGTTTCTTTCAGTTTCTGTGGCAGGGAGTGATGCTGCCTCCCCCTACGTGGCCATCCGAAGGGGTTGCTGGATTCAGGCGCAGGGCTGTGGTCCTGTCTGTGGGTCTGTCACTAGAGGGGGATGGAGGCACACTGTGCCAGTGGGTCTCAAGCAGGCAACAGGAGAATATCCGGATTTGCCCTGGGTAATTGATTTTTGGTTTGTCTGCTGAATTGGAGAATGGGTGGGGAAATTTGAGGTTGGATACCTTGAAGTAAAACACAGGCTTTTCACGTCAAAATGAAAAGTCTGAAGGGTTTTCAACCAGCTCTCTGGTCAGAGAGGGTGAGGAAGCTGCTCAGTTTTGTGGCCAGACCATTTCCATAGTCCTTCCATGCTGTGGGAGTGAGGTGGAGACGTAAAGAGGTTTAATGATTGAGACACACAGCAGAAGGGTCTTGTGTTGTAAAAGTGGTCAGAAAATGATACACCTCTTTGCTAAAAAGTTGTTTTCCAAAACACTTCTGCAGTTGGTTACCTTTATGGTGGAAATGGCCTAGCAATGCATTGGCTGATACAATTAATCTCACCCAGTTGCTCAAATCTCTCTGGAGTTTAAAATTGCACATATTTAAAAATACATGCTATTCCTTTATGTATCATTTTTCTCTTCAAAATACTGAAATGTTGATTTGATCTGAGAAAAATTGAGCTTCTGTCAACATATGAGACCATTGCACTTCATAACTGATCCAGGATAATGTTTTTTCTACAGCTTCAAGTAGTGGGACAAGGCTACATAGAGGCTATGTAGAAGAAGCTACGTTAGAAGACAAGCCACCACAAACTAGTCACATTGTGTTTGTTGTGCATGGTATTGGGCAGAAAATGGACCAAGGAAGGATCATCAAAAATACAGCTATGTGAGTGATTTGTGCTATTTGTAGTACCAACTTGAGCTTGCTTACAAGGCTGATGTTACAAATGACAGCAGGCCCTTTGGTTTAAGCTGCATCTCTTCCTGTTTCCTTCTCCTCCTCTCCCCCTGGGTTGTTAGTCTTTATTCTGTGGGTGTGCTCCTTTCTCTGTTAATTTGGATGGATGGACTTGATGAGAGCTGCTGCAAGCTAGAACAGCACGAAGAGCAAAGAGACATTCTGTTTTCATGGCCAGTGCTTGCCACTTAGGGGACTGGCCTGTGAATTTCCAGCAGCCATGGTCAGTGATGGCTGAGCAGGGAGAGATTTGTTTAATCAAGAGGAATTTCCCTTGTTGCTGCTGGTTGTCAGAATAGTGAAAGGGTGAAGTGTGTGTTGGTAAGAGGGGAAATGGGATGCTAGTGGGAATGTTGGCATTGCTAACAGAGCAGTTACTACATGCAGTTGGAAGGTATGGTGGTGAGTCTGCTCATGGGAGTTGGGTGTGTAGATGCCACTTGAAAAGTAAAACTTGATCCTTTCATTAAAGGCCTTTTGTGAAGGCTGGTTTGCAGATGGCTTTTGATGTGACATGAGAGCTAACTCAGAAACCCACTTAGGGTGAATGGGAAGAGAAGCTCCTGAGCTATTCACAATGCTACCCTTGGAAAGGCTTTGAATATTGGGAGGCAATTGAAAAGTCCTGATGACAGCATTGCAGGGCACAATGTGGTGTTAGGGAATGCTTCATTAGCTGAAAGAAGAGGCTAAAAAAGCATTAATTACAGACCTGTATTGCTTAGATGGTTTAGTGTGTCACAAATTGCCCCCCATTCCATTGAAGTTCACAGAAACAGGATCATACCTGGTGACTCCTGTGAGAAATGTGTGTGCAGAGCTGGGATTGCTGCTTTCCTGGTAAGAGGAACCTGTGAACCTCCCTTCAAATCCCCAGTGGCACCATAGCTCAGTGCTGATGTGCCATTGTTGTGGCATGTACCATCATGTCAGCAGGCTCTTGTGTTCCTTCAGCTGCTGTTCTGCTCTGGTGTGATAAGAATAGACCCCTTGATTTCACTGCTGGGTCACTGTAATCTCAAAACAACCACCTGCTACTCCCCACTCCCCTTGTTGTGGCACTTGGCTGCTCTTCTATTCGTGGTGTTACACAATAACAAAGGGATTCACAGCCCTTGAGAAAAAGCTGAAGTTACTCACCAAAGTAAATGTAAAAACTCCTTTGTAGGATGCAATTACACTGGAAATTCAAATACCCTAAATATATTCCACCTTGGAATCATTCAGGAATCATTTTCCTTCTCCCTACCCCAGTTTCCACTGAATGTACATATTGGGGCTGTATGGGTGGCTTAACTTCAGCTCAGGACACAGTACCAAGATACTAATTTCATAAGAAGTCCTGCTTTAATTGGCAGCCAGTGATGTGAAACCTTTCCTCTAAAAGGGAGACAAGACTTTTTGTGCTTCAATAAATCTTGCTCATATGCTCAAGAAACACCAGACAGTATTGCACAGCCTTTTAAAATGCTAATTATTGGCATAAATTGTATATTCTGTACAAAATCTGCTAATGACAGCATCCTTTTAGATTGAAGTCTTTTTTTCCCCTTTTTTTTTTAATAGTTTAAAACTTACCAGCAAGGAACATCCCATATGGTCTAGAAGTAGAAGTGTCTGCCAGGCCAGCACAGTGGCAGCTCTCACAAGCTGTACTAGCACTTTCTGTTAGCACCTTCATCTGGGATATATGTGTGGGGTTTTTTGGTTTGTTTGTGGGTTGGTGGGGGGGGGGGGTATGTTCTTTTGCATTAGGGACACAAGGAGTCAAATCTTAATGATAAGATGGATAAGGAGAAATATTTTTGGACTGTTCACACTTTAAAGTAGAAATTCAGGAGAAAAGACTTACGTGGGTCTCTTTCTTTTTTAATTTCCTTTTAATTGCACATTCTTCAGGAGGAAACCTGTAGTTGCAGCCATGCCAAATCTGTTACTTAAGCTGTAGGTGTGCTCATCGGTGTCACCACTCCTTTCTTCCCTTGTGCATCCCTGGGTACCACCAGCACATGTAGAAGGCACCACCAGCCCTCTGAGCTCATCGCTGTCTTGGGCTGCGTGCAGCTTTGAAGGACTTGGGTGTCACCTGGGAGATACATGTGCTGAGGAACATGGGGTAGGTGGGGTGTGTTGTGTCCCTTAGAAACAGAAAGTTGCTTTCAGTCCTCTCTGTGGACTCGGGGACACAGATGGGGAGAGAACAGAGATGAGGCAGGTTGTGTGAAGCAAGCTTCGTGAGACCTTGTGGGTTTTTGGTAGGGTGCCTGGAGTGAGTCTAGGATCTGTTCAGGTGCCTTCCTGGACCATCCACCAAAAATACCTCTTGTGCATTTTGTCTTTGCCATGTATGTTTATTGTTGCTGCTTTTTTGGTCCATTCTACCCTGGGATAAAACTTGGGTATTTATCACAGTCTCTGTGAGAGCAACACTTTGGTCACAGCACAAAAACATAGCCTCACCTGAACAAGTGGCACTAAAAGAACTAAAAAGAAAGAGAAAATGCAAAAATAAGGCAGATGCCAAAGTCTTGGAATACTCTGTCTGTAACCCAGACCAGTGAGAGACCCTTCCAGAGCTCATTTGATACTCTCCATCCTCAGCTTTCTGCCTCGACAAGCAATCAGCGCGGCTCCCGCGATGCATCCGCATCATTAGCCAGATCCTGTTGGTTCCAGAGGTGAAAACAGAACCCTGCTTCCAGGGTGATATAAAATGATAGGTGCTAATTTCATTAAGGAATGGAGTTCAATCTAATCACTAATGCAGTCAGACACGGTGGTTGCGGGGTGTCCTGGCAGTAGGTAAACGGAAGAGCTGCGCTTTATGGACGCTTGGACGAACAGGACTCTGGTAGATGGGACAGGAGTTTGTTTCATCACAGTGTAGTTAAACACATTTATTTTCTAAATGGAGCTCAGCAGCTGGTACAACAAGCTGCTCCTGTCAGTGCTGATATTAACTGCAGATCTTGTCTAGGAAGAGACAGTTCTTCCCCTGGGCTGGAACAGGGATTCAGCGGACCTGACATGAACAGAATAATGTGCTGGGAGCCACTGGAATAGGGGTGATTGTTTAAACAACAAGAGACTGTAGAATTATAATAGATATTCTAAAATATATTACATATAATTTTCTTTTTTTATATATATACACATTATATCTGGGGTTGGACTAGATGGTCTTTAAAGGTCCCTTCCAACCTAACACATTCTGTGATTCTGTCATTCTATGATTTCTTTGTAACATAAACTGTTATGGCATGATAGGGTGTTATTGCCCAGCTGAGAAGGACCTGGGGGTTCTGGTGGATGAGAAGCTCCCCATGAGCCAGCAGTGGCTCTTGGAGCTCAGAAGGGCGATGGGATCCTGGGCTCCATCAGCAGAGGGGTGGCAGCGGGGACAGGGAGGGGATTGTCCCTCTCTGCTCTGCCCTCCCCAGCTGGAGTCCTGTGTCCAGAGCTGGGGCACAACAGCCTTTAGAAAAATCCTCACTTGTTCTCCCTGACCTAAAGGTCAGACCTGTAGGATGGGCCCCTGCAATATCATTGCTTCCTGTGCTTGAAAATTGAATGGAGTGCTGATGTATTTCCATAATAATCTCTAATATTGTGGCACTCCTTGGCTACTCTTCCCCTAAAGCTGGAATCTGCCTGAGTCTGAATCTCCTGTTTTGATTTGAAAATTGCATTTGCCTGTGCTGCTGGCTCCTAGCACCAGAATTGCTGTCTGCACAAGCAGCAGCATCCTGGCGCTCCATCATCACCAATTACATTTTTATTGCAAGGCCCATTAGAAAGCATTTTAATTGTGGATTATCATTATAATAATTACTCCAAAATAGCTATTTTGGTAAATTTCCAGTGGTATGCAAGCCCTTACAGAGTCCAGAGCCTCTCTGAGGTCCTTCAAGGCATTAAATATGTGCTGCTGGAGTCTTAAATGAAGATTTCCTGTAAATTTTTTCCTACAATTTTTAGCTTTTCAGGTATTTGGTAGTTTTGCTTATTTTCCACGCTGCATGCTTGTTTTCTGTTCTTCTGTGCTGGTAATAATTGCATGTTTTGCTGAAATTAAGTATCCAAATGGTGAAAATTGTCCTACAGGTTTCAACTTGAGCTTGTCTCTACAAGAAGTTCAGCCCAAGAGGTAAAAGGTGATAGCTAGGGCAGTAAGTGCTTTCGTAAGAGCTTGTTTTGTGTACACTTATTAATCACCTAACACATGGCTGCGTATTGGATGGAAGCTGTAACAGCTTGTTTAGAAGTTAGATGTATCTCTGGGTTGGTTCTCATTCCTGTCCCCCCTCCCCAACCCACATTTCTGCCCCTTCCCTGCCTGCACCAGCCAGTGGTACTGGTCCTGTTGTAAGCTGGGGTGCTGCAATTGGTCCACAAAACATGGAATCCCATCTGGAAGATCAGAGAATCACAGAGCTGTAGGGGTTGGAGGGGACCTCCAGAGCCCATCAGTCCAACCCCCTGCCCAAGCAGGGTCCCTGGGACAGGGCACACAGGTCGGTGTCCAGAACAGAATCATAGAGTAAGATAGGAGTGAGTGGCAAGGAGGGAGGGTATGATGAGGAGGACAGGGAATGCCTAATCTGCTTCATGCTGAGGCAGCATCTCACTGGGGAGCAACCTCACTGCAGTTTGGGAAGCAGAACTAGGGAGGGAGGCACTCATGCTTGGGGCTCCTGGATCTCCACAGGATCTCAAGGATCCCATCTTCAGCTAACCAAGCAGCTTGAGTTGCTTTGATCGCGCCGGGTCCCATTATTCTTGCACAGGATGAGGTGTGAGTCACAGCCTTGCTTGTGCTGCTTGCATCCTGCAACTCCCCTGTTCTCTTCAGCAGAAACATGAGCCTCTGTATGTCCTGGAGCAGAGATCCTGATGTGTTCTGGTCAGAGAGCAGGCGAATATCTGCAGAGCAGTGGCAGAAGATGACTCATGTCTTGCAGTTGCTCTTTGAGGTCTGTGTAGAGTGAGACTTGAGTTTGCATTTCTGTGGTGCAGCGACGTGTGTGCAACCAGCTTCCCTTTCACTTCCTCTGGCTTGAGCAGGCCTTGGTTTTTATCACTTGTTCCACTCTGACTTGTCAAATTTAGCTTCCACAAGCCCTGAGTTTCCTCACTAGCTTGTGATATCCCTCACAGAGGCAGCAAGGGTTGTCCTCCGTTTGAAGGAGCTCCAGGGAGGTGGAAGCACCTGGGGATTGCTTTAGAGCGGCCAGAACCCCATCAGGGATCCAGTTTTACAGGCAGTAGCAAGAGTTAGAGGGTTTTCATGGGGACATCCCTTCGCTCTGACACTTAAATTACGAGTTCAGAGTAAGCTGGCTGGTGTAATGCTTTTTAAATTAAAAACCATTCCCCTTTTCTTGGCTGTGGAGCATCAGACCGAAGAGACTCTGTGAAGACAACTTGGGAATAAAGTGAGTGACATCTTCAAGCCTTCAGGCATTTTGCTCCTTTACCAGCTGTCAAGGTCATTTAATACAATTTGTGAACTAGCTGAAGCTAACTTGTTTGTAGCTCTCCAGTTTTTAATGTCACGTTTGGGAACGCTCCACAAGAGTAAAATTAGTAGCATAACACAGCAATAACCATAAATATGTTAATATAGCCTTGGAATACACTCGTTTGAGCAAGGATCTATACCCATGAAAGTATGGGTTTATTATTTATTATTTTAATCAGAGAAAGGCAGCCAAGCACAATTTATTTACAGTAAGCCTCAAAGTATCTATTTCAGGCCATTATTTCTTGTATGGAAAATAGGAGGATGTCAGAATGCTTTCTAAGGTGTGCCTCACAGCTGTACCAGACTGATTCTTTTCTTTCTTCGAAAAAAAGAACAGATTTTAGTGTTTTGATGTATAGATTTAAGTAATTGTTGCTCTGGGGTCAGTATTTCAACATCCATTTGTGTTGGGAAGGAGAATTCTCTGCTTGTTTAGATGAGGATTTGTTACTTCAGCTGGTGTTAATTTAGTGAGTGAGTGGAGGGACTTGGCATCTAATAAAACAGCTGAAAATATTTATAAAAAAACAGAAGAAGGGAAAAAACACAAGACTGGGTAGCAGAAGAGCTAAGCATGTGTATCAGGTGTATGTTCTGGGGGGTTGGGTGTGAGCAATCACACTGCTATTTTTATGAGACTTTCTAATATAAAGTCATTGATCAAAATCAGTGGGAGATGTTGAACAGTGCCATTTGCTCCAAGAATGTGGGAATCATTCTCGTGGGGTGTTTCAATGCCGCTGTGATTCCTGGCCCAGAAGACTGGGGTAAAATAATGAGAGAGAGAAGAAATTTGGGGCTGATGGTGGGAGGTGGGGGAACCCTCAAGGTCTGAATAAAATTAGGTTTTGTATTTCATGAAATTTTGGCTAAGGACACAAAGCTGGCACAACTTTTAGGAGGAGGCTTGAAGCTTTTCCCAAAGGCATTGCCAGAAAGCTTTCATCTCAGCTGGCCACCGTCCTCCACACAGAGAAAGTTAAACTGACCTGGCACAGGACCAGGGAGTGTTCATGTACATGGCAGGTCCCTAAGTTTCATCTGATGTTGTTCAGACCGGTGTGTTTCTCTTCTTGTTTGGTTGCTCAGGGAATGTATTTACTGAACCTTTATCTTGAGAATCCAGAAATCCTGTGCAGCTGAAGTTGGGCTCTCAAATAGTTGTGCTGCTAGAGGTGCGTTGGGTGCGGTGGTGGGGCGGCAGGTTCTTCTGTGCCTTGCAAGGCTGGGTCAGTTCAGGCCTTAAATTAACCCTGATTTAAGCCAGTCCTCTTGCTGATATTTTTATTTTGTCTTTTCTCATCATGGGAAGGATGCTCTGCTTTACTTAAACCTTTGCCATCTTGTTGGCCTGGAGACTAGGAGGGCAATAAAAACAGGTTTTAAAACTAGAGCTGCTGATCAGTTGCATTTCTTGTCTGTTTGGTCAGGGCTTTGGAAGAAGGCGTATTCCTTGCCCTTCTTCTTGCCCTTCTTCTTTCTCTTCTTGCCTTGTCCCCTCCTCATCAGAAAGCAGGTGTTACTTAGGGAACAGTAATTAAGAAATTTGGTACATCATTCATCTACTTTTTTAGTGGCATAATGTGCTGTTCCTGGGGGGAAAAAAAAACATGATAAGAAGAAGAATTAATTATCTTTGTAGAAAATGTTTTTGCAAGGCATTGCCTTTCATACCTCTTCCTCTGTGAAGTGTGTTCCTCTCTTGCTGTACAGCTGAAATAAAAGCATAGAAGGCATTATGCTTGAAGCCACCATGACATCTCTCTGCAGCCCTCAGGAGCTGAAGATGGTGGTTGAAATTCATCCCTGTGTCTGTTCCACTGGGCACATCTGCCTTCACCCTAGCAAGCCACATCCTGGTGGCACGACAGCCACACCAAGAGATAAGAGCAAATTCTGTCATTACTTTGTCCTTTTATCTGTATGGTCACTTCTGGTGGCGACATCTTGGAGATTTGGAAAGCTCCAGACTTCATCTCACAGCCACCTGCTGTGACTTTGTTTTCAGGGTGGCTGAAACTCCAGACAGGGGTTTCGCAGAGCTGTCTAGAGGGAATTGCCATGTCAGTCAAATGGAGCATCTTAAGCAATGACTGTCACAGGTGTCGGTAGTGATTTAAGCTGAACTGCCTCGTTTGTGTTGAAGAGGAACAGAAGAGCATGAATATGTACAAGAAGAGCACCTCAGCTAAGCAGTTAGACTTACTAAACCACATCTGGTCTGGTAGAAGTACAGATGGGAGATCAATATCATCACACCTTTAGTTGCAGCAATCATTAAAAGGGGTTGCTTTGACAATAGTAAAAAAAACCCAAAACATCTTTAAGTCTGGGTTTTGCCTCAGAAATAAAACCCTCTGATGCTTGGAACTGGGAACCAGTTGCTGGCAACCCAGCGTCGCTGCCCCTCGGTTAGATTTAGTTGGTTGGGGTCATTGTCAAAGGTGGGAATGATGTTGGGACCAGATTGGGAGGGGAATCAACTTGTTCAAAGGGTAGATAATGGCAGCACAAGGGTGATGGAGTGAAGCTGAAGGAGGGAAGGGTTAGATGAGATATTAGGGGGAAGTTCTGTACAGAGAGAGTGGTGAGGGGCTGGAAGGGGCTGCCCAGAGAGGGGGTGGGTGCCCCGTCCCTGGGGGTGTTCAAGGCCAGGTTGGCTGGGGCCCTGGGCAACCTTGTGTAGCTCCAGGGCTGGAGGTTGGTGTCCCTGCCTGTGGCAGGGGGTTGGAGCTCTGTGACCCTTGGGGTCCCTTCCACCCCAGACCAGTCCAGGATTCTATGAAACTCATGAGGTGAGGTAACTGCCTACATCAGTAAGCATGCATTGCCATACTGGAACAGTAGAAATATGTTGTCCCCAGATCCATGGGCTTTATTTGATAAGAGCACTAATAGCAGTCTTTACAGGAACATATTCTTTTTCTCCCTTTTTTGCAGGATGAGGGATACTGCAAGAAAAGTAGAAGAAAAATATTTTTCCAATCTCGCGACGCACGTTGAATTCCTCCCGGTTGAATGGAGATCAAAACTTACCCTGGATGGAGGTACATCTTTCCTCACTGGTTCTTCCCCACAAGTTCCATGCCATGGTCTCTGTATGCACCTTGTTTGGATCTTCTTCTTCCACATGTTACTCAGGTCTCTTTCTTCTTGGGTTTGGTGGGGTTTTTTCCAGACACAGTTGACTCCATTACTCCAGATAAAGTACGAGGATTAAGGGACATGCTGAACAGCAGCGCCATGGACATCATGTATTATACAAGTCCTCTTTACAGAGATGAAGTAAGTGTGGTCTTCTGTAAGTTCTACTAGATCTGGGCCTAGAGGCTGAAACAAACTGGGCTTAGGCATGTAAGGAAAGTTTCCTTTGGAGAGACCCCGTGTGAAGAATAATGCCAGGACACGATGGTCATTCATAATCAAAATAAAGAGATTTAAAAGTGAGAGGAGCAGAGGAACAGCCAAAAGTACAACCAGTGTAATTTGTTTAGAGCAGAAGTGGCCGAGATGGGTCTGTATCAGCAGCTTAGAAAGACAATGTTTTTTATGGTGTTTTCAGAGTGATGGGAGAGCACAAACCTGAGATTCTTCATCCCTCTTGCAAAATCTGTGTGTATTTGTCATTTCATCTGTGTTGGATGGGACAGCAGCATGTGTAAACATGCCCAAGGCAGCTTTAATGTCTTTGTGTACACTTGCCTTGCAGGAAAAACAAGACTGCCCTCAGTTACCTGTTCATATAGTGGAAGTTCCCACCTTACCTTGCCACGTCTGTGTAGCCACACGTGTGCTTTGGTCTGCGTAGCTGTAGAATCACCCCAATAACCAGAGGGCAAAATAAATAAACTTGAATAAATGACGCAGTAGCCTGTCCTGGATACAATAGATACTCCAGTTCTGGGCTCCCTGGTACAAAAAAGGCAGGGATCTCCTGGAGAGAGTCCAGTGGAGGCTGTAAAGGTGATTAAAGGCCTGGAGCATCTCCCCTGGGAGGAAAGGCTGAGGGACCTGGGGCTGTTCAGCCTGCAGAGAAGAGACTGAGAGGGGATCTGATCAATGGGGATCAATAGCTGAAGGGTGGGACACAGGGGGCCATGGGCAGCCTCTGCTCAGTGTCTGTGGGGACAGGACAAGGGGTGATGGGCTCAAGCTGGAGCACAGGGAGTTCCCCCCCAATGTGGGGAAGAACTTCTTCCCAGTGAGGGTGAGGGAGCCCTGGGACAGGCTGCCCAGGGGGTGTGGAGTCTCCTTCTCTGGAGAGATTCCAGCGCCTCTGGACACCGACCTGTGTGCCCTGTCCCAGGGACCCTGCTTGGGCAGGGGGTTGGACTGATGGGCTCTGGGGTCCCTTCCAAGCCCTACAGCTCTGTGACTCTGTGAAACACGCAGAGTGCGTCACCCCTATAGCATCCTTTGCGTCACGCGTCCTGGAACCCCCATGGGGATGTTTTGGGATTAGTTTCTATAGACATTGTTGGGGTTTTTTTCCTGTATTGACTGTGTTATGGAGCAATGATACACTTGTTGCAGCCTTGGTGCTCTGTGTGTGGTTAGATTAGGGTGGGGAGAGCTTTTCAACGTTTACCTGTGGATTTGGTGGTACCTTTCACTAACATGCGGTACGTACAAGCCCTTCAGACTGACGATATCCATTTCAACCCTACACTACCTAATAATACTTCTTTTCCTGATAGGAGCAGTGGTGGGGAGATCACTATCAAGCTTCCAACACGAGTGATAGGCGTAACCAAAAGCTCTGCCTCTCTTGTTGCTCAGAAATGCAGACTTTTTGTTCAGGGCTCCTGGATTCTCTGCTTTGCATCAGGTTTTTCTGCCTGTTGTGGAACTGAGGCCAACAGGAACTTTTGTAGCAAGTGATGAAAACTCCAATGGCAGCTTTAAAATAGATTTTTTTATTTATTTTAACTGTGTTAGAGGCTTGGCATGCCCGTGGGCATCTTACTAATCTTATGGATTAGTGAGTAACATTCAGGCATGCTGGCCAGCAACGCATGAGGAATTGAATTCATTGCTCAGTGGAACTGTAGTCGTGCAGGTATGTGGCCATCCCTCAAGTACAAAACCAGACAAATACAGCAAGTGTGCTGGTTCAGTTCCTTGAGCTGGATGAAGGGATTGAATGTTCCCTCACTAGGTTTGCAGATGACACTAAGCTGGGAGGAGGTGTTGCTCCCTCAGCTGCAGAGTTGGCAGGGAGTCATCAGAGATGTGAGTTCTTATTCGAGTCTCCTTGTTTGATTAGAAGTTGTGGAAAGCTCATAGTTACTCAATAATTTGTGTATATTTTTATACCTTTTATTTTGCCTTTACCAATGAAAAGGAGGCTTGGTTTGGTTTGGAGGGTTTTTTTGTTACTCTTCCTTATTCCACTGAATTTTCTGCCACCTAACTCTGCAGAGTTTAAGCATGATAGGATCAAGTCAGGCATTCCTGTGGCAGAACACTTGGGTTTTTTCCCCATGTTCAATGTAGGAGCCATTTTTGGGATACTCTGCTCACATTCTTTGTGTTCTGTGGGCAGTCCTAATGCTTTCCACCCAGAAATCCAAAGAGTATCTCAAAAGGAGCTAATTGAACTTGGCTGAGCCCTTGTGAATCTGTGCAGGGAGCTCAGCCTCCACAAGAGTGAAGCTGCTGCTCACCTGCCAGCACTCAATGGTACTTGGATAGGAATTTTCTACTTCCAAGCATTTTCCCCACATCTGGAAGTAGCCTAACTGCTTCTTTAAAGGTTTTGACCACTCTTTGAACAGCTCTGTGTGGAATTTGCAAGTGGGTAGTTGCTATCTTCTTTCAGGGGGGAAAGGCCTTGTTGTATGGGCTTTCATCTGAGGTAGCAGTGAGCTGTTCTGGGTATAGCTGGATCGCTCTGCTAAGCGTTATGGGAGCGTGGTGGGTGACCCTCCCTCTGATATCAAGTGTTGTTCTTCTGCAGCACAGTAGGAGAACATCCAAATGGTGCCTCTGACTTCTGACGTGTAACAGGATACCAGGCAGGAATTAATAATTCAGTTACAGCCCTCTGAACATCTCAGCCTGGTCTCAGAGTGCAGTCTGGAGGATGTCTACAGCCAAAGGATTGAGCTGTGGCATTTCACACTGAATCACCAGGTTGGAAAAGACTTTTGAGATCATCAAGTCCAACCGTCCCTGTCCTGTGCTAAACCAGATCCCTGAGCACCTCATCTCCCCTCTGTTAAACACACCCAGGGGTGGGGACTCAGCCCCCTCCCTGGGCAGCCTGTGCCACAGCCCCACAGCCCTGCCAGGGAAGAACTTTTTTCTAATATCTAACCTGAACCTTTTGTGTGTGGCTGCAGGGCAGTTGTGCTGTGCAGGGCCTCATCTATGCAGCAGTCATGGAATCATTAAGATTGGAAAAGACCTCTGAGATCCTCAGGGTCAACCATCAACCCAACACCACCATTCCCAGTGACCCACAATCCTTCTTTAAACATTGCACAGACAGTAAGGCAAACCAGTAAATCAGTATTTTGATGCACATGGGCTGCTTTCTAAATGAATCATTTCAAACTTGGTTCTGACCTTGCCAGTGCCAACTGTGATAACGTAACCTTGGGGTTCAGCATCTTCAGTGCAGGCCTCGGATTCACATCTCTGTCACCATAGCTTCATATTTCTTTAATAATAGATGGCTGTAACAGAGTTCAAAAAGAGGGATTGATGCATAGGAAATTCAGTGTTGTCACCTTCGTTATGTTCAGGGGTTATTTTACCCATCTTACTTGCAGGCTAATTGTAGTTTTGTAAATTATTGATACACATCTTGGCAGAAAATGCCTTTAGTGCAGGATAAATATTATTTGCATCCATCATCTTAAGATCTCTGAAGATTTAGTGCAAATATTGCAATAGCCTCAGAAGATTAGTTGCTCCTTTCAGCAATACGAGGCGAGTGTTTAATGTGTGTTTGGAAACGAGGGGGAAGTGAGGCAGGAAACATTTAACTGAGACTATTTCAACGCTGGGTTTGCTGCTTCTGTTGAATCCAATAGTCAAGGAGCTGCTTGGCAGCACTTTCATGGCTTGCTTAATTCATCTGATTGTTCTAGAGTGGTGAGGGGCTGGAAGGGGCTGCCCAGAGAGGGGGTGGGTGCCCCGTCCCTGGGGGTGTTCAAGGCCAGGTTGGCTGGGGCCCTGGGCAACCTTGTGTAGCTCCAGGCCTGGAGGTTGGTGTCCCTGCCTGTGACCCTTGGGGTCCCTCCCAGCCCAGACCAGTCTGTGATTCTGTGATTCTTGGATGTGTTCTCAGCTTTATAAAGTGATAGGTCAGTGAGGCAGCCTGCACCCAAACTCAGCCTGGAGCACAGTGCCGTGGTCAGAAATGGACTCGGCTGCCTGTTCCAACAGAAGGAGGGGCACTGGGAGAGAGACTGGGGCTGGGCAGCTCTTTCCCATGCCATCCCTGAGGCACGCAGCCATTCCTGCCTGTTCACACTGCTGAGTCTCATTCTGGCCTCTCATCTGTTGTTGTGACACTTCCCTGGCACCCTGCAGTGATGCCATCGCTGACAACTGTTGTCTGCAGGGGGGCCAGCAGCCTGGCTGGCTGCGCTGCCGCGTTCTGCTGCTTCACATCAGACCAGCACTCCTTGTCTGTGCTTTCACGGTCCTTTACAGCCCACCCTTGAGCTGCAGGTCTTACCTTGGCTTTTAAGGACCCCCTTAAGGTCCTTGTAAGGAGCACACACCTCCTTCT
Source organism: Gallinula chloropus (assembly GCF_964237585.1). Classification (NCBI taxonomy): domain Eukaryota; kingdom Metazoa; phylum Chordata; class Aves; order Gruiformes; family Rallidae; genus Gallinula; species Gallinula chloropus. Next base: position 469,201 of record NC_140099.1, on the reverse strand, counting down.
TGCCTGCTTGCTGAATTTCAAACGAGTTTCTTCTTCCTCTTGAAGTTCTCTTGGCATTTGGAGGGAGCTGCTTGCAAAACTCCCTGTTCCTCAGATCTCCTTAAAATTCCGTTCCCACACAGCCTACTGGAACAGTCGTGCTGTTGAAGCTGGAGGGGTGCAGAGGTCAGGTTTCCTACTCTCCCTTGTCATATGGAGCTGTCTGTTTCTTGCTGTGTGGCTTATTTTTTTTCTCTTAGACTTTTCTGGGCAGGAAAATACAAACACTGGTAGATGTTTCTCTACATCTGCAGCATCCTTGGGCTGAAGCTAAACTAAAGGGAGGAAGGGATTTGCTGTGGTTGTTCTTTTGATGAAATGGGAAGTGTTCCCTTTGTTAGGGTGGTTGGGTCGGTTCAGTAGTGGAAGGATAAGCATGCTGTGTTCCACTGGTCCTTCTGCCAGAGCTGTGGGGAGCAAAGCCAACACTGGCAGTGGGAGCAGCGAGCTGGGTTTGTGGGAGCAGCTGCATGGGGGGGGGGGGAATATCTTTTGTGGGATAGTTGAGCTTGTTTCACCCGTGGGAGAAGCCTTAGGGGATGGTAATAGGGGTTAGGAAGCAAACTCTGGCCTTTCTGTGGGGAAAGCCGTGCTGAAAGCCCTGCTGGGGTTGCTGCCAAGGATCAGCCCTGCTGCGGGGGCTGCAGAAATGGCTCTTGGTGAAAGTTCAGTCCTGCTGGTCCCCGGAATGAGGTGGGAACTGGGGGGGAAGAGGCAAGAGGAGAGATGGAAATAGGGAGAGGTCTGGTCGTGTTGCATTCCACTGCTGCATCCCCCTTTCACAGATGATTTCTGCTTTCCTGTTTTCAGGAGGAAACAGCAGGTGCTTCCTAAGCTCAGAATAGATCCTATGGATCAGCAGCCGATGAGGGTTGACAGAAGCACAGGGGAAACTGGTGGGGAAAAGGGCTCCTTTGGCCAGGAAGTCGTTGGGTGGAGATGCAGGAGAAGCTGTCAGCCAGCTCTGGGTGAGCAAAAAGACAAGCTGTGGATTAAAACACAAAAACCCCCACCACAACCTTGATTCTTACACAGTTTGGTTAATTACAGCAATGCCATTTTGGAGAGAAAATTTGCTAAGCAGCACTATTTTTCAGGTTTAGTTCCAGTGGAAAAAGTCACTGGTTTTAACAAAAATAAAGAGGATTGATGTTGATAGAAGGTGTTTTTATATGGAGTGTTAGGATAATTGCCAGGCTGTACCCAGGAAAGAGGTTTGAAAGCACTTTACACTATGCTTTTTGGACTAAAGCCCTTTTCAAACCAAGCTCCTCTTTCACAGGTGAGAATATTCTGTGCTTTTTAAGGCTAAAAAAACAAATCAAGGTTAATTAAATATTACCTTGACTTCATATACTTCACCAAGTTATTCATTTTTTGGTGCTTAAGATGAATCCGCTTTTTATTTCTCCTTGATTTTTTCTATATATATATACAAATGCAGACATCCATGAGCACACACTGCAGGTGAGGGGGCTTCTGGTTTTGTCATAGCAACACAGCAGACAGTTGTTAGTGCCTGAAAATCCAGAGGCTTTACTACAGCTGACCACCTACTCTACAACTCAGTTAGGTCACTGGTGATTTGGAGTTCATAAAAGCCATCTCCATCAGGTGAGCCAGTCAAGTCTCCTCCACAAGCTTCCAAACATGCAGTTATTTGGAAATCCACGTACAGTTTCCTGGTTGCTCTCCATGTTTTTGCCCAGTTTCTCAGTAGTGGCACGTTTTTAAGGAGCAGGATGGTTACAGACAGGGTTGGATTCGGTGTCCAGCCAGAAGTTTCCAAGAATATTCTGTTTCATGCCCCCAGATTGAGTGAACAAGACCTTTGTAACGAAATGCTGTGATGCCAGAGGATTCCTTACTTGCTGTGTGCCCATGGGCTGTTTGGGACACTGATGTAATATCCTTCTTCCTGGAAGAGAGCTGGTTTTCCAGGGGAAAAGGCTGTGCAGGAGTAGGGTACAGGAGAGTAGGGTACAGGGTTCTTGGGCAGGATTTGGGGAGTGATAGCTTTTATGCCACAAGAAACCAAGGGAAGCAGATGAGTTGTTGTGCATCTTACTTTTCCCACCAGAGTAAAAACTTGGGCACAGTGAGATATAATTAATACAGGTCATTTCATATTCTTTTAAAACAAGATGGCATTAGTCATGTCCCTGCTGCACTGACAGGGATGCTGGAAGCTGGGATGAGTCCTGCTCTAGTTTTCTCAGTGCTTTTACACTGCTGGCTCTGAAACCTGAAGCTTGCTGCTCCATCCAGAGCATCTCCTGGGTGGCTGGGAATCCTGGGCTCGCCCTGCTGGGGTTCCCTGATGGCAGGATGATGTGTGTTGGCTCCCTTGGGAGGGTACCTCAGCAGCCAGCCACCCAAACCGCTGGAGAGCAGTGTTCCCTCAATTTCCTGAGCTCCTGGCAGGAATCCCAAACCACTTTGATTTCAGCAGATCTCTGCTGTTCTGTTCTGAGGTTTAATCACAACCTTTTTAAACAGACAAAATGCCAGCCAGCCAAAATCTAGTGGCTTCTATTTCCAGCTCCAAGTCTTCCTAAAACCTCCATCTCTCTGTGCACAGGTGAAGGTAGTGCCCAAAGCCTGTGATAGAGCCAAGCACAAGAATAGGCAGCATCACTGGCAAAAAAAACCCTGGAAAATGGGAACACCACCACTTATTTCTCTGAGTTGTTGCGAAGCTTCGTTAATGTGATGTTTGATGTGTGGATTCCTGCTCAGCCAAATGTGTATCAAACACTGCCAGCCCTAGTGCCATTCATAGTTATACTCAGTAATGATTCAGCCTCTTGAAAAATCATGGTCAAATTACATGTTCTATAGCTTTAATTTCCTGTTGCTAACAAGGGGATGAGCTGCAGATTCTTGTTTGTCCTGCTCTGTGCCGTCGCCTGGAAGCCTCGCTCAGTTACTGTGCTGGGTTTCACAAGCAAAGCTGCCTTTTTGGGGTTATCTAGTTCCTGAATCTCATGGCTTTCTAGGTTTCCCTCAAAAAAATTACTTTCTCTGAATTGTGACTTTTTTATGCATATCTCTAGCACGGGATTTGAAGCAGGTAAGCCTCTCAGGGAGATAATTTTCTCAGCTTTGAGAAAAGAAGCCTGAGAGGGGATCTGATCAATGGGTATCAATAGCTGAAGGGTGGGACACAGGGGGCAATGGGCAGCCTCTGCTCAGTGTCTGTGGGGACAGGACAAGGGGCGATGGGCTCAAGTTGGAGCACAGGGAGTTCCCCCCGATCTGGGGAAGAACTTCTTCCCAGGGACCCGGCTTGGGCAGGGGGTTGGACTGATGGGCTGTGGAGGTCCCTCCCAACCCTTACCATTCTGTAATTAACATAGAACCAATGTGTGTTTACTGCAGCAGTACTATAGGATTAGCCTGTGATGCTTGAGAAGTGTGTTGTGTCCCTGTTTCCCCCCCAGACCCACCTGGAGACTTATACCCAGAAAACACTTTTCTTTAGCATTATTTATATAAAATATTCTGGCTCTGCCCATCTCACATGCGTGTATTTCTTACATTTGCATGAGAAGAGGCTTTTTGTTCTTTAGAGGCATCGTCTTGTTCCAGTTCCTGTGGTAAAAACAGCAAGAGGTGTGGTTGGTAGAAGGGGAAGTAGGACACAGAGCTGCATCTCCTGGTAGCCAGGCGCTGCTCAGAATAATGAACGACTTGATGAGTCCCAGTATGCTTTACATTCAAAAGCAATTTGGGGTTGTTTTCCCAGAACCCATTTAAGCTGTCACTAGAGTATCTGAGCATATCCATTGTGCTGGATTTATCTTCCCAGTCCCCTGCAGAGAGGTAGGAATGCTCTTGCCTCCAGTTGATAAATGGAGAAGAGAGAGTATAACTTGTCTGGGGGTTACGTGCTGAGCTTGTGGCAGAGATGTGAGCTGATTCTAGATCATCTTGGGCTCCTTCCAACTTCCTTAGGTTAGAAAAAGGAACCTCTGGCATGGGAGAAACATGCAGTGCTGTGAAAAGGCAGAGAAACTGGGCGAGAAACAAGCCAGAAGGGAAATAGAGTTGTGTTAATAGTCGCTGTTGTGCTGGTGGATCGCGAGTAAAAACCCAGAGCCCTGCCATTACTCACCTCAGAGGATGCTGTCAAGGACTTTAAGCACAGCTGTGATTTCTTTAAGGCTTTATTTTAGTATAAGGCCTTGGGCTGTGTGCATTTCTGGGGTCACCATGTGTGGTAGTTGCTGCTGGAACTGGACAGGAGAGATGGGCCACTGGGCCACCATGGAGAGGAGAGTTGAGCCACTGGAGTCAGTGACAGCTGTTCAGCCTTGAGAAGAGAAGGTTAAGAGGGGATCTGATCAATGTTTATAAATATCTCAGGTGTGGGACACAGGGGGCCATGGGCAGCCTCTGCTCAGTGTCTGTGGGGACAGGACAAGGGGCGATGGGCTCAAGTTGGAGCACAGGGAGTTCCCCCCAATGTGGGGAAGAACTTCTTCCCAGTGAGGGTGAGGGAGCCCTGGGACAGGCTGCCCAGGGGGTGTGGAGTCTCCTTCTCTGGAGAGATTCCAGCCCCGTCTGGACACCGACCTGTGTGCCCTGTCCCAGGGACCCTGCTTGGGCAGGGGGTTGGACTGATGGGCTCTTGGGGGTCCCTTCCACCCCCTGTGATCCTGTGAGTCTGCGATTCTGTGACAGTCTGCCGAGCTGTTGCTGCTGGCCATAAGGTGTTGCTCATCTTCCCAGCCTGAACGAACAGCCCATCACTCTTGAGCAGCTGGTCAGAGTAGTACATGACGTGAACAGGGGTGATAAAATGTTGACATTAACCTTTCTTTCCTTCCCTTCTTGGAACAGCTGGTGAAAGGGCTGCAGCAGGAGCTGAACCGGCTGTACACGCTCTTCTGCTCCCGGAATCCAGAGTTTGAGGAGAAAGGAGGGAAAGTTTCCATTGTGTCCCACTCTCTGGGCTGTGTCATCACCTATGACATCATGACTGGCTGGAACCCAGTCAGGCTTTACGAACAGTTGCTGCAGAAGGAAGAAGAGGAGCCCGAAGACCGGTGGATGAGCTATGAGGAGCAGCATTTACTTGAGGAACTTTACATAACTAAACAACGGTAATGCATCCGCTTCTCATTGGTAAAGGAGGAAACAACACCCATAGATGACGCCCTTTGAGTGTTTCCAGAACCCACCATGGTTGTTACCTTTTGTGGCAGATGTTCTTCTGATGATGATGAACAGTATTGAGTGGTAAATGCTAAAGACAGGACTGAGCAAGCACAGGGAGCTGGCACTGCTTATGGGAGCTCTGAATCCACATCCTATGGGCTGTACCAGAGCCAAGCAAATAGCTACTGCTCACTGACCAGATGCCCTGGGAGCAGATCATAGCCAGGAAGAAAGGAGAAGGTCAGGCCATTAGCCCTCCAGAATACTTGAGGAGAAACACAACAAAGTAGCTTGCTGGTGGGCAGTGAGCTGTAATGCCCAACAGAACCTGAGCAGTGAAATTCATGGGATCATAGGATGTGTGAGGTTGAAAGGAATGTTTAGAGCCCATCTAGTCCCACCCCTGCAGTGAGCAGGGAGATCTTCACTAGGGCAGGTTGCTCAGAGCCCCATCAAGCCTGACCTTGGATGTCTCCAGGGATGGGGCCTCCACCACCTCTCTGGGCACCCTGTGCCAGTGTCTCACCACCCTCAGAGGGAAGAACTTTTTCCTGACACCCAACCTAAATCTCCCTTTTCTACTGTAAAGCCATCCCCCCTCATCCTATCGCTCCATGCCCTCTGTCAGTTGCAAGGCTAGGGGTTGGACTCACTGATCTCTGGAGGTCCCTTCCAACCCCTAAAATTCTGTGACTGTGAGTAAAGTGCAGTTTTCTGAGAGAAGGGGAGGAAGAGACTGAAGTTGCTCAGTAGTAAGATGACCCTTCAGGCATATCACTATGATGAAGTTAAAGAATTACCATTTTCACACTACTCCAGCTCCTTAGGCATCCTCTGAAGTGCTTCAGATGATATCCACAGCGATCCAGGCATCACTTGACACTGGCACTTGTGTCTAGATAGAGTGGCTCTCCGTGTCCTGAGCCACCTTGGTGCAACCCAGGCTGAAACAGTAGAAAACATACCACTACCATCCTACAGCTTCAGGATTTCTGGTGTTTTAAGGGTGGCCAAGGCATAGTGGATCTCTGGAAATTCTTACACCTGTGTAGGGTGTGTCATATTGTGTATGAATATTCTACTCTGTGGCATAACATCCATGCAGCACCTGAGGCTGTGTATGGACACACAACCTTGTGTGGCTCCAGGCATGGAGGTTGGTGTCCCTGCCTGTGGCAGGGGCTTGGAGCTCTGGGACCCTTGGGGTCCCTTCCAACCAGCCCAGTCTGAATCTATGACACCACTGGACAGCACTTCACAAGAGGCAAGAACTCCATGTCTTCTTTTTTAAGACTGAATCATGCTCACTGCAGCAGACAAACCCTTTTGAAAGCACAACTCTTTGGGAAGGTTCAGCTCCAGACTCCCTTCTTTCTGACCAGGATGGCAGAGGTTAAACTTAACGTATTTCTTTCCATAATACTTTTGTGGCACTTGAGGAGATGGGTGTTTCCCTGCTCTGAAGAGGGCATAATGCTCTTATGCTGGGGCTGGACAGCCTCACCAGTCCATACGAGGTGCTTTAGATTGTAGCTGCTTTTTTCTTCTTCATGGAATTGCAGTGGTTGGAAGGGCCCTCCAGAGCCCATCAGTCCAACCCCCTGCCCAAGCAGGGTCCCTGGGACAGGGCACACAGGTCGGTGTCCAGACAGGGCTGGAATCTCTCCAGAGAAGGAGACTCCACACCCCCTGGGCAGCCTGTCCCAGGGCTCCCTCACCCTCAGAACTTCTGCATATTGGTGTGGAATTTCTTAATTCAGGCTGACTACCAGAAGAGGCAAATAACCTTTTTTAATGATAATTGAAAGTGTGGGACACAGTCCTCCAGATATTCCACCACAATGCAGAACTCAGTGATGCCTGGGCCATGCAGTTACCCAGGGGGCTTTGTTGGGTTTTTAAGAAAAATAATCAAAATGGGTGATTTGGTTGCTGAAACACCAAGGAAATGGGAGATGAGTTACTGCTTCTATGGAAGGAGGGTGGGCAGATGCTTGGGGTGGCAAACAAGGAGAATGTCATGTCTTGATTGATTCCTGCTCTGATTGGAGAAACAGGATTTCACATCTATTGATTCTTAATCAGTTGAACTACCTCCAAGAAATACTGATGCCATCGGTCTCTGTTCCCAGGAGACAAAACTGTTGGACCCCACAGGGATGCCTGGTTAGATCAGAGGGGTTTAGACCACAGTTCTTGTTGCATCTCAGAACAATCTTTATTTTCTAGGTTGGGAGAGATAGAAGAGAGGTTACATGGGTTAAAGGCATCCACCGTATCAAAACCACCTGTCTTAAAATTTAAGGTAGGTACATTTGAGAGGTTTTTACTGTACATTGTACTACCTCTAGTATGGGTTTCATTCTTTCATTACTATTTATCACAGATATATATGTGTTTATCTGTAAATATATAAGCCTGTCTATAGATTACACACATACAGCTCTGTGGGAAGGTAAAAGCCACTTGGCAAATCACATTAATCACATATCTTTTATATTAATCGCTATTTTCACTGCTACTTTCTCAGCTAATCCATTTTCCTTGGGGACCACTTCTAACGTGTCACATCTCTGAGCAGATCTGATTGAATTTCCTCCAGCAGTGGATTTTCCTTACAAATTACACTGGTTTGACAGCACAAGTTACTTTTAGTCTCAGGAAACAGATTGCTTGCTAATTGGCTGTATAAATTGCTATGATTTCATGTCATTGGGAAGAGGCATTTTTGAGCTTCTTGGTGGGATGTGCAACGCTTTCTAGTTGCTTGACTACAGCCTGAAATATTAAACTGTAAAAATGTGATAGATGAGAAGAAAATAGATTATTGTTTCTTACTTTGCCATTTTTCTTTCCTTCTGAGTTCAGAAGAACTCCTAGAAACCAAGGTCAATCTTGAGCCATAAAAAAGAGGAAGCTAGCTAGAATTCAATTTGTCATAGCCTTCTCCTTTTCATCACTGCTTAAAATCATGTATTGTGCTATTATCTCTACCATCAAGGAAGCTGGAGTCAGGGTGATACTCCTCCAGCTCTGTGAAGGATTATTCTTCACTCAGTTGTGTTTCAGCTGAAGACTTTTTTGAACAGATGTTTTTTAGAGGGAGCAGGGAAGGAGGGGAAAGGAAACAGGGAAGAGACAAGGGCTGCATCAATCCAGACTCCTGCTAGGTCATTTTTCATTGCAGTACATCCTTTTTCTTACCCTTGCTGAATGGAAGATGTTTTGTGTCTGCAAAACTTTTTGCTGGTGACTCCTGTTGCTTGAGTACCATGCCTGAGACAGAGCTCCAGGGGAAGAGAGAGGCTTTCAATGAACATGATGGCAAAGTGCTTCTGCCAAGGGAGGATTTCAGCAGGATGTCATTAAGAGATGATTGCTCATCAGCAAGCCAGTCCAGCTTCCTGGGGGTGACTAGCTTGTTAAAAGAGGAATAACAGCTTTCTAGGTGCCAACTACCAGCCCCTTGTCTCTTCATGGCAGACCAGAGCTCTGGTTAGGTCATGGGTTGCAATGAACTAAAAGTGCTTCATCCACAAATTATTTTTGGTCTTTGTGACACGTGAGACCAGAGTCTGCTCAGGGATCTCGTTGGGCTGTACTACCTGACGCAACGGGCACGTACAGCTGTAATGGAAAGGCTGGCTGCTGTCAGTGTGATGCCTCTTTTGTGGACTGAAACAACTTAAGCTTCCCAGGATGAGGAAGTTCCTAGTCCCACATTAAGCAGAGTTAAGCTTGCTTGATGTCGAGCAAGCACAAAGGTAGCTTTTGGCAAGAGAAGCGTAAGAATAAATACAGGGGCTTAACCTGGCTGGTGTTTAACGTTGGAGGAAATGGTCTTTGTTTAACTGACCCTTTGTGGAGAAAGTGAGCAAACCAAAGAACTAAACTTGAAGATATGGAGCATCTCATACTCTAATGATGTGTTGGACAAGCCACTCGTATGAGAACTTGAAGGTGAAGTATCTTTATGGTGCTCTCTGCTTCTCCTTAGATGGCGCAGTCGAATAAACCTGTGTGGGTTAAAAGCAAAGCCCACATCCCATTTGACATGTAAAGCTGAGAAGAGCAGCCTTCTCCCCACCAACTGTGTAGGAGGAATCAGAGTTAAAGGCCAAGGAGGCTGAAGAACATGAAAACATGGGGAAAGGTGTGATACCTACCTCTTGATGACTCTGTTGTGTGTGAAAATAACCCTCTTGTGGGATAACATTTGGTCACATTAGGGAAGAGGAGGGCAGGATGGACCCCAGTTACTCCCTAGCACTGAGATGGATATTTATGTATAAAATCATAGAATCTTTAGGGTTGGAAAAGACCTCTGAGACCATCAAGTCCAACTGCCTGTCCAACTCCACCATGTCAACTAAACCACATACAGGAATGCCACGTCTACACGGTTTTTGAACCCCTCCAGGGATGGTGACTCCAGCACCTTTTGGGCAGCCTGATCCAATCCTGACCGCTCTTTCAGTGAAGAAAAATTTCCTAATATCCTAAAACTCTCCTGATGCAACTTGAGACCATTTCCTCTCATCCTATTGCTAGTTACTGGGGAGAAGAGACAACCCCCACCTCCTTACAACCTCCTTTCAGGTAGTTGTTGAGAGGGATCAGGTCTCCCCTCACCCTCCTCCAGGCTGAACTTAAATCTGGACTTGTCAGTGTGCTGGCCCAAAGTGCTTCAGAATTCCTTGGCACTTCCCATTCACACAGGGCTACAGAAACTCTTCTGGAAGAAGTTCTCTACCTGACCTTGTGGTTTCTGACAGCAATGTCTGTGTTTGTAACAACTATTGCAACTTATAAATAAGATACTAGTGATTTACCACCTGAACAAGATCTATGAGAGCTTAATGGGCTGCCAGGAGGAGGAAACCTTTAAATGTGCCATGGTATTCTGACACACAGCTGCCCAGTTAAATTCTCCCTGTATAACTGGTATAAATTCCTGTTCCCTTTGTCTGCTAAGGCTGCAGAGCATTCCTGTGTGCAGGAACAGGTAGAGGCTGCTGCAGAGGTCTATATTTCCTCACTCTGGGAGGATTTTTGGGATCCTCTGGGATGAAAGGTAGCACAGAAACCTAAATTGTAATCAGCTTCAGCATCTTCTGTTCAAACATCACCAGCAAACACGTTCCTTTGCCCCCCACGCTTACCTCTGCACAAAGAGCCTCACTGCTGTAGGCTTATCCAGTCGTTGGGGATGTTTTTAATTCTGAAAATACTGCAGTCTTAAGCTGACTGGATGACTGTTTGGCTCAGCTTCTTCTTGAAACACAAATAAATTCATTAAGTCTTCTGTTTATGAATCACAGCCAGGAGAAAAGGGCTATCTTGAAAGGTCGAGTTGTTCTCTGCTGTTGAAGACATCCAGCAGTATCTGTGATGGGCCCTGCTCCTGCTTCTAGGAGAAGCACTGAGGTTAATAAATGTTTTCTAGGAAGATTTGAATCCTCTGGCCCCAGTTGGTGTTGTGCATGGAAGTCTTCTCTTTGGCCACTCCACAACAGTGCTGCAGTGTGGTTTTGGAAGACTTGCTCTGAGTTTTAGCATTCAGCGTTTTGGTGTTGGTCTGGTGCCGCCCGTTGGGGCACCCACCTCTTGGTGCTTTGGTTTTGGAAGTATTTCCAGAGCTGGAAGACCATGTTGAAAGGCTTGTGTGTGTAAGAAAATATGTAGCAAAGAACAGTGACCTCCGAGAAGAAACCACCCATCTGTGGACACTTAAATCTTGTGTTTATGAATAGCAGCAGTGGAACAAAAGCCATGCACCAGGTAACCACTGAAAGTATTTCCCTTTTGAGATTTCTGCCTATGGTGAAATCATGAAAGCATCTTGTAAGCATCTGCTAGCAAGCTGGCAGTAGCTTTCTGATTCCTTTCTGTAGTTGTGTCCCCCAGGCACTCGATACCAGAATATCAGATGGACAGGGTGAAAGGGTTCTTCCTCACTTTAAAGGATTGCACTGGGAACATCTGTTTCTGTCCTGTTTGAAGAGGAGAAAGCTTTTTGTCCAAGCTACAAAAACATGTAAGGGTCTGTGTGAAGCCTGATGATAAGAAAGGAGAGCAGCTTTGCACCAGAGTGACAATACAGATGACAGAGCCTGCTTCACAGCACATGACATTGAAGAGCTTTGCTGAAGACCTCAATTATTCTGTTTTTTCCCATTGCATTGGGACTTGTGCATCCTTTTGAAAGGAAGAGGTGGGGTACCAGTGCCCTGTCAGAGAAGGAACAATGTTTTGTGCAGTGCTGGAATCTGATAGATGAAGCAGACCATTATTTCTACACCCTTGCTCCATGCAGTGAGTGAAGGCACGTGGAAATCCAGGCCAGAACATGGCAATTTCTCTTGCTGGTTAAGTGGCAGTGTGCTGGGAGCTGTTTGGTTGTAGTGCCCTGGGCACTGGGTGCTACTCTTGGGAAAGTTGTAGTGAAGTTTCTGGTAAAATTCATTCTTCACATGAGAAAATACTTGAAAGGTTAAAAAGTCACTTTGACTCAGGAAAATATTTTTGGCTGCAGAGTTTCCTATCTGGTACTCCATGGGGATGCTGTCTGAGGGTCGGTAACGGGATACAGAGCCATGTGCCTCTAGGTTACTGTTGCATCCCAGCCCAGGTTGATAGCAACCAAAATTCATTAGCAGTGACCTTTGTCAGATGGGTTGCCAGCTTCGTGTTCATTCAGTTGCCTCTCAGTGTCAGCAGCAGCCTGGCGCTTCCCTCAGTGTGCTGTACCTGTACCTGGTGGTGGTTCCCAGCGTGTGATGTCGGTGGCACTTTGACAAGTGCATTCCAGTCAAGAGGTGGTGCACACCACCAGCCTCTGCGTGGGGGTGACTACTAGAAGAGTTCCCTAGATTGTCCATAATACTCAATCTAGCTTGCATTTCTACTTCCTCAGTTGTGTGTGGAGCAAAACGAGTCAGGGAGAGGGTTAAGGAGCAGTGGTAAGCTTTTGGGAAGTTTCATGAGAAATTTAGCTTCAATCTTGTGAAATCCATCACATTTCCTTGGTGTCTTCCAAATTCTTCTCGCTCCAGCCTTTCAAGCCTTGGTAGACCTCCCTCGGTTCAAACATCCAGCTTGTTTTTCAGCATTCCAGCTGTGTAGCATCACAGCATGTAACTGTCTTCTCATCACAAAGGGAAAAGGGAAACTTAACCCTCATGTTACTGTGTGTATGTTATAGTGGTCTTCCCACTGGTGAGTCCCTCAGCCGAAAGGGAGGAATCAGTTGACAGACAGAAACCAGATCCAGCCATGTTAGAAAGCATTCAGTTCCATCCTTATTAACCTGGATGAAATCTTTCCTTAGGTTGAGAATTTCTTCTGTATGGGATCTCCTTTAGCAGTGTTCTTGGCGTTGCGTGGCATCCGTCCAGGAAACAGCGGTAGTCAAGACCATATTCTGCCCAGAACAATTTGTAACCGCTTACTAAATATTTTTCATCCAACAGATCCAGTGGTGAGTGTTAATTGCAGTTGCAAGCTTTTACCTTGACTTGTTCTTTGAGCATCAGCTGTGTGGTAGTGTGTGATCTTCAAAGCATGTCAATCAATGCAAGTATACTCCAGCACAGGACTATTTATTGATGCTTACAGTGCCTTGGGTTTTGTAACTGTAGAGTAAGAGTTTCTACAAATAATTGCCTGAAATGCTCTATACTTTGTTTCTTTTCTCAGATTAACAAGTGTAAGATTTCAGATTATTCTTTTTCTCTTCTAATTTTACAAAGACAGAAGCAACAACCCTTCTCAGTCAAGTTCCAACTTGGGTTTAACTTACTGTCTTCTGTTAAACATCATCTATCCAAAAATCCTACTGCTGTTAAAAAAGTAATCACAAAAGATACTGTAGAAAAACAAAGCCACTCTGTTTTGGGGTTGTTTTTTTACCAAGAGGTCCAGGCTAAGAGATTGTTGGAGGGAGGAACTTGGGAGGGCAGTATTGGTATGGCTTTGCCTAGTCCTTATACTCTTCCATAGGCAGCCAGTGTTTGCTGCTATCAAAGGCTTTTTGATCTGTATCACCTTGGCAACTTCTTTGCTGCAAGCTGGAATTGCAGAATAGTAATTTGGAGTATTTCAAGGTCTTGTTCAGCTCCAGCTACTTCAGAACCAGAATATTCCTGGGGCTGACTGGTCAGGCTGCAATCCATGGTCCCGCTCTGCAGATAGCAACTTAGTGTTAAGGTAAAGAGGAGCAGAATCCTTTTCTACATCTGAGCAAACAAAGAAAAATAAAGAATTGGGAGAAAATTATTTATTTATTTATTTCAATCAGCACACTGATTCATGGATTTCACAGGGATTGACAAGAGTCAGTAAAGGAGATATTTGCAGAGCCAGAACCAGCCTAACTGTGTATAAAGTTTGCTCTGTCAATGGGTAGGAACAAGCATCTGTTAACCCTAAGTTGAGTGCTGGTAGCAGCAATGTGTAGTAGGAGCAGAGAAATGTGCAAACGTTGGGTGCACAAGCAACCAGGCAGCTAATAGATCTTCCAGGCTGTGAAAATAAAAGTGAACCAGAACATGATGCCACCGTTCTGGTGCCTTCTAGGCTTCACCCCTTACAGATATTTTGGATTTGAGGTTGGAGAGGACTCTGTACGGAAGGGAAAGTGGTTTTTCACTCTTGATGTGGGATTGTTGGTTTGTTTCCTCTATTGACTTAATCTTGCAGGCCTACAGGTTAGAACCTTTAATCCTGAAACACTACAGCAACATTTCACCTGTCCAGATCCACTGGTACAACACTGCAAACCCTCTACCTTACGAGCATATGAAGCCAAGCTTTCTCAACCCAACGAAAGAACCTACCTCAGCTACCGACAGCGAGAGCGTTTCCACTGCACCCAGCCCAACTACTTCACCAGTCATGGTGCGACGCCACTACGGGGAGTCGATAACCAACATAGGCAAAGCAAGTATATTAGGTAATTGTTCTTCATGTCAGCTTGTTATTACTATTTCTTTTTTATATATAGGGCCTTATTTCAGAGCTCCACCAAGGTGCAACCATAAGGAAGCTATTCCCAACTGTTTCAGCCTCTTCTGTAGAGGTCTATGGCTTATTTTAATCCCAACTGACATTTCCTTTTGAGTTTACCTACACAGGAGTCAAGGCTTGTGGGGAGAAGATGCAGGTCAGGGAGTTTATGCTGTTGCTGCTTTATTGTAGCAACATCCTGGGGATTTAATAGTTTACAGTAGTTAAGTGTACTTCATGAGGGGGGAAAGATAAATACAAGCTTGGTTTGTGATCACTTTTTTCTGGTATTGGCAAAGAGGAGAAATCACTCTATGGAAACTCTTATGGTTCCATTTAATTCCTGATTTTATGATAGGGAATTGAAGCTGGTTTAATATGAAGTCTGTCCCCCTTCTGGCTTTCTGACTTAAAATAAGCCCTGGTTTTATGTGAGCTTAAATCACTTTCACTGGAGCTTATATTTGAGCAGGCACTTGCAGTTTTTGTTGACTCAAGGCTTTTCTTTAGCTCTCCATGTGGGATTTGGAAGAAGCCTGATGTGACCTGGTGCCAGGAGACTTCCCAATCGAATAAGTAAATACATATAAAAGCAGTTTAGACCTTAAGTAGAAAGACTTGGTATCTCAAGGCAGGGTTGATTTTTGCTGCGTTACTATAGCAACTTTAACGTCATGTCCATGAGGTGGCAGCAAAGTCGGGAGAAAACATCACAGCCCTGTGCTTAACCTGTACACCCCAAAACAGCCCTTTTAAAGGATGGCAATAGCATTTCTCGAGGTCTCTAAGGGTTATGCCAACATAAGGACCCATCCCTGGGGGTGTTCAAGGCCAGGTTGGATGGGGCCCTGGGCAACCTTGTGTAGCTCCAGGGCTGGAGGTTGGTGTCCCTGCCTGTGGCAGGGGGTTGGAGCTCTGTGATCCTCGGGGCTCCCTTCCAACCAGACCAGTCTGGGATTCTGTAGGGTCCCTTAACAGGAGTGGTGTCGTAAATGCCTTGATGGGCTTCTGATGTGCTAACATCGTTAGCATCGATGTACTAACATCGTTATAAAACATTTTTAGTGAAAGAGAGATGACAAGATGTCCTTAAAGGTACCAGATTTCTGGCTGTGGAAGTGTTCCTCCACATTTAAATTACAGCCTTTGCTTGTACACTAGATTAGTCTCATGACAAACAGTCAGATAAGCTGTTCCCACCCTAGAAAAGCATGAAGAGTGTTTTCCTTGGTCTGCCGCTCAGCTTGGACTGATGGGTGCTATGATGGCTTTCATTTGCAGTTTGATTCAGCTGCCCTTGTGCTGGTTGGGTTGTTTATTTTTCCCTCCTCTGTGCCGAATGCAGGAGCTGCGAGTATTGGGAAGGGCCTGGGCGGGATGCTCTTCTCCAGGTTCGGTCGCTCTAGTACAGCAACCCCACAGACACTGGAGGCGGGAAAAGATGGAGCCGAGGGGGACGACAAGAAGGCCACAACTGTTGGGACACCGCCTTTATCACACAGCAGCTCGGGCTTTCTCGAACCCACAGGTTAGTGACAGTCACCTTACAGACCCTGAGGGCTTGTGCCAGCAGTGTGCCCAGGTGGCCAAGGAGGCCAACGGCCTCCTGGCCTGTGTCAGGCCCAGCGTGGCAGCAGGGCCAGGGCAGGGGGTGTGCCCCTGGACTGGGCACTGGTGAGGCTGCACCTCAAGTGCTGGGTCCAGTTCTGGGCCCCTCACTACAAGAAGGACATTGAGGTCCTGGAGTGAGTCCAGAGAAGGGCAACCAGGCTGGGGAAGGGGCTGGAGGGCAAATCCTCTGAGGAGCAGCTGAGGGAGCTGGGGGTGTTCAGCCTGGAGAAGAGGAGGCTGAGGGGAGACCTTCTCCCCACCTCCCCTGCCCTGCCAGGAGGGTGCAGAGAGGTGGGCGATGGTCTCTTCAGCCAGGGCACAGGAGATGGGACAAGGGGCAATGGGCTCAAGCTGCCCCAGGGCAGGGTCAGCTCAGCTGGGAGGGAAAAGTTCTTCCCTGGCAGAGCTGTCAGGGCCTGGCACAGGCTGCCCAGGGAGGGGCTGAGTCCCCAGCCCTGGGTGTGTTTAACAGAGGGGAGATGAGGTGCTCAGGGATCTGGGTCAGCACAGGACAGGGACGGTTGGACTCCATGAGCTTAAAGGGCTTTTCCAACCTGGTGATTCTGTGGGACAAGAGCTTTAGTGGGCTGCATCTCTATCGTGGGAGGCTGGAAGTGCCACAACATACGCTGCTGTTTAATGGTGTCTGTTTGTCCTGAAGTGATTAATATTGGTGTCTTTCCCACTTTTTGAATCTCCGGGGCCTGCCCAAGGCCTGGATCTTTGTTCTCCCTTTTATCCTATTTTTTTCTTTCTTTTAAAGGAGGTTTATCTGTGTATCACAGACCTCCAGGCTGGCTTGGGTGGGCAGGTACCTCAGACCCTCCCAGTGCTGCCCCTGACATGGGCAAGGACACCCCCCACTAGCCCAGGGTGCCCCCAGCCCCATCCCACCCAGCCTTGAACCCTGCCAGGGATCCAGGGGCAGCCCCAGCTTCTCTGGGCACCCTGTGCCAGGGCCTCCCCCCTCCCCAGGAAGGATTCCTGCCCCCCAGCCCCTCTCCATCCCCCTCCTGCAGCTGAAGGCCGTTCCCCTGGGCCTGGCCCTCCCTGCCCTTGGCACCAGCCCTCTCTTGTGTTGGTACATACACCACTTCCATATATGCCAAGTAAGAGTTTTTCTCTAATGACATCTGCATATCAGTGCTCATAGACCCCCACTAGGAAAAGGAATATAATTCCTGCAGAAAATCCCACTTACCACGTATCATGAAATGGATTTATTTAAATTTCCCCCTGCATTTGCAGTTCCAAACCAGTCTGGATGCAAAGGCGTGTGTGCCTGGAAACAGAAGCTGCCCTTGGCCTGGTCTGAACTGCTCAGAACAGAAAGTGCAATTTTAGCAGCTGCTTTTTTGGAAAACCATGGCTGCTTCCTGTACAGCAATTCATACTTAATTTTATTTCTAAACTTCTCATTGGCTCTGTTGCAAGGCGGGGGGTGTTTTTTGCAATCTGAGGAGTCACAAGGACGCCGTATCCTGTGATAGCGTTCGCATGATAGGTTGCTGTCCATTCATCGCTGCTAGCTGCAATAGATAACCTCTGTGACTAAGTACTTGAGGGCAGAGACTTGGTTTTTTTAAAAAACCTTGAGTTAAATAGAGTGTTGTGACAGCAGAGCTGCTGCTGAGGGCCTTTCAGGGCTGGATGAGGGGAGAAACTGCACGTTCAAGCGCCTTCTGCACGGTTCCCGCGTCCTCCTCTGCTGCAAGCCTGTCCCTGCTCCATAGAAGGAGAACGGTGGAGCGGAGGCCAGCGAGGCTGTGGCCTGAATGATGCAATCCCCTGCCAAAGTGTTTGCTTCTTGAGAGGGCGGCCGCTCGGCCTGCGGTGGGGTTTGGCTGCCTCTCAAGCTCCTGTAACGGGCCCTCGCCAGAGGGAAACGGAGTCGTTCGGGACGTCCTTCCTGCAGAGCCGCGGGGTTTGGTTGAATATACCCACTCTTAGAGGAAATCACCTCCTGGTTTTTGAAGAGCTCTGACTCCTTCTCCTCTCTGCATTTGCAAAGCGCTGCAGCGCCCGGTGGCAGCACATCGTTCCCCCAGCGCCGCGGTGCCATGCCGGCAGCGACTCTCCCTTTATCCTCTCCCAGAGCCAAGAATTAAAATTCCTTCAAACTGGCTTTCAGAATTAGCTGCATTTTTGACTCAATATGGGGGTTTGGCTTTCGTAGCTAAACAGGCTTTTAGTCCTGTCCTCCTCACAGGGATGTTTCTAACCGCTCGAGTGCCTTAACAATAGGTTCACCGCCGGCCCCAGCGAAACTCGCTTCGAATGTGGTATTAATCAAACCCACCACTGAAACGAGAGGGCAGCTGCTGAAGTGTGTCTGGAATAATCTAGAAAGGAAGAGGGCCAGTGCTGCGTGGGGGACGGCTGGTTTCAGAAAGGGCTTATGATATTGGGTAGAGCCTCCTTGTATAGCCACAAAGGACGTGAGAATTCCAATGATTTATGGGATGGTGGGGGGCATCAAGAGGAGTGTGGCCAGCAGGATGAAGGAGGCGATCCTCCCCCTCTACTCTGCCCTGGTCAGGCCCCACCTGGAGTATTGTGCCCAGTTCTGGGCTCCCTGGGATAAAAAAGACAGGGATCTCCAGGAGAAAGTCCAGAGGAGGCTACAGAGATGCTGAAGGGCCTGGAGCATCTCCCCTGGGAGGAAAGGCTGAGGGAGCTGGGGCTGTTCAGCCTGGAGAAAAGAAGACTAAGGGGGGACCTTATTAATGTTTATAAATATCTTAAGTATGGGATGGAGGGGGAAATGGCCAGCCCCTTTTCAGTGTCTGTGGACAGGACAAGGGGCGATGGCTGCAAGTTGGAGCATGGGAAGTTTTGCACCAATCTGGGGAAGAACTTCTTCCCAGTGAGGGTGAGGGAGCCCTAGGACAGGCTGCCCAGGGGGTGTGGAGTCTCCTTCTCTGGAGAGATTCCAGCCCCGTCTGGACACCGACCTGTGTGCCCTGTCCCAGGGACCCTGCTTGGGCAGGGGGTTGGACTGATGGGCTCTGGAGGCCCCTTCCAACCCCTGTGATTCTGTGAGTCTGTGATTGATTTCAGAAAGTTCTGAGCATCTGCCTTCAGAAAGTCAGTGATTCCTAACAGGGCCTCAACCTTAGCTGGATACTTACATGTAGTTACTGTAAGGAGCAGAAATAAATGTATTTATAATGTTCCTGTAAGGAAAACAGCCCCTTTAAAAAAAAAAAAAAAAAAGCCAGCTTTTTATCAAGCTTTAGCTTTAGTTGTTTGGGGGTTTGGGGTTTTTTTTCCTGAACTTAGGTTTGCCCTAAATGTATGTGCATCAAAAAGTACATGTGTATTGTTAACTGTCAAGAGTTGACATAGGTCAAGTGTGCCATTAAACACAGAGGCATGACGTGTGTTTCCTATATGGCGAGTAGAATCCGAACCCGAAGCTGATGGAGAAACCCACCAATTTCACATAATTCTAGTTCATGTTTCTGTTTCTTGTTTGTTTTCTAGTGGAACTGGAGCACAGGATTGATTTTGAGCTCAGGGAAGGTCTCGTGGAGAGCAGATACTGGTCCGCGGTCACGTCCCACACTGCCTACTGGTCATCCCTGGATATCGCTCTTTTCCTTCTAACCTTCATGTACAAACACGACCAAGAAGACCCCGACAAATCCAATTTAGAGGCTGTTTGAAGTTGTGACTGGGGGGATAGGAAAGGAAATTTGAAAACCAATGGCACAAACCTCAAGTTTTTACTGCTGAACTCAGTACTGATGGCGTGGTGGTTTTAACTTTCAGTGCATGTTTGGGGCTGGGTTGGGTTTTTTCCCTATTTCTAAGGAGCAAACCTGATGTGTATTGGAAAGCACTTTATAGTTTTAACCATTTTGCAGTGCTTAATCTGACCTGAAACCATTCCAAACTCGTGTTCACTTTGGCTGTATAAACCCTGTATAAATGACTTGTAGCATCCCGTAAGCACGGCTGTGCAGTGTGCTTGGGATGTCATGAATACTTCTTAATGACCAGAATTGCTGTTTAATTCATTAAATTACAAAAGATTAGTTGAATTTTGAAAAAAACCCCAAACATAAAACACTACCCCCTTCCCCAAACCACCAAAACACTAAATCAATTTCCATTAACAAGAACTGTGTGTTAGATACAAACCTAAACCTGCCATGTTCTGATGTTCTCTGTACTGGTACATAACAAACAGCGCTGTCGTGTTTCTAGGACTTTTATTCAGCTCCACATCCAATTATCCACAATATCACTGAAAGACCATTCTGACTGCTGGCTTCTGAGGATGTATTAGACGTGGCACATTTAGGAACTAATGCTGAAAAAGAAGAAAAGAAAAAAAAAGCATGAAGCAAATATTTGAAATACTGTAATTATAATTTATTATCCTCTCTAATTGTTTCATTTTATTCCAGTGTATAAATCATTACTTTTTTACTGGTTTCTTTTGGCATAATTTAAGAACCACGTTTATTTTCTACAGTGTTAAGACTTTTTTCTCAGAAATACATATCTTTGTACTACTATCCAAATGAATATATGGACACTGTGGCACACTTTAAGTATTTTTTCATTAAAAATAAATCTTTGTGGTTTCACACAAACGAAATCAGTCCTGTTCTTCTCAAAGGTAAGCAACTGCCTCTGCTTTTTTAGGTGTTTCTTGGGTATGTGAAGGGTGTGACCTCATGCTAGACTTGGTTGGCAGAGGATCCAGCCATTATTAAGCATTATACAAAGATGCTCAGAGGGCTGGAGCAGCTCCCCTGCGGAGAGAGGCTGAGGGAGCTGGGCTGGGTCAGCCTGGAGAAGAGAAGGCTGTGGGGGGACCTCACTGCAGCCTCCCCGTCCCTGAAGGGACCCCAGGAACAGGAGGGGAATCAGCTTGTTAAAGGGCAGAGACTGGCAGGACAAGGGGGATGGAGTGAAGCTGGAGGAGGGAAGGGGGAGATGAGATATTAGGGGGAAGTTTGTTGCAGAGAGAGTGGTGAGGGGCTGGAAGGGGCTGCCCAGAGAGGGGGTGGGTGCCCCATCCCTGGGGGTGTTCAGGGCCAGGTTGGATGGGGACCTGGGCTGGAGGTTGGTGTCCCTGCCTGTGGCAGGGGGTTGGAGCTCTGTGATCCTCGGGGCTCCCTTCCAACCAGACCAGGCTGGGATTCTGATTATTATTAAACATAGATATGTATATGCATGTGTTTGTATAAAGATGTGTGTATGTTTCTGCACAGGGATCCTATCAAGAGGAAAGCAAACAGCTTGGTGAGGCCTGAGAATACCAGAGCTGAGATTAGGTTTGTATCTGAAACTAATTCAGGAGAGAGAAGTGTTCCTGCTGAAAGGAAATCACCTCCAAATGAGACTCTGAGAGGTCACCGCTGAGATTCTAAAGCAACGAGGAAGGCTCTGGAGTTAGATGTGTCAGACAGCCACAGAGCAGGCTCTGGCAGAGGTATTTATGGTCTGTGTGGCATATGTAGAAGCTGTAGAATCTTTAAACTTTGGTTTAAAAGGAGGAGGAAGGAAAAAAAAAAAAGAAATCAGGCTTTGGTGCTGGTGAACAGCAGTGCTCTCAGTGTAAACAGATGTGGCAACATCAGCCCAGACCCGCAGCCAGCCCACAGCTCGGGGATGTGGAAACCACCCAGACATCCCTTGCTGAAATTCTTTGGTGGGGGGGTGGAGAGGGAATGTTAATTCTCCCAAATAATATTGCTTGTTTCCCTGGTTCATGGTGCAGTGAGGAAGGAGCTGGGAGCCAGGCCTCTGTGTTGGGGTTACTGGTTTAGGGATAATTAGGAAGGAGGAGAGGGAATAAAAACAATGCAAAGAGAAAAAGGAAGGGGAGGAGTGGAGGGGGAATGGGAAGGGAAGGTGATGGCAAACAGCACTACTCTATGTGCAGGGAAATAATACCCAGCAGAGATGTTGAGGCAGTGTAAAGGACCATGCTTCAGCGTGCATCCCCAAAAAGACCCCATCCAGCTGGGCGAATTGTAACTCCTCTGCCTGGCACATTGATGAACAATCCTCAGAACCGAAAATAAACCTCTGAGGGAAGAGGGGAGCTTGACTCCTGCTCCAGAAAACAGCCTTCTGTTTACATTACCAGCTTTCCAGATTAGTTGTTTAATCAGCTCTTCCCAATTCGGAGAATTTCAACATAAAAGGGAAACAAAAAATAGATCTTTAGTATGTCCAACATGCAAAACATTCCCAACCTCCTGAGTCGGGGTGATACCCCCGTCGCTGCTGGACCCACTCTAGAGCCCTTCCCATCCACTGCCAACTGAAGGGGGTTAATTCCTGTGATTCTTGTGGTCTCTGCAAACTCTGCCGTTGTCCAGGACACGTTTCAGGCTGATGGGGAGGCTCTTCCCCCTCCCATCAGAACGTGCTGGTACTTGCTGGCTACTCCCCATATAAGGGATGAAGATCCTACTTTTACATATGTAAATCAGGGAGAAGTCAGGGCTGAGGAGTAAATTGTATTGCTGGTAGGAGACAGGACAGTAAGGTGCTGGAACAGGCTGCCCAGAGAGGGGGTGGGTGCCCCGTCCCTGGGGGTGTTCAAGGCCAGGTTGGATGGGGCCCTGGGCAACCTTGTGTAGCTCCAGGCCTGGAGGTTGGTGTCCCTGCCTGTGGCAGGGGGTTGGAGCTCTGTGATCCTTGAGGTCCCTCCCAACCCAGCCCAATCCATGATTGTATGACTGATGCAGGTTCATTGCTGTGGTTTTTTGGAGACACATGTATTTATCATTCTATTCTAACTTGTAGCTCCACTGAGCATCTACTAGTCTCCAAGCTTGATTAGGAACGTAAAACATCCCTCAAAAGAAGAAACAGAGATTTAAGGAGATGTTAAGTGTGCCCACAGCAGACTTTCATCTTCTCACTCCTCAGAATATCTTCTCCTCCTGCAAAGGTGAAATGCTATTTGAAAATGCAGATTTTGAAGCTGTTAGAAAAAGGGCTGCCCTGCGTCTGTCCCGCAGTGTCACCCAGATTCAAGCAGGGTCAGATGTCTGCCTGCTAGAGTCTAAATTTCACGCTTCAAACTTTCCTGTCAGATGGTTTGTGGTATAATACAGAGCTGGAATGTCCAAGCTTCCAATTACTGACTTTGTTTTCTTCTGCAAGAACAATGTTTAACTTTACAAGCTATGTTGACTGGTGGTTTTTCTTGAGAAACCAAGATAAGGGAAATGGGCTGTGCTGCTGTCAGTCTTCTGATACCAAGCTGGTGGCTGAAACTCGTCCTTGAATGCTTTGGCCAAATTTGAGCCTACAGTTTTTTTGCAGTGACATCTACTTTGCAGATAATAAGCTTAATTTATGTTTTAAATTAATTTCATCTTGACTCCTAACTTCATGACATGGTTTTACCACAACCTCCCTTCCTCTGTATGTGCTTTTGGCTGTTACTGCCTAGGGTTCCTGGAATTAGTGGGCAGCTCAAGCTGGCCAACTTCAGTTATTTTATCTCCTTTTTCCTAATTAGCAGCATTAGGCTGGACTGGAACCTGTTGTGTTCTCATGCAGACCTTGCACCTGGTAGGTCATACACCTTTCCCACGCTGTAGGGTTGAGTTGACTCTGCCTGTAGCTAAATCAGTGGGGGTTAATTGGGTTTTTTTCTCAAATGGACTTCATGAATTGGTGTACCACTACTTAAAGGGGCCCTACAGGAAACTGAGAGAGGGGCTGTTCTCTGCGGAGTGCAGGGACAGGACAAGGGGCGATGGCTTCAAGCTGGCAGAGGGCAGGGGTAGGTGAGACTTTAGGAAGGAATTCTTCACTCTGGGAGTGTGAGGCCCTGGCACAGGGTGCACAGAGAGGGGGTGGAAGGCCCATTCCTGGGGGTGTTTAGGGCCAGGTTGGATGGAACTTTGGGCACCCTGGTCTAGTGAGGGTGTCCCTGCCCGTGGCAGGGGGGTGGGAACTAGATGATCCTTAAGGTCCTTCCCACCCCAAAGCAGCCTGTGATGTCACCTGTCTGCAGTTAGTGAATGTCTGTTTGTACATTAGTGTGCCCTCTGCTCAGTGAGTTTATTTGAAAGTCTTTGCTGCCCATTTTTCTGTTATTAGCTTGGAGATCAGGTTCCTGCCTCCACACATCATCTTTCTACTGAAGCAGAAGCTTTCCAAGCATTATCTCAGTGGTCGCTCTCCATCCAGAATTGGGGCGACCAATTCCTGTTGCTTCCCCAGAGCCCCTGCTGATTCTCTTGCTGATCTTCCAAAAAGCTTTAAAACTTTGGTTTAAAGTGTCCCCCCTGGGACAATCCCACATTCTGGTTTATCAGCTGGGCTTCAGCCTGACGTTCTTCCTTGCCTCCCATGTTCAATTTGCATTTAGTAGCTTGGGGTTTTATTCACAAAAGCAAACTTCCACAGACTCCCAGAACAGTGGGGTCAGCAGGGACCTCTGGAGGCCATCTAGTCTTGTCAGAGCAGGATCACCTGGATTAGGTCACACAGGAACACATCCAGGTGGGGTTTGAATGTCTCCAGAGAAGGAGACTCCACAGCCTCTCTGGGTTCTCTTGCTTGAGCTTTTCCCTCCCTCTTCTCTTTTAGTACAGCTGCCTCCTACCCGTCGCCCTCCAGCCTCTTCTGAAGCATTCAGTTTTCATTTCTGCTTTCGTTTCCATCCACTGCAGCTGGCTTCATGCTTGTTCCATCGTGGCCTGTGCATCCTCAACGCTTTAAGGGGACCTCTGAAACCCAGGAGAGGCACGTATTACCACTGCCATCCCCGAGACCACTCCTGAAATCTCAGCGTCAGCAAAGCCTGGCTGGATGTTCTCAGCTTTCAGGATGGGTTTGCACGTCCCCTCTCGCTCCGTGACTCCTCTGCTGCCATCCCTCAGCCTGACTGGCTCTTGCATGGGACTGACAAAAGCATTTGCTGGCATTGTCAATGAACTTTGGCCTGTTAGCAAGCTCTGGAGCTGGGCTGGCCTCTCCCAAGATTGGTTCCTTGCTCTTTGGGGTTCTCCTGCATGCCTGGAGGCCCATGTGCCCCATGCTTTGCTGTAGGAAAACACTGGCTTGTGTTTCTCCTCCTGCCATTGCAGAAGCACTTAGACCTGCAGGGACAGCCCACAGCGTGTTGACGCCGTCTCCTCTTCCAAGGACTGAGAGGTCCTTATACACAGAGAGAAATGCCTGGCTATCAGAGTTTTGGTTCACCCTGGAGGTCAGTGGCTCCTGGTCCCATTAAAAAGCAAACTCCAAACCCTTTTACCCCCAAAATTCCCTGTCTCTGCAGTTGCAGCAGCTCTCAACTAGCAAGCAGAACTTGGCCAATCCTTTCCCTTCAGGCGTGAAAAGTCATTGAGCTTGAGTCCCCTTGCAAACATGAGATGTCCCAGGAGCCATCTCTTGTGGTTTTGAAATCCTCCATGATTGTTCTGAAGGGAGGGCTGTCATTTGACAATCCTGCAGGCATCTGCCATGGATTAACATCTCTCTTTGTTTCCTAAATAAAATGCCATTTCTTACAGCCACGCTGCCTGTTCCCTGGTGCCTCATTGGTGCCAAGCAGGGACGTGGGAGAGGTGAAGTGCAGGCTTCTTGACAGCCTGCAGCCCTGACCAGACACTGGAGTTCCAAGGACCCCACATCCATTTTGTTGTTCTTGCTGGGTTCCTCAGTATCTCCTTGGAATTCCATATCTCATCTCAGAGCTGTCCCATACTTTGCATCTAAAGAGCGGCTCCTTAAAGGGTCTTATCATCTCACCACACTCCTTGATAAAGAAGAGCATAGAATCATCAAATCAAAGCCCATCCAGTCCCACCCTGCAGTGAGCAGGGACATCTTCACTACAGCAGGTCACTCAGAGCCCCATCAAGCCTGACCTTGGATGTCTCCAGGGATGGGGCCTCTACCACCTCTCTGGGCAATATCACTGGTCCCATCACAAACCACCTCAAGCCACCCATGTGCTCCTGTTCTTGCTGCTAACGGCCAGATCCCCACCCTGCTGAAACAAAGGTCTTCCCTCTGAATTTGGGATGGTACTGTGACACGTGCTCACTGCTCTTCCTACCTTCTCTTTGGTGAATACAGATAGTACAGATCACAGAGTCAGAGCTGCAGGGGTTGGAAGGGACCCCCAGAGCCCATCAGTCCAGCCCCCTGCCCAAGCAGGGTCCCTGGGACAGGGCACACAGGTCGGTGTCCAGACGGGGCTGGAATCTCTCCAGAGAAGGAGACTCCACACCCCCTGGGCAGCCTGTCCCAGGGCTCCCTCACCCTCACAGGGAAGAAGTTCTTCCCCACATTGGGGGGAACTCCCTGTGCTCCAACTTGAGCCCATCGCCCCTTGTCCTGTCCCCACAGACACTGAGATGGGGCTGCCCATGGCCCCTGTGTCCCACCCTTCAGCTATTGATCCCCATTGATCAGATCCCCTCTCAGGGTTCTTCTCTCCAGGCTGAACAGCCCCAGTTCTTTCAGCCTATCCCCATAGGGGAGATGCTCCACTCCTTTAATCATCTTTGTAGCTCTTCCCTGCACTCTCTCCAGGAGATCCTTGTCCCTTTTATACCAGGGAGCCCAGAACTGGACAATATTCCAGGGGAATATTGAACGTGGGGGAACAAAAGGCTTCAGCATTTAGGTTACCACTTGGCCAGTGCTGAATCACAGAATCCCAGACTGGTCTGGGCTGAGAGGGACCCCAAGGATCACAGAGCTCCAACCCCCTGCCACAGGTCTGAATTTCTCAAGCAGAGAAGTCACGAGTGGTTGAAACTGAAGCTGTGAGAAGGGGGAAAGGAGAGCAGCCCTCCTGATTTTGGATCTGGGGTATCTTTCCATCCACTGCTGTCTCTCAAACCCACCCAGAGCGAGAAATGGGTTTGTGCTGTCACAGGAGAGGGGGTGGTGGGTCACATCATCTCTGCTGTATTGTCACAGCTTGTGGTTTCAGAACTGAGTCACTTCGTGCACCGGGGTTTCGGGACTCCAGATATTCAGGTTCTGCTGGGTAAGGATGAAGCAGGCTGGGGATGGAGGCAATTTCCCATTAACCCTCAGCAGTGGAAGAGGCAATTGTGAACAGTGGCAGTGGGAAAAGCCTGGGCTGGTGTAAACATAGGTGGTCTCAGGGCGATGATGCTCATGAAACCTGGGTACCAGCCCGTTCGGAGCGAGCGGGGTTCCCCCCTCACCGTGGTTTGCTGTGGGGCTGCCACAAGCCCTGTGCCCTGTGGCAGGGAGTCCAGTGGGGCAGGAACAGGCTCCCTGGTGGCTCCTGGGCAGGTGTTCCCCAGTATGAATCAGTGTGGAAATGCAAAAAGAGAACCCTCTGAACAGTGCACAGACAGTTTATCTTTCCAGCTTTCCATCCCACTCCCGTTCTGTTGCGCTGAAGGGCCAGGTGAGTCCCTGTGCTCCAACTTGAGCCCATCGCCCTTTGTCCTGTCCCCACAGACACTGAGCAGAGGCTGCCCATGGCCCCCTGGGTCTCACCCTTCAGCTATTGATCCCCATTGATCAGATCCCCTCTCAGTCTCTTCTCTCCAGGCTGAACAGCCCCAGCTCACTCAGCCTTTCCTCCCAGGGGAGATGCTCCAGGCCCTTCAGCATCTCTGTCCCTCCTCTGGACTCTCTCCAGGAGATCCCTGGCTGGTTGATCCCAGGGAGCCCAGCACTGGACACAACACTCCAGTGGGGCCTGACCAGGGCAGAGCAGAGGGGGAGGATCCCCTCCTGTCACCTGCTGGCCACGCTCCTTCTAAAGCACCCCAGAATATTTAATTCTTTTGATGCACCCCAGGACGTTTAATAGTGGGGGATTTGTCAGAAATTATTTTCACATTCATGGCTATTTTTAAGCAACTGAGACTTCGGGTTAAGAATAACTCCCTTTCGGCAGTGCTGGGGCAGCTTTCAGTAAGGAAATGGTTAGGCCCACTTGCAAAGCAGGACAGGGCTGCTTCCAAAACAAACCCCATTTATCTCCCAGCCGGTCTCTGGCAGGAGGGAGCTGCAGGGACACCACTGCTACACCTCACCACTATTTCCCTAACAAGTTTTTACAGCTGCTGGGCTGCGAAAGGTGCTTCAGATAACCTCTGTGCTTGGTGTGAGGTGAGATATGGCTGGAAAAGGGATCTTTAGGTGGCTTGGATGTGGCACTGGGGCCTTGGGTGCTGTGCTGGAAGGGCTTATGCTGGGGCAAGAGCTGAAAGAATAGTGTGTGTTTACAAAGCGTGCTGTTCAGCTGGGACAGTTACAGCCCTCAGCACGCTGCGCTGGGGTTCTCCTTTATGCTTACCAGACTGCCCCTCGCATGCAACCAAAGGGGGGGGGGGGATTGCTTCTTAATTTTCGTGTAAACCTGAGTATCAAGGATCAGTGGAGGAAGGTGAGGTCACCTGTGGTGGTTGCAGAAAAGGGAAGAAGGTGGAAACGCTCTCTCCACCAGCGTGGGCTCTGCAGCCATGAAAGAAACCTGCGACCTGCTTTGGGTCGGAGAGCCCACATCTGGGTTTGGGGGGAGGGGGAGGGGGGAGGAAAAACACCCAGGCAGGAGCAGCGCTGATTAAATCAAGGCAAAGCTTGGCAGCCTGGTGCAACAGCCTGATGGGGATCAGCCAGCACATGTTCGACACATGTTGCAGCTTGATGCTCCCACCAGGAGACGTGGGCGCAGGGCGGATGGTGGTGTGCAGGATGAGACCCACGGCCCTTTCCTCCTGCCAGCAGCAAAATCCTGTGCTGGCCCCCCAGCACCCTCCTAGTCCTGGAGGCTGAGTGACCCCTCCCTCCTCAGCATGAGCTCTGACAGAGGGACTGCAGCTCGGGTGAAGCATCGCCATCGCAGGGCTTGTCCTGGTGGGATTTAACAGCTCCAGTGACCATGCTCAGCGCTGGGACCGTCCTGGAAGGCAGCTCGGCCCTGTCCCATGGGTGGGGTCTCCCAGAAGAGGAGGAGGAAGGAGCCCACGGCACATACATGTCTCCAGGGAGCCAAACTCCCCTTCCTGAGCCCAGGAGTTCTCTGGTGCGTGGTCTCCATCCCATTTCCAGTGGGCAGTTCTGTGTGAGGACAACACGAGGCTTCAGTCCCTGCCCAGAGCCACCTAAACTTGGACACTGATGGATGACTCAAGTCAGGAGGGACCAGTACGTCTCCTCCAACCTCCCGCAGGCGATCGCTTCCCACCCAGCATCCCCGGGCCGCTTTCTAGGGATCATCCTCTTTCCCAAGTCCTTGCGCCAACCCAGCATCACAACTTTGACATCTGCAACCACAGAGTCTTGGGGGAAAAACCAACAAACCCCGAAGCCTGGCTGCTTCAGACTGCCTCTCTCTGCACCGAGTTTTGATTCCAAACAGCCTTAGCAAGTGACAGCACGAGGATACATCTGCAGACTGTGTTGGTCCTGCGTTCTGCAGCGTGTCCTGTTCTTTTATCCGGGCTGCCTGAAGAAAATCCAGAGCCGTCTGGATTCTGCAGTGAACCCTCTGCCAGTTTCTAGTTCTGTTCCATAACCATGGCAGCATCCTTGGCCTCCTCCTGGGATTTATGATTTATGGTGCTGCCTTTGCAGCCTCCTGGGGGGAAGCTCTGGATGGAAGCTGTTCCTGTGGAAGCATTAAGGTCCTCTGGAGTTTATCCTGGTGGGGTCTGGGGGAAGCTCGAGCACGGATGCCGGTGTCCTGTGCCTTATATCTGCAGAGCACACTTGTTTCTCCCCAGTCTGCGCTGGGTTTAGAGCGGGGGCTTTAAAAACAAGCCTAAAAGCAACATCAATCTACCTTCCCCAAACAGTTTAGTTAATTAACCAGCTAAATCAGTTCTTGCTGACTCTCCCTGAAGATACCCCTCCTGAATGAGACTTTTTTCCTTTAGATTTGGATGAAATGCAACAGTTGAGTCATGAGTTTTCTTTCTGGCTCGCTTGCCGGAGCGGGGAATGTTGTGCACAATACTGGCTGTTGCCATATGCTTTTTTCATCAAGTAAAAGGGTGCAACTTTCTTTTTGCTCCCCCCCCTCCACTGACTCACTCCCCAAGTATGTTTCTGGTTAGGATGCTTTGTGACTTCTTCCTGACATAAGGTTTTCTAGTTTGCAGTCTCTGCAAGCTCTAAAACATCCCAGCTCCCAGGCAGAGAGGATGGGTATCCCGGGAGCAGTGAGATGCTGACCTGGCTCTTGGGGGGGATGTGTTTCTGGCAGTTCTCCCACCCCAGAGATGGGTTCCCAGAGGCCAGGCAGTCCTGCTCCAATGCCCATCACATCCTGCATGCGGATTGCTGTGCCCGGGCAGCGTAGGGAAAGCCTGAGGGAGCCTCAAAGAGATCTTCCTTCTGGATTCAGTGAACATGATGCCTTCAGAATTGCTGCAGGTTAAGGGAGATGCTGCAAAAATAGCTTAGAGGGACAGACAGACATGTCCTCCCTTGGATTCTTTTACAGCATTGCATTAGGGCCTCCTGCTGCCCCCCAGCACTCTCAGCGCTTCACTGACAATGCCAGATCTCCTTGGAGAGGGCGAGTGAGGAGCACAAGGCTCCTGTCAGAGACAACCCTGCAGTCCCACCAACCTGTCCTGAGCAGTGGGCAGCTTCCAGCACTTGGCCAGCAGAAGGAAGCAGCTCCCCAAAGAAGCAGACAGATCATTCCAAGGATGCTTCCCGAACCTGACCTGGCAGATCTCACACCTCTCGGCATGGGAGTGGGCTCCTGAAAACCAGTGTCCATCGCATCCTACTCGGGACAGCTTGCTGCAGTAAGGGAGCAGACAGACACCCCATCCTCACCTCCCAAAGTCCTAACAGCCCAGCAGATGCCAGAGAGGCCAGGAAGAACAGATCTCCTCTTTTCCAGCTGAAGGAACTGAGACGCCGAGGGTTAAGTGACTGGCCCAAAGCCAGAGTGTTTGGAGACAAGCCCAATATCTTCCTTGTGTTAGCTGGGACACGACCATGTAGCATGCTTTGCCCGGCTGGAAATGTCACCCATCATCTCTGGAGCAAATTCCACAAAGAATCTACAAAGAACCATCTCCCTTTCTCTTCCCTCCCCCCTAAACTGCTCTGCCTTGCAGGACAATCCCCGTCTGACTGATGTTCTGGGATGCAGGAGAGCTGAAACGCTCCAGCCTTTGCACTTTCCCTTGTAGCACTTCTCATTTCCTACAACTTTGCCTGGAAAGTTAACTCTGGGCTTACCCAGGCTGGGAGTTTTCCTGGCAGCCACTCTGCTGGCGTGAGGCTATCAAGTTATTCCAGCTGAGCAGCTCTCCAGCAGCGTGTCCCTGGGTGTTGGGTCGATGGCAGAAGACATGTAAGGACACTGTGAGTCGGTGTGTAGGGAAAGGAAGGGAGTCAGGTCCTCCCTGCCCCACCTCAGAGCCCCTTGTCCCGGCATCACTTGGGCTGTCACACCGAGACCACTCACCACGAGCCCAAGGGGTGTGGGCAGAGATGGTGCCCAAAGGCACCGGAGATGTGAGCTCTGCCCCCAGGACTCAGGCTCTCCTAAGAAGGGGATTGCTCTGTTAGGCTCTTGCATTCACACTGGGATCCCTTCCAGCAAGGACATGTCATTTAGAATCACAGGCTGGTCTGGGTTGGCAGGGACTCCAAGGATCACAGAGCTCCAACCCCCTGCCACAGGCTGACCCTCCGCACCCGCTTACCCACACGCCCTCGGCAACCTCTGTGATCCAGGACTGCCTCCTGAAAAACAATGTCCAATTTCCATGCAATTTGCTAGAACTTTGCCCTTTCCTTCTTCTGGCTGTGGGTTTTGCTCTCCTTACTCTTTCCAGCGCTGCTGTTGCTGGGTTTTTCCTGGCCTGGTGCTGTCATTATCCAGTGCCATCATTTGGGACATGGAGTGGGAGGCAGAGGGGGTTGCTTGTAAGGAACAAATGTTGGAATAACCCATCTTGGGATGGGAATAACCCATCTTTTCTCCACTGGCAGCATCTCCAATGCCCAAAACACACCAGAGAGAAGTAAGCAAAGCCTGGCCATGCCACAGCCCAGCAGGGAGGTTCAGGGGACCTGATGCTTAGAAAAACTACTCAGGAAGTCGAATCTCCTGGACTCTGGCTTTACAAATAAGAATCCTCCCAAAGGACCTGCTGGAGCCCAACATTTGTGTTCTTTAGAACTACAATCAAAAGCTGGTGGCTGCAAGCTCAGTATAAACGGCTGCAGCTTCTCAGGACCTTATTCCCCTGGGGAGGAAACGTGCATCCAATGGCCAAAATAGGTCTCTCTCTCCTCTCCACTGCCATGTTTCTGTGTCACTGGAAAAAAAGGGTCTTGGGAATCTCTCTGTGCTGGCTGTGTGTTCCAACCAGCAGTTGAGATGCTTTCCTGTATCACCTCCCCTCCCTTTGGTTCCCTGCCAAGGGAAGCGTTCAGGACTTGTCCTTCCCTGTCTGCAGCCCGCCAGCGTGGGGGAAAGTGTTGGAGGGAGCTTTGGGGAGCAGAATGAGGTAGTAAGTGCCTTCCTTTGCTCTCCAGCATGGGCTGGCATGTGAGCACAGCACCTCTGCTGTGTTCATGGCAAACCTGGGGCTCTGCACACCCTGGTCCTGTTCATCACTTGACAGGCCAAGCGGTGGGAGCCTGGGTTGGGATCCCAAACCTCCCCCGTGCCCCTAGAAGGTGGCACCAGACCTCCCCCCAACCCATCTGTCTGGTTCACACTCCCTGGGGCTCTCACTGCATTTGTGCCACCTGCAGAGCAGCGATCCCAGGTGAAACTGGGACCCATCACAGGGAATAACCACCACCTCATCTTGGTATGACAAGGGGTGATGGTTTTAAACTAAGAGAGGGGAGATGCAGGCTGGAGATCAGGAGGAAATTTGTTCCGCTGAGACAGTGGCACAGGGTGCCCAGAGAGGTGCCCCATCCCTGGAAACAGTCAAGGTCAGGTTGGACGGAGCGTGGGGCAACCTGATCTTGTTGCAGATGTCCCTGCTCACTGCAGGGTTGGACCTGATGGCCTGGAAAGGTCCCTTCAACCCAAACCCTCCTGGGATTCTACAGTCTTTCTGCCATGGAGACCTCCCCTCACCTGAAACATCACAGGTCTTCTCAAGAGCTCCCAACAGCCTGTTAGGTCACTTCAGAGCATTGACCTGAGTTTCTGCCCTTCCCCACGTGTCTCCAGGCTGTTTCCGATCACGCTGCCATGGGGCTTGGCTTCTCCTCCCCCCTCCCACGGCTGCACGCCGCCCCAGCAGCTCCCAGTGCATTCCTTTTACATTGTAATCTCCAGCTTGCTATCTAAGGAGCTGAAGGATATTTCCAGCCCAGCACTGCCAGAAAATACTGGCACCCACCTCCAGCTACCTTCCTCTTGCACAGGCAGCCACCGCCTCGAGCGCCCTGATGCTCTGCTGTGTTTACAGAGCCGTCACTCACAGCGGGGTGTTTCATGAAGCATAGAATCCCAGACTGGTCTGTGTTGGAAGGGACCCCAGGGATCACAGAGCTCCCACCCCCTGCCACAGGCAGGGACACCAACCTCCAGGCCTGGAGCTACACAAGGTTGCCCAGGGCCCCAGCCAACCTGCCCTTGAACACCCCCAGGGACGGGGCATCCACCCCCTCTCTGGGCAGCCCCTTCCAGCCCCTCACCACTCTCTCTGTACAGAACTTCCCCCCAATATCTCATCTCCCCCTTCCCTCCTCCAGCTTCACTCCATCCCCCTTGTCCTGCCAGTCTCTGCCCTTTAACAAGCTGATTCCCCTCCTGTTCCTGGGGTCCCTTCAGGGACGGGGAGGCTGCAGCGAGGTCCCCCCACAGCCTTCTCTTCTCCAGGCTGACCCAGCCCAGCTCCCTCAGCCTCTCTCCGTAGGGGAGCTGCTCCAGCCCTCTGAGCATCCCAGGGGCTCCTCTGACCCCTCTCCACCAGCCCCACATCTCCCTTGTGTTGGGCCCCAGCTCTGGACACCATTCCATCTCACCACAAAACACTGATGAACTGGGAGCAGGGGACAGGGCCCAATCCGTAGGGATGCACCAGAACCCACACTCTTCGTTGCAGACCAGTCTTCTAAGAGCTGGCAAATCATTGCAAAGTCATGCTTCAGAGGGGTTTATGGGCATCCACAAAGTCTCCCCACATTCCCCATTCCTGGCTGGCTGATTCACCTCTCCTTCCTTGAGCTCCCATCGCTCAAACCGCTCTGCTGGGGGGTGGAGTTCATCCCGCCCGGCTGATTCAATAACATCTACCTCATTAAACCTCTCCGATCTGCTCTGTCTCTACTTTCCCAGCACTAACTTCATTACCACCCCACTCACATCTGACCTTTCCGGTGAAGACTGAAGCCGAAAAAGCACAGAGCCACCCAGCTGTCTGGGCACCATCCGTCTCCAGCATCCCCTGGCGCAACAGGCTCCTCAACGTCCTCGGCCGCTGCAGCGACACGGGGCATCTCGGGTGTCTGAGAGGCAAGTAAAAGGTATTGACTCCCTCTCCCTTTTACAGACGTGTTTGTTTTCTGCTTGATGTTCTCCAAATGCTTTTATTCAGCTCAGAAAACCCAGAGCCAAAATGATCTGCAGCAGAGAGACGCAGATGTGGCTGGGAAATCTGAGCACAGCATCCATCAGCACAGTCACCGTTTCTCTGCAGCTTCTCAGTGTCATTTTCCCTGGAAAAGGAAGCCTTTTGGGGTTATTTTTGACCCAAAGCTGCACACAGGGTCTGGCTGTGGTTTTGTCCACCATGCTGAAATGCCCCAGCCATCCCAGGTGGTACAATCCCGGCTCCAGGATGGAGCTGCATCCTCAGTGGGTGTCAATGGCTCCAGCCTCAACATCTCCAGCTGTAAAAAGGGGAGAAAATTCCCACAGTGTCCTTGGCTGCAGCCATTCATACCTGGATTTGACCAAAGTTGGGTGAAGTGTGCCCAGGCTGCTCACAAACACCCCAAACCCAGCGAGAGCAGCCAGGATATCCTTGTGTTTGGTTAAAACCAAGACAAATGGGCAGACTGGGAGGCTGTGAGGAGCTTCACGGATGCCCAAGTGAAGTGGTCGAAACAGGTGATGCTGGGTTGCTCCCCCTGCACCCACACAACCTGGGGTCTGGGGCAAATTTGGGTGACCCACACAGGGTGAAAGTGCCTCCACATCAGGGCTGTGTGGCCAAACGTGTCCCCAGTGCCCGTGTGGCATCGGTGCCTTTGCTCTGGTGCTTATCAGCCCCACTTACGCAGAGCTTTGACGTGGGTTACGATAAAGCACCTTCCTTCAGAGCTTTCTGTTCTCCAGCTGTACCTGAGCAAAGGCAGCCAAAGCCTCCATCCTCCATGCCCTCATCCTCCTCCTTGTCCTCCAGCCTTTGCAGCTTCCCACAGCAGGGGTGGGATTTATCTGGGAGGTGTGATTTATAGGACAGGTATGATTTATGTTGCTGCTGCTGTTCTTGTTTAGCCTTTGGGGCTTTGCAGTCCTGGGGAACTCCCTGTTACCTGCACTAGCATGGCTGGGTCCCTTATCCCAGAGGATTTGGATGTTTTTTGGGATGAGGGAAGGGGAACAAAGGGGATGTTTCTGTAGAAACATCGGTGCCAGCTTCTCCTTCCTTCTGGCCAGGCTTGGGGGTGGCAAGCAGCCCCTTCCCAGGAAGCCCAGGGCTGCCTTTCTCCATCTCAGGATGCCATACGAGGGGAGGTGTGGGATTTTGGAGGCTGTGTGTCCCAGTTGCCCACTGGTGTTTGCTTTCCACATCATAAAGAGGGGTGCCTGGGTTTCCCCATTCACCCCCCAAGCTGCAGCTGTCATACCCCTGGTCATGGGAGGTGAAGAATAACCCCATCTCAGAGCATCATTTTGGGGCTGTGTGGTGGGGACCAGGACACCAGCACCAAATGGGTCTGTGGTGCAGCCAGCATGGAGCATCCCAGTACTGGCTAGAGGGGATGGGTGGCCCAGGCTGGGGTTTCTACAGTGGGAAAAGCATCCTAATCCCTTGAGCACCACTGGACAGCCAGCCCCCAGGGTGGGATTTGCTGCTCTATCTCGGGTTTTGGTGATTTTTGCAGTGCTGTGGGGTCACACAGTGCCCGGGGGGGCTCAGCTTACACCCAGCAACATTTTTCACGGGGCAGAGGAACTCAAGCAGAGCTTGGGAAGACAGATTGGTGGGCTGAAACCCCAGGCAGGACACAGATCTGCTCTTGCTGGGCTTTGCCTTTGACGCCCACTTACCTGGAGCTGATTTTGACCCCACTCCAGAGCTCATCCATCCTGCTGGGAGTGATCCTACACGTCTCAGGGATGCCCTGTGCCTCAGCAGCCTTTGAGGGCCCTTAGTGAAGCGTCCCCTTGCTGCTCCTTACACTGATAGAGGGGAAAACCGGTGGGCTGGGAGCCAGTTTCCCCAGACCGTTGGGGAGGGGAGAGCTGGGGCTGGAGAGATAACAAGCACCAGGGCTCGGGGTGGTGGTTTGGTGCTGTAGCGCTTGCTGACACCCAGCTGTGAGGCTGCTGCCTCGCAAATACACAGGGTGGGGATAAGCAGGGTGCTGGGGGCAGGTTTAGTCCCCTCCTTCACAACCTGGGCATCATCTGCAGGGTGCTGGGGACCAGCCCAGGGTGCTGGGTACCAGCCCAGGGTGCTTTCCCACAGCTCCACTTCCCATCAAGCGGATGTCCCGTAAGG
The DNA here is from genome assembly GCF_964237585.1 of Gallinula chloropus. Taxonomy (NCBI): domain Eukaryota; kingdom Metazoa; phylum Chordata; class Aves; order Gruiformes; family Rallidae; genus Gallinula; species Gallinula chloropus. The sequence goes on along the minus strand of NC_140099.1, from coordinate 432,716 downwards.
GCTTGGATAGCAGCTGGGAATAATTGATGGTGTGATCTGGGGGGGGATTTTTTTTCCTTTTCCCAGTAAACAACTCCCAAACAGACACTTCCCACTGCCTGGCTCTGCAGATGATGGTGTCACAGCCGTTGGATGAATTCTTTGGGGGTCTGGGGTTTTTCTTCGTGCTGACTAGCAGTGATAAATGATGCTGGGTGTTTCTTCTAACACCCCAGAGTCCCCAGCTCCAGGGATGGTGAGTGAGCATTGTATGAGTGTTCTTCGAGCCACCAGCTCCACGGGGGGAATTCAGTCTTCCAGCCTGTACTTTGTATTTAAGGCAAATGAATAGGAGGCCTTCTGGAGGTGGAGAAAAGCCAGAGCAGGGGTGGAAAAGGCTCAGAAAACTCTGATGGATGACAGAAAGTGGCTTCATGGGTTGTCTGTTAGAGGAGAAAAGTCAGAGGGTGAGATTTTTCAGTCTTTGGGATGGAGCTACCCCCTTTCTCTTGGGAAAGTGTGAATCAGGAGTGTGGTAAAGTACCCTTTGGAGGCACTTTTAGCCAAAAAATCGCTGCAGACCGATTGTGTTGTGGGGTGACCTCAGCAGAACACATCCAGGGTTTCTAGACAATGAGGTACACCAACCGCTCACTGACAGCACCATGCAAAGCATCTGCAGGAGAGGACCCTCCTGGAGCTGGTGCACGAGGCCAGGGAAGGGTTGGGATAGGTTTTGCCAAAAGAATTTGGAAGCCCCGGTGGTGGCCTGGATGGAAGGAATGGTCCAACATCCCTGAGAGTCCCTGGAGCTGTTTGAAAGACCTTTGGGGATGGCAGCCACTGGGAGGGACACGTTCCTGCATCCTTGTGCTGCGTTCCTGCCCCATCCTTTCCTAAAACACGGGGTAGGCAGAGCAGTGTGATCTGCTGTGAAGTCAGGAGGTGTCACTGAGTCCAAGGTGAGGATGATGAGTGCGTGAGGACCATGAGCCAGGCAGGTGGAATGCAGAGGAAGATCAGCAGTGGGAACGGGACCCTGGGCACGACTGTCGTGAGACACTGGAGCACCGGGAATGACATTTTCAACCCTGGGGATAAATCAACTTCTAGGAGAATGTATTTGGAACTTACCCAGATTCTCCATCACATGGGTACAGGCCTGCTGCTAACGACTCACTCTGGCTGAAACAGATGTCAACAGGGTTGCCCAGGACACACCAGCCCTTTCGGACCCAGAGTCCAAGGACCCTTCTGACCCCCAGGGACGACAGAGAATGATTTGGGGCACATTGCTTCCTTTCTGGGCCAAGGCAAGGATCACACTCAGTGGAGGTCACTCCTGGCAGCTGGAAACACCAGAAGGACACGACCACATGATAGAAGAAGGATAAAAGATAAACGACAGCAGAGGGATTAATGTCAACAGGAAACTAATTCCTGACACACGCCGAGTCAGGAGAGCCAGCGGAGTTATTTGTTATGAAGAGCTCATTGCAGAGGAAGAGGCTGGGGAAAAAAACCCCAACCCTTCCAGCCTGAGGCTTTGAGAGCTTAATTGACCCCGATTCCTGGAAAGAAGGTGAAGAGAGGACAGTGAAGAGCCCTGGAGCAGGGTTTGTCCTGCAGCACAAACCTAGCAGGCTCCAGCGCACCGCAGCTGATGTCAGGCGTGGAAATGAGATGTGGGGTTTGTAGCTGTGGGGCAATGAAACCCTGGCCTGACCTTCCAAGGGAGGAGGTAGCTCGCTGTGGCTCCGTGTCGCTTCTCTGAGAGCAGCTATCTCGTCAAGCTGCGTTTTATTCAGCTGCAGGGATGGGGTTTGTAACCTTTGGGCACGAAGGACCAAGCTGGATGGTTGTGACAGCCTCAGATCTTGGTCTGTGGCTTCATCCCATGTGTCCTTGGCCCTCAGGACAGATCTGGCCACACAGCCCTCCTGAAGTCGATGAAGCTCTCGCTTCACGTACGGATACCCCTCTTGGCACCAGTGCTGCTTGCTCAGAGCATCCATCTGCTTCTCCCCATCAGGCTGCCTGAACTTCCCTTCGAGTAACACACCTTTCTGACATGAGTCTACAGATCTACCCCTGTCAAACTGCACAAAGACTGCTTTGTGTGTTCAACCCCAGGCTCCTCATGCCCCTCCAGCTCTGATACCTGCTGTCATCTCCACTGTTTCCCACAGCTGGTGGGAAAACCCAAGGATACCACTCCAGCTACGAACCCACCAAGAAAATGGTGCTGAGGTTCCGTTATGGACGGGTCCAAAGATGACACAAACTCCTGAGAATTCTTCTGACCTCGAACAGGGCACCCAGCTGAGATGTTGAGCCTGGAAGATGGCTACACATGAGCAAAGCAGTGGGACTGCATGGCTGGAGTTGTGCCCTAAGAGCCACAAGCAAGTAGTGTTTAACTGCTGGGCAGCGAGGTATGGAGATGCTGGGTAGGATGGCAAGAGGGAACTGCTACAGATGGAACCTCCACAGCTCAAACGCCTCCCCCAAATATCACCCATCCCTTCATTACAAGGATGCTGAATGTGTGTCCTGGGTACCAGGTGGCTGCATGCTGGGACACCACATAGCAGTGACAGCTCCATTACCCACCAAGCAGCTGAGTCATGTGGACATTTCCGAAATGGCAAAATCAGGGAAGAATGAATGTGGCCGGGAATAAACAAGGAAGCAGAGTTACCCTGCGCATTTCCTGTGCCAGGAGCACATCCTTCTCCCTGCTGGGAAACAGTGATTCGTGAAAAAGTGAACCTGGGTTACATGAAAAGACATTTAGAGATGGAAGAAGATGAAGAGACCTGTGAAGAAGAACCACCCAGGTAGTCTGACCCTCTCTCACCTGCTCTTACACAGTGCCGGGGATGTGGGAGCTGGGAATTAACTGGTTTGTGCTGATGCTTTGTCCCTGCCTGAGCTTATTTCTAGCAGTGCATTTTTTCAGAGGGGCTGCAAGTCCCCCGTCGCTTGAGGGATGTCTGGAAAGAGCTCGGAGTAAAGCTCAGGGAGAAGTAAAGAGCTTGCAAACCCTGTGTGAAGAGGAGGAGTACAGCAGCAGGGGGGTGTAAGGGAGCACGAAGGTGGGGAGGCATTAAAGAGACACAAAAAGCACTGGTGGGGGGAAAGAGCATCTGTATTTCTCCTTTTTTTGAGTTTTCTTCTGTACTTTGCCCTTGGTTAAGGAAGGGAAATATCGAGACCCCCCCCCGGGTGAACCTGACGGGTGATGAGGGCCGAGCAGGGGCTGCCCATCACCAGGTCAGAGTAACCGCGCTCGGCCGCGGTTGAGGAGACGGAGCTTGGATTTACTCAGAGGTGTTCAGGGAACTTCTCTGCCTCTGTGCACGGGCTGGGCACTCCGTCCTGCTCCTTTTCCTGCTCCCAGTCACCCAGCCAAGGCACCCAAACGCAAAGGACAGGTTTTCATGGCCAGGTCACCCTGGAAAGAGCCAGTCTGACCGGCTTGCCCGCAGCCCCAGAGCAGCCAGGCAGGAAAACCAGCTGATTCCAACCACTGCAGCCTAACAGTTCGGGGGCAAAAAACCCAGCAAAGCACAAACAAAAACCAACCCAAAAAAAAGGTCACAAACTAAACAAAAAAGGCAAACCCAGGCAAACCAAAAGCCTCCACAGGGAAGGAGCCGCTCAGCTTCACCGCTGGCTTCCCCAAGGTGCCCGTTGAGTCATTTCATTGGAAAAGCATCCCGGTTTCCCCAGAGCAGAGGCAAGAGGGAGCGCAGGGGCCGGGAGCTGCCCCGCCGGCAGCTCTGGTAGGTGTCATCCCTGTCCCGAAGGAAGCGGCTCTGCGTTTCGGCACCTTATTTGGCTATTGCTGCTTGTGCGGAGCGCGGGCTGCTCGCAAACAGTGGGAAGAGCCCGGGGATGCTTGGGTGCCTCTGACGCAAGAGCCCTTTGCCGGTGCATTTTTGACCTTGCTTTGCGTCTCCGTGCAGCGTTGGAGACCACGCTGCCCGCCTCCCTGCACACCCACCGCCCAGCAGCGGGACTGGGGGCAGAGGAGAGTCCCCGGGGGGGAGAGGGCAGAGGGAGCGGCTTTCCCTGTCCCCCGGGGAAAGAGAAACTCTGCAGACTGTTTGAAGAGCACAAGGGATGGGCGGCCTCTCGCACACGGCGACAATCAGCTGTACTACAAGGTTACTAGCTCCGGCGGAGTCGTATTGAATTGCATCAGCTGGGAGCCTCATCCAAAGCGTTCTGGTTGCGAGTAACCCTTTCTAGTTATTGCCCCATTGTTTTGCACTGGAAGAACACCGAGATCCCATCTGTGAAAGCTGTATTGTTACAGACCGGCTTGCCCCTGCCCTCCCAAGCTGTCACCCTGTACATTACACTCCAGCTTCCACATTTCGGGGGGGTAAAAATGGGGGTTACACTGGCAGGGATTAAGGCCTCGGGAGGATGTGGTAGGGGAAGTTATCTGCCATCCATCCTCCCACCATTCGGGCACCAGTACCCTATTTACCCCCCTCCTCCCGCAGCATCAGCCACATCAGCCCAAATCCTCTGCACTGTTTACGTGTAAAACCCGGGTTAACCCTGCCTAGAGCAACTTTGGGAAAACTTTTATTGATGAGGATGGGAAAACAAGGGGAACAGCCCTTTGTAAGTGTCTCCATTATACCAGCAGAAGTGAAAAGGCAGTGAGAGTTCACCAGCCCCAACCAAGAGGGTTTCGCTGCCTTCACGGCAGTGAACTCCCATCGCTGTTTGCAGCGCAGAGCGGAGCTCACAGAGGACGCTCCAGGATGGCTCCGCCAGGCCGTGTGGTCGGGACGCGCTTTTCCATCAGCCGGAGCGGCGGCTGCACCGGCGGGCACGGCCGGGCCGCGTCCTGCCCGCGCCACGCCAGAGCCCGCAGCGTGTTCCTCAGGGCTCCTCAGGACGCCGGCCCGGCTGGCGGGGGTCGGTGTCGCTGGGTGCAGAGCTACAGGAAACGGGCAGCAGCTTTATTTCATTTTTCCTCCTCTCTCCCCCCTGGTGCCGGCCGGGTGCTCTCAGCCCGTCCCCATTTCCCGGACCCAGCCGTGAGAGGGACGGAGGGAACCGGCCCCAGCGCGGGCCATGGACCGCGGCGCCAAGGTGAGGAGGGGGTTTGCCTGGCAACAAGCGCTTCGCTCCTGAGCTGGGGGCTTCCGAACAACCGGCGCTACCTCCCTGCCCTCCCCTTCTCTCCCTTCCCCTCCCCAAACCCAACCACCCCGACGCCGGCGCTGGACGAGCCGCTGCGGGAAGGGGCTCGAAGCATCCATGAGCGTCTGGGACGCGGAGCTGCCGGCGGGCGCTGCCCGGGGCCGGCTCCGTAGCTCCCCTCCCGACACAGCCCGGGGCCGCCCGGCCCCCGCGGCCCCGCCACCCGCCGGCTGCGGCCCCGAGTCGGGTCGGGCCGGGCCGGGCCGCCCCCCGGCGATTCCCGGATGTTGGATAGGCCCCGCTTGCTCCATCCTTCGCTTCCATAAAAGGCCAAGGGGCCCGGCGGCGCGGGGCGCGTTTTGCCTTTAATTACTATCCCCCTCCTCCTCCTTCTCCTCCCTCTGCTCCCTCCTCCTCCTCCTCCCCCCTTTCCCCGCCCGCCCCTTCTCCTCCCGCGGCGGCCCCGCAGGCAGCGGCTGGGGGGCGGCGGGGCAGCGTTGGACCCCCCCCAGCTCCGATCCCGCCCCACCGCGCCCCCATCCTGCCCACACCCCCCGCAGCTCCCCCCGGGGCTCGGAGGCGCGCTGAGCTGAGCCGTGCGGTGCCGAGCCGAGCCGAGCCGGGCGGGCGGTGAGGCGCGGCTGGCGGCGCAGGAGGCCGGGGCCATGGCGCTGGACGGGATCCGCATGCCGGACGGCTGCTACGCCGATGGGACGTGGGAGCTGAGCGTTCATGTCACCGACTTGGGCCGAGACGTCACCCTGAGGGTCACCGGTGAGATCCACATCGGCGGCGTCATGCTGCGCCTCGTCGAGAAGCTCGGTGAGTGTCCCGGTGCGGTGTCTGTGTGTCCCCGTCCCCTTCCCCGGCACCTCCCCAACCTCTGCCCCGGCGTCCCCCCTGACTCATCGCGGGCACCCAGCGCCCTCATCCCGCCCCAGCGCTGTGCTTGGGCTCCCGGCCCCCAGCCCCAGCGCCCCCAGCCCCTCTCCGCCCCTCTCCCCCATGCCGGCTGCGCCCAGCCCAGCCCAGGCAGCGCCCCGCGCTCCCGCCTCCCGGCTCCCCCCACCGCCCGAATCCAGCCAAACTTTTACACCCGGGGCCGCTGTGCCTCTTCCCGGGACTCCGGCTGCTTCGCAGGGAGCTGGGGAAGGTTTCAGTTCAGGGGGTGTGTGGGATTTTAAGGGGTGCCCGCCAGTTTTGGAGAGGAAGGGAACGCCGCAGCCGCGGCTGGCCCCGCGCCGCTTGGGATGGGCGAAGCGCCTCCGAGGACCCTTTTTTGGGAGCGTGGGGTGATTTACCGGGGTGACGTGGGGAAAGGGGGGGGTTGTGTCTGAGGGCACGGCGGTGTCCGGTGGCTTTGGGTGCGCACCTGGACAAAGGGCCCGGGACGCGTGGGAACGCGCGGCCGAAGCCACCGCGATGGGTCCCGCCTCGGGCTCCGGCCCCGCGGGAAGCCGGCACCGCACTCCTCCGGCCCCAGCAGCTCCGGCTCGCCCAGCCTTCCCCGCCAGCCCTGTGTTCCGCGAGCCCTTCGTGGCGCGGTCTGTTCGGGCCCGGGGCCGCTCGGAGTGTCCCTGGGCAGGCGGCCCGCGCGCGGCCCTGGCGGCGGCAGCCGCGGAGCTGCCCGCCCGGGAGGGGCCCCGCTGCGGCGCTGAACGCACCATCTCCCACCGGCGGCTGCGTCCGGACTTATTAGTGATCTGAAGTTGGAGGAAGGAAGAGACGGGTATAAATACGCTCGTTTGGAAGGGAAGGAAGGAAGGAAGCGCTCGCATCAAAGAGCCTCGTGCTGTGGGACAGCCGTGGCTCCCGGGAACACTCCATGCTTATCATTCTGTTGTTGGTATTTTTACGCTGGAGCTGGAACAAGATTTGCTGAAGTTGGGCATTCGGTGGCTAAGGGGGGGAAAGAAAGTAGAGAACAGCTTTCTAGAAATGATCGAAAAGCCATCCCAGTGATCGCGATGCTGCCGGCCGGGAGGTGCTGGTACGTGTGCTGAGAGCTGGGTGCCGGCATGGGGACGGAGCCCAGCCAGCACCTAAATTAGTGCCTGACGTAATGCGTCCCCTCCCCTAAATGTCTTTGCCCAGATCCTCTCCACTTGTTAAATTAGGGATTGGATTAGAGGGAAGGAATCCAGCAGCCGCAGCGCCAGCCCTGGTAGGGGGGAGAGAGGATGGTGCTCTCCTGGGGGCTCAGCCCCACTGCCCTCCCCCTCCTCGGGACAGTTGGGACCCCTGGATATCTCCGGCTGTTGCTCTCCCTTTCCCCTTTGCTTTTGTCGCCCAGCCAAGCTGTACGTATTTAGCTCCTTTTCATCTTCCTGCATGTCAGCTCTCCCAGCCCTCTCATTATTTTGATGGCTCTTCTTTCAGCTCGTGCCAGCGTATCAGGGTCGGGTTTAGCAGAGCGAGGTGGGACAGGACTCACTCCTCACCTTCTCCTGCCTCTTTGGTACCCTCCTTCATCTACCATCTCCCGCTGCTTCATCTCCAGATACATTAATTCTGCTTTTTCCCCATGTTGAACCCTTTTCCCTGCATTTTCAACCTGTCCCTCTCCATCCTTCCTCTCTCCCTGACAGTGTTCACACTCTCAGTGTTAAACCCCAAAATTAATCTGTTGCAAAGTGGATTTTTTTTGCTGTGAGTTTTAAGGACATGCCTTAAAAGTAAAGCTCCCTTGCAGCTCTGGGATCCCCTACAAACCATTCCACTTGCTTACGTGTTGTGGGGGGAGGAAGGAGAAGCAGGGGAGGGCTGTGCTCCGGGCAGGGGTTTGCTGGTTCCATCCTTTGGGACAATCATTCAGCCTGGAGAAGAGAAGGCTGTGGGGGGACCTCACTGCAGCCTCCCCGTCCCTGAAGGGAGCAGAGGAACAGGAGGGGAATCAGCTTGTTAAAGGGTGGATAATGGCAGGACAAGGGGATGGAGTGAAGCTGGAGGAGGGAAGGGGGAGAGGAGAGACTGGGGGGAAGTTCTGTACAGAGAGAGTGGTGAGGGGCTGGAAGGGGCTGCCCAGAGAGGGGGTGGGTGCCCCATCCCTGGGGGTGTCCAAGGCCAGGTTGGCTGGGGCCCTGGGCAACCTTGTGTAGCTCCAGGCCTGGAGGTTGGTGTCCCTGCCTGTGGCAGGGGGTGGGAGCTCTGGGACCCCTGGGGTCCCTCCCAACCCAGACCAGTCTGGGATTCCATAAGCAGATGTTTGTGGCCTGCTCAGAGTTCTGCTGAAGTTTAGGGCATCACTGTGAATTGGCAGCAGAGTGGCCCCACTCAGGTTGTAGGATGCTGGGAGAAGCTTTTCAACCATTAGTGACCGGGGGAGAGGGGACAGCAAGGGGGGGCTAGGAATGCCTTCCCCCCCCTCCCAGCAGTGAAAGGAGCCTGGAAAAGGGGAAAAAAAATCTATGTTTCTATTAGTGTTTTCTGCTGTTTGTAGGAGAAAATGATGGCATTAACTAGCCTTTTGCCTTGCAGAAGGGTCTGGGGTGCATGGGAGCGTGTTTTGGGGTGCTTTGCTCAGAGCAGGAGTGCCAGAAAGCCTTTCCTCCCTACCTGCAAGGCTGCAGGTATCAGTACATCTCATCGCGTGGCCCTTGCCTGCGCAGAGCGGCTGCGGTCGGGCTGCTTGGGAATAGGCAATTAAAATCTGTCACTAATGCAGGCAAGGGATTGGAAAAAACCCAAGCAGCAGAGAGGGATTCTGGTTACTCAAGTGAATTGCAGTGACCTGTTCGCTCCCCTGTTATTTATCACCCCTGGCTGGATTAAGCCACTTCGTTAATTGAGCCGCGCCGTCTCCTTGGCAGAGTCATCCCTGAAAAACAGGCAAAGACCCCGCAGAGGTTTCAAAAGCTGCAGTATGTCCTCAGTCTGGGAGGGTTGGGGTCTGTGCTGGAAACTCCTGGTGATCACCAGGGTTTGATTTGGGGGATTTATTTAGGAGTTTTGCCACTATTGACTTAGGAAAACAAAAATAGAGGTTTAAAATCACTGGGAGCAAAGGCAGGAAGGAAGTGACCATGGGTTATTGTTGTTGTCAACTTAAGGCCGTTTTAAACACATGTGAGGGAAGGAAACAAGCCCCCAGCCCTTGCCTTTTTGAGTTGTAACAGGGTGAGGTTGGTGAGCAGCAGCGTAGGGTTGTGTTTGGGGGATGCTCTGTGGGGTAGCAGGAGTAAAAGAGAAGCTGACAGAAGGAGGGAATGGGGACAAATGGGGGCTGGTGGAAGAATGGCTTAAGACAGATGACCTAAATGTGCACTGAGGAGGTTTGGAAAGTCCATGGGTAGAAGTTTCATGATGGAAATGGGGGTTTTACCTCCAGCTCCGGCTGTGAGGGCTCACTGGGAGCACTGGGGGAGGACTGAGCACCTTTAGGGGTTTGTACCCCAAGGAAGTAGATAAGAGAAGAATAAAAATCCCCACAAAATCTGGGTTTGGAGTTGTGATAGTCCTTCGGGACCAAACAGCCTTGAAGCTCGTTGGGCTGCGCAGCCGAGGCGGGAGAGGAGGATGGCTGGAGGTGCTGCCACATTTTGTCCAGGGATAGGGATCCATGTCAGAGCAATGCCCCTGCCCTCCCTGGGAGTGGCTGATAACAGGCAGGCAGTGCTGACATCTTCTGAAGCCTTGGGGTTTTTGTGAATGACCCTTTGATAAGGGTTTGGGCAGCTGGTTTCCACTCCATTGTTCCCGTGGCAGCTCCTCCACTATCTCCTTTCCATCGGCTGGGACAGGGCGGGTTGTCACCTGAGGGCTGGCACGGGAGCTGTCACATGCAGAGGTGTTGTGCTGTAGGTGACATAGCACCTCCTCCCACATCACAGCCGACCTTTGCTGGTTTTTAGCCTGCAGATGTGTCTGGGATTGACCCAGGAGGTGAATGGGCTGGGCCTTACCTTGCCAATTGCTTCCTGCTCTTTGCTGAAGATCTTTGCCAGATCGATGGCAAATATTAGTGTTCTCCCTCCTTTTCTTAATGGGGCCCTTAAAGGCTTATGAATAAAACACCAGGAGAGCACAGCATCATCGATTTCCCCAGGGTTGCATTTGAGGTTCTGCCATGCTTGTAAATGCTCCACAGACCTGCTCTGCCTGGAACAAACCCTTTGAAGCAGCTTAAAGCTGCGTGGGGGAAATGCTGGGCCCTTGCCCCAGCCCGTTTCCATTGCAGACACAAGGCAGGTGAGGCTGCAGGGCTGTCTTGGAGGTCACTTGCTGCTTTTGCTTTGGCCTTCTCCAGGGAGACTCGGGTAGGGGCTCCTTAGGTGACCACATGTGCTGTTGCTCTTGGGGGAGGTGAGAGAAGTGCTTGGGGGTTAAAGAGAAATAAAGGAAGGGTTCTTCTTGTAGCCACACTTTCCAAAAATACTCACACCAGCATCAGCACTTGGTGCCTGGGGTACAGTCGGGGCGTTTCTCTGGTCCCTGCCACCAGGATGACAGCTGAGCATCTTCCTTTGCAAGATCTGCAGATACTTGTCTGGCCATCAGCTGTCAGTGGAGACGAGGAGGATGTTTTGCTTCAAAATCAGCGCTCAGTCACTCCTCAGTATTGCTTTTCAAGTAGGTGGCATTCGTGAGAGGACTGAGTGGCATTTAATATGCTGGGAGGCTTGTAAGAAGCTGTCTGGATTCCCTTTGGGGTGGGGTGGTGAGTGGTTGTCTCAAATAACGAGATAAATGGTGGCAGTGGTGTTTGCTCCTCTGGGCAGCTCAGGCTGCTGCAGCTTGGGCAGGTGGGAAGGACTCCTTGGACCCCCTCCACCTCATCCCAGGCTTTTAAATGGCAAAACCTGTGTGATGGGTGGGAGGTGGGATGATGAACATAGAGGCTGGGAGGATCACAGAATCATAGGGGTTGGAAGGGACCTCCAGAGCTCATGAGGTCCAACCCCCCTGCCCAAGCAGGGTCCCTGGGACAGGTCACACAGGTCGGTGTCCAGGTGGGTCTGACAGGAATATCTCCAGAGAAGGAGGCTCCACACGCCCCCTGGGCAGCCTGTTCCAGTGCTCTGTCATCCTACTGTGAAAGTCCTTGCAGATAAAGTCCTCCTACTCCAAAAACAGGCAGGTTTTGGGCAATGCAAAAGTGGTATCTGGGATGCTGCCCAGCAGAGGTGCTCTGTGCATCCATGCTCTCACTTTGTCCATCTCCTCTGGAAGATGCTGCTAACACTCCCCACATTTGCATCCCACTGCTCAATTAAGACCTTTGCTCGTGTCCTTTGCCGCAGCCTCATTGCCCAAATAACATGTTTTCCCTGACATTTAAGTGGGAATATCCAAGTGCCCGCTAAAGGAGATGCTCCCTGGCCCCTCTCATCCATCTGTGTGGAGCTGGCTCCTTACTTTATACCCAACATTTGCCTCCAGGAAGCTTCTACGTAGGCCCACACCAAACTACAGGATTGTGTCTCAAATAATGTCCTCTTTGTTAGCCTAAGTGGAATATTCAGCTCAACTGCCAAATGACCAGAGGAATTCGGGGCGGGGGTAGGTAGAGAGCCCTGTGCAGGCAGCTCCAAGCTGCCGTCGCGCCAATTAATGCTTCAGGAGAACTCTTCCTAAGCACAAATAAATAAATAAAGACATGGTTTAAGCATTTTAATTTTTATATATTCTTTAAAAAATGATTCCACCCTGAGCTATCTGCTTTGGCTGGAAAGTGCCTGTCCAGTGACACAGATCCCAGCCGGAGGAGGAAGAGAGCGGGGCGGGAGGCGGCGGCGTTCCCGCGAATACCAGAGCCTTGGTTTGTTACCACAGACAGGAAATTGTTGGGTTTGCTGCTCCCACCCAGCCCAAATCAGTAGTTTCCTCTTCCAGCTCCCTCAGGTTTTGGTTTGATGTGAAGTCGCGCAGGGAAGCTGGCGTAGGAAGCTGCGTTTGCCATACTCACGCCGCTCTGAGGGAGCTAAAGTCATAGAAATCATCATGTTTATGCACTTCCCCTTTTTTATCTAAAAAAAAATAGATCTTTTTCCCCATAGCCATCCTTTCCTTTTTAATTTTCTTTCAAAAAATGTCTTCTATTCTTCTCCCCATAACCATCTTTCCCTATTCCCCACCCTTCTCCATCAGCACTTGTGTTTCACCCAAGCATCTGGCTGAGTCTCAACCCTATAAAAAACCCCAACAAATTGTACTCAAAATAATTGTAATATTTCCATATAGAAGCCAAATGCCTCTGGCTGTTCCCTGGCAGGGATTTCCAAACCCTCTTTCCATGCTGTTACGTGCACGATGGTTGCGTTCATAGCAAACACCGTCCTCCTCTGGGGTACCAGGGTTGAAATCATGCCCCACCTCCTGATTTTTCTAAATTAAAGAAATGCCAAAACAAACTGGAAAACAGGAACCTGAGCTTTAACCCTTGGTCTCTGATGAGGGATGGGTGGAAGGAGTGTGGATAACTGCATGAAATTGTGGATGTGGGGAGTGTTTACCGAGTTGGGAAAGAGAGAAGAGGGAGTGTTTGCACTGCAAACTGCAGTCGTTTCAACATCGGCAGTGATGCTGTCACCATGAGCTCCTATTTTGGGTGTTTGGGGGATTTTTTTAAAGAAAACTTCTTTATTTTTTTTTTGGTGATTTTTCTTACAGACAAGGGGAAGGACAGAGATTTCCAGTGCTCGTGGAGCTCTTGGCATACCAACTTCAGCCCAGCATCCAACCTGGGATGTGCTTGGGAGGGGAAAAAAAACCTCTTGTAGTGTTAAAACATCTTAAAGAAGATGCATTTCTTTGGTTCTTGTTCTGAAATGTGAATAAAACTCATTAGCTTAGAAAGAGGCAAAAAGCCCAGACCAAACCAAACTTCTCAGCTGGTGGGATTCGGTTCTGAGCGTTCTGGGTGGCTTTCAGGGGTTACGATGCCCTAAAAATCCTGAGATGCACAAATTCCTGGTGGACAAAGGAATAAAGAGTTGGAGCAGAGTTGCCATAACTTCATTTTCTTACCCAGCTTTGCTTTGGCACATTGTTCTGGTTCCAGCTGTCCAGGCTGGAGCTTCCACCAGGCAGAAGTGATGAGGATGGGGAGGAGAAGAGCTTGGCAAACCAGGGGGAAACCTCTTTATTTTCTTATTTTTTTATTTTTGGAGAATGGTGCTCCTCTGCTTTTCTCTCTCTCCCCTGTTTTCCCATGAGTTTGCAGCAACTCTTGCTCCATGGCCATTGGGAGGTCAGGAGGACATCTGGATTTGGATGGCAGGTTGAGAACAGCGTTGGGAGGGATGCGTGTAGGTGCAGCAGCAGTTGCATAAAACCTTCCCCTTTACAGTCTCAGGTGGCTTTTAGCTTGCAAAACAACTAGACAGCAACCCAAACCCATCTTGCCAATGATTCCACTTTCAGTCTCTTACCAGCTGATTAATACATGCTCATTTGGTGGTTGTTTTCTTCCCCCCTCCCCCTCCCCGCCGGCGTATGTACTTTTGGAAGGGTTAATTGCCCAAACTCCAAACTCAATTAGGAAGCCTGTTAATTCTGATACTGCTTGGAAAGAGCTATGTCGTTGTCTCACTGAGCTTCCCTTCCTTGCTGATAGTGCCCAGAGCTTGGACAGGCGGGTCAAGACCTGGCTGCAGGAGAAATTGTCCTTGATGCCACCCCCCAAGTCCTACCCTACTGTGTTTGGGGCTGAGCTTGGTGGTGTGATGGGTGAGGTGGACCCAAGGTCAAGATGAGAGGAGGTCTTTCAAAGCCCTTTCAAAGTGCATCAATGAGTTTGGGTTGGTGTGCAGAAATAAATAAGGAAGAGCCTGGGGTTTCCTCTCCTCCCCATGGCCCTGCAAAGGACCTCGGGCAAAGATCAGCTGCTCCTTCCCCAAATCTTGCTTTGCCCCAGGATCTCATCCTAAAACACTCAAGGGGAGGCTGGTGGCATGTGAAGGGGCTTTTTGAGGCTGTGACTGTCTGGGAGGGATGAAGCTCCTTTCCCTTACGCTCTGCTCTGCCCAGGGGGATGCACTTTGGGTGTAACCTGGAAGATTTGGTGTCCCTATCCCACAGAGCAGCATCCCACCCAGACGATGCTGGCTCCTAGGTTTGGTGCAGAGTGAGGATGCCCAAGGCAAACTTGGCTTTCCAGGGGGTGAAGCTTTTATCAGAGGCTAAAGCATGCTGGGGGGAATTGCCTGGTGGAGAGCTTAGCTGCAGTTGGGAAGTTGGGAATTCAGGTTGCCTGTTTGGTTCCCCTTTGTCTGCTGTACACACCTGTCCCAACAAAAGGTCCTCCGGCCCCGTTGCTGGGTATGATGTCTTTTTGGTTGCTGGGTATGATGTCTTTTTGGTTGCTGGGTATGATGTCTGTTTGGTTACTGGGTATGATGTCTTTTTGGCAGGGACAGGCTCCCTTACGCTGTGCACATTCACTGGGGATGAGTCAGGATTAACTGCTGGCACCCTCACCCTGCGGCATTCCCTTTCTGGTGAGGGAAGGGAGGTGTGATACAGACTCAGGGGAGAGGGAGAGCCCAGGGCAGTTGTGTGCTCCCTGGAGAAGTGGTTTCCTTTCATTTCCCCCCCCCTTTTTTTTTTCCCCTCTTGCCCCCCCTTCCCCCCCCACTTTTTCCCCTTTTTTTCCTCCTTCCCCCCCTTTTTCCACATCTTCCCCCCTTTCCCCCCTTCTTTCCTCCTCTTCCCCCCCCCCATTCTTTTCTCCTGCTTTCTCCCCTTTCCCTTTTCTCCCCCTTCCCTCCCCTGCTGTGTTTCTGTCCAATGCTCCCTATTTTGTGCCAGATGAATGATGGAAACCACGCTCCTTAATTGAGTTTTCTGCCATTTCTTGTGATTCCATGGGAGACAGGGAGCCAGAGCCGGTGAAAGCCTCATCTGGAGGGGTGCTTGATGGGGTGAGGGGAAAACACTCAGCAAAACCAAGTTGTAAAGCTCCTGTTTAAAGAAAAAAATCCACCCTTGCTTTCCTTTTATTCCCTCCTGTAGGAAAATGTGCAAGCCAGACTGCTCCGGGGTGCTGGTGCAGGGAATTAAAACAAGTCTGCACGGAGCTGGCAAAGGCCTTCCCAAGCTGCTCCGTTCCTGTTAGTTGTGGGGGTGTTGGGGAGTGAGGTGACCCCGGGTTTCCACTGCTCCACAGGATTTCCTGCTGTTTGTGGGTTGAGCATTGCTGTAGCACTGCTGTCCCTGCTTAGGGGTGCAAACGGGGACAGGTACGGCTGGCCTGGGCACGTGGGACCTGTAGAACTTCTGCTGTAGGTGCTGAGAAATAGAACAGGTTTTGGGTTATGTGCATGTATGTGTAATGAGTTTCTGCTGAGAAGCGGAATAAAAGCCCCTGTGCAGGTGCCATGTGCTGGGCTCACAGCTTGGGGTGCAGACAGGCCAGGCCTTTGGCACTCGGGGGTGGCATCCGAGGTGCAAAGTGAATTTAAAGGGGGCTTGTGCCCCTGTACTCAGTGTTGGTGAGGCTGCACCTCGAGTGCTGGGTCCAGTTCTGGGCCCCTCACTACAAGAAGGACATTGAGGTCCTGGAGCGAGTCCAGAGAAGGGCAACCAGGCTGGGGAAGGGGCTGGAGGGCAAATCCTCTGGGGAGCAGCTGAGGGAGCTGGGGGTGTTCAGCCTGGAGAAGAGGAGGCTGAGGGGAGACCTTCTCCCCACCTCCCCTGCCCTGGCAGGAGGGTGCAGAGAGGTGGGCGATGGTCTCTGCAGCCAGGGGACAGGAGATGGGACAAGGGGCAATGGGCTCAAGCTGCCCCAGGGCAGGGTCAGCTCAGCTGGGAGGGAAAAGTTCTTCCCTGGCAGAGTTGTCAGGGCCTGGCACAGGCTGCCCAGGGAGGGACTGAGTCCCCAGCCCTGGGTGTGTTTAACAGAGGGGAGATGAGGTGCTCAGGGATCTGGTTTAGCACAGGACAGGGATGGTTGGACTTGATGGTCTCAAAGGCTTTTCAACCTAGGCATTCTGTGGGGGTTGCTGTTCTTCCCGTGGGTCAGGGCAAAGGTGCTTGTAGGCATGGCTGGCATTGGATAAATCATTTCAGCCCGAGGACACCCGAGGGCAGGGGGAGGTGATGTTTCAGCACTACCAGTGCAAGTAGTAGATCCTCCTGTGGCATCTTAATGAGTTAAATTGCCAAGTGTTGGTTAAGCAATCCTATTAACACTGAAAAGAGCTTCCTTCCTAGAGTTTACTCTTTATCAACAAAAAAAAGAAGGAACTTTCAGGCTCTTCTCCCTGGAGCCCACGTGCGGCCCTGCCTCCGGCAGTGACGCTTGAGGGCTCAGCACCCCACGGGTCGAGCGGCATCACTGTGGAGGAGCAAAGCCCTGTGCTGACAGGAGTAGTGTTTTGGGGTTTCCCCATTCCCCCGGTTTTCTTTTCTTTTATATATATACACACACACATATATAAAGCCTCAGACTTTTGTGCAGATGCTCATCCGTTGTGCGGCCTTGTACAGCATCAGCATCCGACAGGTTAGAAACCTGGCGGTGAGATATTTGGGTGGCAGGGGGCTGAGAAGGGAGGGTTGGGGGAAGGTGCTTTAAGATCTGGTCGTGCTTCTCATTGTCTGATTCTGCTGTCACTGGCTGTGCAGTGCAGTGTAATATATTAACAGTTTTCTTTCCTTTATTCTGCATTGAGTGTGATCTGCCCATGATGCTGATTGTGGAATGATCTCTCCCCGGCCTTATCTCCACTCCTGAGCCTCTCAATATATATGTTCTCCTGTCCAACTGAAAAGGGGAGTGATAGGTTGACTTTGGTGGGCGTCTGGCCTCCAGCCAGGCCTAAACCACCACACAAGCCCAATAAAAGGAGATTTCCTTCTCCAGCAGCGTGCTGGCACGTCCCCTCATTAGCAGCAGACACTCCGTCATTTTCCCGAGCGAGGACACGCGGAACGCAGACGTTCAGCGCTGCGTCCCCTGTGCTCCGTGTCCTCCACAGGTTGTTTTTTTGGGGGGGTTATCCCCCCTTCTCTTTCTTTTCATTGATCTTGAATGCTTTGACGTCAGTGTTTTGCGGTGACAAACATGAGCGTGTCCCCTGGCACGCTGGGAGGAGAGGGAGGTCTCCTGCGCTCCGTCGCGCTGGCGGGAGTCGTGTTGGGAACAAGGCTGCTTTTGTCCATATTTTATTTATTTATTTATTAACAAGTCCAACCACTTTTCAGGCAAGAAATATTCATCTTACATTTAAATTCTGGCACAGGTCTGCTCTGTTCTGGACACCTCCATGGGCATGTGTAGATGTTCTCCTGAATATCTGTTCTCCTAAAAACAGAATAAGGTACCTGAAGGGAGCATAAAAATGGAGGGGAATCAGCTTGTTAGAAGGGTGGATAATGGAAGGACAAAGGGGCTGGAGTGAAGCTGGAGGAGGGAAGGGTTAGATGAGATGTTAGGGGGAAGTTCCTTACAGAGAGAGTGGTGAGGGGCTGGAAGGGGCTGCCCAGAGAGGGGGTGGGTGCCCCATCCCTGGGGGTGTCCAAGGCCAGGTTGGCTGGGGCCCTGGGCAACCTTGTGTAGCTCCAGGCCTGGAGGTTGGTGTCCTTGCCTGTGGCAGGGGGTGGGAGCTCTGTGACCCTTGGGGTCCCTCCCAACCCAGGTCAGTCTGTGATGGGTGATGGGTGCACAAAGTGGTAAATAGGGAAGAATTCAAGGTACCACTTTGCAGTAAAACATCAAAGGCCTGGTGCAGGTGGTTGCTCAGACTGGCTGCTTCACGCCGTGTTATTCCATAGTGTGGGTCAAATACGTATGGAGTGTGCAATTAAACCCCCCCCATTAAGACTCTTTAGTCCCAAGAGCATCAGATTGTCGTGGCTACAGCTTTATTACAGCTGCCTGATAATAATTTTACAGGATGTTTATCTCTCTTGTTTCAAAGTGTAATTTTTCAAGTGTCATGACCAGAGGCTGGGAGGATTTTTGTTCCTTTTTTGAACTTTGCTCTGCAATTAAATCCCCGTTGAGGGACAGAGGGGGGTCAGATCCAGCGTGCTCCATACCCCAAAAGACTCAAATCCACACTGAAAAAAATACAGTGACTTTGTCACCTGGGAAAACACGTCAGCATTTCTGTTGGGCTGGAGATAAATGTAAAGAAATTGGGTTTTCGTTTTATTTTTTTCCCCATAATTGTCCTAAGAAGGAGTGGCTTTGGCATGTTTAAAGGAATCTGGGTGTAAAGTATGAGCAGTGAGGAGGTGATGTCCTGTCCCACCCCGATTGGGATCAATGGGTTCAGCTATAGAGATATATGTGTGTGTGTGTGTGTATATATATATATATATATATATATGTACCCATAAAATACAGGTACAGCTCTGTGTGTATGTATGTGTACATACATAGATGCACTCATGTATTTACATACATAAATATGGGTATTATTCTATGGTATATATATATATAAATATAGCTAGGTGACTATAAATATATTTAATAGATCAATATAAATACATGGATTGAAAATATTTAATACATGGCTTGGAAGTATTCAATATACAAATATATATCTTAATATATAGATATATTTATATGTATATTGATATGTGTTTATATAAAATATATGAATATTTATATACATACTTATATATGTAAGTAAAAATTCTGGCTATGGGGTTTTTGGCTGTATTTCTGATTGTGGTGACGTTAGCCCAATATGAGCCTTAGGTCCCTGGCACTGTAAGGTCAGGGAGCATCCGTGGGTCAGCCCTGCAGCCTGGGCATGTCTGTCTGATGGAAATCCCAATCCCCTCACCAGTTGGGAGGACTATTCCAAAAGCAAGTGATGATCTTGCAGCCCGTCCCCAGCAAACCATTCAGGTCTGGATTTTTGCTGTTGGCTTGTGGGTTATTAGGGTGGTTTTCATCCTTTTTGTCTTACTTTTAACCTTCAATTGCTCTCCTTTTCCAAGACTTTTAAATACCCCTGCCCTGCCATCCATGCACGGCAGCCATGGGGTGCATCCCCTCTCCCTGAGCTCACCCAGGGCACGAGGCACTCCCCAACTATTTATTACTGGAGGTCTCTTTTTTTCCTTTGAAGGAATTTTATTTTCTTCGCCCCCGTCGCCTTCCCAAGTGGGGTGTGTAACCAGCCAACACCCAGCCTCTGGCTCCAAGAGCCCCTGGCCGCTCCTCAGGGTTTGTGAGCGCTGGATTAATGCGTTATCAGGAGGTATTTGAGCTTAAAAGCACTTTAATCTCCCAACTGCCTCTCCAGCTGTCTGCTGCCTGCAGTCAGGCTCTTAAATGTGCTGGAAACGTCTGTAGTTTTGCAATGAAATGTATATAAATATTGCATATTAATTAAAAAAAAACCCACCAAAACAACCCACTTCTTTGTTTCTTCTGTCCTTATAAAAACCCTGGACCAATTTCAGGCTGTTTGCACCAAACTCATTGAAAATCTGGGAAGTTTGTCGGTTTGTTCTTTTATTTTCTCAGCAGAAGATCACTTTTTATAAGCTTGTGAGTTGGTTCCAGTCCTTACATCGTATCTTATGTATGATGGTTTCAGTCCTTGCATCATATCTTTTATATATATGATGCATATATTTTTATATATGATGCAAGGACTGTGTGTATATAGTGTATATATATATATATAGTATTTATATGTGTTTGTGTGCGTGTAGAAGCATATGTGTTTATATGACACATCTATTTCTGTATATGTATTTTATCTGTGCATACATTTAGTGTGTGTGTATGTATTATGCATGCCTGGTTTTTATATGTGTGTGTATATAGATGATATAAATGTGTGTATATGTTGATTTATGTGCATAATCATAGAGTCACAGAATTGTCTGGGTTGGGAGGGACCCCAAGGGTCCCAGAGCTCCAACCCCCTGCCACAGGCAGGGACACCAACCTCCAGCCCTGGAGCTACACAAGGTTGCCCAGGGCCCCAGCCAACCTGCCCTTGAACACCCCCAGGGACGGGGCACCCACCCCCTCTCTGGGCAGCCCCTTCCAGCCCCTCACCACTCTCTCTGCACAGAACTTCCCCCTAATATCTCATCTCCTCCTTCCCTCCTCCAGCTTCACTCCATCCCCCTTGTCCTGCCAGTCTCTGCCCTTTAACAAGCTGATTCCCCTCCTGTTCCTGGGGTCCCTTCAGGGACGGGGAGGCTGCAGTGAGGTCCCCCCACAGCCTTCTCTTCTCCAGGCTGACCCAGCCCAGCTCCCTCAGCCTCTCTCCATAGGGGAGCTGCTCCAGCCCTCTGAGCATCCCCGGGGCTCCTCTGACCCCTCTCCAACAGCCCCACATCTTCCTTGTGTTGGGCCCCAGCTCTGGACACAGGACTCCAGCTGGGGCCTTCTGAGGGCAGAGCAGAGAGGGACAATCTCCCCCTTGTCCCTGCTGGCCACCCTTTTTCTGATGGAATAATAGATTTAGCTGTGTATCTGTGGAGCAGTTTGAGGTGGTTTGTGGCTGATGGAGAGGCGTTTTGCAAGCTCAGCTTCCCGAGTGGGCCTAATCGTTGTTCAGGGCACCCTGGTGCACATCCGCTGCGGGGGAAGAGCCAGGACTGGGACGGGCTGCTATGGAAAACCCACTAGTGGGATGGATGGGCTTTGGTTCTTCTGTATTTTGCACTGGAGGAGGATGGTCCTTCCGTATTGCTCCCTTGGGAGGGCTGAAGACTTGAATCCGTTGCCTTAAAAGCCATCAATAATAATTAAGAAATGAACCGAAACCTCTGCTTTGGCTGCATCCGCCTCTTAAGGGGAAGAGTATAACCAGCTTCAGCTGCAAGTCTTTCTTTCCAAAACTCAAACACACACACACAAAATATGATGCAAACCAGCCAGACTCGCAGAACTTCCCTATGTCCCTACTCAAGCTTTGCAGGAGATTTGTAATAATCTGCCTCACGCGAAGGCGATGGAGGTGTTTTTGTTGGCTCGTTGCTGTCTGATGGATTTAAAGTGGGGGGTGAAAGGGGACGCAGTGCTACCCTGTCGGATCCTTTCCCAGATCCCAAGATATGGAGAACAGCGCTTCCTGCTCTCCAAACAAACCCAACTATCGCTCTAGCAGGGTTTAACTGTGTACCAGGGAGGGAGGGGAGGGGGAAACTACTAAAGAATTAAAAAAGGGGTTATTTGGTCATATCTGGGCTCTGTTGGCCTTGGTGGTGCACGGAAGGAGGGCCCATCTGCACCAAGGGATATCCCGAAATAACAAGGCAAATGCAGTGTTTATGTAACACCAGAGACTTGTATACTATTGCTAGTAAGTCATAAGCTCGCACGGAGAGCCTGCCAAATCGGCAGCGCCGCTGAAGAAGGGAGGCTCAATAGCTGCTGCAGAAGCAGAGCAGAAAAGGGACTTTTAAAATCCAAGGGTTGGCAGAGGGAAAGGGTTTGGAGCAGCCGGTTCCTGGGATAAATAAGTGGGATAAAGGGGCAGAGCGGATTGGGGCCTACCTCGATCGTCTTTGCCTTTCGCCAGGATTCGGCCTGCTTGCTTACATAGTGTCTCTGTGTGGCAGCAAGCCCCAAATTAAAACACACTTGGTCTGCATCTCAATTAAGACTTACTTTCTGCTGCTTGAATGCTAGAGGTGGGTTTAGTGGTAGCTGTGGGAATAAAAACCTGCAGTTGTAACTATGCTGTAAGGGCTGGTTGCGATGCGGCTGCGGCAAGGCCCCGGCGTGAACTGAAAGCCAAGGATGTTTAAAGGCTTTAAAATCCTTCATTGAGCAGCTCATCTCATCATGTTCTGTCCTCACAGAGATCTCTGCAGCCATCTGGGTGATTTAGGATGCCTCTTGCATTAGCAGCACTGTCTGAAGAGCTTTTCAAGGTGGACAACAAGCTTGCTGCATGGGCTTTACTGGACAAAATGTCCTCACCCACTCTGTGTCTCTTGGCGTGGTTTTGGCAGAGAAATGCCAAATCTGGCTCTTCCTCCAAAAAGAAAAATTTAGGAAAACCTTCTCAGCTGGGTCCCTGGCCCTCGCAGGCTTCCAGCAGCCGAGATTTGGCTCCAAGGGGCTTGGGAAGGGATGGAGGAAATGGGGAGTGGGGATTATTTTTGATGCTGAGAAGGAAGCATCCCATTGCCCTTTCCTTCTGGGCTCCTGGAGTTCCCCATCCCCATGCTACTGCCAGCTTCAGCCTCCCCCAAAGCCCCACAGCCTTCCCCTAGGAGGTTCCTTGCCTGGAAGGGGAGAGCATGGCGGGGGGCAGTGATTTCATAAGATCATAGAACATGTAAGGTTGGAAGGGACCTTCAAAGCCCATCTAGTCCCACCCTGCAGTGAGCAGGGACATCTTCACTAAAGCAGGTCGTTCAGAGCCCCATCAAGTTGATCTTGAATGTCTCCAGGGATGGAGCCTCCACCACCTCTCTGTGCAACCTGTGCCAGTGTCTCACCACCCTCAGACGGAGGAACTTAGTTCCTAACACCCAACCTAAATCTCCCCTTTTTGAGTATTTACCCAGGCCCTGCAATGTGTGCAACTCGCTTCTCCTTTGCACAAGGTGACCGTGGTGGGAGGATCCTGAGGACACCTAAACCCTGGTTACTCTCTCTCCCCACCATGCTGTGGTGGGCAGGAATCAGCCCGTTTGAGACTACTACAGGTGGATATTCCCACCCAACCAAACAATCCTGTTTCGTGCTTTGACTGAGAAGCTGATGAATGCTTACTGGATCTACAGACACTTCCAGCACTGTTGTGGGCCTGTAGTAACATTTTGAATTTGAGGTCTGGGGTCTCTCAAATGAGCTTGTGGTGCTTGGAGACCTCCAGTAAATACGGATCGGCCAGTCCTGCAACTGACAGTAGTAAATGGGGGAAAGACTGAGCTGAATAATAAGCCTTGTTGTAAAGCCATACCCCTGGCAAATCGGTAACTGGTGAATTGGGACCCTGGTGATGATTTAGAAACCTTTGATCAGATTTAACCAGGCAGTTGGTGTTCCCCAGTGTGCCAGGATTGCTCCCAGCCACTGCCTTGCACAGCACCAAGGCTTCTTGTTCACTGCTTGGTGTTAAACTCAACTCCACAGCTCAGCTGCTAAACATTGGCCAAGCTCTTTTATATATAACTACCCCATGGGGCAGCCTCAGACCTTTTACCTTTCTGGCCCTAGCTGGTATCTCACTGTTAATTCAAAGTGTTAATTGCTCTCAGGCTGAAAGATGCTGTGCATATTTGTGCCAATGGCCTGAAAGGTTAATCTGTAGCCTAAACCCAAATCCCCTCTGTTAGGCAGAAGTGTTACTGATTGAAAATGCCTTTTTCTTTCTTCCCTCCCCCTCAACTACCCCCAGACTTTCAGTCCTGATTTGTCCAGCTTTCAGTAGGGCAGAAGTTGGACTTGGTTACCAAAGTCCATTGTAATGATTTCTCGGATTTTTTTGAGAGTAGCCAAGGTTGTGCAAGTTTGCATGCTTTTCTATATTTGGTTTTGTTTAATTTGATTGTACAAAGCTGTTGAAAAGTCTGGCTGAACATTTCCACTTTCTGGCTCTATGATTATGCCATTACCAGGAGTTCAAAGAAAAAAAAAAGAACAACCCAGCTTCTGCTGGCTTTTCTCAGTAACCCCCAGCTCGAGATCCTGTTTTCAGATAGGGACAGAGAAAAGTCACTGTTCTCGTCTTGATTAAGTTCAGATGTGGCTCGTGAGGATAGTCATCTCAGTGTCTGTCTGTCCTGGAGTGTGTTCCCTGGTCCCTTCAGCCTGTCTGGTGGTGTATCTGATGGGGCTTCACTCCTGGGTTCCGCTGGGTTTGCCCTGGATTCCACCTACCTGAAGGGTGGGCGATGGTCTCTGCAGCCAGGGGACAGGAGATGGGACAAGGGGCAATGGGCTCAAGCTGCCCCAGGGCAGGGTCAGCTCAGCTGGGAGGGAAAAGTTCTTCCCTGGCAGAGTTGTGGGGCTGTGGCACAGGCTGCCCAGGGAGGGGGCTGAGTCCCCAGCCCTGGGTGTGTTTAACAGAGGGGAGATGAGGTGCTCAGGGATCTGGGTCAGCACAGGACAGGGACGGTTGGACTCGATGAGCTTAAAGGGCTTTTCCAACCTGGTGATTCTGTGATTCTGGCTGGTGAGCCATGCATGAGCATCAGTGCTGAAGGATGGAGGGAGATGTTGCAATAAACATCAGTTGGTGGGTTTAATTTGGGTTAAACTGACATTTTGTGTTGGGAATCTGAGGAGGACCTGGAGCTGGAACAGGAATCATTTTATTACCAGTGCCTTAACCTGGACAGTGCCTTGCTTTGGAGCAAAGCAGGATTAAAATAATCCTCATACAAAGTCCATAAGCTCCAAACTCACCAATAACTCCTATCATTTGCCATACCATGTGCAGAAGCATCCCTGTAACTTGTCCTGCAGCCTCTTGAGGTTCTGATGTGCTTGCCCAGATGACATCCTGCAGAAACATTGGGTTTTTCCTGTGAAACAAGAGCTCTGGCTGCCCACGCCACTGTCGCCATTGATGCTGACACACTCCCCTGGGTCGGTATTTTTGGAGATGGAGGGTTTATGTTAAGCAGAGCTTTGCAAACCACAGCTGCAACACCTGGATCGTTCCCTCCCCTTCTTCCCTTACTCCTGCATGGTGGGAGGACAGTGCTGGTCAGGCTGGAAGATGCTCCACAGGAATGGCAAGGGGTTGCAGGGAGAGCAGGGCAGGTGTCAGTGAAAAATAGTGTGAGTGTTAAGGGAGAGTGTTGCACAGTGGCTGTCTTTTGGAGCTGTCACCATGCTTTTGTTCCTCAAGTGCTTCCTAACTCCTCCTTCAAGGAGCCTGTGGTTACATCCGGCCCAGGAGGAGACGTGACTGTTGGGTTTTTGTTCCTTTGGGAAGTAACTTTTGGTTTCATCTAAGAATGTTCTAGTTTTGTTTGTAGAAACTGAAAGACCTGGAGAAGACAACGGTGTTGAATTCTTCTTGTAGACCTCCTCCTACTTCTGCTTTCCATGTGTGACTGGCAGGGCTGGCCTCACCTTTGGATAGTGCAGGTCTCCTACATGGTGGGGATGGGGAAACCCAAGAATTGATAATTAACCTAAAAAGCTTTGCAGAACCCCTCCCAGGGGAAGATGTGAGGTGGTTCCTGACCCCCTGGGCTTCACTCTCCAGCCTCATCACTGCTGGGCTGGGTGACCCATGGACACGTTGTGTCACCCCCTTATTTGCCTTGAGTTCTAACCTACTTTATCTCCAAGGTGGCTTCTAGATGCTGTTGAGTACACCCAGTTCTTTGTATCTGAAAAGGGCTGCCAGTGTTTTTGGATAGTCCTTTCTCAGTTAAATGCATTTAAAACTTCTCCTTTTGTCCTTTTGAAGGCTAATTCTGGTCCTGGTTTTAACTGGTGAAATGGTTTCTTTGTTCTAGATGTCAAGAAAGACTGGTCAGATCACGCTCTGTGGTGGGAAAAGAAGAAAACTTGGCTCCTTAAAACGCACTGGACGTTGGACAAATACGGGATACAGGCTGATGCCAAGCTCCAGTTCACACCCCAGCACAAGCTGCTCCGCCTTCAGCTCCCCAACATGAAGTACGTCAAGGTGAAAGTCAACTTCTCAGACAGGGTCTTCAAGGCGGTTTCTGACATCTGCAAAACCTTCAGTAAGTAGCGAGCACCAAAAGCCGCTGGTGGGGAGGCTGGTGTTGGGTTTGGCTCCTCCTGCCTCTCTGTTGGTGCACGTGCTTGCATCTGTAGTAAATCGCTTGTATTCCCCAGCTTCAGATATCAGATGGTCACTTGGGCGCCGTGCAGCCTGGATATCCACTATTCTTCCAGTGAAAACCTAACCTTTTACTGCAAATACTTAAATAATGGGACTGATTGTGCCAGAAATGTAACCAAAGAATCCATTTTCTGTGCTGAATTCTGTTTTGTAGGAAGGTTGTTCTGATTTTGTCCTAGGTGAGGTGGTAGCACCCCGTTTTACATTGAAGCTGATGGTATTGGGTTGTAATTTCTCCACCCCCCTGCAAAAAACAAAGCCAATAGGAAACCTGCCAGCACCATGGGTTACCTTCCAGTGGAAAATCATATTAGAGATTAAGTGATGATGCTTCACTGTAAAACTGTGTAGTGGAGTGAAGGGACCAAGCCTCCCTCTTCTCCTCCCCAGCTCCTCTTCATGCTGCTTTCCCTTGCTGAGAAGAAACCCCAGAAGAAAGGGTGGATCATTTCCTACCAGGTACAGGGGTTTTGTCCTGATCTACTAATTTTGCACATCACGTTTTACACATCTTAATGAATTTCTCATCCCAGAAGCAGCTGTTTCCTTCTCCCCTCACAAAAAAAGACCCAAGCTAGGAGATATTTGCTGTGTTCTGAGGAATAATCCCTTGGCGTGGGCTCTGAGTATTTACCTGGAGTGTTGTGTCCAGTTCTGGGCTCCCTGGTATAAAAAAGCCAGGGATCTCCTGGAGAGAGTCCAGAGAAGGCTACGGAGATGCTGAAGGGCCTGGAGCATCTCCCCTGTGAGGAAAGGCTGAGTGAGCTGGGGCTGTTCAGCCTGGAGAAAAGAGACTGAGAGGTGATCTGATCAATGGGGATCAATAGCTGAAGGGTGGGACACAGGGGCCATGGGCAGCCTCTGCTCAGTGTCTGTGGGGACAGGACAAGGGGCAATGGGCTTAAGTTGGAGCACAGGGAGTTCCCCCTCAATGTGGGGAAGAACTTCTTCCCAGTGAGGGTGAGGGAGCCCTGGGACAGGCTGCCCAGGGGGTGTGGAGTCTCCTGCTCTGGAGAGATTCCAGCCCTGTCTGGACACCGACCTGTGTGCCCTGTCCCAGGGACCCTGCTTGGGCAGGGGGTTGGACTGATGGGCTCTGGGGGTCCCTTCCCACCCCTGTGATCCTGTGATTCCGTACCAGTGTCCTTCCAGCTCGCTCCCCTCCATAAGGAGCGCAACCTGACCTGGGCTGTAGTAAATCTATTTCTGCTCTCCAGAAGAAGACAGGGTTACTCTTGGCTGACCCAGTTATTTTGTGAGGCAGGAAGAGCTCGGCCTTACGTGCGGCGTTAGGGCGCATCTGTGGTCGGGTCGGTCCACAGAGCTGATTGTGAATCGTGGCTATTTCTTTCCTGTTTTGGTTTTGGTTTTTAAATAGAAATATTGGGCAATTTCTCCTTTAAAATAGCAAAGGCTTAGCCAGCATTATTTCCCAGTCGATTTTGCTTCCCTCCTCCTGTCTCCTGTTGCTGTTTTTAATGCCATGCTAGACAGAGAGGTCGCAGACGTCCGCTTGGTCGCTGATGAGTCCTTCCAGCAGTGAGTCACGTCAGGAAATGCTGATGCCCTTAATCACGTAACAAGAGATCTTACGCTGACAGCACCGAGCAGCCAGAACCTTACATGGGCCTGAAGCAGCTATTTAGTCAACTCTGGGGCGCTCTGTGTTATTTATGAGCAGACCCATAGAATAAGGCCAATATTTAAAGATGGGGAAGTAGGAAAAAGCCTCTGGTGGCTGTTGCCTGGCTCCCTGCAGTGGGGACACATTGGTTGAGCTTGGATCTGACTTTCCTTCTGCGGCATCCCAACACCCCGAAAGAAAAGGTCCTGGGTTTGGGGAAAGCAGGATTTTGGCTGGAAACTTTCACTCTCCTTTTTAGTGACTCTTGCCAGCGTGAGCTGGTGGAGGATGGATGGAAACTACATGGCTAGATAAAGCGATTTGATCTTGTTTAGCCCTTGCTTTTGTGTTTACTGGGAGCCAGATGTTCAGCAGAGCTCTGGGGAAGATGTCGGCTCAAACTGGGTGCAGGGCAGTGGGCTGTTGGAGAGCAGCGTGGGTGAGAGGGACCCGGGGGACAGCAGGATGCCCATGACCAGCAACGCGCCCTCATGGCTAAGAAGGCTGATGGCATCCTGGGGAGTGTGAGAAGGGGGTGGTTAGGAGGTGAAGAGCACGGGGTCCCGAGCCGAGCGCTGACGGAGGCAGGAGCTAATCTCAGCCGGGAGGGCACGTGTGTGCCGGGCGAGAGGGGCTGCTGCTGCCTTCTGGCCTGCAGAAATCATCCCGGGGGTGTCAGGCTGAGTTTGCACAGGCTCTTTCATTCCTGCTGGGCATGGGGAACATCTGCCCTCACCTTGGTGCTCGCTGAGGCTTGCCAGAGATGAGAGAGGCTGCAGGATGGTGGGATCATCGCAGCTCCCCGTGGCAGCCCAGGGAGCTTGTGTTTTCCTTTTCCTCTTCCTCTAACACAACCTGTTCATGGGGTCTTGCAGACTGTGCTATAACACTTGCCCAACCTGCCCCTTTCTCTTTTTATTGTTGCTTTGGGGCTTTTTTTTGGCCCCCCCAAGTTAGTTTTTATGTTGCCCCATTTTTCTTCATTATCTTTTCCTGCCCTCAACAGCATCTCCTCATGGGTTGGCTGCAGAGACCCCTTGTACTCCATATTAATCATTTCCCTATGGAAAACCAAGTGGATATTTCAAGGCAGAAGGGGAAAGAAGTCGCCCTTGCCCTTTCTTTCTAAGGTTGGGGTCTGGTGTGGCTTGGTCTGGGTGATGGACCCGTGCTTGCGAGTTGGATGGATGAGGTACTTTGAGATATGGTTTACCATAGGACAGGAATGGTTGGACTCTGATCTCAAAGGCCTTTTCCAGCCTTGTGGTTCTGGGATTCTGTGAGTTGCTGGTAATTTTGGCTATAACAGTTTGCTGCCTTTACTAGCAGAGCATTTGATTACACACTTCATTAATTTCAGCATATGGCATGATTAATGAGCAATGTAAGGAATTCCTCGTGTTGCTGGGACTCTAGCTGGGTGCATTTACAAAATCCTCTCTATGCCAGCAGGAAAGTGCTTGGTTGAATTATTTTGGGGTTGTGCCTTTTCTTATATAGGGTTGTGCCCAGGGAGGGGGTTGAGTCCCCTTCCCTGGATGTGTTTAAAAAAAGGGTAGATGAGGTGCTCAGGGATCTGGTTTAGCATAGGATGGGAATGGTTGGACTTGATGATCTTAAAGGTCTTGTCCAGCTGTGTGATTCTGTGATATATTCCCTT
The DNA here is from genome assembly GCF_964237585.1 of Gallinula chloropus. NCBI lineage: Eukaryota > Metazoa > Chordata > Aves > Gruiformes > Rallidae > Gallinula > Gallinula chloropus. The sequence continues at coordinate 403,576 of NC_140099.1, read as the reverse complement.
TCGGTTGTACCCAGAGGTGTCACCATCTGGGTGTGTGGTTGCTTTTTAATCCATATTTCTGTGTGGAGTGGAGTTTCTGTGGAGGAGGGCAGCTCTCACCACCGGCCCAGCTGAGGCTCCCCGGGGGACAGCCCGGAGGTGGCTGTGGGAAGATGCTGGAGCCACTCACACATCCCTGGCTTTCTTGGAGGTCGTGCGAAGCCGGAAGAAAACCCGATCCCATTCCCAGTCTCTGGATTGCAGCTCCTTAATTCCCACACAGACCGGTCAGGAAGGTTAACGACACAGATTGACCCTGCCTGCTGCAGGAACAGAGGAGAGGAGAGAGGAGAGGAGAGAGGAGAGGAGAGAGGAGAGGAGAGAGGAGAGGAGAGAGGAGAGGAGAGAGGAGAGGAGAGAGGAGAGAGGAGAGAGGAGAGAGGAGAGAGGAGAGGAGAGGAGAGGAGAGGAGAGGAGAGGAGAGGAGAGGAGAGGAGAGGAGAGGAGAGGAGAGGAGAGGAGAGGAGAGGAGAGGAGAGGAGAGGAGAGGAGAGGAGAGGAGAGGAGAGGAGAGGAGAGGAGAGGAGAGGAGAGGAGAGGAGAGGAGAGGAGAGGAGAGGAGAGGAGAGGAGAGGAGAGGAGAGGAGAGGAGAGGAGAGGAGCAGGGTGGGGGATGGGTTGGGATAGGACTGGATGGGATGCGATGGGATGGAATGGGATGGGCAGCCCTCGCCTGAAGGGTGGCCTGGAAGTCTGCCCAGGAGCAGCTGCTGGCAGGCGGCGCTGGGCTGAAGGGCCAGCTTTGATCTGCAATTAAAGACCAGGGAAAGAGAAAGTAAAACTTCACTTATTTTAAATTTATTTGGAGCTGCAGGGTTTGTGCTGTCTGCCTGACCGGGAGCAGGGTCAGAGATTAAGGTGGGGTGCTGCTTGCGGGGCTCCTGTGTGCCCCTCTCCTCTTGTCATCCTGCTGGGGAGAGGTCTCTGCTCAGCAATTCCATGTGGCTGCAGTCAGCACTTTGTTGGCGTGGGTGGGAATATCATAGACTCACAGACTGGTTTGGAGTGGAAGAGACCTCAGAATCCCCCAGTGTCCCCCCTGCCATGGGCAGGGACACCTTCCCCCCTGGCCCAGCTCTCCCCAGCAGCAGCCTTCTCTTCTCTAGGCTGAGCCAGCCCAGCTCTCCCAGCCTGGCTCCAGAACAGAGGGGCTCCAGCCCTTGGGACATCTCCATGGCAGCTTGTCCTGCCCCATGTGCAGGAGGACCTTGCCGTTGGCCTTGTTGAACTCCATGTGGTTCATACAGTCCCACCTCTCCAGCCCACCCAGGTCCCTCTCTGACACAGAATCTTTTCCTGTTGCCCTTGATGCCCCTGGCCAGATATAATCTGTCATGGCTTTAGCTTTCCTGACTGGCTGCTTGGACAGTTTCTCTGGATTCCTTCCAGGCTCCCTGCCCTCCCTTCCATCCTCTGTAGTCTTCCTTCTTGTGATGGAGTTTGTCTGGGAGCACTTTGTTCATCCATGCAGGCCTCCAGGCATTTTTGCCTGACTTTTCTTTTGTTGGGAAGGAAGAGGTGATCCTTGAATACTATCCTCATAGCAAGGTGGGATTTTGGGCAGGTAGGAGATGCAAAGCTCCCTCTAACCCATCATCCCACGAGTGGAAAAACCCTCTTTTCCTCCACACTGGCTTCATTTCTTTCCAGGACGCCTTGCATCTGCTCATGCCCTCAAGCTGCTTCCTTACAGCATCCCCTTTCTCTTTCTGCTGCCCATATTTTTTTTTCCATGTGCTGTGGGAGCAATAAGGGACTCCAGGCAGGATCCTGCTGCTGGTGAGCACGTGGGAGAGGAAAAGCAAACAGCAAGATGTGAGTGTGAAGGGTTTTTTTCCCATGCCTCGGCGTTTCCTGCCCCGGCGATGCTGCTTCTCATGGGGAAACTGTATCTTGAGGAGCTGCAGGCTGAGGGTAGATATGGCAGCAGAAAAGATTGCATCTTTCAGGGGTTGGACTCAGTATCTGTTGAGGTCTCTTCCAGCCCCTGTGATTCTGTGATCTTCTGGCTGGGAAGATTTCAGACTTACACTGCCCTCCAGCCTGGGCAGAGGAGCAAGGATCATCCTGGTTGGTGCTGGTGGGAGCTGGACATGGTGCCAGACCTGGGTGGAGGCAGCTCTGGGAGGAAGAGCTCCGAAATTCATGACTACTCCCTCCCTTACCCACCCTGAGGCAGAAGAAATTCCCTTCAGGTCTTGTTTTCTCTTTCCCCAGAGGCTGGTGGGGCATCACACCCAGCTCCGTCCCGCATCGTCCTCAGAGCGCTTCGGGTGACTTAATCACCTGTTTTGGAAAACAAAGTCTGTGGAGCATCCTGTGTGGAGCAGCAGCAGTTTCCATGCCTGCATCCCGCCTTGCTCCAGTCCCCAGCTCCCCAGGGACACTGGGAAAATGGGACCCCCTTGCTTAAAGATGGGCCCATCCCGGGAAGCTTGTGCGGCTGAAGGAGGAGGGACAGGATGCAGAGAGGCCGGTGAGGGTGATGGGTGCTTCCCCTTTGCCTCTCCCAGCCCCAAAATAACCAGATGCCTGAGGCTGTGTTGGCAAGGCCACAGCCAGTCTCCCTCCCTTCAGCCACCAGCCTGCAAGCACAACCCGAGGTGACAGTGGCATTTGGGAGCGGTGTCCTGCACGCCCAGCCCCAGCAAGGCGGCACCGTCCAGCAGTGTAGACACCGAATATGACCCTACCTTTCCCCCCCTTCCTTTACAAACGGTCTCTGCTCCAGTACAGAACGTCCTCTGACTTCTGAAGTATTTGTACTATTTCCACGCCCTCCCTTGCCAAAAAAACTTCTATAAAAAGCCACTGGTTGGGGTTTTTTGTTGGGTTTTTGGGTTGGTTTTTATTGCAAAACTGAAACCCTTTGGTACTCTGAGATGCACAGTGTTCCCAGGACTCTGCCCGTGCCCGTGGAGCCACGGCCCCAGCACTGTTGTTTTGCAGGAGGCATAACTGCCTGGAGTTCCTCCTCACTCTTCCAAACCTCTTCAAACCATTTTTTTTTCCTTCCTTCAGGCCCTGCTGGAAAACAAAATAGCATTTTCCTCAAATAATAGGGCTGTGAGATGCATTTTGCCTAAAATGGGGCTGATTGATGCACATGAGCATCTCGGGGAGTTATCTGGGGAGGGATGCTGACACCAGCATCTCTTCCTGCAGCCCCTGGCTGCTGGGTAGCGCAGTGCTGATGCTTGGAGACTGGTGTTCTCCTACTGGCACAGAGACAGACCTGGTGAAACGCCTGGGAAGGGTTTTGCTGCCTTTTGCAGAGAGGTTTGGCAGCAGCACAGCTATTTCTAAATATGTCTGGGGGGATAGGTGTGGAAGGAAATCTTACCATTTAGAGAGTCGGCCAAATTGCAGCGTGCTCAGCTTTTGAAATGGTGAGGCCCAAGCGTGCTGCTGCCAACTCCTTCATTTCACTCTTTCCCTCTTTTATTGCTTTCCTATATTGGGCTGCAGCTGTGGAGGAGCCAGACAAACACCAGAAACCAGGGCTGTAAGAGGAATGACGAAATTTAATTGCAAAGTGGCTGAAATGGAAAAAATATATATATATATATTCCCCTTTCCACCCTCCCCTTCCCTCCTCAACTCCTGTTGAGTAGCATCAGGTTGTATGTCACCACATGAGTCAGTGAATTTTTTCATCCTTACTCTGCTGTTGACAGCGACCCTTTAAATAGACTTTCATCCTGAAGACATTAGGAGATGCTGGCAAACTCGGTGCCACCGCCTGCCTTAAGATGCTTCTGATCGCTCTTTATGGTCCAATGCAGAGGGTGTAAGTGGATTTATCCTCTTTCTTTGTGGTGCTTAATTTAATTGAGGTTAATTTGACTTGAGCTGCAGTTCAGATGCTCGAGGGGCGAGGCTCAGAGTGCTGTCTGTGCTCCGAGAGGCATCCGGATAACTGGAGTCTGGGGATTTCATCCCACTTGCAGATAAAACCCCATCCAAACATTGAAGGTTTGTTGACTCTTATCTCTCTGATGGCCCCTTTTTATTCACCTTGCAATAATGCTTGGCCCCTGCCGCCTCCTGAGATCCTCCCAGCTGATGGTACCGTGATTTCAGCCCTTGGGTTTTTTGAGAAGGGGTCTTGGCAGAGCCCCTGCCAGAGCCAGACCCAGTTTGGTCTCGCTTCAGTATTCATTGGGCATCTCAGGAGGTTTTCTGGGATGTCCTGACATAGCTGCACAGCCCGGGGCAGCAAGCAGAGAGCCTGGCATTTACCCAAATAAATATTTAAGCAGCCAGGCAGCTGAAGAACCCATAATAAAATGTTCTGAATGTAGGCGGGTATACAAACCTAGTAAACTCTGCTGAGGGGGTGAGGACCTGCCCAGGGTCTGGTACAACCACAGGCTTATCTCCAGGCACTTCAAAAAGTTACACAAGTCCTTTTTCTTTTGGGTTTTTTTTTTTTCCTTCTCCCTCTGGTTTTGTTTTGCAAAACTTTATCTTGAGTGAATTTAGGTTGAAGATAAGTTGGATACTTCACTCCATAAACTTAATGCTGTGGAACACCATCCACAGAATTCACTCATTCCAAAAGAAAAAGGCTTTTAAAAATGATTCTTTTAAGTCTGAAATGGGAGAAAGGCAGGGTTTGAGGTCTCATTTGTCTGGGGATTGTCCTGGTGGTGTCCAAAGGCTGTAATTTTCCTGAGTCATTGCTTTGAGGCAGTGGTGATCCAGTGCAGAGACATCCCACTGTGAAACATGTTTCCTGATGGAGGGTAACTGGATTGGTGTTAAAGAGGATTTTCCCTAAATGCCACCTTTGCTACAAGCAAAATGATTAAGTTTTCATGGTTTAAAAGCTGCCCAGGTGAACCAGCCCTTTGGACTTTTAAGGGAGCCAGAAATAGGGTGGAAAAATGGGTGTTAAGAGCTTCAGAGAATGAATGTTTCTTATATATCAAAACTGAGAATTGAAACTAGTGTGGTATCCCATCATTTGCATTTTGGGGGAAGTCAGTACATACTCAGACAGCCCTTCCAGCTGATGGATCTGATTTCTCATGGGAGTGGAAGGCCATCCCATGGAGAACTGAAATCGTCATATGTTTTGTCCCCCAACCCCTTGGTGTGCTTTTAGGTGGGGTCTGGAGACCCCACATCTTGGATGGGGACAAAAATCCACACCTAGACATGTTGATTTCTGGCCACAACTGCTTTCTGATCCATCACAATACACCACGGTGGTTAGAGATGCAGCAGCTGCAAGATTGTCTTGGTGGACTCGGTATGAAAGAGTGTGAATTAGGAATTTCACAGCCTGCAAGGCGGCTGTTTTTCTTTAAAGCTGGTTTTTTTTAGGGGTGGTTGGTGTGGTGTCTGATGAAAAGGGAGGATTTCATCCCAGCTCTGTTGTTCGTCTCTGGGTGGGAGATAGACGGGCACAGTTGGGCTGGATGGACTGTGCAGGGGATGGGTGAGACAGGAGGGATTATGTAGGGGGGAAAAAGGGGCTGTGGAGTTGTTGACAGAACAGGCACAAGTAGGATCTTGGAGGCAGATGGGGAGAAGATGTTGTAGGGAGTAAAATGTCTTTGTCCAGCAGTTGGGAAAATTTTTCTTGGAGGTTAAAAGCTGCTTTCCCCTGAAATACCACCTGTGAAATGCCTATGTGTGTGTGTGTATGTGCTCCTCTTACAAAGGGCATGTTCCTCACTCGATAAAATCACAGGATCCCGGAAGGATTTGGGCTGAAGAGACCTTTCAAGGACATCTAGTCCATCCCTGCAGTGAGCAGGGACATCTTCAACTAGATCAAGTTGCCCAAAGCCCCAAAATCCAACCTTGAATGTTTCCAGGGAGGGGGAATCCAGCACCTCTCTGAGCAAAAAAATTCCCTAAATTTGACAAAGCCCTTCTGCTAGGACATGGAAGAGATGTCAAAATACAAACAGTTCCTGCTCAAATCCAGCTGAAAAACCCCAGGTTTGGGCCAGATCTTGGTCAGTGTACGAAGCAGGTGGCGTATCCTCGCAGATGGATCCTGCCACCAGCGATGCCGGGGGATGCTCAGGTTGGATGGTTGGGGTTTCACACACTTAGGCAATAGATAGGGGTAAAATGCTAAAAGGAACATTTACAGTAACGCTGCCAGTCCCATCTGCTTCGTGTGTACAGACAAGGAGTTCCTTCTAAAGCAAACACAGCCCCCACCAACGCATCAGTTGAAGAGCTGACGCATTAGCCTTGTTCAGGTGGTCACTTCTCCTGGTCCATCCACATCTCACTGTGCCTCTTTCCTTCATGGTGACCTTTGGTGGGAGCAGCTTCACTTCAGCTGGAAAACAGGTGGATGAAATACCTAATGGATGTTTTTAGTTGGGGATTTGGAGCTGAAGTCAAACCCTGGGGAGATGTTTTACCCCAGGGGAACAAGCCCAGTAAATGGGCTTCTCTGGCTGTGGTGGAGCTTTCTAAAAAGCCCAAATCTATATAAAGGGCTTTAATTTTTTTTTGCACCACTTGGATACTTTGAGGATCTTTTCTCTTGCTCTTACAGCCAGAAACCAGTGGCAGTTTGGAGCAGTTTCTTGTCCAGTTCCCGTTTAACTGGAGTCCTACCATCTGCAAGTCCTTACACTCTGGGTTAGGCTTTGCTTTAGCTACAGTAACTAAACACCACATTTGCCAAGCTGGGCTCTGTTCAAAAACAGGCTTTTAAGGAGCCTTCATACACTTATTAATCATAAATAGCAGTAAACATTTTTTTTCCACCAGCAGTTTACTAAAAGATTAAGAACTTCAGATGGAAAACAAAGTTGCTTCTCACTTTTCGTCTAAATCCAGGGTTGGGAAGTAAAAACATTGCTGTCTTTCTGCTTTTCTTCTCTCTGCTTCTATGGCACGTTGGGCTTTACTCTTCATTTCTCCTGCAACACTCAGTTGGCACCAGTGGGTTTGTAAAGTCGTGGAGATGGTGGTATCGCCGTTTGGAAGAAATTTGTAGCTTATCAACGGGAAACGAGCTCAGTAGCAGGGGAGCAGGGATCATAGAGGCATGGAATGGCTCGGGGTGGAAGCGACCTCAAAGATTTGAGCGGCTGAGGGAGCTGGGGGTGTTCAGCCTGGAGAAGAGGAGGCTGAGGGGAGACCTTCTCCCCACCTCCCCTGCCCTGCCAGGAGGGTGCAGAGAGGTGGGCGATGGTCTCTGCAGCCAGGGGACAGGAGATGGGACAAGGGGCAATGGGCTCAAGCTGCCCCAGGGCAGGGTCAGCTCAGCTGGGAGGGAAAAGTTCTTCCCTGGCAGAGTTGTCAGGGCCTGGCACAGGCTGCCCAGGGAGGGGGCTGAGTCCCCAGCCCTGAGTGTGTTTAACAGAGGGGAGATGAGGTGCTCAGGGATCTGGGTCAGCACAGGACAGGGACGGTTGGACTCGATGAGCTTAAAAGCCTTTTCCAACCCTGCGATTCTGTGATCATCCAGTCCCAGCCCCTGCTATGGGCAGGGACACCTCTCACCAGCCCTGGCTGCTCAAGGCTCCATCCAACCCAGCCTTGAACACCTCCAGGGATGGAGCTTCCATCACCTCCCTGGGCAACCTATTCCAGTGCCTCACCACCCTTTGTATGAAGAATTTCTTCCTAACACCCAATTTAAATCTCTCCCCTTCCAATTTAAAGCCATTCCCCCTCGTCCTGTCACTCCAGGCCCTTCTGAACAAGATGCTCTGGCATTGCCACCTTTGCCGTGCCCCGTGGCCGTTTGGAAGCAGCTGCCAAAAACTTGCCCTGTATCCTTTATAATCCCAACGACAGCATCACGAGCAACTGAGGGACTATAAAAAGTTGCTTTGAAATCAGATGGTCAAGCTTTGGGCCAGCTCCAACAGATTGCTTTCAGGAGCCGAGCTTGGCCCGGAGCCCTTCTCTTGGCCTCTCTGAATGGTTGCAGCTGAGAGGCTGTATCAGTTGCTAATGCACCATAAATAAACAGCAGAGTAAAACCTTGCTAGCAAAATACCAGGGGAACTCCTCATTTTAGGCTGTGCTGTGTGTTGTCCCTTGTGCATGACCCTGGTTGTCCCAGCAGATTTTTTCTCTGTGAGGTAAGCTGGCTGTGATAAATGGGGAGGCAGGGAGCTGTCTGGATTCACTCCATAGGTATTTATTGCTAGAAATGGTCAGAGAAGTCGTGTGGGGAAAACTTAACTGGTGGCGGGGGGGGGTTGGACTTGATGATCTCTTGAGGTCCTTTCCAAACCCCATATGATTCTGTTGCAGGGATGGAGTTTAGAGTGATGGTGTGTATGTGGGAGTAACAAATCAGTGCTGAAGCTTAAACTAAACACAGCTTTTTACATATATACTGATATCAAATATACATATATGGATATAAATGAATAATATATATTATATATTATATAAATATGATATTAAAATACATGTATATAAAATATAAAACATAATATCTAGAATATCTAAATATATATATAGCACTATATATGTACACAAATATATATATATAAAAAAAAAAGATAAAGCTTTTGCTGTGCCAGGTGATGGTTTGGTATGGGAGACCTTCAGTATGACAGAGTTGCCCAACATCTGGATCTGGGAACACCATCACTAGCTGGATCCATCCCTGGAAGTCACCTAAAGTCACCCCCCGGCACGTGCCAGGCACAGCGAGGCTGGTGGTGGTGTGCAGGCTGTTATTTAAAGTAGCAGGAGAGAAGAAAAGCGTGGGTTGATATTTAAAATAACGTGCCACGGGACACAATCAGACAGTCAGTAAGGCTGGAAAAGACCTCTGAGGTCATTGAGTCCAAAAGCCAACCCAACACCACCGTGTCTACTAAACCACGTCCCCAAGTGCCACGTCTACCCGTGTTTTTAACCCTGCCAGGGATGGTGACCCCACCACCTCTCTGGGGAGCCTGGTCCAATCTCGACTGCTCTTCCAGTGCAGAAAATTTCCCTAATATCCAATCTAAACCTCCCCTGACACAACTTGAGGCCGTTTCACCTCATCCCCTCGCCTGTTACTTGGGGGAAGAGCCAACCCCATCTCACTACACCCACCTTCCAGGTAGTTATAGAGAGCGATCAGGTCTCCCACCAGCATCCCCTTCCCCAAACTAAACCCCCTCCAGTTCCCTCAGCCATCGGACTTGTGCTGTACACCCTTTATCACTCCATTTCCCCTCTCTGGACCCGCTCCAGCACCTCAGGTAAGCCAGGGTAGATGCTGGGGTGGGCAGGCATGAAGTCAGGGCAGACAGCTCAGGCACGGGGATGTGTCCCGCTTGGGTCACGTGCTGGGAACCAAATTCCAGTTTTAATTATAATCCCATGCCTGGGGGTATACAGCAAGTGAGATATGGACCCTGTAACTTCTTCTCATTAGAATAATGACTTTTGTCCTATTCAACATTCCTCTGGGTGGGGGCAAATACAGCCTGGCTGCAGCACAACCAGCTCCCTCTCCTCTGACCTTCCCTTGCAGCTACAGCCTCGGGCTTCGCCGTGGAGCGGGGCTGGGAGTGGGACCTGCTCTCCTTGGGACATCCCAAAGGCAGATCCTGCACATCTCCGTGCAGCTGAGCCTTTTTGGGTGATACACCAAAAAAAAACCCAAAAAAGGGCTAAAAAAACCCTCACAGGGGCTTGGACACAGACAGCCAGCTGCAGAGGAGACCTCTGAAACTCTTCCCTCTGGGTTCAAGCATGACCCATCATCTCCTTTTTCCCCAACCCAAGCTGTTCTTTCAGAGCTCAGCAGCCTTTCTGCAGCCTTTCGTCACCGTGCTAGGATGGCTCCCTGCCCAGGTGGATGCTTTTCCAGGTCAGTTCCCACGTACTGACTGAGGACAGCTGAGAGGAGGTGGAGTTTTAGGTGGGGTTTTTTCTCCTCCCCTCTTGGTTTTTGCAGCACCAGTGAGGGATTCCTGGATTCCCCCTTCCCTGAGTCCCTCCCAGAAATCTCTGTCCTGCTCAGAAGTGATTGCCACATCCAGAACCTAAACCAAAGTACCGTTTTTGTGGGAAATAGCCCTAAAATTCTCTTTTTCATTAACAACCACCCCCTCACTCCCCTGGTTTATGACATCATCACCCTGTGATGCTCTCTTATCTTAAATAAAATGAGTTTAAAATTATTCAGGCTGATTCTGGGCAGGGAAATGGGAGGGGCTGGAGTTCTGCTGGGAAAAGGAAACACCTTGGCTGAGATCTCTTTAAAAAGTGGGTGCCTTAAATACAGGCTTTGAAATATCCCATCTGGTAAGGAAATCTTGAGTCTTGGATTGCTCCTGTGGAACTGAGTACCTGGCCTGTTGCCCAAGTGCCAAAATTGGGGGTTACATGAGGGTTAGTTATATTTTTATATGTATTTTTATTTATTACTTGTATGTATAATTGTATTTATATTAATATTTATATGTATTGATTATATTTGTAATTATATTTATGGAATATACTTGTATTTATTGCTTCTATTTAAGATAATAGGTGGGGATGGTACTAGGCTCTGTAGCAGAGTCCGGCGCTGTTTGTCTTTGCATTGGAGTGGCCATGCCTGGGAAATTCAGTATTTTACCCAAATGCAGTGTTATTTTACCCAAATGCTGTATTATTCTACCCAGATGCTGTGTGACCTCTCCAGCCAAGGACAGGTTTGCAAGGAAAATGTTCTCAATTTGATTTTTAACCATTGTCAAGCAGGAAAATCAGCCAAGGGAGATACTGCACATGGTTGGATGCTGTTCCTAAAGGAAGGATATCCTTTTTTTCCCCCTTTTTTTTCCGTCCTCCTTTGTAAAAGCTGTCTGTTTTCTCCCCAGACATCAGGCATCCAGAAGAGCTCTCCCTCTTGAGAAAACCCAGAGATCCCTCAAAGAAAAAAAAGAAGAAGTTGGATGATCAATATGAAGACGATGCCTTCGAGCTGGAGGGTCCACTCATCACGCCGGGGTCCGGTGAGCCAGGGCTTGCTTTGTGAGGACAGGCTTGGAGGCAAAGCTAATATAACAGGGTGAAAAACCACGCAGGGGTATGGCTCTGACCTAATTCCCTTAAGGTCTGTGTAAGAAATGGACCCCAAATAAATCCCACAAGTCCTCCAGGGCTGCAGCACTCGGGTCGCGGTCGCACAGATGCATGCCTGAAAGCTGTCACGCAGTATGGGGAGGGAGAGCAGAACAACACCCAGGCTTTGTAAAACCCACCAGAAGCCAAATGTGACCACTTGAACACTCAGATTGTGTTACTGAGAGGTTTTCTTACCCTGTTAAGAGAAAGAATTAAATGGGAAATCATTCCTGATGTCGAATTCCATGTGTGTTTTAGGAAGCACCACCATTCTACTCCTTATTAGCCCAGCAGAAGCAGGATTTGATTAATTACATTAAGGTTGCTTTATGCTAAGGGTGTAGTTATGGTTTGCAGTGCTAAAAAACCCAACATTTTATTGCTGGGGGAGGTAGTTTCCTAGTCTGGCTTACAGAACCTGAGCAGAGCTGCTAGGAGTATTGCCCATAGAGTAACATCACTGATGGAGTTACTTGTAATTTGCCACAGGCAGGGAACTGAAGCAGGGAGGGGTTTGCAAGCAGAGGGTGGGGGGTTTGGCTCCATGGCTGCTGGAAATCTGGAGTTTAAAGGCAAAATGGCAGGAGCTTCAACCATGAAGTTGGTCAGGTGGGAGCACTTTAGCCTGAATGGATTTGTGGAGGAAGCTGTGGAGATGGATGCTGATGGAAGGGTCAGATGTATCTGGCTGCCAGAGCTCTTGGGTTTAAATCCAGCCCTGAGAAGGAAGCAGCTTTCATTGAAAAAATAATAATAATATTTGAAGTCAGTAAACTTGTATTCATCAGTCCTAAATGAACTGAAGTAGAGGGGAAGGTCAGGCAGCGTGGTTAATGCCACTGGTGGCTCCGGGCTGGCAAGCAGAAGGGTTTTGACCACTCAGGGCAGCGATGCCCTGGAGCTGCCGTGCCAGGGCGACATGCGCTGCAGGCTCCACAGCAACCTGGCTGTTGTAAGGGAGAAATGAGCCTCCTTTTGCTCTGGTCTCGCTCTTTCTTCTCTTATTTAGTTAAAAGTATTTCTGGGCTAGTCCTCTCCCATCCCTGGCTGAGGGAGGGAGGGCAGGAGGTTGGCCTGCATCAGGCAGGGCTGCAGTCAGTCCTCATTATTTGGTGTTTTCGTCCTGAAAACCCATAATCAGCCTTTCCAAAAGCCAGTGTTCATGGAGATCATCTCCTGTTAGATTAATAGGAAATACTCAGCCTGTTTGGGGGAAATGTGTGCAAAGGACAGGTCTTTATTTGAATTATTACTTGATCTTTCAGTGAGCTTCTTCAAGCCATCCTGCTGGTTTTGCTTTCCTTGGGAATGAAATGACTCTTGCTGGGGGGTTTAATTACTTCAGCTGCCTGGCATGTTCGAGTGCCATTAGTTAAAAGTGATGGTTTTCATCTGAACAAACCATTCCTAGAGCTGTCCCAACATTCATCTGTGCACTGAATGCTTCTGTGAAAGGAGTTAATGACTTGGGGTCTACTTGTTTCAGTGCATGTGGATGTAACAGGTGTGTTTGGTCACCAAGCACCCCTGTACCTGGCAGTAAAACCACTTAAATCACAGCAGGCAGAGCTGGCAGTACCCCCACAGTGGTAAACATTGCCCAACACTTTTCATCAGGAGACCTGTACTTCCTTGTTAGTAAGTTAGCCAAACTTTGAGCTATTTCAGCTGGGACTTGCCATGGCATTGCCCACCTCGGGCAAATTTTTTAAGGGAAGCACCTTCTGAGATGGTTTAGATGTTTGGAGATGATGTGGGGAACATCTGAGGGGAAGCTTCACTCCTCTGGAGCAGACCCTTGAATGGAGCAGGGCTGTCTGTGGGAAAACCTGCCTGATTTGGGGTGAGAAGTGGGATTTTCTTCTGTTGGTCCAGTTAACACTCAGCCCTGGCTGCTTGAGCCACATGAAGGGTGAGTCTGGCACCTTGCAAGAGCAAGAGCATCTTTCAGGATGTGGTTTGTGGAACCAGTTCTTGTTGGGCTGCTCTTCTTTGGTGTAACAGTCCATGGGGAGCACACATTTCTGCTGCTTTCACAGTCCAGGAATATCTCCCCTGGGAAGGGACCGTAGGGATCGTTGAGTCCAAGTCCCAGAGTATAAGTACGTGGTGTAAATAGCTGGCAAGTCACCCCCAGCCACCTCCTTGTGAAGCTCCCAGGTGGGTATCTCCATCCCTTCATCGCTTCTGCAGCTTTTTGTGCTCCCACCCAGTTTGCTGGGTCTCTCTCAGGGGCAGGTTCCTGTGACACATACCGATCTCCAGGCTTTTTGTCCAAACATTAATCCAGAACAGGATGCCAGGATGAGCAACCTTGTGTAGCTCCAGGCCTGGAGTTGGTGTCCCTGCCTGTGGCAGGGGGTTGGAGCTCTGTGACCCTTGGGGTCCCTCCCAACCCAGACCAGTCTGGGATTCTATGATTCTATGCTGGCAAAAATAAGGGGAGCATTAAAAGCATCCTGGTAGTTTTCTCACCAGGTGGTGACCTCAAGTTTTCACTTACATTTTCCATCCCATCAGACAGTTTGGAATCACATTTCTCTATTTCTTACATTTCCTCACCAACATGTTGGCCATCTTTGGTGTGAGGTTGCTGATTCAAACCAGCCTTGCAAAAGAAATGGAGAGAGTTTGGGAAGCTTTTCCTATTATTTTGCTCTTTTCCAGATGTCTAGCTCAGCTTCCTGTCCTTCCTTGGGTGGTGAGGGAAGAGGGGTCATTTGGAGCGAGGTGGCAGTTCAGGGCAGCCTCTGGCATCTCAGCTGTGCCCCTCTGACACCCTCACCAGTGCTCTCAGAGGGGGAGTTGGGGGTGCCTTGAAGACACCTGTCTGAGCAGGCTCATGATTGAAAAAGGATGCAGCTCTCTCCCAAAAAGGCAGCTCCAGTTACTGGTCCTTCTGAGCACTGGTGCACGGATGGTAAACGATGCTGAGCCCATCGCCCGATGCGCGTACGCAGTGGAATTGGTGACATTAGGATGTGCTGCTGGAACCTCCCTTATTATGGAAAATCTGGATTGTATATTCTGTAAAGTAAAAAATCAACAGTCCTGTGAGGTGAAGGAGGAACACTTAGCTCTACCTAGCTGGGTCTGCTTGCTTCTTTTTTACTGAAAGAGCTGTCAGGGCCTGGCACAGGCTGCCCAGGGAGGGGCTGAGTCCCCAGCCCTGGGTGTGTTTAACAGAGGGGAGATGAGGTGCTCAGGGATCTGGTTTAGCACAGGACAGGGATGGTTGGACTTGATGATCTTAAAGGTCTTTTCCAACCTTGTGGTTCTGCGATTCTCTTCCTATTTGTAGTTTTAGGAGGGTGGGGGGATATTCCAGCGGGTACGAGCTGGGAAGCTTTAAAAGGCCGGGGAATACCGGGTGCTTCGGGCTCAGATTTGCACCAAACCACACCACTCACTCAGCATATTAATAACCAAACTTATTTGGCTGTTTCAGCAAGCTTCTCATCCATGAAATACTGCCTTTCCATGCCCAGCTTTTCCTTGTAATGGGAATAAAAATAAGCCTGGAGTCACTCAGGTCACTTTGCCTGCCGAGTCCACTGTCACTGCTGCAAACACACGGCGTTTGGGTGGTTAAACCTCACCGCCTTCTTCCAAAAATGCCTGGTTTTGGCTTCTCTCCTGTCCTACTCTCTCCCAGTAACTTTCTCTTGCCTTCTCACTTCCCTCCTTTCTTTCCCTCTCTATAGGCACCGATATTCTTTACATCGGCCCCGTCAAAGGTGAGCTCCATCTCAGTAGGACTTTTTTGTGCTCTGCCTCTGGTCTCTTTGGCTACTCCCTTTAGTTTATTTTCCTGCTCCTCTCAAACCTTTTTGACTTCCAAAAATCTTTAAGCAACAGGTAAATACCGGTAAGTTCAGGGGCCATTCGTGTCCCAGGTACCGCCGAAACTCATACTGGGGCAGGAGTTTCCCAGCTTGGGAGACGTGTGCCTTTTCCCATGGATTTGGGCTGGAAATGAGTTTTTCCCATCATTTTTGCTCTTGGAGAGAGCTGAGAGAGAGGGGCAGCTTGTTGTGGGAAAACAAGCAGCGCAGTGTTTTCTCATCATGGCCAAAAACAACCCCAAAAAACCCCAAACTCGGTAAAAAAAAAGGGAAAGTTTTTCCTCCGCTGGCTTCGGGTTTGTGCTGAGTTGGCTTGGTTGGGAGCAGGCAGGGCTTGGCCTTAAGCTAACTCCCGACTTTTATTCCTCTCACTGGTAGGGAATATCTATTCAAGCCCAGGACTGTATAGCAAAACGATGACGCCGACCTACGACACCCACGACGGCAGCCCCCTGTCCCCTACTTCAGCCTGGTTCGGTGACAGCGCCTTGTCAGAGGGGAACCCGGGCATCCTGGCTGTGAGCCAGCCTGTCACCTCCCCAGAGTCCTTAGCAAAAATGTACAAGCCACAGGCACTGCTTGATAAAGCCAAAATCAACCAAGGGTGAGTGAAGGGGGTTGTTTTCTCCCCTCCTTCCTTCTTCCTTCTTTCCTTTAAGGTTTTGGTGGGTTCTTTTCAAGCTGTGGTTTTAAACTGCATTCTTGAAAGCCCTGCCACGTCTTCACCACAGCTCTTTGTGTGTGTTGTCCCCCTGTTGACAACTTACAGATGGCTGGATTCGTCTCGATCCCTCATGGAGCAGGAGGTGAAAGAAAACGAAGCGTTGCTGCTCCGGTTCAAGTACTACAGCTTTTTTGACCTGAATCCAAAGGTATGGAGCTTTTTACTTTGAGCAAAGAATACCTCTGCTTCTGATGTGCTTTTGTGCCAGTAAATCCTCCACCACTTCAGAAAGGGGTCTTTGTAGGCATCAAACATGGCTTTGAGTGTTCCCACATCCCAGTTCTCTAATGCTGGAGATGTTCTGAGGGTTTCTCAGGCTTCCCAGGCTCAGAGTGTTGCCTTGAAATGAAAGATGAGGTGGTTTGTCTTGAACTGGGTGTGTTTTTCTTGGGCTGTGCCATAGTACGACGCGATCAGGATCAACCAGCTCTACGAGCAGTCCAAGTGGTCTATTCTGCTGGAGGAGATCGAGTGCACGGAGGAGGAAATGATGATGTTTGCGGCGCTGCAGGTAGGAGATGGCCCAAAATGCTGCTGGTTTTGGGCTCAACTCAGTTTTGTAGCTTTGGGAACCTCTCTGGGGGCCTCTCTATTGATGATTATTGATCAAGATGATGAGTGAAATCTGCTGCAACTGATTTTTTAAGCCTCACCGTGTCTTGGGTGGGAGCTTGGGCTTCTTGTTCTGGCTGAAGTCAGAACATTTCCCATCTCCTGATCCTCACTTGAGCTTATTAGGTAATTTAAATATTTGCTGCTGATTACTTTTCACAGAAAGGATCTTGGCCTTCTTCTACCAAACATGTTTACATCTAACTTCTGGTTTTGCCCTCCTTACAAACCCCAGTAAGTACACTGGGTTACTGAACTGTGCGGTTCTGGCACGCTGCTCCCCAAACAGCTGGGGACAATCTCTGGGTTTCCCAGAACTGTTTATCTGGTTTATTAAATACTCATCATGATTTGGCATGAATACTACACCTGCTACAGCTGTAGGACGGGTGGCAGGACATCTACTCCATGTGACGGTGCACCTCATCGCTGCATGGTGCGGAAATATCCTTGTTGGGAGCTCCTGGGGCTCCTCCTAGGAAACAAAGAGTAGAACCAGAAGTAAACCGACTCTGTTCACCTCACCAAGAGGCCTGGAGGGGGCTGAGCGTGGTTCTTAGTGTGAGATTTTGAGGGACCACCATGCAGGCTGGAAGGACCATCCAGAGGGACCTCAGCAAGCTGGAGAAATGGGCCAACGTGAACCTCCTGAAGTTCAGCAAAGCCCTGCCCCTGGGGAGAGGAACAGCCCCAGGCACCAGTACATTTGGGGGGGTGCTACCCCACTGGGAAACAGCTTGGAGGAAAAGGACTCGAGGGTGCTGGTGGACACGGGGTTGAACCAACTGGACAGTGGCTGTCAGTGGCCCTGTTTGAGTAGGGCTTAGAGCCAGATGACCTTCAGAGGTCCCTCTCAACCTCAGCCAAGCTGTGACCATGTGAAAAGAGTGCAAACAACCAAGCCAGTCATTCCTGCCTCAGCTGCAGTCAGGTCTCAGCGCTTGCCAGCCTCTGCCCCCACAGAGGGTGCGGCGTGGCGTTCCCACTCTGCAGCGCGCAGGTCGCGGGGCCGTCGCGGTGAAACGCTGTGCCTTGCCTTGCAGTACCACATCAATAAGCTGTCCATCATGTCCTCGGAAAACCACCTGAACAACAGCGACAAGGAGGTGGATGAGGTGGATGCTGCACTCTCAGATCTGGAGATTACATTGGAGGGTGGCAAAACCTCGACGATCCTGGTAAGGGCTGCAGGCACGCGGCGGCAGGGTGGCTTCAGCACCCCCTCTTTGGCTCCAGCATCCCCTCTTTGGCTCCAGCATCCCTTCTTTGGCTTGAGCATCCCCTCTTTGGCTTCAGCATCCCCTCTTTGGCTTGAGCACCCCCTCTTTGGCTTCAGCATCCCCTCTTTGGCTCCAGCACCCCCTCTTTGCCTTGCATGGAGTGCGAA
The DNA here is from genome assembly GCF_964237585.1 of Gallinula chloropus. Classification (NCBI taxonomy): domain Eukaryota; kingdom Metazoa; phylum Chordata; class Aves; order Gruiformes; family Rallidae; genus Gallinula; species Gallinula chloropus. The sequence continues at coordinate 385,914 of NC_140099.1, read as the reverse complement.
TAATCATCCAGAGCTGGGAAATCTTCCAGGCCTTCTTTAAACCTTCTTTATTTCCTTCCTCTCTCCCTTTTATTTCTCCTCATACAGCAGGAGAAAGTGGCCCACAGCCTGGTGAAGAAATGTTCAACCCAAACCCAATAATATTTTTCTTAAAAATCATACTTTTTTAAAATATTAAGGGCTTGTTCCAGTGGGAGGGGGGACCCTTGAGCTGTATCCAGCACAGCCAGCACCAAGCTCTGCTCCAAGCCTGGATGCAGCATTGAAACCTCTTTGAGCACGTGCACACACTAAACCAAAGGCTTCATTTGATGAGGGATAAGAACAGATTTAGGAGCCCTGGGACAGGCTGCCCAGGGGGTGTGGAGTCTCCTGCTCTGGAGAGATTCCAGCCCTGTCTGGACACTGACCTGTGTGACCTGTCCCGGGGACCCTGCTTGGGCAGGGGGTTGGACTGATGGGCTCTGGGGGTCCCTTCCAACCCCTACAGCTCTCTGATTCTGTGATTTTATTTTGGGGGGTATTTGAAGTGTATTTAGCAGGGAGACCCCAGTCCATCCCACATACCCAGCTCTGCATCACCACAGGCTCAAGGGCAATATTGAATTACTCCTGCTGGGACCGTAAGATCCCCTTGCACCAAGCCACCATCCCGATGAAATCATGGAAAACTCAGCTAAAAATTAATTTAGCTTCTCTTCTTGCTACCAACTTTCAAAAAAATACCAAATTCTTCACGCTGAGGTTTCTCTTTCCCCCATTTCTAATTCCTGGTGACGTTTTGACAGGATCTGAAACAGCTGCAGCGATTTTCAGAAATAACTTACGCTTACAAAACCCTATTTTTATTTAGTCTGGAGTGAGCTGTGACTGGATTACAGAGGATTTCGTTGAGGGTGGGTTTTTTTCTTCCTGATATGCTGGTTTAACACTGGTTTTCCACCTTGGAAAAGAATGTTAAAGCCCCAAAACAGAAGAAGCAGCAGGTCTGGACAGCCTTGGCACAGCACAGCTTTTCCAGGCCATTTCTACATTTAAACCATCTCCTGAGTTTCATGTTCTTTCGGCCCCTAAAATGTCTGTGAAATTTTCCAGTCTTCCAATTTACATATTTTTAGGGGGGTTTTAAGTGTTTATGAAGTGTCTCTTTGAAGTTGAGGTCCACACCTAGCCTGCTTCACCAGCATCCACAGCAGCAGAGCTTTGTGGGATTACCCAGGCAGTGCTGCTTTGAAATTAATGGCAAAATCTCATCACTGAGAGCTTTATTTTTAATCATTGCTTTGCAAAACCTGGCTTGAAGCACAGTCCTAAGAAAGAATTCCTAACAGATAGGAGTGTGACCGGAACAGACTGGATCCATGGTCTGAGACCAAGGGGATGAGGTTTAACAAGGCCAAGTGCAGGGTCCTGAACTTGGGATATAACGACCCTGAGCAGCACTACAGGCTTGGGGCAGGGGGCTGGAAAGGTGTCAGGCAGAGAAGGACCTGGGGTGTTGGGTGACTGCGACTGAAAGTCAGCCAGCAGTGTGCCCAGGTGGCCAAGGAGGACAAAGGCATCCTGGCTTGTGTCAGACCCAGCGTGGCAGCAGGGCCAGGGCAGGGGTTGTGCCCCTGGGCTGGGCATTGGTGAGGCTGCACCTCGAGTGCTGGGTCCAGTTCTGGGCCCCTCACTACAAGAAGGACATTGAGGTCCTGGAGCGAGTGCAGAGAAGGGCAACCAGGCTGGGGAAGGGGCTGGAGGGCAAATCCTCTGAGGAGCAGCTGAGGGAGCTGGGGGTGTTCAGCCTGGAGAAGAGGAGGCTGAGGGGAGACCTTCTCCCCACCTCCCCTGCCCTGCCAGGAGGGTGCAGAGAGGTGGGCGATGGTCTCTGCAGCCAGGGGACAGGAGATGGGACAAGGGGCAATGGGCTCAAGCTGCCCCAGGGCAGGGTCAGCTCAGCTGGGAGGGAAAAGTTCTTCCCTGGCAGAGCTGTGGGGCTGTGGCACAGGCTGCCCAGGGAGGGGCTGAGTCCCCAGCCCTGGGTGTGTTTAACAGAGGGGAGATGAGGTGCTCAGGGAGCTGGTTTAGCACAGGACAGGGACGGTTGGACTGGATGAGCTTAAATGCCTTTTCCAACCTTGTAATTCCATGATTCTGTGAAGACAAGAGTGATTGATCAAAACCCCTCCATCCCTTCCCTCAGGGATTGCTAGCAGCAGCCATTTCCAGATGCACTCGAGTAATTGAATACGGATAATGGGCAATTACTGGATTGTTTGTTTAGATTCTGCATTTTTTTCACTGTGGTATCTATAAACAGCATTGCTCATTGCAGACAGAAAGTAAACTCTCTGGCTACTGGAAGCTGCCTTTGCTTTTTTTCCCCCCCCTGTCGTTTGAAAACCCTTTAGTTGGAGCTCGTGGGAATTCCAAGTGCCACCCAGTATATTTTGCTCCTCCCAGATGTGAAGCTAAAGTCAATATTAAAGAAGCTGGGAATGGAGGAAAAGCTTTTCTGGACTGTCAGGAAGCCCTTTCCCAGTTCCCTGTGGAGGTGCAGAGCAGCAGCTTTCCCTTTTGTTGGAAAAAAACCCCAAGTTAGGAGAAAAATCCGGGTGCAAACAGGAGCTGGTGTGACCCCACCAGTGACCTCATGGGAGAGAATTGGCTTCAGCTGCAGCTGGAGTTCCTCAAGGGGAAATGAAACCTTTCTGCTGGTTTCCAGGCAGCACTTCTGTGCCATAGGTTTGTCTCTGCTCATTTCTCCCCACGAAGTGAATGGGGAGCCCTGGGACAGGCTGCCCAGGGGCTGTGGAGTCTCCTTCTCTGGAGAGATTCCAGCCCCGTCTGGACACCGACCTGTGTGCCCTGTCCCAGGGACCCTGCTTGGGCAGGGGGTTGGACTGATGGACTCTGGGGGTCCCTTCCCACCCCTGTGATTCTGTGATTTCTGTGATTTCTGAGGGGTCCTGAGCCCCCAGTGTTGGCCACCAAAGCTGCCACCTGCTTCTTTCCCCAGGCAGTGTCCCTTCCCCCCAGCCCCACCCCCGGCTCTGCTCAGGCTCCGGCTGAGTGAGGGAATCTTCTCTTTTCAGGGTGACATCACGTCCATCCCGGAGCTCGCCGACTACATTAAAGTCTTCAAGTAAGTGCTGATGGGAAGAGGCGCTTGTGGAACTGGGTAACCCTGTGAATAATTAATGGTCCTGCTGCCTAATACCCTTTCCTTTTTCATCTCCTGGCCTTCAGATCTCACTGGGACCTCATCTGCAAAGCCCCTGAGCGATGGCTGTGTGATACCACAGCTCCTCGCTCACTGTTAAACCAGTTTGCTTCTTCATCCTGTAGCACAGCCACTAAATATTTCACGCTGTTCAATCGATAGTGAAGTTGATCAGTTGTTAAATCCCATTGTTAAATCCAGGATGTTTTCCCACATGTTTTCCCACTTTCACTGCCCTGGCACCTAGCATCCCTCTGGGAGAGCTTGCTGCATCCCATAACCAGCAGTGCATGCTGGAATGGTTCTGTAACACCATTATCACCCATGAAATAACCAAGCCATCCTAAAAATCAGGAGCAAAGCCTAGAAACCTTGCTTAGATACTTCTCCAGGTTTGCAGTAGACTAGATCCCAGTGGATCCGGCCTCTCCTTCCGAGCAGGAGCAGGTTCAGCTGACTGCTGCTCTCCCAGCTCACTCAGGATTTAGCTTTTGGGGTTTGGGGGGGGTGGGTTTTTTTCCCTTGGACTTGGACAGCAGCACATGGAAACCAGGAACAGCAGTGTCTGGACTTTGGAGTAACAGTTTGGCAGCTGTGACTGTCTCTTTTGCAGATTGTTATTGCCTGCAAAGGTTGTGGTGAAAAGTTCTGGAAACAATGATGGGATTTCACAGTGTAGCTATAGGATATAAGAAGAAAAGCTCTGGGCAGTGAAATAGCTCAGGAACAAGCTTTTATTTTATTAGTTGCTTGGTTCTGGAGCCAGGACTTGGCGCTTCTGTTGTGAAAAACTCTTTCTCCCTCTCCAAAGGAGAATTAATAAGGTCTCCACGTCCGTCTGGGCTTGTGGTCTGTCTTAACTGGGGCAGCATTTCAGGGCTGGAGCTCAAGAGGGTAGTTTATTCCCCCTCAAATGAGCAAGCAGACAAAGAAAACCCCTTGCTCTTCGCTTTGATGTGCTTAGGCAGCTTGCAAATCAGAGCACCAGCAAGAAGATGCTGGTTCCCTCCCCTTTCCCAGTGCATCCGTGAGCCCTGAGGTTGGGATTTGGGGCTGTCCTGCTGCAGTAGGGAAGCACAGGATTGCCATTTACTCTGTAAAACCTAGGACCAGGCAATATTTTACTGCCAGAAACCTGACACAGATGATGTGATGGTAGGAGCTGGCCCAGCTTTGGACATTTCCTCATCATGCTTCACCGGGGAGGAGCTGCAGTGTATTTCCTTAGTATGCCTTGTATATAAGTCCTATATATATACTTATATATTTAAGTCCTATATATGAGTACTTACATATATAAGTCCAATATATATGTTGCTGAAGATATATGGGGTGTTTTCCTTGCCCCTGCCAGCCAGGTTACTGCCTGTGACGGACAAAATACCCTGCTTGAAATTTCAAAGAGTGCCCCAAAAAGCTGAAAGCTGTAAAAATATATCAAAACATCTTTAGAGAAGGATGCAAAGCTGAAGGATGGAGAAAGGTGGCTTGGCTGGAGGTTGGTGACCTGTTCTGTCGGGGGGGAAGGCAGTTTCCAAAGGCAATCGTGGTCATGAAGTTTGCATGGGGCAGGGCCAGAGCTTTAGGAAGAGGGGAAGCGGCAAGTTTGCAGGTGACACCAAGCTGAGTGGTGTGGTTGACACAATAGAAGGAAAGGAGCCATCCAGAGGGATCTTGACAGGTTGGAAAGGTGGCTCTGGGTGAACATAATGAGGTTCAACAGTGCAAAGTGTCAGGTGCTGCACTTGGGCTGGAAGAATCCCAGACATATTGACAGCCTGGGAGAAGAGCTCCTGGGGAGCAGCCCTGAGGAGAAGGACCTGGGTGTCAGGGGGGATGAGAAACTCCCCATGAGCAGCAGTGGCTCCTGCAGCTGGGAAGGGCGATGGGATCCTGGGCTCCATCAGCAGAGGGGTGGCAGCAGGGACAGGGAGGGGATTGTCCCTCTCTGCTCTGCCCTCCCCAGCTGGAGTCCTGTGTCCAGAGCTGGGGCCCAACACAAGGAGGATGTGGGGCTGTTGGAGAGGGGTCAGAGGAGCCACGGGGATGCTCAGAGGGCTGGAGCAGCTCCCCTATGGAGAGAGGCTGAGGGAGCTGGGCTGGGTCAGCCTGGAGAAGAGAAGGCTGTGGGGGGACCTCACTGCAGCCTCCCAGTCCCTGAAGGGACCCCAGGAACAGGAGGGGAATCAGCTTGTTAAAGGGCAGAGACTGGCAGGACAAGGGGCTGGAGTGAAGCTGGAGGAGGGAAGGGGGAGAGGAGATATTAGGGGGAAGTTCTGTACAGAGAGAGTGTTGAGGGGCTGGAAGGGGCTGCCCAGAGAGGGGGTGGGTGCCCCGTCCCTGGGGGTGTTCAAGGGCAGGTTGGATGGGGCCCTGGGCAACCTTGTATAGCTCCAGGGCTGGAGGTTGGTGTCCCTGCCTGTGGCAGGGGGTTGGAGCTCTGGGACCCTTGGGGTCCCTCCCAGCCCAGCCCAGTCTATATTATGATTCTGTGAAAGGCAGGAGGAGGCAGTGGGTGCCCCCCGCTCAGATGTCCGTCAGAGGATGCATGAGACACCCACCTCCCTAATTTCCCAGAGGAGCCCCCACCCCATGAACACACCTTTGCTTGGGAATGGAAGGGCAGAGCCTCGTGGAGAAGCAATTGGGGCCATCGCAGCTTTGATCCAGATGAGGGTTGAGCAGCCATTTCTGGGATGGGGATGTGAGAAGTGGCTGCAGATACATCCTTCGAGAAATTAGGAGGAGTTAAGACAAGAAACCCACAGCTCTATGAAGGTCCTGGGTTCTTGGTGGGGGGTGACAGGCTCGGGGCATCGCTGTGCTTTGTGGAGCCATCGCTGCTTTTTGGGAGTTGAGTAAAATCCGCATGTTCCATAGGAGGGAACTGAACCTTTTCTGATGCTAAGTGGAGGGTTTAGAAAGAAAACAACTCTACTCATGTGGCTGCTTGATGGACAGGTCTTTTAGAAGTACCTTCCTTTCAGAGCTGGAGCAGAGTGGTTCCAGTTTAACCAGGCAGATTTCGCAGTGGTTTGGGGACGTGTCTGGTTTTGTAACGTGGTTCTCAAGCTCCCCCTCACCCTGGCCCAAGTTAATGGGATCAAAGAACCCAAATTTGCTATTGTAGCTCAATTTCTTGACCCAATGTTGTAGTGAAGCGATGGTGAGCTGGTGGTTGGGCTCCCAGGGAGGGATTATCCCAGGGCTGGACGTATCCCAAGATGCCTCCACTGGGTTTTCAAGGGTTAAATGAGTTTCCCAGTACAGCAGCTTATTTTAAGTGCTTAAACCACATGTAACCTCCCACAATCTGCCTGGCAGGCCCAAGAAGCTGACACTGAAAGGCTACAAGCCATATTGGTGCACCTTCAAAGATACCTCTATCTCCTGCTACAAAAGCAAAGAGGAATCCAACGGGACCCCTGCACACCAGATGAACCTGAGAGGTGAGAGTGGTGGGGACGCCGCTGCCTTTTATCCCAGTGACAAGCTGCTCCTCTTGCATCTTGTTTTCCCACTGATTTCGTTTCTTGGTGGTCCTAGGGTTGGGTGAGTCTGTGTAAAGGACTGAAGGTGGTCAGATTGGCTAGCATGGCATAAATTTAAGTTCCTAGAAAGCAAGAACGTGGTAAACATCACCCCAAGGGGAACCCTGATTCTGTGGGGAAGCAACTTGCCCTTCTCCTTTTTGTGGTTGTTATCCAAAAAGAACTGAGCTCAGTGGAGAGTTAAGTTGGAGCTCACGCTGTGCTGCAGAGAACAGACCATTCTCTTCCTCTGCTGCCTTTAAACATTTGTTTCCTTCTCTCCCCCGTGCCGGTTGTGAGCATGTCAAGCACTCCCTGTGAGCCCTGCTTTAAAAACAACAAGGTTTGGAAATTCCTCCAGTCACTGGCTCTTCTTAGGGTCAAGTTCAACATCCCCACTCCCCCAGCCACCAAATTGCAGAGAGCTCATTTCTTTCCCCCCTCCCCTCCACTGAGGCAGGAGCAGACATGATGCCAAGTGACCTTGGGCTGCAGTCAGAGCGGAGCCCAGCCCTTGGGATCTTCTTTGGGAGCTTTGGACATATCTGCTGTGACAGCATTTTGTAAGGAGGCAGCGTTGAAGCGGTGCCTGGGCTCACTTGGCTGGTTCAGCTCATTGCTGCCCCATCCTCCTGCAGTTTATACAGCCACTTACAGTTCTCCACAGATGCTGAAAGCAGGATGCTTACACCCCAGCACTGATTCTAGCAGCGATGAACCCATCCAAAATAATGTCTAGAGGGTTCAGGGTGGGAGTCAGCACCCCTCCAGCCACCGTTCCATACCCTCCGTAGGGGCGCAGAGGATGTGCGAGCTGTCAGGTCCGTTCACAAGGCCAGGCATGACCCATGAGATGAATCCTGTTAGCTCTGGATGCATTGCTTTCAGTTCAGGTCTGCTTTTTTTCCCCATCATTTGGAAAAAGAGACCCCTAATGTGGTTTATGGCTCATTGGGTGGAGTGTTTCTCCCATCAGAGATGTGGTGTAAGACTTTGCAGCACTGAGATGCTGTCAGACACCCTTTGGGCCATGCACTTGGCTTGTCCTTTCCCTTTTTGTTTGGGGTTTTCCCCCACCCTCTTCACACCCTGCTTAACACCAGTTTCTTCATGGCAGGATGTGAAGTTACCCCTGACGTCAACATCTCCGGTCAGAAGTTCAACATCAAACTCCTGATCCCGGTGGCGGAGGGAATGAATGAGATCTGGCTGCGCTGCGATAACGTGAGTGACCCACTCCTGGCACGTGACCCTGAGCCAGCAGTGTGCCCGGGTGGCCAAGGAGGCCATTGGCACAGCTTTACCAGGCCATTTCTACATTTAAACCATCTCCTGAGTTTCATGTTAAGTTCTTTCGGCCCCTAAAATGTCTGTGAAATTTTCCAGTCTTCCAATTTACATATTTTAGGGGGGTTTTAAGTGTTTATGAAGTGTCTCTTTGAAGTTGAGGTCTACACCTAGCCTGCTTCACCAGCATCCACAGCAGCAGAGCTTTGTGGGATTACCCAGGCAGTGCTGCTTTGAAATTAATGGCAAAATTTCATCACTGAGAGCAGAGAAAGACCTGGGGTGTTGGGTGACTGCAGACTGAAAGTCAGCCAGCAGTGTGCCCAGGTGGCCAAGGAGGACAAAGGCATCCTGGCTTGTGTCAGACCCAGTGTGGCAGCAGGGCCAGGGCAGGGATTGTGCCCCTGTACTGGGCACTGGTGAGGCCGCACCTTGAGTGCTGGGTCCAGTTCTGGACCATGTAGCTGTAGCTGGTGTTAATTAAAAAACCAGCAAGTGAAATGTGTCTGATCTCGATGTTCAGAGCACGTGTGTGAATTTGGAGTAGAAAGTCATCTCCTTGGCGGTGTCCCATGGTTATAGCCTACACGTTGGCTGAGCTTCCTCCTGTCTTTGAGTGTGCTTGAATCTCACAGGGGCTGGATGGGAAATAAAAGCTCCCCAGAGATTTATTTGAGGATCAGTGGGGGGTAAGGCAGCATCCCCTACCTCTCTGACGGGCCCGGGGTCTCTGTTTTGGGTGCAGGAGACGCAGTACGCCAGCTGGATGGCCGCCTGCCGCCTGGCCTCCAAGGGCAAGACGATGGCCGACAGCTCCTACGGCATGGAGGTGCAGAACATCCTCTCCTTCCTGAAAATGCAGCATTTGAACCCAGACCCGCAGCTGATCCCGGAGCAGATCAACACCGACATCAACCCCGAGTGCCTGGTCTCGCCTCGCTACCTGAAGAAGTACAAGAACAAGCAGGTACGTCCTCGCCCGCTCTCCCGGCGCCGCGTCGGTGTGGACGGGGGCTGACCCTACACCCGTTTCCCGATGGTACCAACTGTAACGTTCCATGGCTCGGGTGATGCCACCTTAATCAGATGCACGTGGTTACTAAATGGAAATGCCGACTGACACGTGTGGTTTGAGTGCAGCACCCAGGGACGGCACCCACCGCCTGAATCACGCTGCGTTGCCACGCGACGGCGCACGTACGCGGCCTCGGCAGCGGCCAACAAACCTATTTAAATATTTAAGCCAGATTTAAATGGTTTAAATAGATTTAAATATGGTTTAAAATAGTGGGGGGGGAGTGGGTTTCACCCCTGCTGATACTGAGCAACAGGACAGCAAAGCTTGGGGAGGGGGTGCAAGCTTCCCCACCATCTCTCCCCGTGCAGGGGCAATGAGACCAAATCAATCCTGGTGCTGGGATTAAAACCCCTTCCCTTGCACCAATTCTGTGCAGAACCCCCAGGGCCAGTGGAGGTGCAGTCAGTGGAGGTGCAGTTGCTTGCCCTGCTTTACCCAGGCTTGGCTGTGCTGCAGTTTGCATCCATCTCCTCTTTGCTTTCCCGCTCCTTCGGAACGTCGCTTCGTTTCGAGCTGCCCTGTGACTTGTGCTTGAACTCCACGCTCCCATTCGATCCCTGCATGACAAGGCTGAACTGTTCTGCCCTGCAAAGAAATGGATTTCTGAAAGACATTTATATGTCAGTACAGAGGCAAAAAAACCCCAAAATAAGTAAGATCCTTTCAGTCCTCAGTGGCCTTTCAGTGACTTAATGGGTCAGCTGGAGCTCTGCAGCCTGCGTGCTCCAGGCTGGCTGTGGTTATATATGATCTCTCAAGGCCCAGAAGAAGGCTGCAAGTCAGAGAAGCAGGAAAAAAAAAATCCAGCTTTTTTATTGGCACAGCACGATGATTTCCTGGCAGCAGAGTCATGTTTTATATAGGCCTTATTATTCCTCTGAATAAGCCTTTATATCCACTTGGATGGAGGAGAGGCTGTGGCAAGACACTGGTTTAACATCTAAAATACCTTCTAGGCTTGAGCTTGGTGACATGGAGGCACCTGGAAAAATATTAGCCAGTAGAACTTGCTTACAGTGCAGGTATCCTTACAGAAATAACCCCCATGGGACCACGGGGATGGGGCAAGTCCTCACCCTGCTCCCCAACTCCGGCTGCCCCGGGAGACCTCCTGGCTGAAGGGATTTAGACTTTTCATTTGTGGCTGGAGGCAGAGCTTGGAGTGTGGAGGCTCTTTGCTGGAGGGATGGAGGCTGCAGGAATGTAAGGAATGTGGCTGAGAGGGTCCCTCCGCTTCCGGCACTGGGGAAGGAGGAGGAGGAGGTGGAGGAGGAGCAGCTCACCCAGCCCTCAGACGGTGCTGAAATGGGAACTGGCAGCAGGCCTGGCTGGAGGAGTTAGAGACACACCTGGTCCTTCACCGGCCCCAGAGGCACCTGGGGGTGTTGGTCCCACGTGCCCTTCCTTGGCAGGTTGGGTTTGGGGAGCACCAAATCTAAATGCCAACAAGAGCCCCACACCCCAGATAAATGAATCCCAGCACTCAGCTGCCTTGCTGGGGTGCAGTGTCAGAGCAACATCCAGCTGGTTCCCAAGGGTCGATGCATCCCCAGGAAGCTCCCCAGGGGTGTCCACCCCCAGAGCAAGGCCAGCTCCCTACACAGCCCGTGTGCTCCGCCTGACCTTACCCACAGCAGCATCCCTGCCATTTCTGTGTGTATCTCAGATAGACACACCCCATAGTGAGATACCAAGCTTCCTTCAAGCATCCTTTGAGAGTAAGCAGGCTTGAGTTTGTGCAGAGGTGTGAGGAGGAGCATGAGGACACAAATAGTTCTCTGAGCTGGCAGCTTCACCCACCAGCAGGACCAAAACCAACTCAGGACCTAGATTGTCCAAGGACCAAGACAGTCTAAGGACCAGAACCATCTCAGGACCAAATCCATCTAAAATCAAAACTATCTCAGGACCAAAACCATCTCTACCTGGTGCCAGCCAGCCAAGACCACCACACCAGTGCTCAGGCAGGGCCGGCACGAGCAGCAAACCTCTGCTGGCTTGTCCTCTCTCCATCCTCACGTTCAGTTTGGCTGCTTTTCTGCCTGAGGAGTTGTGCATGTGTTTGGTTTTGGTTTGGTTTTTGGCTTGACCTTTGGTTTGCAGATAATTTGCACTTTTCCTTTGCTTTGTTGCCATATTTCTGATCGCTTTTTTTTTTTCTTTCTGCCTCCTCTGTTTGTTTTTCTCTTGGTTTGTTGTTTGTGGTTGTGGTTTTTTTTCGCCTTGCCCATCTACAGCCAGGCTATGTAAGAGACTTGGTAAGTGACAGCAACAATAGAATTCAAACTAAATTTAAGATAAAATAGTTTAGATCCCCTTTGGGTTGGTAACAGCGATGAAAAGACTAACAAAACCCACCCTCCCCTCACCTCCCCTCCCTAACCCTGGAGAAACTCGGGCCCTGTTTGGTTTCTGTGATGGTCCCTGGTGGTTTAGTGCTGGAAACCCTACACCAGCAACGATGCCGCTCGTTAGTCTTAAAACTAAACGAACCCGAGCGGCTCTTTGCTGCCTCCAGGCAGCTCAGATCGATTCTGTGCTTTTAGAGGGCTGGAGACATGAAGCAAAAGCAGCTCCGTGTTTATCAGGCGCGGTCGGTTGTAGGGTTTGAGGGGTTGTGGCTGAGATACAGCCCCAGGGTGGAAAGGAATTGATCTGTTGTCCGTAACCCAGCCCCAATAGCCCCCGGGTCGTTAGCCAGAGGAGGGTGACGGTGGTGACGCTGCTAAGGAACCCCTCACCTAAGGCCCCGCGTGTCACCCCGCAGATCACGGCGCGCATCCTGGAGGCCCACCAGAACGTGGCGCAGATGAGCCTCATCGAGGCCAAGATGCGCTTCATCCAGGCCTGGCAGTCGCTGCCGGAGTTCGGCATCACGCACTTCATTGCCAGGTCGGTGCCCGGGCTGGGGAGCAGGGAGGGAATTTCATGACTGAATTCGTGGAGCATGTTGTAAAATCAGAGGCTTGCAGAGGGTGTTGGGTGGGAAGGGACCTTCAGAGCCCATCCAGTCCCACCCTGCAGTGAGCAGGGACATCTTCACTAGAGCAGGTCGCTCAGAGCCCCATCAAGCCTGACCTGGGATGTCTCCAGGGATGGGGCCTCCACCACCTCTCTGGGCAACTTGTGCCAGGGATCCATCACTCTCAGAGGGAAGAACTACTTCTTCCTCAGGTCTCATAAGTCTCATCTAAACCTCTCTGCTCTAGTTTAAACCATCCCCCCTCGTCCTGTCACTCCATGCCCTTACAAACAGTCCTTCCCAGCTTTCCTGTAGGTCCCTTAAGGGACTGGAAGGCCACTATAAGGTCCCCCTGGAGCCTTCTCTTCTCCAGGCTGGACCAGCCCAATTCTCAGCCAATCTCCATAGGAGAGCTGCTCCAGCCCTCTCGGCATCCTCATGGCCTCCTCTGGACCTGCCCCAGCAGGTCCCTGTCCTCCTTGTGCTGAGGGGTCCAGAGCTGGACACAGCACTGCAGGTGAGTGAAGAGCAGAATCCCCTCTCTCGGCCTGCTGGCCACACTTCTGGTGATGCAGCCCAGGATGCCATCAGCCTTCTGGACTACAAGTGCACATTGTTGGCTCATCCATCAGTCCCCCAAGCCCTTTTCCTCAGAGCTTCTCCCCACCACATCACCCCAGTCCAGAGAGGACTATCCCTGTGGTCCAATATGCAGCACATCCTTAGCAGGGGAAGGTGCACCCAGACAAATTAAAATCATTAATTGCCTCAACTCCTAAACCCAACTCACATCTCTCACAACTTAACTCAGCTGCTGAATGTAACGTGTGTGCACTCACCCCTCACCGTTGCCTCAGGTTCCAGGGGGGCAAGAAGGAGGAGCTGATCGGCATCGCCTACAACCGGCTGATCCGGATGGACGCCGGCACCGGAGACGCCGTCAAAACCTGGCGCTTCAGCAACATGAAGCAGTGGAACGTGAACTGGGAGATTAAAATGGTGAGTGGGTGTTTTACAGCCTCAGCTGCTGGGAGGTGAGACAGATGCTGCTCTGGGAGGGGGGGTTACATTGGAAGTTGGCTTTTGAAATGTCAGGGTTTCACAGGAGTGGTGTCTAAAGCGGGGCCCATCTGGCTGCCGTCGTGTAATGGAGCTTTTTCCTCCTCCCTTTTCCACTCTCCGTGGAGATGTAGCAGAGATCCAGCAGAGATCCAGCAGAGAGCCAGCAGAGCTCATCCTGCCTGCTGGGAGAGTTGAGTGTGACCCTTAAAAAAAAGGAGAAAAATTAAAGTTAAACTCTTTCTTTAACTCAGCCAGGTACATGTTTAACACATGGTCTCTGAGCACCCTCTCAGAGGCAGCTAAAGAACAATCAAACCTCAGAATTGGTGCTCAGGATTTATCTAACCGGTACTGTGACCCTACCAGGCTTTAGCCCTCCTGGAATCGGTTGGGTTGGCAGCACAGTTGTGCCAAAACGAGCCCCCCTGACCCCATAAAGCATTTCTATGGTCACACCTCAACTTAGGGAACAGGAACAGACTCGCAGGGCAAGATGGGAAGCAATCCCAGCCCTCAACAGGTCTGTGCTCGGTCTCCTCTTGGAGCAAAGAGGATGTCACCACCCAGAGGTGCCACCACGCTGGGTGAAGGGAGAACAGAAGGTATAATGATAATTCAAATTAATATATAGATAAAATAGAAAATGTAATAAAAATTAAAGGATAAAAAAAGGTAGGGAAAGGTATTTCACAGAATCACAGGGGCTGGAAGGGTCCTCCAGAGCCCATCAGTCCAACCCCCTGCCCAAGCAGGGTCCCTGGGACAGGGCACACAGGTCGGTGTCCAGACGGGGCTGGAATCTCTCCAGAGAAGGAGACTCCACACCCCCTGGGCAGCCTGTCCCAGGGCTCCCTCACCCTCAGTTCTTCCCCAGATTGGGGGGGAACTCCCTGTGCTCCAACTTGAGCCCATCGCCTCTTGTCCTGTCCCCACAGACACTGAGCAGAGGCTGCCCATGGGCCCCTGTGTCCCACCCTTCAGCTATTGATCCCCACTGATCAGATCCCCTCTCAGTCTCTTCTCTCCAGGCTGAACAGCCCCAGCTCCCTCAGCCTTTCCTCCCAGGGGAGATGCTCCAGGCCCTTCAGCATCTCCATATCCCTCTGCTGGACTCTCTCCAGGAGATCCCTGTCTTTTTTATACCAGGGAGCCCAATATCTATGGGTTAGGTTTCCATATCTAACCATTTAAATAATAAGCTCTGCATCATAAAAACACAGAATAGCTCCAGTTGGAAGGGCCTTTAGGGATCATCGAGTCCAAATCATCATTTACATGGGAAAAGGGCTCTTGGGTTACCAGAAAAGGCTGATCAACCAGGAGGGAAGAGCTTTTCCTGGCTGGCTCCTTTGGGGAGGCACCAGGGACCCTGACCCGCTGTGGCTGCACCCCTAGGTGACGGTGGAGTTCGCGGATGACGTGCGGGTGTCGTTCATCTGCACAGAGGTGGATTGCAAAGTGGTTCACGAGTTCATCGGCGGGTACATCTTCCTGTCCACGCGCGCCAAGGACCAGAACGAGAGCTTGGACGAGGAGATGTTCTACAAACTGACCAGCGGCTGGGTCTGAGGCCCTCCCGCGCCACACCAAGAGGAACCCCATGGCCATAGTAATATTTAACTCCAAAACAAAAGCTGTCCTTTGAAATATGCTGCTTAATAAAGTAAGCTTGAAATGTATCTTTTTTTTTTTAAAGAAAAAAAATGACAATTTCTATTTTTTTTGCATTACCAGCCCAGTTAATCTGTGCACACTAACGAGCACTTCTCTTAATTTGCAATGACAAGACTGTATCCAGGCTGAGCTGGCCTTTTGATACAGAATCTGATGATGGGCAGAGCAGAATAAGAGTTGAACTGACTTAAACCAGCCAATTTTCCATGAGAACTCCAAGCCATCTTCTTGCAGAGCCTTAACCTATCTGAATGAAGTCTATTTATCATGTTTAATGCATGAGTGTTTTCTTTCTCCTTTTATTTTGTGGGTTTATTTTTAAAATACTCTGTACATTGACCCCCCTTTTTGGAAGCCATCCCTCCCATGAGTAGAATTACCCAACTCTCCTTCCACACTACCTGCACCAGGACTGCTACAGGTGCCTGACCTTGAAGAAGAGTCTCCCGTGGCCCCCAAGATGACCTCCTGTTAGTCTTAGAGCTGGGTTTATTTGTTAATTTGCCTTTTGATAATCATTTATATTGTGTTTTGGGGGGATTATTGGTTTTTTTTCTAATGTTATTTTATTTTTTACACCATGTTGTATTATGCCACTTGTAGTATTCACCAGCATAGTCACTGTTCTGCCTATGATATGCAAACGTTTTTCATTATGATATGAAGTAAAGGTCTATGAAGTACAGGTTTTTGTGTAACTAATGTAAAAAAAAACCCCAAAAACCGCCAAAAACCCCACAAATTTTATAAAATTGTACAGTTTTGTTTTTTTTTAACTAGTCTCACAAACCAGCTTGAATATCACATAGAGCCGGTATAGCAGCATTAATTATAACATGGCTGGAAGGGGGACAGGGATTAACCCAGAAAGAAAAGGGGAAAAACCACCCCCCCCCCAACCAAAAATACTTCATTTCAGTCCAGTACATTTTTTATCTAAGTTAAAGAGCATTTCAGAGCAGCGCTGCAAGTCCCCAGAGAGCTGATCCCTGGGGTTGGGACCTCCGTTTGTCAGCGTTACTGCTAACGAGGGGGCATCTCCTGCCCTGGCTGATGCTGAGGAATAACCAGTGCTGTGTTCCTGTAGTCTGTGGTTTCAAGACTATGTATAAATGCATTTTATTTTAAATAAAAGTCAAATCTTTTATTTAAGATTCAGCTGCTGCTCCAGGTGTTTGTGGTTCGGTTGCGCTATGGCAAAGTCCTGAGCAGATCCCGTAGGATAGAGCCACCGTGGGGATCCATCCCATTGCCTTATCCTGAGCTTTCCCAAAACAAAATGCTATCAAAATCCAAAGTCACACACAGGGATGGAGATGGAGAGTCCAAGGCAACAGCTTTGGCCCCACTCCCTTGCCAGGCAGATGGTGGGATGTGAGGAAGGATGATGCCCAGGACATGTGTGGTCAGTACCCTGCTGTTGCCTTAATTTGAAAGCTGCTGGTGGGGCCGTGGGGGGTAAACCAGCCTCCACAGACTGGGCTGTGCTGTAGGTGAGAAGGAGGTGATGGATTTTTCCCATCACTGCTGCATTTCCACAGGGATCCTCTGTTTTTTCCCACCACGTGCCCTTGCCACAGGTCCCACCTTTGTGCCATGAAAGCAGGAGGAAGGGGTGGCCCACCAGTGCCGGGCGATCCCTCCTGCTCTGTGATCCCAAATGGACCAGGGCAGAGGTGTGCTTGCAACGTGCCAGGGATGCTCCCAACCCTGCCCCACGCCTGCAGGCTTGTTCTTTTGGGTGCTGGCAGCTCCCAGCTGCCCGACAAGTCCAGGCAGCCTGGGGAGACATGTGAACAGAGCAGCACGCACGCTCCTGGCAGGAGGCAGCGGGCTTGGGGCTGGCTGTGGGAGCGGGGGAGGCACGGCAATAAAAACGTGCCTGGCCTGGCATAGCACCAAGGCTGGCTGTGTGATGGGGATGGCTCACTGAGGAGCATTTACCTCCTATCCCACTGCCTGAGGTTCTGCAGGATGGGGAGGGGTGACGTGGAGAGGAAGATGTGTGTCCCCTCCCCGGCTCCCTCCGTCCCCAGCTGCCTCCACAGGGCTCTGCTGTGCTGAATCGGGGCCGATTTTGCAGCTGGAGGAGGTGATAAGGCAGGAAATGCTGAGCAGAAGAGGGGAGGAGGTCGGGGAAGGGGCATGGGAAGGCAGAGGCTGCTTTCAACTACAGCCCTTCCCTGCACAGTCCCCCCCTCCACCAAGGCCAGGAGCTGGGTGGGGAGCGGTGCAGGCGCTTGCTGGGGGCTCTGAGGTGATCCGACAGAGGAAAACTCCATCAGCTTCTCTGGGATGCCTTTCCTGTCTCCTTGGATGAAAAGATCAGAGAATCCCAGCCTGGTCTGGGTTGGGAGGGACCCCAGGGGTCCCAGAGCTCCAACCCCCTGCCACAGGCAGGGACACCAACCTCCAGCCCTGGAGCTACACAAGGTTGCCCAGGGCCCCAGCCAACCTGGCCTTGAACACCCCCAGGGATGGGGCACCCACCCCCTCTCTGGGCAGCCCCTTCCAGCCCCTCACCACTCTCTCTGTAGAGAACTTCCCCCTAATATCTCATCTCCCCCTTCCCTCCTCCAGCTTCACTCCAGCCCCCTTGTCCTGCCAGTCTCTGCCCTTTAACAAGCTGATTCCCCTCCTGTTCCTGGGGTCCCTTCAGGGACTGGGAGGCTGCAATGAGGTCCCCCCACAGCCTTCCCTTCCCTTCCCTTCCCTTCCCTTCCCTTCCTTTCCCTTCCCTTCCCTTCCCTTCCCTTCCCTTCCCTTCCCTTCCCTTCCCTTCCCTTCCCTTCCCTTCCCTTCCCTTCCCTTCCCTTCCCTTCCCTTCCCTTCCCTTCCCTTCCCTTCCCTTCCCTTCCCTTCCCTTCCCTTCCCTTCCCTTCCCTTCCCTTCCCTTCTCCAGGCTGAACAAGCCCAAAGGTGCAAATAAAAATGAGCTGGTGGAGCTGAGGGGGCAGGGAAATGGAAAAAAACCCTCCCAAATCTGCAGTTTACCTGAAGTCTGGAGAAACACCAGATAAATGGAGCAGGAAGCCGACCTCAGGCCCCGGGCTGGCCAGCAGAGGATGAGGGCAGCCTTGGCAAGCCGTGGCCGTGCAGTTCCTGGTTCCCTCAGCAGCAGAGGGAGATGTGGAGGTTTATTGTGCTGATGCAGTGAGATCTGGCTGTGGTTCACCCTGTGGGGTGAACAAGAAAGCAAACTGAATTAAAACCAAAAGCAAAACTAAGGAGAAACCAGCCTGTGGGTGTCCACAGGCCCCCCCAGGGTGACCCAGCCCTGGGGAGGAAGAACAGTATCCATCTGGTATCCCCAAACCAGTGGCTGCCACGGGTAAATAAAACAAAATCCCAAATTATCTCCAACTATTTTGATAACCACACGGTGGGGAGGGAAATTCAGGGCTGCCCAAAGCCCAGTTGAACCAAAATAAGCTGAAGATGGGATTACTCCAGCTTTACAACAGCGTGCAGGGCCAGGGGGGGTGGATGCTCCTCCCTTTGCTGACCCCACTCAAGGACCTTGGCTGGGGAAGGGGGGTGTTGCAAAGCAAAAAATAAATCATTTTGGTGAAAGGTGCTGATGGAAACCGGCTGCTGGGGAAGGGGGAGGAAGCCCTTGGCTGGAGGCACACAGGGGATTCACATGCTTGTCTGAGCAAGGTATCAGCTGGGACTCATGCAGCAGTTTTAAGCCCCGAGTAATTTAATACCATGAGGATGGGCAAGGCACAGAGAGGTTTGGAAGCAGGAATGGGGGGGTAGGGGGGAGGATTGGGACAAGGAATTGATGTCCAGAGCCATGGAAGCTTTACAAACAGTGGGAAAAGAAGTGTCTCCAAAACAGGCAGTGAGGGGTGGGGTGAGAGCTGCTGGGTCTGGGTATGGAGGCACGTCCTGTTACCCATGAATGGATGGGAAAAGGAGATTTGGGGAAGTTATTGGGGTTTTCTGGGGCATAAATAACATAAAAAAAACCCCTAAGCAGGGTGACTGCCTGTGACTGGGCCATGGAGCTGGTTTCTGGGGTGGGGGAAGGCTGTGTGCCCCCCATGGGATGGCCACCCCGGGCAGCGGGGGCTTCCTGTGGCAGGCAGGGGCTGAGGAAGGATCCTCTAATTAACCCCTCATCAAACCAAGCCAGAGGAGATACTTCAGCATCTCAGACCCACAGGAAGCACACTGGGGACTGTCCAGGGCTGGGAAGAGGCTCCTGGGTGGCCAGCACCTGCTTCCCAGGGCCGGCTGGGTGCACAGGCACCTCCTGAGCTCCCGGGGGGGTGAGCACCTTCCCCCACCTCATCCAGCCCCTCCAAGCCCCTCACTCGGCTCAGGGTCGGGGCCTGGAGCCCAGTGAGGCTGATGGGGTTGGGGGCATCTTTCAGCCTGACCTACCCTGAGTGAGCCAGGGGAGAGGGGTCTGGGTAACCCCGAGGGTGCTCAGGTCACCAGGGGTTTGCCCAGTGCTGAGCTGGGATGCAGGAAACCCACCACCCATCCCAAAGCCACAGAGAGACGTGGTGCAGCTGCAGAGAGCCCCCCTGCTGGGTGCACCTCTCACCCCTGGCACAGGACAGCACGTGGAAGAGTCGAAGCCCCCAGCACCAGCACGGACGGGGGGCAGGAGCAGCTTCACCATCAGGCTAATGAAACCCAGGCTGGCTGGTGCCAGCACACACAGCTCATGGAGAGGAGGGTTATTTCTTCTCTTTAAGTACCATAAAAGCACTGGGTGCTTTTATTCACAGCACCAAGGCCCTAAAGAGATGAAAGATCTGTAAATATTCAGCTGGATGTTACAGATTTCTTTGAAAAATGCAGCGTTTTCCCACTTGCATCTTTTCCCAAGAGCACCAGCACAGCCAGGCCTGACCAGCCTGACCTCACCCCTGCTCCCCTCCCCACTGGCATCCCAGCCTCCCCTGTGAAATCCCCTGCATCCTTCCAGCTGTTCCACATATTTCAGGCTTGAGTCTCCCCCCTCACCCCTCCCCAAAACTGCTCCTTTGGTTTCTCTTAAGCTCTCCAGTCTGGTTTTCATAACTGCAGAACACCAAACAGGGACTGTTCCCAGGGTGTTAGGGAGGCTGCAGGGTCTGTGATGCCCCCAGGGATGCAAACCTGGATCTTCCCTGTGTGAACTCACCTGGGGGACCTCTGTGGATGGCTGGGGTTGGGGGGAAGAGGATGAGAAACATCAGTTTATGGTGAGTTAAAAACCCCCAAACATTCCAAATCCACCCCAAAAAGTCTGCCAGGGGCTTATGTGGGTTTGATCAACATTTGATCTGACCCATGGAAGAGGTTTGCACTTCAGGGGAGGTAAAGGGGAGGAGATAAAGGGGAGGGGGGTGTCTGTCTTCTTAATTTACCTGACACAGGAGCATCAAAATATTCTCCTAGAGTCCAACCAACTTGGAAAAGCCAACCCCAGATTTCACAATGACTCAAACATTCAAGAACCAGTCACATCCCAAAATCACTGGGGAAGTTTTCCCTTTGATCCCAAAAAAACCCCAACCTGGAAACGGGGCTCCCCAGAGCTGTCAGGTCCTGGGGGAGCCACCGATCCCCAGCTGGTGGGAAGGGGGTTCCCACTCCCCCCACTCTGAGAAAGCCCCAGTCTGAGCACTCAAAGCATCGCCTCTGGGTTGGGGCTGGGTGGTTTTTTGGTCAGCAGCTGGGCAGCCCCTGATGAGCAAGCTGGGCTTTGACTTCCTGCCTGGGAAAGGGGGTGGAAAAGAAATGGGAGAGGATTTGGGTTAGAAATTTGACTCAGGTAGAGGGGTGTTTGACCTTCAAATGCACCACAGGTGCCAGATCCTGGAAGCAACCCTGAGAGCAGGGAATGGTGTGGGGGGAGCTGAGCAGCAGGGAGAGCACTGGGGGAGCACTTCTCACATTTTTCTTTCATACAAAGTTGCCAAAAAAACCAAAGACAAGACTTTAAGTGACCCAAAAGGTGAGCAGAGCCACCCTCCCAGCCCTGCAGCCACAGCACTCGCTGGAAATGACCTGGCCCTGGGCCCCGTGGTGCTCAGCCCCCTGTGCTCCCCCCGTGCCTGCAGACAAGCCCCCCCAGCTGTCTCCAATGTCCACACAGCCTGGGAATGAGCACATCTGGAACCAGCACCTCCCACACTGCCCTTCAAGCCTCCTGCAGCCCAGCCCAGCCCCTTAACTGCCGTTAATTAATCCAGAGAACAGAAATAGCCCAGCAGGATTTCCTGCCTCCACTCCCTCCCCTCCAACTGCACAAGGTAAGAGGAAGGAGGAGAAGCCTGTGAAGCAGAGTGAAGGGAAGATGCTACAGGGAGCCCATGGTCCCTGCATTATCGCCCTCCTTTCATCTGGGGGGCCACCCTCCCACCCCCCTTCCCATCCCAGGCATGCCAAACGCAGCTGTAAACCCACCCACAGCCCCCTCAAGACATGTTTGGCTTCATTGAATTCAGCTCATTAAATCCCTGGGAAGCAGCCAGGTGATGAGGATGCAGGGAGGGTGACACACACCGCGCTGCCCCCCTGGCTGCTCCACAGGAACGGGTCTGGGCACGGAGTGAGCTGGAATCTGAGGGGCAGGAACTGCAACTGGGGGGACAGGGGCGGCTGGGTCAGACTGGCCACGGTGATCTGTGGCTCTGTGGCCAAGCACACACCCCACTGCAGGCTGGGACATGGAGGTGGCCCTGGGACACCAGAGTGCGCATCACTCGCCGCAGCGGACGCACAGCGCTGGGTCCCACGGTGCACAAGGCTCCATCCGTGCCCAGGGAGCCTGAAGCAGCTCAGACCCAGCCCAGCTGCCCCTTTCCATCCCCCAGACCAATTGCCACTCACCAGTCTCTTCTCAGCCATCCCACCAGCGATTCTCCAAGGGACTCAGGGCACTCCCCTCTGTTATTAGGAGCTTCACTCCTCCCTGGCACCTCCTCGGGCACAGACGGGGTTGGGCCATGCAGCAGGTTCAAAACTGGTGAGGAAACCAAGGGAAACACGTCTCAGCACAGTGCTCTGATACACCCAGTGCTGAAACAGCCCCCCCAGTCCCACAGCTGGCTCTCACCCCCAATTTTTCTGGCTTCCTTGCTTGTTTTGTTCTCCAAAGCAGATATATCTACAGGCTGGTCAGAGATGGGAAGAGCTGGGAAGTGCCTCCTGTCTGATCCAGAACTTCTGGCCACCTCCAGCCAGGACCAACCCCACCAGAGCTGGCTTGGCTACAGTCCACCCACCTTCTGAGGGAGATTTGGGACTGCTCTCCCCACTCCTGGCTGCACCTCAGCATGAAGAGGCCAAGGATGGAGGATGCAAATAAACCCAGGGGTGGGAGGGAGGAAGGAAAGGGCAGCCCAGAGCCCAGCATGAACTGGATGAGGACCATCACCCCAGGCAGGGGTGGTGGAAGCACCGTGCAGGAGCAGCCCCTGTTTTCCCCTCCTGCACTCCCCAGGCCCCCACCTTCACTGACCAGCTCAGGCTCTCTCAGGCCCCACTCACTTCAGCCCTGCTGCTCTTCCCGTGGGACTCCTGCCCACACCAGGCTGGCTCTGGGCATGGGAATCAGCTGCTGGGTCTCTTTAAATTCTTTATAACCTTGGAAATGGGAGACCAAGGGGAGCATCAGCTTCTGTTTAACAACCACCCCCTGTCACTGCTTGCACAGCGCAGCCGAGGCAGAGGATAAAGCCTTTCCACCACGATGGATACACAGAGATCAAGCCTGCTGAGGGGCTCACCAGGCCATGTTGTCCTCTGCCTGGATTTGGGGTGTGCTCCTTCCCTGGCCCCACATGCCCCCAGCGTCCCAGGTGGCCATCTGGACCGAGGCAGAGCTCTGCCACAGGCTGCCAGCTTTCCCCTACCACTCAATTAAGCTGGAGCAGGTATTTAGCTCCTCATTAGCCATCCACAGGCAACCTTCAGGGAGCCAGAGCAGCCCCTCTCTTTCCTCTGGCACACAGATGGGGATTAAGCAGGCGCTGGGTCCTCAGGAAAACCCAGGTGCTGGGGGCTGGTTTCTGTGGCTCCTCTGCAGATGGTTCCCAGTGCTCAGGATTTATCCACCGGGGGCTGGACACAGCCTGAGCTAGGAGAGGTTAGAAACAACCAGAGAAGCCAGTCCCTGGGTATACTGAGGCTCGAAGTGCTTCCAGAACAGATCCTAAACCGTTTTCCTGTGGTGAGGATTTATTTGCTCTTGCTGCCTCGTGTCACCTGGGGAGAGGAGAGGGAGAGGAGAAAGGGAGAGGAGAAAGGGTATTTTCTCTCCTGACAGGCTCTGACATTTCCACCAAGCAAGGGCAGAGCTCCTTTCCCATCTTTCTGACTGTCCTGAATGTGCAGTTTCCCTGCCTTGTTCCAGCGCTGGCAAACACTGAGCAGCCTGAGACAGCCCTTTACGGGGTCACCTGGGGGGGGGTTGTGGGTTCTCTTGTTCCTCTGCAAGACAACAGACCACAGTGGGACCAGCAGAGAGGAGAAGAACGTCCGTGGATGTTCCACACGAGTGGAAATGTGTGATTTAAACCTTCCCCTTCTCTGCAGCAGCTGAACCCTGGCTTTGGAGGCAGCAGGGAAGTTTGGCTGCTGTGAATCCTCACGGGCCTTAATCACTTGACCTTTAAAAAGCCACCGGCTGGGACTCAGATGTCTGGAGGAGATGTGAGAGCTCATCAGTGGCCACGTGCCTTTTGCCAAGCCTTTGGTGAGGAGAGAAGCCTGTTTTGTGTGTGGGCTCTTGGGAGCCTTCACAAAGGGCTGATCCCTGATCCATTCCTTGCTGGGTACACTCATCCAGTCCTTCCCCACCAGCCACCTCTTCTTTAAAAGCCCTTGAGAACACCACCACCTCCTTCCAATTCCATTAACATCAGGGAAAAACCCTGATAATTTGGGTTAGACTCAGGCTGCTCCACAATCCACATGCAGGAAGGTTCCTGTCCTCAAGCTGAGATGACGTCTGCACCTGGACAGGACAGGACTCAGTCTGTAGATAGGACAGGGCTGGTTTCCAGGTTTCCAGGACTGGCAGAGGCATCCGTGCTGGGGCAGGGCAGGAGCTTTAACCAGACCAGAGGATCTGCTCCTCCTTAGGTCACGTTGGGCTGGAGGTCAGGAGCACTGAGGAGGCACCGTCCAGCTACTAAATCCCACGGGACGGGTGGACCTTCTGGGTCAGGATGTCCCTGCATGGCCAACGGCCAGAAACCGGGAGAACGAGTCTGGTAAAGCTTGGCCAAAGCCCGCAGTGCTCCCCTCCTGGAGCAGGCCCCCTGCTCCGAGCCCGCTGGGAGCGCTGGGCTGGCCCCGCGTGGTCACAGCCCTGGCATGGCTCGGAAACCCGCGACCCCGCACAGCTCACTTGCACAGAATGCAGATTTTCCCTCACATCCATCACATCTTTCCACCCAGGAAAAGGCACTGAACCCCCATCAGTCGCTTTTCATGTCCCCACACTCCCAGTTTCACCATTTAACCACTCAAAGCAGCGCTCCCCTGTCTCTTTCCGTGCACAGAAGGGAGGCCCAGCGTTCTTTTTCAGCATGGATGGGACCTCCCCATCCCTCTTAATCCCCCAAAAGAAAGGAAACAGGGAAATCACAGCCAGTTTGTGCCTTTCCCTTGCACTAAAAGGTTCATAGTCACACCGATTCACCCACGCAGCCCCCTGAACAAGCTTGGGGGGAGCATCATCCCCAGATTTTGGGTGTGCCTGAGCCCCAGGGAGGCTGCTGTGTGTCATCCGGTCACTCTGGACCCAAAGAAGTGAAAACTGAGTAATGTTGATTGTTTCCAGAGTAACAGAGTGATTCATTCTGAGGGTAAAAGGGGAAGAAACATGGAAAATGAAAATCATGTCTCAGAAGCACACTGTGTAATTACCTCGCTCAGCAGACCTGCTGCTCCGTGCTGCAGGGATGTTGACCTCAGCTATTTATAAAACAACCTCTTCAAGATCTTCTCCAAGTTGCTGTGGGGATTTGGGGGTTTAAAACTGAACAGGAAAAGATAAAACCACCCCTCAGTCGCGCTCCCTGCCAGCCTGGGAGGCTGAACACGGCCCGTCCCAGTATGGGACAACAGGTTTTACCCAGGGGGACTGACAGAGCCTCTGAAAACACCCCCAGAAGTGGCGATTGTTGGAGTGAGCGATGTTCTCGTGACGAGGGCTGCTGCCAGCTGCAGTTCCCCAGGAGAAAGAGGAACCTTTGCATGGTCCTTTCCCACCAGCCGTCCCCCCGCCCGCGCCGTGACCCTGTCCTGAGCTGTGCCCAGCTCTGGGGTGAAGCCAGCAGCCCCCCAGTCACCACACAGCTTCTCAGAGGGACCCCAGGGGCCAAACCTCAGCAAAACCACGGGGAAACCTGCTGAGAGCAGCCAGCAACTGCACCCACGAGCACGTCAGGACCTGGCGCTTCTGGGGAGCATCACACTGACCCCCACTCACCGCACGCGGTCTGGGCCTGGATTTTAACCTCATCCTCCAGAGGGGAGTGCCAGGGGCAGCCTCAGCAGCCTCAGCAGCCTCAGCAGCCACAGGAAGGGCGACTGGCTGGGAAACCCCTCTGAAGCTGCGAGGAGAAGGCACAGGGCTGAGGGGAAGGTGTGACCCAGCTGCCCCGGGCACAGGGCTCCCCACAGCCCCTGGCGCAGTCCTGTGTCCAGATTTGGGCCTCTCACGACAGGAAGGATGCTGAGATGCTGGAGCACATCCAGGGGAGAGTGATGAAGCTGGTGAAGGGTCTGGAGTACAAGTCCTCTGAGGAGCAGCTGAGGGAGCTGGGGCTTTTTAGTCTTGAGAAAAGGAGGCTGAGGGGAGACCTCATTGCTCCCTACAGCTACCTGCAAGGTGGCTGCAGAGATGTCAGGGTCAGTCTCTTCTCTCAGGTAAAAAATGATAGGATGAGAGGAAATGGCTTAAAATTGCCCAGGGGAGACTTAGATCAGGTATCAGGAAGAATTTCTGTACCGAAGGGGCTGTCAGGCACCGGGACAGGCTGCCCAGGGGGGTGGTGGGGTCCCCATCCCTGGGCGTGGGGACGGAGCGCGCGAGGACACGGCGCGGAGGGGGCGGGGCGGGGCCGGCCCGAGGGGTCTGTCCGCGCCCTGCGGCCCCGGGGGCAGCGGCCCCGCCCCCGGCCCGGCCACGCCCACAGCGCGGGACGCGCCGCAGCCCGGGCGCCGCTGAGGGGCAGCGGGGCCGCCCCCGCCCCGCCCCGCCCCGCCCCGCCGGGCCCCCCCTCCTCCCTGCGGCCCCGCGCCCGGGTGAAACGGGAGGGGGGGGTGAGGAGGGCGGCTCAGCGGGAGAGGCCGGGCCGGGCGCTCCGCCGAGCGGCGGCCGCCATCTTGGGCGGGCACCGAGGGCCGCGGCCTCTATGGGGGAGGGGCGTGGCCGCGCCGCCAGCCAGCCAATCCGCGCGGGGGGGCGGGGCTGCGCAGGTCGCGAGGCCGGCGGGGAGGCAGCCCGGAGTTCCGGGCGCGCGGGGCCGGGGCGGGGCAGCGACGGTTGGTGAGGGCGGGCGGTGATTGGCTGCGCTCGGGCGTGCGCGCGTGCCGGCCCCGCCCCCCTGCCACGTCCGTGCGGCGCCTGCGGCGGAGCCGGTGCGGGCGGCAGTGGGCGCCGCGGCCTCGGAGGCGGGTGAGTGCGGGAGAGGGGCCGCGCCGGGGGCAGCGCGGAGAGAGCCCCCTGGCGGGCCGGGTGTGCGGCGAGGGGACCCCGCGAGGGGCTGGGGGAGGGGCTGGGGACACCCCCCCCGGGGTGCCGGGTGCCGGGTGAGGGGTAACGGGACCCCCCGAGGGGCTGGGCGCGGGGCGGGGGACACCCCCCGGGGGGCTGGGTGAGGAGACCCCTCTGGGGGCTGCGTGAGGGGCTGGGGGCACCCCCAGCCCACCCCACCCCGAGGTGACGGGTGAGGACACAGCCACGGGGCTGGGCGCGGGGTGAGGGGACCCCCGAGGGGCTGCGTGAGGGGTGAGGAGATCCCCCGGGGGGCGGGATGAGGGGTGAGGGGACCCCCCCACACTCCCCTGGAGCGCTGGGTGTGGGGCGGGGGGACCCTCCCCAGGGGGGAGGCTGCGGGCGCCCGGCCGAGGGCCCGTCGCTCGCCCCTCGGGGCCGGCCGGGCAGCGGGGATCCCTCCCTGCGCTTCGCGGTGGGAAGGCCGGTGCCCCGCGGGAGCTGCCGCAGCTGCTCTGCCTCATGCCCCGTCCGCCCGGCTCTGTGAGCGGGTCGCGCTCCCAGCCCAGGAGACACGCGAGGCTCCGGAGCGCGTCCTGCTGCTGCTGCGCTGGGCGCAGCCCGGAGCCCCCCGGGCTGCTGCTGCCCGGCACCGGGACAGGTTGTGTCCCGCCTGTGCTGGGTCTGAGTCTCCCCGAGCACTCGGTTTATCCCGTGCAGGATGCTCCTCGGTCGCTGCCGCGGGTGCTGTAGAGGCTGCGTGGCCGAGCAGGGCAGGAGCAGCACTGCAGTGAGCGAGGTCTGGGAAGAGATGCCAAAGTCTTCCTGGAACCAGGGAGGCTTCACACTTGCTTGGCAGTGACATCAGTGACAGTGGCACTGGGCTCAGCATCCTTTGAGTGCATCATCTGACTGCTTGAGCTCAGGTCTGGGACTTGAGAAACCTGGGTTTCCCTTCTGGCTCCCCCTCTATGGAAAGGTTGTTCCTGGTGCTTTGCTTTCCCCACCGTCTCATTGTGCAGTTCCCACAGAATGAGTCTGTGTCATCATGCAGGTGCTCTAACAGCTTGTTAACACTTAACAGGACTGAGGTGAGAACAGGGGATCCAAGGACCAGTGTGTGCCAGCAGGTGGCATGACAAAGGGTTCTGTGGGTGGCTGGGCTTGGGTTCCCATTGGGTCTCCAGAGCCACCTCCTGCTTTGAGGCAGGACCCTCCACAGCCAGCACGCTCTGTGCTCCCTCTGGGCAGCGTGACAGGGCTGTGAGAGCTCTCACCTTGCAAACCGTACACCCCAAAGCCAGTCTTCTTTCTGCTGTTTGTCCTGCCCATCGGTGTCTGACTACCACGTCCTTCATGGTGGGGTTAATGTGGGGATGTAGAGAGAGCTCAGTCTGAGGAGGAGCTCCCATAATGTGCCCAGTTACACCAGAAGCCTGAGCAGGTGCTCCACAGGTGACACGGTAAGGACCTGCCTTCCCACCTCTGGGCATCCCCTTTGCCTCCTCCCATCCCGGATTCTGAAAGGACACGATTCCCAGATCCCTCTTTAACCATTAACAGGCGCCTGTGTCACCCTGGCAGTGTCTGCACTTTGCACCGGGCGGCAGGAGGCTTGGGAAATACTCTGAGTAAATCTGACGGCAGGAGGAGGGCAGCACAGGCCGTCAGCACGGCGAGCAGGGTCAGCTGTGGTGTCGTACACGGGATGTCCTGTCTCTTGGCTGGGAGCACAGGATCACAGGGGCTGGGAGGGACCCCAGAGCCCATCAGCCCAGCCCCCTGCCCAAGCAGGGTCCCTGGGACAGGGCACACAGGTCGGTGTCCAGACGGGGCTGGAATCTCTCCAGAGAAGGAGACTCCACACCCCCTGGGCAGCCTGTCCCAGGGCTCCCTCACCCTCACTGGGAAGAAGTTCTTCCCCACATTGGGGGGGGAACTCCCTGTGCTCCAGCTTGAGCCCATCGCCCCTTGTCCTGTCCCCACAGACACTGAGCAGAGGCTGCCCATGGCCCCCTGTGTCCCACCCTTCAGCTATTGATCCCCATTGATCAGATCACCTCTCAGTCTCTTCTCTCCAGGCTGAACAGCCCCAGGTCCCTCAGCCTTTCCTCACAAGGGAGATGCTCCAGGCCCTTAATTATCTCCATATCCCTCCTCTGGACTCTCTCCAGGAGATCCCTGGCTTTTTTATCCCAGGGAGCCCAGCACTGGACACAGTTTACTGAGCCTAGGGGAGATCCTTAGCATTAGTTCCATTCAGTCCTGACAGGAATAGAACAGGGTTTTTTCTGACCAGCCCCATCACGTAAAGGCTGCCCAGGGGGTGTGGAGTCTCCTTCTCTGGAGAGATTCCAGCCCCATCTGGACACCGACCTGTGTGCCCTGTCCCAGGGACCCTGCTTGGGCAGGGGGTTGGGCTGATGGGCTCTGGGGGTCCCTTCCAACCCCTACAGCTCTGTGACTCTGTGAACAGTGTTTTAGGGAGGTTTCTTTGGGAGTGTGAGATGCTTTCCTTTTCAGAGGGCTACAGGGGTTAAATATCCTCATCAGCATCTTCCCCGTGGTTTGGGCTCTGTTGTTGGGGTTTTCCCATCAAACACAAGTGCCCCAGGTGCTGCCTTCAGGGGACACACAGGGGGTGTCAGGGTGTGCTCTCTGCTTAACCCAGCGCCTGCGCCGCTGAGGCCTGAGCAGCTTCACTCACAGGTGAACCCAGCAGCCGTTCTGGTTCCGTTCCCCTTTCCCTACAGCCCTGAGGACCAGGGGAAATACTGTAATGATAACCAGTGTCCCCCATTCCTGTGCTCCCTACCAGAGCGCCCGTTGCAGCCATGATGCCCGTTGCAGCCGTGATGCCGGACGACACACCGATGTTTGACCCGAGTATCCTGCATGAACTTGACTGGAGCGAGAACACCGCGACGTTCTCCCCCGCCATCTCTCCTCTGGATCCAGGAGACGGGCTGGTTTTAAGACCCCTCTGCACAGCCGATGTCAATCGAGGTATCGTCACCCACAGCGGCTGGGCGCTGAGCTACATGTCCTGCTGCAGCAGCTCTCAGTAGAAGAGAGGGGCTTGTTTTGTCTGATTGGGGTTATTTTTATCAGTAAGGAATGGGAACACTTGGCAAAGTCAAGTCTTCCAAATAATCCACAGCCTCAGAGAGAGGAGTACAGCTGTTCCTACTGTTCCCTTTGGTATCATTGTGAACCAGCTTCTTATTCTCTGAGTGTGGAGATGTGTTCAGTTCTGTAACTTGGACAAGAAGGTTGTTCTGAACATCCACTCCCCATGAGCAGCAGTGGCTCCTGCAGCTGGGAAGGGCGATGGGATCCTGGGCTCCATCAGCAGAGGGGTGGCAGCAGGGACAGGGAGGGGATTGTCCCTCTCTGCTCTGCCCTCCCCAGCTGGAGTCCTGTGTCCAGAGCTGGGGCCCAACACAAGGGAGATGTGGGGCTGTTGGAGAGGGGTCAGAGGAGCCACGGGGATGCTCAGAGGGCTGGAGCAGCTCCCCTAGGGAGAGAGGCTGAGGGAGCTGGGCTGGGTCAGCCTGGAGAAGAGAAGGCTGTGGGGGGACCTCACTGCAGCCTCCCTGTCCCTGAAGGGAGCAGAGGAACAGGAGGGGAATCAGCTTGTTAAAGGGCAGAGACTGGCAGGACAAGGGGGATGGAGTGAAGCTGGAGGAGGGAAGGGGGAGATGAGATATTAGGGGGAAGTTCTGTACAGAGAGAGTGGTGAGGGGCTGGAAGGGGCTGCCCAGAGAGGGGGTGGGTGCCCCATCCCTGGGGGTGTCCAAGGCCAGGTTGGCTGGGGCCCTGGGCAACCTTGTGTAGCTCCAGGGCTGGAGGTTGGTGTCCCTGCCTGTGGCAGGGGGTTGGAGCTCTGGGACCCTTGGGGTCCCTCCCAACGCAGACCAGTCTGGGATTCTATGATCCAGCTTAATATCACATAACTTCAGGCATCTACTTTCCTTGCTTGAATGTGAACACCTGTACTCGAGCTGCAGTTTGCTGCTGAAGCATTGGCTGAGCCTTCAGCATCGCTCAAGGCAGGAGTTATAAGATTAGAGTCTGGCTCTGTGCTGTGCAGGCTTTTACACACAGCTGAATTGGAAGGCACCATGGGGATGTTCACTCTCCAAAGGGCTGTGCAGTGTTGTTCTGTGCTGTTTGTGTGGCTCTGTCCCTCACTGAAGGTTGTTTCCCTCTCTCCTTGCTATTAAAACAGGTTTTTTTAAGGTTCTGGGTCAGCTGACAGAGACTGGAGTTGCAAGCCCAGAGCAGTTTATCAGTGAGTATATCATGAATTCTTGGCATTTCCATGGAGGTTGCTGGGAACCAGAGGATGCTCATGGGAAAGCTGCCTGGGCGTGAGGCTCCTGACTGCCCGATGCCAGAGGGATTTGTTAGCTCAGCTCCAGAGGCAGCCTTTGGCACTGGCTCTGGTTGCAGCTGTCCCAAAGGGCTTCTTGGCTGGGACAGGCTTAAATCATATACCTGCTTTTGAGATGGAGCTTTAGGTACCTGGCAGGCAGGACTGTGGGGTGATGGTTTGTTGTGGCTGAGGTGCTGCAGCACCAGTAGTGAGGCAGGAGTTTGCCTTTGATCACAGCTCAGCAGCGTCCTGAGCTTCACTGGCTGGACTGAGATGTAAGGAGACTTAGCGGTGCTGCCACTTTGATCTGCAGAGACCCTGGGGAAGGAGAGTGCTTTTGGCAGCTGAGGAAAACCCATTTGTTTAATTTCAGCTTTATTTTCTGGTTCTGTCTGGTTAGTCTGAGTCTTTCCAAGCACATCTGCCTTATGATCCTGAACCCTGCAGCGATCTGCAGGCAGAATCTATCACACGTGGTAGACTTGATGGTGATTTAATCTGAGATTAACAGCTACTGTTCTGCTCTGTCTGCTCCCACAGAAAGCTTTGAGCACATGAAGAGATCTGGAGATTACTATGTTACTGTTGTAGAAGACACAAATCTTGGACAGATTGTTGCTACAGCAACGCTGGTGATAGAACATAAGTTCACTCACTCCTGTGCAAAGGTATATTCTCTCATGGAAGCTGTAAAGTGAGGAGAAAGATCCTGCCCCTGACTCCCTGCACGTTATTTTTATGGTGTTACTGTGTGATGAAGAACCTTCTGAGTCAGTCACTTTAAAAATATCTCCCATCCTTGTATGCTCAGCTCAGTAGTAAAAGGAAGATTGGCTTTTCTTAAGGAAAAAGAGGGATTTGGTATCTCCTGTTCTCCCTCCCAGTGAGCTTTTGAACTTGTCAGGCTTGGTTCTGACAGAGCAGATGGCCAAGGATCTTGCTGCTGTGGAGTCCCAGCTAGACATGTGGAAACAGGGAGCTGGAGAGACACAAATCTGGAGTATTCTGGAGTATTGTATCCAGTTTCTGGAGTGTTGTGTCCAGTTCTGGGCTCCCTGGGATCAAACAGCCAGGGATCTCCTGGAGAGAGTCCAGAGGAGGGACAGAGATGCTGAAGGGCCTGGAGCATCTCCCCTGTGAGGAAAGGCTGAGTGGGCTGGGGCTGTTCAGCCTGGAGAAAAGAGCCTGAGAGGGGATCTGATCAATGGGGATCAATAGCTGAAGGGTGGGACCCAGGGGCCATGGGCAGCCTTGGTGGGAAAAGGCTTTGGTGGGACTGCAGCTCCTGTGGGTGCTGGAGGGTCAGAGCAGGAAGCCCACGTGTGATGTGTGCGCAGCGGGGGGATGGACACAGCCCCGTTCCGTGGGACTAACGCTCGCCTGTGCTCTGCAGAGGGGGAGGATAGAAGACGTCGTGGTGAGCGGGGAGTGCAGAGGGAGGCAGCTTGGCAAACTGTAAGTATTTCGACTCTGGGCAGAGCAGCCAGCTCACCCTGGGGGTGTCTGTCCCTCCACCTCACCACGCTGATGGGTGCCAGCGAAGAAGCCATGAAGGTGGCTCAGCAGAGCCTGGAGAGCTGGGGTTTAGCTCAGGGCAGGTCCTCCCCAGCCCACCAGGCTAAAAGAATTTAGCCCAAAGGCATCACTAGCTGGCAGAGCACAAGCTGAGGTTCTGGGACCAGTACTATAAGCTATCCTGTCAGGCAGAGAAGGACCTGGGGGTGCTGGGTGACTGCAGGCTGAACAGGAGCCAGCAGTGTGCCCGGGTGGCCAAGGGCATCCTGGCTTGTGTCACAAATAGTGTGGCCAGTAGATCTGGGGAGGGGATTGTGCCCCTGGGCTGGGCACTGGTGAGGCTGCACCTCAAGTGCTGGGTCCAGTTCTGGGCCCCTCACTACAAGAAGGACATTGAGGTCCTGGAGTGTGTCCAGAGAAGGGCAACCAGGCTGGGGAAGGGGCTGGAGGGCAAATTCTCTGAGGAGCAGCTGAGGGAGCTGGGGGTGTTCAGCCTGGAGAAGAGGAGGCTGAGGGGAGACCTTCTCCCCACCTCCCCTGCCCTGCCAGGAGGGTGCAGAGAGGTGGGCGATGGTCTCTGCAGCCAGGGGACAGGAGATGGGACAAGGGGCAATGGGCTCAACTGCCCCAGGGCAGGGTCAGCTCAGCTGGGAGGGCAAAGTTCTTCCCTGGCAGAGCTGTCAGGGCCTGGCACAGGCTGCCCAGGGAGGGGGCTGAGTCCCCAGCCCTGGGTGTGTTTAACAGAGGGGAGATGAGGTGCTCAGGGATCTGGGTCAGCACAGGACAGGGACGGTTGGACTGGATGAGCTTAAAGGGCTTTTCCAGCCTGGGGACTCTGTGATCCTGAGGCATGAAGGAAAATGCAGAGTGCCCTGACACTCAGTGCTGTAGGTCTGATAACTTTAGCTAATTAAATGCTGATTGACCCAATGTTTGGGTTTCATTTCTCTCTTTCAGACTCACATCCACACTGACATTGCTGAGTAAGAGACTGAACTGTTACAAAATTACTCTTGAGTGTCTGCCAAAAAACGTGGATTTCTATAAGAAGTTTGGCTATTCAGTGTCTGAAGAGAACTACATGTTTCAACGGTTCTTTAATTAGAACCTTCTAGTAATTATTTTTCCTTATTTTTTTTAAAAAAAGACTGTTGGTGGAGGAGCTTGTGCTGCAGACATTCTCTTCGTGGAAAATTTCTATAGTTTATTGCTGCAAATGTAATGATCCCTATAAATAACAGACATCAAATGTGTAAATCCTGAAAGAAGAAAAAATAATTACTGACATTTTAGAAGGGTCCTTTGGGTTAGGAAATCAGGGCTTGGAACTAATTTTTACTACTGTTCAGTGTAAGTGAAGCTTTTTTTTTGTTCTAGCTGAGTTGCAAAGGACTCTGAAAGGGATGGTTTTTAACCAAAGGTATATATTTTTATCTCAAATTTTTTCTTGCATTGTATTTTTCTAAAGGTTTGTGCTTCTTTCCTGGGCAGCTGAAGTACAGCTCATGGGATTGTGCTCCTGTGTGGACTGGACTGAAGGATCATGTAGCTTGGGGGGGGGGATGCTGCTTCTTGTGTGGGATTAGTGATACAGAACAAGTGCTTGTTCTGTTCTTCCCCCAAAACCTCACTGTCAATGTGCCTAAAATTTTACAGGCACTGTTTTCCTCAGTGGAATTTGCTACTCCTGAGAGCAGGGGGAATCCTGAGGGGCTGTGCTGAAGCTGCTGGTCTGTGTCTGGAAGGGGGTGTGTGCTTCTTACTGCAGGGGTCCTGCACTTTAGCTGATAACTTAGTTGGTTTTCAGGATAATTAACTTGTTTTCTATAAAATAACCTGATGGTTTGCAAGAGGGCAAAGGTACCTGGGAAACTGGAATGTCTGACAGAACACAGCCTGGCTTCAGCAGGGCTCTGGCTAGCTGCAGGGGGAAGGGGAGGGGGAGTTGGCAGAGATGCATTCAGCTTCCAGCCCCCAGCAGGCCATGGGTTTGCTGGCAATGGCACAGCACTGGCAGAGAACCCCCAGACTGGGATTCCCTGACCCCCTCTCCTGCTGCTGTGGAGCATCCCCCTCTCTTGCTGGAGGATCAGATAAATGATTTTAGCACTTTTGCTGGTGGCAGCAAGCAAACAGCATACAAAGCCCTGAGTTCAACAGTAGCAGTTTGTGTGAAGGGTGACAAAGGGTGACAAACCCTGGGGCTGTGAAAGGGGCATTATGACTGTGAAGGTTCCCACAGAACAGCCAGTCCTGTCTGTGAACAGTTAGGCCTCACAACATGTTCTTTTGTTGCAGTGTGGAGAGCTACTTTGAGCTGAGGTGGGGGTTCTGTTTAAGGTTCCTGATGGTACTCCACTCAATATAGTGTTTCCTTGGTGATGTCTGGTTTATTTATTGATTATTTTTTTAAAAAAATCTTTGTTTAAGCTGAATAAATGAAGACTGCCACATGGGTCTGGTCTGGGTAGTGCTGTGTGCCTGTTCGGCTGCAAGTCCCTCATCTGGCCTGTCCTAGCCCAGAAAGAACATGGAGATGAGAGATCCATGTCCTGGGGAGCGTGGCTGCTGTCCAGTCGTTTCACTGTGGTGGTGGAGCCTTTGCCTGGAGACACAAACCCCAGAGGCTGGTATGCAAACAGACACAAGCCCAGGGCTGCCACCACCCCTGAGAAAACGTGGCTGAGAGCCAGGCTGAGGTTTCAAACTGCCTTGTGTCACTGCATTTAGTCTGAGACACCCCTTCTTAGGCTTGAACCCCACTGCTGAGCTGGCTGTGTAAGTCAGCCTTGTTTTATGCTGGCACAAATGACCAAGGTGGATTTTTCCTGCCTTTCAGAGTTTTAATTCATTCTGACTCTCCACTATGTTAAGGTGGCTATTTGGATTCCAAGCTACCTCCACCACCTACCTAGCTCCAGGCCCTCGTTAAGAGTTAATGAAACGATTAGTACAAGTGAAGAGCAGGTGCCTGTACCCAGCTGAGATCACTGGAAAACAAATGAATTGGGGTGAAAGCTTGGGGTTGTGGCTGCATGACAATGCCTCTGCTGGGCCCAATCCAGCTCCTCAGCATCCCTTTAGCTTTGAAGAGCTCTTTGCTCTGTGCCAGGGGTGACATTCCCAACCAGGGCAGCCTCTGGTTAGAGGAGAGGTGCTGGCACCTGCTGTGTCACACCTGCTTATTCCTGGTATTTTACATGAGGAACAGGCAGAAACTGGCCTGTTCCCAGCAGAGGTGGTGGAAGCATCAATGCACCCAGGTACTAAACTCACTCTATACCCTGGAGGCAGATGACACAGAGCTGACAGTGGACTGGGTTCAGTGGAAGAGCACCCAGTACACAGGGCTGGGGATCCTGAACTGTGCCAGGAAAGTGCCCCAAACACCACCCATGTCTGTCAAATGCTGTTCAAACACATTACTCTGTTAACTGATCCATGGCTCAGCAGCAAAGTCCCACCTCCTGTAACTACCAGCTTCTCCTGAGGTTTAAGATTACCTGTGGGATCTCTCACAGAATCACAAGGTTGGAAAAGACCATCAAGTCCAACCATTCCCCTCCTATGCTAAACCATATTCCGTGTATCCCCAGCTCCTTCCTTCTCTTTCAGCACCTTCACTTCATGTGATGGATCACTGAGCATCTGGGGACTCCAGCTTTGTGTCTGCACCCAGAGAAGGAAGAAATTCTTAGGGCACAGAGGGAGGTCCTGCTGCCAAACCTTTGGTTTGAGCCCAGAAAGCAAGCAGTAATTCAAAGTGTTGAGGTGTCAACAAGGTTTACATAAAAGACTTAATAGATATAAAAGGCAAACTAATCTCAGCATCCCTTAGGATCTGAAAGGCTGCTATCTGCAAGGCAGCAGGCAGACAGACCGGAAGGGCTGTGGAGGGCAACAGCAGGGAGTAACCACATGAAAAAGAAGAGATTGGTGGAAAATCCTTAGTCATGAAGCTTGTTGGTTTGTGAAACAGCATCCCCAGGGAAGCACCAGGGCCCCAGTGAGGTAACAGAACCAGACTACACATGAATAAGCCTCTCTGGCAGGGTATAGCTGGATGAATCAGTAGTGTTCCTTCATCCGTGTCTCATCCCTACCCCTTCCCCAGGGAGCCAAAACAGAGAGGAATTTTATGCAGAAGATCTGGTTCCCATCCCTGTGTGATCACAGGCTTGGAGCTGCCAGCTTCTGGTGAGGGGCAGGAGTGAGAGATCCACAAACCCCACTGCAGCCACAGGGCAAGCCACGAGGCAGTGGTGAGACATCCAAGAGCCTCTCGAGCCACCAGCCCCCAAGCATGCTTCAGAAGAGTCAGGTAATGGCACATAATGAACCTGGCAAGTGCAGAACCCGTGCTGCACACCCAGCCAGTCAGCTCAACACCAACAGCTCCTAAGGAGGTCACACCACCACTTCCTCTTCTCAAGCTGAAAGGTTCCTCACTGAGGCACTTGAGCTCCACCAAAGCTGTGAACCTGCCCTACCCACAGCACTCCAGGGCTCTCACATTCCACCCTGGAGATGGTTATTCAGCTACACCACCTCAGCCAGCTGACCTGGCTCAACCCAAAGCCCTGGCTTACTGTGGGAGGATTTCCTCCTCAGGTGTCACCAACATCTGCTCAAACCAGAATCTGCAAACTGCTTGTAAGAGCCTTGACACAGGCCAGGAGCTCAGAGCTGCTCTGGAGGCTGTGTCCCTCAGCAAGGCTTCTGAGGAGCTGCAAGACAAGGCAGAGGGGCAGCAAGTCACAGTAAACGTGCCTCAAATATGCTGAGCAAGGCAGAACTCCTGCAAAGTAACCAAGCTGCTGGAGGCTCCTCCAGCACAAGGCAGCATCAGAGGAGACCCTCACAGTACAAAGTGGCTGCACTGCTGGGATTTTGAGCCTTCAAAGACACCTGCCCTCAGCAGACTGCTCACCCTGAGCCTGCTGGAGGATGCTGGCTGTTCACACGCGGCACTATCAGAGCACGGGGGGCAGCTGGATGCCCCAGTCCCCACAGGGCTTCTATTAATTCAACTCTGGAGCCCACCCAGTCCTGTTACGAGTCAGTCTGACTCCAAACTCAGATTTCCCAAACACAGCAGTCTTTCCTAACAGCTCTGGCACCTGCCCAGCCACCACAGCACTCCCAAGGAGTCATCCTTCCCTCTGTCTTTACGCACAGACCCCCTGGCAAACAGAACCCGGCGGTGCAGAACAGCAGCTGCTCTTGCACAACCAGTGTTTGTCACCAGCTGCTCAGCAGGGGAAGAGTCACACCTGCATGAACCACCTCGGTGATTCCCAGTTTGAAATCCTCCACGCACTGGTAACATGCACCAGCTGACTCCAGTGCTTCAGAGATGAGGGGGTGGATCCCTCCTGGTCTTGTCACCGTCACCACTGGTGCTTTGGGCCTCAAAGTGATGCCACTTTGGTTTCACAGGGAGAACTACTCCTGCACCAGCAATCTGGAGAGGCTCTATTCCAGTAGACAGACATGCCATGCCAGCTCAGCCAACTGAAATGAACCTGGAAGTAATTAAACCAGCAGCTGTTTAATGCTAGCTGAAAGACCCTGGTCTCTGTCTGTGGAAATTTGGTAGCTGTCACCTGAATTAAATTAGCACATGACTATTTTATTAAGCAATTAATCAGTACTCTGCTGAAGCTGAACTTGCATAAAACAAGTAGCCATTTTTAGAACAGTATTTTGTCTCAAATTGGTCTCAGTGTCAAATAATTCAGTATATAATGAGGTTTTCTAACAACTTGGAGAGCTAAATACTGATTAGATCACCGCTGTCCCTCAACTGCAAGTAGTACTGCCCAGAGCAGCTCAGAAAGCACCTTTCTGCAGGCACTGACCATAAGATGTACTGAGAACAAGGTGAGTTTTAGCAAATTTTTCTTTACTAAAGTCTCTTGTTATAAATTACACAAATAACTTTATAAACAAATCCCCCCCTTTGCATTTTGTTTAAAGTAATAACTTTATATCATACAAATAAAGAAATTTCAAGTATGAAAAGTGCATTATTGCAATAATACCTCTTTTGCAAGTCCAAAAAATCTTGGTTTAGAATAAAACTGTAAAGTGTAAAAAAGGAGTAAAACAATCAGTGCCATCTATTCATTCAAGAAGTCCAACATCTTAAAAATGATGCTTAGTGTGTTGCAGAGGCAGATTTACATCTGAAAGCAACATGTAATTGAAAAGAAGCTATGTGTGTGTTCATCACTTCATGTTATTGACTTTTTCCCTAGTTTTCTTCACCTTTCTTGGCAGGAATTCACAACTCAAACAGTGCTTGTCCTCAGGTTATCACCTGTTCTGGGCTGCTGCCACTTGCATGGTTCCAAGCTCTTCATCCTCTTCATGCATTCGCTTTAAACTGCCTGGAAAACCAAACAAAAGGCAAGAGGAAGGAGGATCCAGTGGAAGACATCAGCTGCAGCAGCACACAGCTCCAAGGAGGAATACAGGGAAGTTGCTGTTGTCTTCCTGTGGGGAATCTCCCCTCTGAAGACACTCAGCCAGATGCTGACAGCACTTTTCTTCCATGTGGAGAAGTGTGAGGGAAGAAAAGTTTCCTGAATTCCACCTGTTTTTGCAGTCCCTTTACCTGTCCCCCCCCAAACTCCATTTCCACTGACCTCTAGCCAGGGCTGCTAAACCTCAACATGACTACAGTAAGATTATTTTAGATGCCCTTGTTATCTGTTTATAGACACAGCAAAACTTCTTTGTTTGGATTTTTTTTTAGAACAACTGCTTTAATCTTAAGGGCAGCAATCATGTAATGAGCACTGGCTGCTTTCAGCCTGTCCCTCTCGATTCCTCTAGGGAACTGGAGAGGATTTTGAAGGACAAGGAGAGGCAGGGTCCTTCTCCAGTACTTCAGGGAAGCACAAACAGCACAGGAACAGCTCAACCACAGGAGAACAGAGTATTTAAGTGCTGCATGCTGAAGTCTGAGCACAGATTACACACCAAGTGCAGCCACCCCCTGGGATTCACTGCTGCTGGGGGTCTGCAGAAGTCACCTCAAGAGAGCAGGTAAGATAGGCAGCACCACACACAACAGGAGAGGCTTCTGACCTGTAGTACCAGGGGGAACTGAGAGGGATCTCTCCAGCTGCAGTGGTGACATCATCTGGATGGTTAGTTTTGCTAGATAGATGGCTTCATATTCCTGAAAAAGTTTAACAATACACAGTTAAATGTTAGTCTGGCACAACACTTTGTAAGGATGAGAACTGACCCAGGGAGTTCACTAGGACAGACTAGGGAGCATCCTGGTCACCACAGAGAGAGTGTGAGGGGCTGTAACAGGCTGCCCAGAGAGGGGGTGGGTGCCCCATCCCTCGGGGTGTTCAAGGCCAGGTTGGATGGGGCCCTGGGCAACCTTGTGTAGCTCCAGGGCTGGAGGTTGGTGTCCCTGCCTGTGGCAGGGGGTTGGAGCTCTGGGACCCTTGGGGTCCCTCCCAGCCCAGCCCAGGCTGGGATTCTGTGATTCTATAATAAGGCAGAGATTTGAGAGCTCTTGGTTGCTTTGACATAAACAATAAAACCTGTCAGGAAGACAGAGCAAAAGATGATGACAAGAAACTGCTTGAAGAGAGTAAACTTGCATTTATAAAAAGGGCTGTGAGTACATTCAGAGAACTCTCTGCTGCTCCCAGAAGGCAATTCAGACTAGAAACAAGCCAAACTTGGAAGATAGTAGCTTCAGAGATTTCTTACAAGGACAAATCATACACAGCTTTGAAGTTGCCTGTCACACTTCCAGCACTACACAGGAGTTACTTTAAAATAAATAACAAAAAACCCCTCTCAAACTCAGGATAGATTCAACCACCTTGCTGCCAGCCAGTTAAGGAACAGCAGGGACGCTGCAAATCTCTTTCAGCCCACTGTGCTGATGTTTGCCCATCATTATCACAGAACCACCAGGCTGGAAAAGCCCTTTAAGTTCATCCAGTCCAACCATCCCTGTCCTGTGCTAAACCAGCTCCCTGAGCACCTCATCTCCCCTCTGTTAAACACACCCAGGGCTGGGGACTCAGCCCCTCCCTGGGCAGCCTGTGCCAGGCCCTGACAACTCTGCCAGGGAAGAACTTTCCCCTCCCATCTGCTCTGCCCCTGCCCTGGGGCAGCTTGAGCCCAGTGCCCCTTGTCCCATCTCCTGTCCCCTGGCTGCAGAGACCATCGCCCACCTCTCTGCACCCTCCTGGCAGGGCAGGGGAGGTGGGGAGAAGGTCTCCCCTCAGCCTCCTCTTCTCCAGGCTGAACACCCCCAGCTCCCTCAGCTGCTCCTCAGAGGATTTGCCCTCCAGTCTGATTATTCACCCATCAGACTCCTGCTATCTGATGCAGAAACATCACCAGACCACTGTCTGCTGTTTCAGACTTGTGAACATCATCACCTACAAATGCAAACATCAGGCAGCACCACTGGTGTGTGCCACAATCCTTACTCTGCAGCTTCTTTAGCCACCAATTAAGCTGTTTCAGAGCCTCTTAATCAGGATTCACATTTTCTTCTCCATTTCTGGATTCACTTTGTCTAATGCTTAAGTCTAATAACTGGGGTACCCACTCATCTTCCTCTCAAGCTCTGCTGTGGCTTCTGACATTTATTTGAAGTATGCTTCTACAGCAGATGTTAAGCTTAAGTAGAAATGGCTGTTCTGCATGAAAATTGCTCAAAGAGCTTCTGAGTTATGACCAGAAAAAAAGAAAAGTCACCTGAAGTTGATGGACAAATCCAGCATTAGGATTAATACAGAATCTTCTTTCTTGAACATAAGTAAATGCATCCCTTAAGGAGAGGGGAGAGAAAATACTTCAGTGCAAAACAGACTGGGACAAAAGCCTCTGTGGTTTCAGGAGCCTTTCACCCTATTTTCAGTTCTTTGGAAAGGCACCACCTCTCAGTGCTCCTCAGAACCAGGCTGTGTAGCTAAAACTCTGGGTACAACAGGAGGCAGCAGTTGTAACACACAATTTGCCCACTCCCACAGCTGGCTGTCCTGTTCTAACCACACTGCTTAGAGCAGCTGGTACCTACTTCTTCCTAAAGACAGGACAGAAACAATGCTGCAGTGAAGTGAAACAGAACAAACTGCCCCATGTAGTGTCTTCACTCAGTCTCAGTAGGTAACAACAGGCTTCTGCATCTATATGAGTCTGTTTACATCCCTCCAAAGTGATTATCCACTTATACCACTTGAATTAGAAGTATTAATACCTACAGACTGCAGCAGACTTCTGGCCTGTACTCAAGCACTCTGTCATTTCAGACTTTTCAAAGGGTTATCTACATGACCAAGCTCTGTTCTTACCTGTACTTCACCCCAAATGTTTCCATTATGTATGCAATAACTAAGGCAGCACTGGAAAGAAACAAATTAAATCAGTAAAATCTATTTCTGGTGTTAAAAAAAACCAAACCCAAACAGTAGGATGGGTCATTTCCTACCTTCTAGAAATCCCTGCATTTCCATGGACAAGAACTTTCCCTAGGAAGGAAAAAGAAAACAATTACAGAATTAAGAAGATCCTTTGAAGTGTAGCTGTCCCTTGTTGAGGAGAACTACACAGTAGAAAGGTGCATCCTAATAATGTGTGTGCCTGTCTTC
The DNA here is from genome assembly GCF_964237585.1 of Gallinula chloropus. Lineage (NCBI taxonomy): Eukaryota > Metazoa > Chordata > Aves > Gruiformes > Rallidae > Gallinula > Gallinula chloropus. The sequence continues at coordinate 343,905 of NC_140099.1, read as the reverse complement.
TCTCTAGATTACCAACTACCCCACCCACTGGGGTAGGGAAGCATGGATTCCTCCACCTCCAAGGATTTTTAGTAACAAACTCAGCATTCCAGGCTCACAATGCACATTTCAGGTCCCACACTAGAGAGGGGGCAAAACCAACCCCCCACCCCACGCAACTGATGCACAGAACAGAGCTGTGATTCAGGGGGAAAGCCCAGATATACAAAGTAATTCGTTCTGCAGAGGCAAGAGGAAAGAAGAACACTTTGTTCTGAATGTGTATGATGTAGTTCAAGTCCAGCACAATAAAACCCTCCTACCTACGAGTCTCTCACTACACACCAAGTTAGTTTTCAAGCTTTAACAACAATCTATTACTACATGAAGGAAAAAGTTATGATTTTACCTCCACTTTGTAAACTTCCATCAATAAATTCTTTAGTCTAAAAAGAAAAAAAAAAACATTACAAGACTCAAACCTTCAGCTTATTTCATAAGTTACTGCTACTGGCACTTAAGTGTGATAGAATTCTTGTTTCAGCCTGTACAGACCACACTCTGTTTATACAGACTTAGGACACCACTTAAACTGGACATTCCTATTTCTTTTGTACTTTTAACCATCCATAAAACTGTCAATAAAAAACAAAACTCTACAAAACCCCAGAACTACATAAAAACCCAGTATACATGTGTGCCTTTTACAATCATTGTGTCACATGTTAGAATAGAAATAAGCTCCAAATGGCTTTGGGGAAGAAACAAACCCCCAACCTAACCCACAAGCAACAGCATTACAGCCTGGCCCACTGACACTTGTGTCCCCTGGAAATTCTCCAGTGATACTTCCAGTTACAAAAGCAGGTCTCATCAACCTGTAAGGTGAGATAGGTGATACAGCAAAGTCTGTGGGACACTGGCAGGTAAATAATACTGGCTGAAGAGTAAAATAATTTATTGTGGGGAAAAGTCAGAGTAGATTCTTAAAAACATACCACCACAGAGCTACTAAGGTGTTGGTAACTGAGATTTACAGAGGATGTTGTCCTATCAAGTGGCACTGTACTCTGAAAACAAGCCATCAACTGATTTGTCACCTTGTTCTGCAAAAACACAGCCACCTCTGCCACACACAGGGAAGCCAGAAGAACTTTCTGATGTCAGGGGTTTCTCTGGGGGTACTAGGCAAGGAACAAAATGCTTTTGCTCTGTTGCAAACTAACCTAAAACAGAGATACAATGCCACAGCTCAAAGCTGAGGGTTTATTCTGCTTGCAAAGGTCAGAATGTAACCAGTACCAGTACACTTAAAGATGCTTGTTAATTCTTCTACAGTAAGCATGTTTCAAGATGCTGTACAACTTAGTTACACCAGCTAGTTACCATCTTCTGTCGAATTTTAGAACTTGATACAAGAGATGTAAGAAGTCTTGAGTTCAAAAAGTGAGTTTCCCACCGGCCAAGTTCTCCAGCACTCTCCCATGACCTCAGTTCTTTGTTTGGAGACCAGTCTTGTCTTTTTTTTGGAGACCATAACAATGTGCAGCTTTTACAGCTCTGCCTCAGTTTCTGTACTTGCAAGGAGGAGTTAATTACACTTAATAAAGTGGCAATAAGAAAGTCAGGAGTTCAGAGCCCATCCAGGAGCCTCAGGTTGGGCATCCCAAATTTGAAACTGGTATCTTAATTCAGAGAATTCTTGCTGGGCAGCTCCATCCCCAATCCATTCACATGAACACACACTTACCATAGGGAAAAATCGTATTATATTCTCCACTGGATTATCTGCAATATCCAAGACTAAATACCTACAAGGAAAACAGTTCTAGTGAGCACACAGTAACACTGAGTTGTTGTCATCTGTACACACACAGCTGATGCCATGCCACCACAATTCTCAAACCTGGGGCAGGAAGCCAGCACCACCCTCCTGGCTTTACTTTCTGCTCTAAAAATCAACAACTCTTACAAAACAAGTGGCCTCTGGAGCTCTCCTCATGAGGAAGCCAGTAAGGAACCTTCTCCAGCATCCTCTGACAAAATCCCCTTTCAGAGTGGAAGAGATTTGCAAGATGCTACAGGTGACTGAGTGTGTTTGAAAGCAGCACACTACACACTCAGTGCTCCCCATCAGTGTGTAAGTACAGGCCAGTGTTCTTCCCAGTATTTTATTGGTGGGACAAACTGTACACAGAACTCTCAGTGATAAAACTGCCAACTCTGCAGTCTGGTCATACAAACAGGAGGGGAATCAGCTTGTTGAAGGGCAGAGACTGGCAGCACAAGGGTGATGGAGTGAAGCTGGAGGAGGGAAGGGTGAGATGAAATATTAGGGGGAAGTTCTTTGCAGAGAGAGTGGTGAGGGGCTGGAAGGGGCTGCCCAGAGAGGGGGTGGGTGCCCCATCCCTGGGGGTGTCCAAGGCCAGGTTGGATGGGGCCCTGGGCAACCTTGTGTAGCTCCAGGCCTGGAGGTTGGTGTCCCTGCCTGTGGCAGGGGGTTGGAGCTCTGGGACCCTTGGGGTCCCTTCCAGACCATTCCATGATTCTATGTCTACAGTTTTAGCACAATGAATGAACTTCATGGTTTGGGTTTGAGTCTTTCTACACCGTAGCACATGTTTCAAACAGGCTGTATAGAGTTCTTCCCCCATTTTCACAGTAACAAAAAGGTCTCATTAAGCCAGAATAAGGTTTTTAAAAACAAGACCTTTCCCTGTTTGCAGTTGTGCAAGCTCTGAACACTTCTCACCTAAATAACTGCTGGAAGTTTGGTTTAATAAAGTTTGCCTCGATGTTTTGCCGTATGCATATCACATGGGTGATGCCATGCTTCTGAAGGACAGGGAGCTGTGGGGAGAGAAGGAGAGATTGTTTTAACTACTGAACCAGCAGTTGCAGGGTAATAAAAAGAAAAGCTCTGCTTTCATTCACAATGGGGCTAGATCATGTCCTCAAGGAAAATCAGCTACTTTTCCATATTCAAAGCCTAGTGTGAAAAATTGTGTCTTTCAGAACAGCAGAACATCAGCAGCCACAAGAAAAAGCATTCCTGACAGTGACAAACAGAGCAGGCAATAAAGCAAGCTTCCAGGGAACCTGTTTGTCTCTGCCCACCTTCCACTCCACCTGAAACTTGCAAGTCCCTACATGATGTAGTGATTTTCAGCTAGAATTAGATCCTTGCTGGACTCAGGCCACTAAAATTAACACCATTTATACTAGAAGATAAACTTGCAGATAAAGCTTTGCCTTAGCAGTGCTTGATTTTACTGCAGCTGCAGTTTGAATACTATTTATGTGTGAGCTCTAGTTCCTAAATGCACTGTAATGATTTCATGAAGGAAACAGACTGCCTGATCTGCAACGTGCAAGTCTCAAATATTTTATATTTTCTTAAAAAAAAAGTAAGCTTTGTATAATTTATAATTCTCAATTTTGATACACAAAGCTCACATGCACACTCTCACTGCAGCTTTGTGCAGCCACTTCAAACTCACATTCCTCTCTGGTTTGTAAGGAGCAGGTAAAGCTGAGGAGCTGAACCAAGAGAGCACATTGGTATGTGTGCATGAACACAGACACAGAACTTTGAGCTGCATGAAAACCACTCAGGACTCATTCTTCTCCTGAATCAGCCCTTTAGCTCCGATTATCCTGCAGGCTAAGAGGACCAGCCCATAAACACACCACCTATTGCTTCTGCTCTGGCATCTTTCATGCTCCAGTTGAGGACTGCACACAAATTCTCTCCACAGACAGCACTGGAACAAACTGCCACCCCAACAGATCACCACAGCAAAGTTCTCTGATGAGACACTGTTTTGAAAACCATACCTTGCTTTTCATAGCTGAAGAGTAGGGGCCTAAAAATAACCCAGGTAAAATTTCCTAGAGGGGCAGAAAAACAGATATTTAATACCAACCCAAAATGACTTTGAATAATACACTGCACTCAGCTCAAACTCTGGCCAGGGAAACAAGACATTTACATGCCAGTGAGAGATGTGCTGCTGAGTGTCATTTATAACAGGGTGAGGGGGATAAAATCCGTTTGGCAAAATAAAAAGAAACCTGATCTTTGTGCAGGAGATCTTGTTTTGGAACAGGAACCAAATCCTTTATTTGGACTAAGTTCCAGTTTGATTACCACATCCTACCCAGATCAAATGAAGGGAACTCTAATTTTGTATAGAAGCACAGTTTGTAATTAATTCCAAACCACTCTCTTGGTAAAAAAGAGATACATGCACAGTGAGTCTTCTAGTTTTCTCCTAGGAGTAGGAAAACAGCAGTTCTCAGCAATTCATCTCCCCACCAATAAAGACACGTAGGTCTGTAGATCTTGTCTTGCACATGACAGGAAAATCTTAGCTGTTTGCAGCTCCTACCTGCAGCCATCTCCTAAAAATATTCATGAAAACAAAAATAAAGGAGTTGGGGGGCTCTGAAGTCAAGGATAGTACATGTTTTTTGTACTTGCACAACTCAGATCCAAGCACACTGAACTGGCAATCCTCTCTCCCAGGATGCTGCCTGACACTTCTCCCCTGAAGACTCCTTTTGATACCAGCTCTTTCCTAGGGCACTTTCTTTCTCTTACTGAAGGCACCATTGGGTTCAGATTCAAAAGATAGATGAAAATATGTCATTACCTGCATCTCTCTCCTCATGGGGTAGGTCCAATCCTTAAGGAAAAAACAAACAATAATTATAGAGGCACATAAAGAGGAAAACACCTCAAATCCAGACAGAGGTATTGTGTACAAGAATCCAGATCTGTTTTCTGCAGACTGCACAGGCCAGCTGCCACACAACAGGCACATCACTCACACTTACTGCTGACCCTCCACACAGATATCTCCTTCTCTGCAGAGATTCCAGCCCCTCTGGACACCGACCTGTGTGCCCTGTCCCAGGGACCCTGCTTGGGCAGGGGGTTGGACTGATGGGCTCTGGAGGCCCCTTCCCACCCCTACAGCTCTGTGATTCCAGTAACACTCAAAATCAGGGAAAATTAACTTGAAAGCTAATGCAAAGAAACCTCAGGTATTCTCCATCATCAGTGGTGAAGCTCTGCAGAGCAGCCAGTGTTGAACATCCACACCTCAACTTTGTGCTCAGCAGCTTCACACTTGAGAGGGGAGGGGAAAAGAAAAAACAACAAAGGAAAAGTTTTATATCATTCTGTACTGGCCATGGAAGCACAAATCTTCCCTTGACTGGTACATTCCTACACCCACTGAGAAAACAGAAGATAGCAAATACAGCAGGTAACTCCCCTAAAGTCTACACTGCCTCACCTGACACATCAGACTAGTTTTACTTGGAATATCCATAATTCAGCTTTGACAATTCTAGGAACTCAGCCTCTGTGAACACAGCAAGTGTTCCACTTGAAGTGGAAGTTCCAAATGAAGTTCCACTTGTCTCCATCCTCAGCAGTCACACTAGGAAGGGCCCTTGCACAGGGAACACGAACATCCAGCTGTCACACTGCTTGTTAGAGCTGCCACATCCCACCATCCCACAGCATCCCAGCCCCTCCTGTCTGTGAGGAGGCCACTCTGGAGCCAGCCCTTCCCAGCTGGCTATTTACTATCATCCAGCTCAGTGGCTCAGAACTTCCCAGAGCAAATGCCAGTATCAACATTTTCCTCCTTTGCTCCTTTCACAGAGCTGCCAAAGCTGGATAGAAACCTGCTCTGGCAGACTCTATTTCTGTCTTTCCTTCTTTACAACTCCCACTGTCCTCTATTAACAGGCTCTTACTCATTCTTTGACCCTCACACATGAAGGAGTGGTATCTGAGATCACAGTTACCAACTGGAGGAAAAGAGTCAACCATATAAAATCAACTAGACTGCATATATTTGTTTACATAACTTTGTTTGCTCCACACACACACCAGCAGCTAAGGGAAAAAAACAGCCCAACTTTGCCATATGTCGTTCTTGTCATGTTCCAATCTCCTCAGAACTATGAGAAAGTTAAACTCTAAATATTCCACCTCTGAAGTGATGTCAGGATTACACCAAAAAAAGATTTCAGGCCCTCAAAATGCAGCACTGCCCACCTTAGTGCCTGCTGGTGACATTGGTGTCACACTAATCCTCTTTTTACTAAGAGACACAAGAAAAACCAGTACTTCCCTTCCCCAGACCCACAGTTACACAGGAAGGTTTTGGTAGCACTTGGTAAGGGAATTAGAAAGGATTTTAGCATCAGTAAAGTTATTCTGGAAACCACTTGACTTGAATCTGGGAGGAAACAAACATTAAACCACTCAAGACAAACGGATCCTACCTGAAACTGTGGTGGAAACTGGGAAATAAAATGCACTGAAAAGATGTTTGCTAAAGACACAAAGGGGTAGCAGGGTTATTTCTGCATGTAGCAGCTGTAAAAGCTCCTGGTAGTAGAAAGCAGAAATCCTGTGACAAAAGGATGGCATTTACAGAGCTGTGGCCTTTGAAAGTTGACCTAAGGGTGTTTCAGCATACCCCTGTTGTCTCACTGCACGTACAAAAGCTAATTCACTCATCAGTAAAGCAAGAAAAACCCAGCCCAAGTGTAAAAACAATAGCAAGGGTATGAACTCTGAAAAGCTCCAACTATACTCCAGGAGTATACAAGCACTCAAGTGGGTTTATTACTCTTGGTAGAATTTGTAACAGGAATTTGTCCCTACTTTGGTCAAAGGGATGTAGCACATGACAAATATTCCTTTCAAATGCCTTAGAAAACGTGTTAGTCCCAACAGCCATCAGCTCTGCAAAACAAGCAGCCCAGAATTTACCAACATACAGTCCCAGAGGAAAACAAAGACCCAACAGACAACAGATGCCAGAGATGTTCTGAACAAGAGAAACCCATTGGCTCCAGACATTAGTCTTCAGTGCTCTTTGAGAAGCCCAAAAAGTAGAGTTTCCAATGGGATTTAGTCTGCAAAGGGAGTATCCCAGAGGTGGTGTCTCAGATTAAATGTTTTCTTTCTGTAAGTATAAGGAAAGAGAGATTCTGGGGATTTCTTGAGTGCCCTTCAAGGGTTTTAAAACTAACAATGTGAGATTATACAAATGTTAGGCAAAATGATGTTAAAAAAACCTATTCATGTAGTCTGAACCCAAGCAGAGGTCTCATTTTAAGGAATTCAGTCACCAGCCACGTTTTCCATACTGTCTGGAGCACCTGGAAGATAAATAACTGAACGTTTCTCTCTTTTATCAGACCAAATACAAGAATTTTGCTAAGAAAACTACTGATGATGCCAGAGCTGGACAGAGTAACAGCCTTGCTGCTAAGTAAATGGCAGGAACCACACAGTGAGCGATGACTCACTGGAAGACACCATCTACAGTACTCTCAAGACCCAAAAGTCAGGAGAAGGAGGGCAAAATACAACCAAGTTTTAAAGAGAGATGCACCTCTGACAGATCTTCCCAAACACCACTGAGATTCACTGACAGACACGTTTCACTGAGGGTGCTCCCAGCACCTATCTGGTGTTTGTGTTCACAAATGAAGTGTCAGGGGCTATCTAAAGCACTTCAGCTGCTGTTCCAGAACGGAGCAACTAGCAAGAGAAAAGGGAAGGAACAGGTTTCAAAGCTCTCCTTTCCTCTCCACAGCCAGTCTCTAGCTGAAATACATCAAAGATAGGAATGAACTGGCTTGTCTACACTACAGAGAGCTGCTCAGTAACCAACATCCGAGCTGCATCGGGAGCTGCTCTGCCAACAGCTGCAGGGGTTTTGTCAGCATTTTGTCACAGCTGTACCTGTGCTTCCAAAGAACAGCTTAATGGCAAAAGAACTGACTACTCACATTTGTAGAGTCACAGAATGCTTTGGGTTGGGAGGGACCTCAAAGATCATCAAGTCCCAACCCCCTGCCATGGGCAGGGACACCCTCACTAGAGCAGGTTGCCCCCAAATCCCCATCCAGCCTGGCCTTGAACACCTCCAGGGATGAAGCTTCACATTCTCTCTGGGCACCCTGTGCCAGGGCCTCACCACCCTCAGAGTAAAGAATTTCTTCCTAACATCTAATCCAGACCTGCCCTCTTTCATCTTGAAGCCCCTGCCCCTTGTCCTGTCACTGTGCTGCCTGTGTAGGCACATGTAAGCGCTCATACATGTGGACCTTTTCCTCAGTCACCTTGGCTAGGATGGAATACAGAATTCAATTAGTTTAACAGCCCTGACATTGAGTCTTGCCTCTGCTCAAGATCTGCACATAAGCAAAGCCTGTGGTTTTTGAACACAGCACAGTGTACCCGATGCAAACTGCACATGCCTCCCCAGGAGCAGCGTAGAGAGATGGATCTATGTGGCACTGTTTAGCTGGTCCACCAACAGTTTAAGTCTGAAGACACATCATATAAAAGGTATATCCTAGCTGGATATCTTTGTCAAAGCTCAGCTTTGGATGAAAGGCAATCTGCTCTACTGCACTTCCATTATTATGGTTAAACTCTTCTGCCTTACAATTAACAGAGCCTGCAAAGCACAGGCTACACTAGATGAAGGAAGAAGCTCTCAAATGCTCTGAAAAATAACAGCCCACTAGTAAAATAGCTGATAGTTTAAAGAAGGAGCATACAGCCTCAAGAAGTATCCTTTCTGGGTTTTTAGCTGCTGCCCATTACTCCTCAGCATCACCGGGCATCAGCCACCATCTGCAATAACTCTCCCTTTTTTGCTTTTGAAAAGCTGCATGCAACTCCCAGTAAAACCTTCCTGACCACTCCAGGCTTCTGACCCTTTCCCTCCCCTTTTCCCAGCTCTTTTGTTGTTGAGTAACAGCATCATTTACCCCTGTACAGATTTCTGTTCCCATCTCAATCTGTCACTGCGAGACACCTGCACGACCGAGCGCTCCTCAGAAACCTGGGGCTGACAGAATCCTCTTGCTTAAAATTTCCCTGTCTAGTGGAATATTCACAGAAGCTCTAACACTCCAAAGTCTCTCCTCCAAACGTGGTACAACATCCTTCCACTTCTTTCAAGCTGTGAAATCAAAGCTGAAGACAACTGTTACGGCAGCGACAGCCACGGGTTCTCCTGACCCGCTTCAATTCCTTCATCCGCCCTGCACAGCTGATCTCTTGGCTCTAACTTTGTCCCACTCACATAGGAAATGAAAGGTACCAGCTAAATGGTGTTACATCAGCAGAGGGCAGAGTTTTATTAGCTGCTGACACTACCATCACACCCCCACAGCAGGCTACAGCTTGGATTGTAGATGGGTCCTGATCCCGTAACAATTACCGTGACATAAAAGCTTTATGCTTAATGCTGAGGCAGCTTCAAGTCGAATTTGCACAAGGAAATGAAATCACATCCTGGTTTTGAAAGTATTTGGGGAAAAAAAACCCAAGAAAAGAACTCAAAAGCTGGTGCAGTCCAAAGGTGGGAGGGGAGGCACTGCCACTAAAGACCTGCACAAAAATAAAGGTAGTTACACCAAGGGATTTGATAAAATGGAACAAACAGTTGGCAAAAGAAATCATTAGATACTTAAAACAGTAATAGAACCTTACTACTTGCCATCTTTTAAGAAGAAAACAGACCAATTAAATCAAGTATTGAAAACAAGTTCAAGAAAAACACTCAGGTATTCCTGCAAGCTGGCAGGTGTACCACTGAAACACACGGCATCAGGGGCCCCAGCATCACCCACACACACAAGAGGCAAGGCTGGATCTTCAGTTCCAGCCACACTTCATGTTCCTGGGACACGGTTATTTCTCTAAGAAGGTGGGTTTTTAATGTGTGCACATGCACCAGGCTTCTACCTGTGTGAGGGGGCCTGGGTGAACATAACGAGGTTCAACAGTGCAAAGTGTCAGGTGCTGCACCTGGGCTGGAAGAATCCCAGACATATTGACAGCCTGGGAGAAGAGCTGCTGGGGAGCAGCCCTGAGGAGAAGGACCTGGGTGTCAGGGGGGATGAGAAACTCCCCATGAGCAGCAGAGGCTCCTGCAGCTGGGAAGGGCGATGGGATCCTGGGCTCCATCAGCAGAGGGGGGGCAGCAGGGACAGGGAGGGGATTGTCCCTCTCTGCTCTGCCCTCCCCAGCTGGAGTCCTGTGTCCAGAGCTGGGGCCCAACACAAGGAGGATGTGGGGCTGTTGGAGAGGGGTCAGAGGAGCCACGGGGATGCTCAGAGGGCTGGAGCAGCTCCCCTAGGGAGAGAGGCTGAGGGAGCTGGGCTGGGTCAGCCTGGAGAAGAGAAGGCTGTGGGGGGACCTCACTGCAGCCTCCCAGTCCCTGAAGGGACCCCAGGAACAGGAGGGGAATCAGCTTGTTAAAGGGCAGAGACTGGCAGGACAAGGGGATGGAGTGAAGCTGGAGGAGGGAAGGGGGAGAGGAGAGACTGGGGGGAAGTTCTTTGCAGAGAGAGTGGTGAGGGGCTGGAAGGGGCTGCCCAGAGAGGGGGTGGGTGCCCCGTCCCTGGGGGTGTTCAGGGCCAGGTTGGCTGGGGCCCTGGGCAACCTTGTGTAGCTCCAGGCCTGGAGGTTGGTGTCCCTGCCTGTGGCAGGGGTTTGGAGCTCTGTGACCCTTGGGGTCCCTCCCAGCCCAGACCAGTCTGGGATTCTGTGATCAAATAATTCAACCCACTCATTTTGTTCACTCAAGATGTGGGCACAGCACCAATGAGAACAGAGCTGCACTGCCAAGGTTCAGAAAGGCTTTGACAGGATCACCAACTCCAAGGGGCAGCTGGTTAAAGGGTGAGATCACATTCCCAGCCTTGCATGGTTCTCTAATCCTATGGACACCATGCTTGGGAAATGATAATGGCTGAAAACTAACAGGTTTTTTAGCAAAGCTGGTTTTCTACCAAGTAAGCTCCCTGCTCCAGGTCACCACAGGTCAGATGAACACCAGGACAAACCCAGTGACAACACTGGACTGTTGGCAGGGTGGGTAGAGGCACTTTTTAGCAAAGCCAGCTATCAGACAGGCTTTGCTGGGATGGTAAGTCCCCCCTGGGTCAGAGATCCTGCTTCAGTCAGTCTCTATGATGGTAAACGTAGGCTGGGAACCAGCATTTTAACAGCGTTTTCTGTGGGTTTGCAAAGAGTAGTTGGACAATGGGAAGCTCTCCTCATATAGACAGTTTTGCTTTTGAAAATACAAAGGAATACAAAGCTGGGATGGTGGAGAGGGAAAACAATAGCAGGTGGGAATGACAGAGCACACAGAGGAAGGAAAAAGGGCACAACTGGAAAAATAAAGGTTATTTTGGCCAAGAGGAACACAAGGCATGGAAATGGATAAAAGGCAGGCTAAGGCAACTGAATGGAAAGTAGAAACACAGAGAGGAAAGAACCATTTCTAGTTGGTCCCACTGTCCAAAAGACACCTCTGCTCACTTGTTAAATACCCATTAGCAACCAGGATCATCAGCACTGGCTTCTACTAAAGCACAACAAAGCAGTGAGGGCAGAATTCCTCAGCTTACACAGAGCACAGAGCCAAGTGGCAGAGCTGCCACACTTGGATTGTTTCCTTTTCAAACAGACTTGCACTGAACCTGAGGCTCCTCCGAGGCTTCTCCCTCGTGGTATTCCTCCTGCATCCACCCTCAGCAGCTCTACCCGCTCCAGTAACAGGTCCTGATGAGTCACTTTTTAAGAAGAATCTGTAGAATGTGCACTAACAAACAAGTTTTACCAGTAAAGGAAGACTTGTGTTGCGATGGTCATTACCAACACAGCCCATGAGGCTGCTCAACTTCAGCTGCCATGGGCACCTTTGATCCGTGCACAGGAGCCTGACAGTGTCCCACAGAGCTGGGATCAAAACCTGTCACCTGACTTACCTTTCCCAGCACGACACAGCATTTATTTTAAGTTTCTTTTGCACTATTATGTGGGTAAGTAAAGTAAATATTATAATACTTCCTACTTGAAGTCTGCAGAGGAGGGGAACCACTCTGTGTTTAAGGGGGTTATTTGTGTTTCCTATCAGATGTAAGAGTATAAAAGCTTAAGAATTTGTTCCACCTTGAGATGGAGGGTAGTGTGCTACTGCACAGGGTAAGAAGCTATCTGAAATACAGACTAATACAGCCTTTCAGACTAAATACAGCTGTCAAGAAACATGTATTTCTTCAAAAATCACGCACTAAAGAGAGCTGAGTTTTTACACACAGAATAAAAGGCAAATACCACTGACAATTCCATCACAAAAAAACCCACGGAGAGTCCTAAAAAAATTCTAATACACCACAAACACCAGTTTGCTCAGCTTGCTTGCAAGCTAATATGCTAATGTTTTAATAAAGAAATGATCTGGTAATTACTGCTGTGTTCCTATTCCATATAGCCGAGTGCTGTTCTATTTTTGTTGTCGTTGATTAAAATTTAAGGGGAAAATCATTTCCATTAAAGCCCCTGAATTATTCCAGTCCTTATTTCCCACCTTGCCCAAAGTGCTAAGACATCTCAGTACCAATACAGTATGTGCTCAGTGGCTGCTATTAACCAGACCCTCCTTTAATGGTTATTTATCCGTAGGTGTTTATACTGGAGGTAAAAAAAACCTTCTCACATTTAAGTAAGTCTGAGATCTCATCTTGGAAAGCATGTCAGTTTAGGAAAGGACATAAAAGTCCAGGCTCACAAGTTACTTTCATGCCATGTACGATCTCTATTACTCAGCAGACTCTGCAAACTCACCATCTGTAAAGGAATACACACCTTTGCAGCCACTCATGGCATACACCAAAAAAGCTTTGTAAGAACGATGAGTGACAAGTTGAATATCCACAAATTAAAGGCAAAACACACTCAGGTGGTGTAAGGACCTGTAAAAAGGACTTTGGTTTTAACTGCCTTAGACTCACCACTGAAAGGCAGGAGCTGGTTCATCCCAGGCTTCATTGTTTCATCGGGCAGAGCAATTCAGCCAGACCTCAGCCAGCACGTGGGAGCAGACTGAGGAAGCCCCACAAGCCAGCACTGCCACACGTACCCAAGGGTGTCAGGCGAGCTGCCACCTGTGCTGGACCTGTACCCACCACGGTTCCACCACCCCGGTGAACTTTACACACAGACTGCAGGGAGAGAGCGATGCGCGTCACTGAGTACTCAGAAGACCAAACTTCTCCTGGAGATGGTATCAGGTCAGGAATGCAAAGAAGGCACAACTCTTCCCAGCAGGTAAACATCACTGGCACTTCAGGAGCTCCAAGAAGCACCAGTAGCCAAGCAGTTTACAAACCCAGCGACGTTTAGTACTGTGTCTGGACTGGGGACATTGCGAACGATCTACAGGCCAGAAAAGGGACCTACCTACCTGGAGCAGGTTTCTGCCTGCGCCAGTGCAACCACGGGCTGCTGCTGCCCCCCAGCAGGTCTCCTTGCCCGCTCTCTGATCTGTCCTGCGCAGGAGCCAGACCAGCTCCCCGCTTTGGTGACCAGTACTGTGTCAGCTGTCCCATGGTTACTGGTGTCAGCCGGGGGTGGCAGTTACATCCCCTGCAAGTGACCACAACGTTGCACTGGCTTGAAGGACCCTACTTCAGGAAGGGCACCAGCCATTCCCCAGGCTCACTCTGCTCCACTTCCCCCCCACTGCCCCCGGTGTTTTGAAATGGCCTCTACCAAGCCAGCATTAAACCAGACACAGCCAACCTCCTGGAATAACATCAGGGACTACTCATTGAAGAGCCTCCTCACTGCAATACACAACAGACATTACTCAGCTTGCCAGGAATAACCACTTTTTATGGGCGGAATGGTTTTATTTTCTCTGGTTTGCTTATCCAAAGCATCTTCTTTAGGACTGGGCTGGAGTCTCTTCGACTCTGCTGAGTAAGTTAGCTCCACAAGGACTTCAACGTGCTCCACACTGGCTTTAACTTTTTTGTTTCCCCCAAATACTCCAACTACAGTGTAGTCAGATCAAGTTCAGACACAAATGTAAGGTGCTGGAAAAAATTAACTTACATGTGTGGAGTTTTGGGGTTTGGTTTGGGGTTTTTTTTTAAACTCCCCGAAATTCTCCACTATGGTCTGGCAGAACGTTCCATCTTGACATACTACACGTTAAACTACCAAGGAAAAGAGCAGGAAAAAAAGCAAAACGTAAAATCCCTTCTGAAGGAGACCATATTCCAATTTCAGTTTTCATCAGCTCAGAGCTGTTAGACCAGCAGCAACCCCTGGTTTTCAAACTGTTTTAACCACACACCCCTTTTTAGCCATTCTAGCTATAAACAGGTTTGAAAAGCCAAAAGCCATCCAGGCTAGACTAGTTAATCATTTCCCAGAAGGAACTGTACGTAATGTGACTGGTTTAAAGTATTTCTTTCTTGAGAAACCAAACAAATCATAACTCTGAAGATGGTATATAAACTGTGTTCACCTACAAACCCATTACAGCCTTCTGAAACCAACCAAGATGACCTGTAAACACCTCCACAGCTTTGAGGAGAGAGCTAAAGCTTGACAACAAAACCAAACAAGAAAAAACCCCCAGCACTTCCATATTTCGTGTAACTCACCACAACAACAGCACTCAACAGCAGCTCTGTGAACATGGAAACAAATGCTGACGTTTATGCAAGATTTCTGAGGGGCTCAGATCCTATCGGCTTGCCTGATGAACACTGTGGCATTGCACATTACACATCTGAGGCTCTCAAAGCAGGACGCTCCAGGCTGCTGGTGACACGTGGGAACACACCACCAGCACCCGGGGCAGAGCAGAGGAGCCACGTTCAGGAATCAGACACCGCGCTGGCCCCGCTCCGCTGACACCGGGCGAAAGGGCGCAGCGCAGCCCTGGCAGACATTGCCACCCGTCCTGCCTTGTGGAGAAGTCCTTGCTCTTCAACACTGAAGAAAACGCTTCTCCAAAGGACTCACCGAGAGTGCCAAGCTGTTTCCCCAGTGTGCCAGAGCCGGCAGACACCGGGTGTGTGGCAGCAGACACGCAGGTGCTCGCTGCTGGCAGCCCACGACCCTCCCGCACTTACAGAACGGGGTGAGCAGGGGAAGCGGCGGCAGAGGGAGCACAGGGCGTGGGGACCGTACAAAGCGAGGGGGAACAGGCAGCAGAGAGGGCAGGACACGCTGAGGCGCACACGAGGCTGAGCTGGGGCCGCTGCCGGAGAGCGAAACCCGAGGGAGCAGCAGCCAGGAGAGCTGACCGGCGTGCGGGGGGTCGGTGACACCCTCTCCTCAGCAGGCAGAGCTGGGCAGCAGGCCGGCGGGGGGAGGCCGGAGGCGCCCGAGAGGGGAGGCGCAGGAAGGAAGGGGGTCTGGGCGGGCACCGGGCGGGACCGCGGGATGCGGCCGGTGGTCCCGGGGGGTGTCTCAGCGCCCAGCGGCGGGGCCTGAGGACGGGGGTGTCACCAGGACACGGGGAAGGGGCGGCCCTGCGCCTCGGCGGGGCCTGCGCTGGGACCCCCGCGGGCAGGGGAGCGGGACGGGAGAGGCGGCGGGGCCCCGCGGCGAGCGGGCGGGGCGGGGCGGGACGCGGGGCAACGCCGCCCGGGCCGAGGGGCGGGGGGGGGGGGGGGGGCCGGGACCATCCGCCACGCGGGGCCGGGCGCGCACGAGGCCGACGCGGCAGCTGCCCCCGCGGCGGGCGGCTCTCGGCAGCCCCCTCCGCCGCTCACCTCAGAGTCCTCTTTGGCCTGCGGCAGCGCGGGGAAGGCCGGCTTGGCGAGCTCCATGGCCGGGCGCTCTCCGGGCGGGGCAGGACCGGACGGGGCGGCTATTTGGGCAGCGAGCCCGCGGGCTCCGGCTCGGGAGCGGCAGCGGCGGCAACGGCAGAGGGAAGCGGAGGAGGCGGCGGCGCGCTCAGCCGCTCGCGCCCAGCCGCCATGCTGCTGCTGCCGCGGCTGCCTCTTCCCTCCTCCTCCTTCTCCTCCCGCCGCCGCTCCCCCCCCTCCCTTCCGCCCGCCCCCGGGCTCCGCTCCAGCGGCGGCGCCGCCCCCGCCCCCACCCCGCCCCCAATGGCCGGCGCGCGCGGGGGCGGCGCCGCCAACGGCCCGAGGGGCGGGGCCCGGCGCGCGGCAGCTCCCGCAGGCGGGAAGGCGGCTCCTCCTCCCCGACCGGCCTCAGGCGCGGCCGGGCGGGCGCCCTCCGCTCCCCACAGTAGCTCATTCCCTCCTCGCACCCCCAGTTCGAACTTCTCAAACAAGCCCTTTCCCCGCCACAGGTTCACAGCGATCGAGGTCTGGTTTTCTGCGCCGTGAAGCGCCTCGCGCCTCAGCCCTGCTCCCCGCCACAGGGGCCCTGCCCCTGCCCCTTCTCTCAGCAGCAGAGGAACCCGTTTCCATCACGGGGAGCAGGCACTCTGTCTGCCATCAGACAGACGCCGCCTCAACTTTTAGCTGAGGCCACAGACGCGTTTTCAAAAGGCTGCTCTGGAGATGCCCTCTGACCTGCCAGGCTTGGGGCAGGAACCTCTTTTTCCCCTTTCTGAGGTTCCCTGGCCCCAAACTCCGCGGCACAGTTAAGGCACCGTCCCAAACTCTTTAAACGTTGTGTTGTTTGCTCGTTTCCCCGTGAGAAGCCTTTAGCAATCACGTTTCAGCAGCCGCTCTTTGGGCGCTGCAATTTCCTCCCAGCACGAGATGAAAAACCAAACGGCCAAGGAGAAAGCAACAGTAAAGCTGCAGCTCCCACCTCCAGCTGGCGTCTGGAACAGGGACAGGTGCTGGTAGCCTTAGTTTACAGCCCAGCTTTTAAAAAACAAGCTGCAACCACTCCCAGGAAACAGTTTGCCACCTTTCACCCTTCTCCAAGGCAATGGCAGAAGCTCAGGTCACTGTTTACACCCCTCTAGAGCTCAGAAGCCACTTTTATTGCATTTCCTCATTGTTCCAAGCACACTAGCTGCCAGCACCCAGACCTAGCACCTACAGTAAACTGCGACTTGCATCTTGACACTCCTAACACAGGCACAAGGAAGCTTTCATGTGAACCAGAAATCAAAAGGTAACAACCATTAGTCATATAAACATGAAAACATTGTTGCCTGCCCTGTTTCAGCTGCTCTACACCTTTGTCTCACAGCAATGGTGAAATACAGCCCTGAGAGATGCTCTAGAGCAGGATGTTTCCTGGCAAACCTAGAGTTAATCTAATGAACTTGTCTCTCAGCTGAGCATGCCCAGAGTAATCCAATTAGGATAATCAGAAGTAGCCAGAAGTAGGGTCTTGTACACTACTGTTCCAGTACAACATTGATTGATCCACAGGCACAGCCCTGAAGTGGAACTGCTTGGAAATCAAAAAATGAAGCATGGTGACAGACAGCCTTAAGAACACAGACACCTCAGCCTCTACGTTTTGTTACCATGTCACACAAACAGTCCCAGCCCTCAACTCCCAGGACGAGCAAAGTCACCCCTTTGCACCTGGTCGACTTCCAAGCTTGTAAAGCTCTGTGCCCAGCTCCTAAAACAGGGCAGGTTCAGATGATACAGAGCTCCTGTCTATGTGGGGGACCTCAGAAAGGAAATCCAGCTCTCGTGTCTCCCCACTACCCCAAAAGCTGGAATAAAACTTTTTTTATATGTAAACTGCTCTGTTTCTCCACCTCAGCTTACATGCTTTTGTCCATAAACAGGCATTGACCATTAAAGTCAGAAGACAGACTTGTTTACTTCTTGCATTCCGAGCAATTAAACGCTAACTCAGCTAAATCCTCTTCCCTCCTCGGAGGGAAAGTTTGCACCCAGTTGGTACGTCAGGCATAGGACTCCAATGCAAAGTCTTCACCAGAGAAAAATTGCTCTTCAATTACCACAGACACAACTCTTTCAAAGAGTGACAGAAAAGGTACATACCAGGATAAGCAGATTTAAACAAGTTTTATTCATAAACTGTCTGGGGAAAGGAAATTTACTGATATAAAAAAAGTCATGGAACAAACTGACTTTCTTCAAGTCTGCTAACCTATTCAGGCTCATTTATAAACTCACACTATCATTGCTAAACAGAACACCTCTCCACCCATCTTCCACTTAACCTGGGCTGTTAATGACTCTTGAATTTCAGAACTGTATGGAAAACATACTTTTGTAGCCAAGTTGCAACTAGTGTTACCAAATTATTAGCTACACGTTACACAAACACCGTACAGTAATAAATCAGGATGTATACTATTTCTCTCTTTTTATACACGAACCAGTCAGTCATGAATGATGTGGTTAGTTTAAACAGGTTTGTAGTCAAGCTTGGACTCCAGCTTCTTGGAATCAGCCACTTTTCTAACAGCCTTCATGAAGTCTTCCTGAACGACAAAGTCGTGATCAGCACGGATCGCAAACATACCTGTGAAGAGTAATTTAATAGCAGGAGTAAGTCTGCGCTCCCTGCAGCAACAGGACAAAGACAATACGTAACGATTTATTCAAAGTGAAAACAGATCCCAGTTGTATTATCTGCATGTACACTTTTACACACAGGTCTTGGATGTTGGGAAAGGGAATGAGGTCATCTTCCTGAACCAGGTGATCAGTAAGGAATGTATTAAACAGTTATTTAATCTTGCTCTAGACAAGAATGTGTGGTTACTGTGTTACTCAGCCTTCCCAGTTAGGCAAACCCTAAGCATACAATGAATTTATAATGTGAAAAAAGTATAGAACAGCAGTAACTCTCCAATCACCCAGGTACAAAGGGGCTTGGATTCTCTGCAAAAAGGGAAAAAAAAGAATGGGTATCATTGCTGGTTTTGTTATGTATCTAATTCTTCTGAGAGAGGACGACATATGTCACAACACTCAGCTAGTACACAGTTAGAGGCTAGCTCCAGCTCTGAAGTGGTATATGGTTGTTTTATCCACAGATCATGCTGAACTACAAAAAGCTTTATTACCATGCACGTCCCAGGACAGTGCCCAAATCCATGTAACCCTGTGTGGATCCAGCCTGTGCACAGCAGGGGATATTAGCAGGTGTAAGGTCATGGGAACACAGGGTGCTACTGCTCCTAACTGGCAGCAGATCTGCACATTATCAGCTGGACTGTTGGTATGCCTGGCTGGAGTATCCACATGCCCGGTAAGAGACTTGCCTGTAACCTCAGGAGGAGGATGTAAAGCTCTGTGTGACTCTACAGGTCATAAGGCAACTTGGAAGATAAGAAAAGAGGGCTTGTTCAAGCTGTTCCACCAGGCTCCAGGGTGTAGCACCATGCTGTTGCTCATGCTTCAACAGTCCAGACACGTGTGACACGCTGAAACACACACCCTTTTCGGCACTCTGCTGCTGTCCAGGTGCTAATGTCTCCCTTGAGTAAAAGCTATCTAGCCCTTCAAGAAGGGATCCAAAAAGGGAGCACCAACAAGCAAGTGCTGTGTGTCAGCAGAGCATTTTTTAACCCCTTCTCAGAAGTATCAAAAAAAAAACCCAACTCAAATGTTTAGCATTTACCAAGATTTAGCACAGCAAAATGAAGAGTTCAGAAAATACCTGCTTCAGTGCAGACATTTCTCAAGTCTGCTCCGTTAAAGCCATCCGAAAGCTTCACGATTGCTTCATAATCTATTCATGAAACAAGGATGCCAGTTAGAAATAAAGTCACACTTTGTTATGGATGCCAGCTCACAGAGAAACACTTTAATTCAGTTCATTTATTGGTCTAGTGGGCAGCTATCTACTCACTCTGAAACCAATCAGCTGGTTTACCCCTTTCATCAAAGCAAACATACTGCAGCAAAGAGCTGCTATTGTATGATTTAAATCCCAAGGTTACTGCCTTGTGGTTACATCCACATGAAACTCAAGTAAAGCTACACCAAGGCAAGATTCCAATGATTTAAATGATGTGTAACCCCCCCGAAAACTTATCTCCATGTCATCAGAACTTGATCCTATTCCACTTATAACAACTGCATCTTACTGAAGGCATTAAATGCCTTATCAAGCCTGATGTGTTATGCACATATTTTACTGAAATAGTGGCTATGGTTATAGTTTGTAGAACCAATTTCTAAACCACTGCAGCTATTGAGCCTCCAGCAAGTTCCAATCTTTGCAAGGCTGCTTATTAAAACACTATCAATTTTCTGCAAAACTTTCCAAAGCAGTTTACCTTCTGTGTGAAACTCAGAATGAACTGAATGTTTGTATTTCAAGAATCCAACCACTCCCCTCCAGAGCCTCAAAATGCTCCAATTTTATTTTAATTCCATGTAGCACAACGTGTCCCCACAATTGGAGAGTTAAAAAAAAAAAAAAAAAGCCAAACGAATGAGGGGAGGAAGCAAGTGTTGAACACTGCAAGGTTTGTTAAGTTTAGAGTTTTCAGTAGACACCAGACTCAAGCAGAACCTCATGCTCCATCAGGGAGCTGGTCATTATCTTCAGATTTGAATTCAAGCCACACCCCGCCTTGCTGCGAAGTTCTGGGTTTCCTTTCAGGTGTGAAAGCTGAACAGCACAGTCTTCCCATCTTGTGTTCTGAAACGCAGCTAATACCCATCTGACATCTCACCTTGCTAAACGGTGTAAAGGAGTGATCCTACCCTGCTGCCACACCAGTGCCCGCAGACACGGGGAGGAAGGATGAAGCACTTCACCTCGGGCTCACAATTTGCTTCAGATCTTCTCTAGCTCACTAGACTACAGCCCTGCGTGTGTTTAAGCCACCACTGCTACTAAGAAAGGCAATCTTCATCCCTCCCACCCTCCTCCTGCTCCCCAGCCGCCCCCTCTATTGAGCCGCAGCTGTTTACGCAGCCAGATGGTGAAGGAGATCAGTTCCACTACCCAGATCGTGTCAGCAGAGAGGTGGGGGTGGGTCAAGGGGCTGTGAACAAGCAGCCAGGGGGCTGCTCACTGAAATAAAAGGCAGCCAGTGTCATTTCAAAGGCAAACCACACTTACAGTTTTCTTGAGGAAAGCTCTAAGCATCACTGTGGAGCTCTGGTCAGAGTAACAGCCATTAAATAAGCCTCCCCCACTTTATCTGGTGGGTTCTTCTCACCGTTACACTCTGGAGAGAGCTCTCTACAACACTAACTAAAGACAACTTTCTTTCAGACAACATGCCATCTCTGAACCCCAAAGGAAGGTTCTCCATCACTTTTAAAGATTCCTTATTGTTTTCACACGTGTGCAGCAAGGTTTTTTCTCTCCTTGGTGGAGCTAACAGAAGTGCTGTCTGCTGCCATCAAGCTATTCCTTTACAAACAGGAAATCACCTGCTAAGAATCATCTTAATTTTCCAGTTTACAACTGTGCACCAAGGGTGCAAAGGCAGGCTATGCAATGACACAACCAGGATCAATTTTAAATAAAAAGGAATTCCAGAGAGGGGAAGTCACATGGCTGGTGCAAGGGGAGGAATTAGAAGGGTAGAGTCATCCTCACAACTCCCCTCTCCACATTTATTCCAGCAGAAGTAGGAAGGATATCCAAGTAGCTTCCCACTTACCTATTTCACCATGCTTAGTGATAGGACCTGCATGAATCTTCAAGATGTCCAATCTGGCTTGTTCATTTGGGAGATCGATATCTAGAAAGAATTACAGCTTTACCAGAAACCCAGGATTCCTACAGACAACATCCTCCTTCCCACCACTGCCCAGCAGTAACTCACGGATCTTCCTATCCAGTCTCCCAGGCCGCAGAAGGGCAGGATCCAGCGTGTCTGGCCTGTTAGTAGCCATGATCATTTTAACTCTGTGCAGAGTATCAAATCCATCCATCTGATTCAGTAACTAGCAGGAAACAGAAGTATGTTTTTAAACAACCCAAAGCCTCCCTGGTGTGATCTAGCATGTTTATTTTCTGCATCAGTGTTTTTTCCCCCCAAGATGTAGGAGCAGTAAAGATAAATCAGAGAAGAAAGGCTGCAAGTCTTCTATAACAGAAGGCCACAGCTCCCTTCACACTCTACAGGCAATAAAGATATGAAAATGCTTTGCCCAGAGAAAAAGACGTTGAGCAAAGCAGAGCTCAGACACGAAAGGCTCCACTGAAAATGTACAGCAATGAACAGCACAGTGCAAGGACTGAAGGAGCCAAGGGTTGGCTGACACATTTTGGTTGTAGCGCACCAAGTCCAGAACATTCAAATTAGTCTTGGAGAAGAGCCTCTAGAATACTAATCCACACACAGGCAGACACTTCATTGTGAAGATTCAAGCACTTGCTCTTTGATCACGGTCATTTCATTCTTTCAGGCAGACACATTCTTTTGAACTGGGCAAACTGTTTGCAAACACAGGCCAGCAAAGTTTCCCCGTTAGCCTCAGAATTCTTAATTGTCTCCAGCAGTTTTAAAATTCTCTTCACATAACTCAAGTTTACCAGAGCAATTAGTACAGAAACAACAACAAAAAATACATCTAACTTCTCCTAGTTTTGAAAATTAAATTGTAACAGTTCTAAAATGTATTGAGTAAGGGACTTTTGGTGTAAGACACCAGCTCTGCTTTCCCTTCTTTAAGAAAGGAAGGATCCTCCAAACCTACTACAAGAAGGTGCAGTAAACAGCAGCAAAGTCAAGTCACAGTAAGGAGAAAAAACACCCCAGACAATTCAGCTTGGAGGCTAACTGACAGAATCTTTAAAACCAGTAAAATTCATGGCTGAGTTATCAGGATGTGCAGCTGCTCTTTGGAAAAGCAGCATCTGGCTCACTTTTAGCCCAGCTAATTAACTCAGAAAAAGTCCTACAGAGCCAGATCCTAGTGTAACAGCTCCCATCTGTGTTACTACTTCATGTGCACAGCACACAGCCAGGGTGAGACACTCACCTCCATCAGAGTCCTCTGGATTTCTCTGTCAGCTGAGGTGCCTTCAGAAAAACGCCGACCACCTGCAGCACAACCAAACTGGTGAGTTATAGTACTTTCTTTTTGCCTCCACATGATACTAACTCTGAAGACAGTTATGTTTTTTAGCTGGGGGGAAGGAGGATTGGTATTCAGAGCTACATGCACAGGTTTTTAAATGCTTTTTATCCTAGTCAAAAAAAAATCCAAGTCAAATACAAATAGCTGTGGCTCTAGGCTCAGAAGGAAGCTGAGCCACTTGTCCTGTTACATTTCTTCTGAACAAACATTCATGCACACTCTCTTTTGAGGAGACAGACTGTAGCTTGCTAGCTAATTTCAGTGTTAAAAGGAGACTCTAGCCACCCATCAGGCCACCAGCCTTACCAATGGCATCTATCTCATCCATGAAAATGATGCAGGGCTGGTGGTCTCTGGCATAATTGAACATCTCTCTGATCAGCCGAGCACTCTCTCCAATGTACTTGTCCACTATGGAACTCGACACCACCTTTGAAAGACAAGAGACGTGGGTGAAGAGACTGGAGTGCAAACAGATTAGGTGAGGGTGCATGTGCATGAACACAGGAATAAAGTTACACTACCTTTAGGAAGTTGCAATCAAGCTGGCTGGCAACAGCTCTGGCCAGAAGTGTTTTCCCTGTTCCTGGGCAGACAAGAGATGGAAGCTGTTTAACTAATAAAAGGGAAGGGAAGGCTACTGCTGCAGTTTGAGAGTGGCAACTAAGCATTCATTACCCCTTCATGAGACTCACCAGGGGGGCCATAGAGCAAGCAACCCTTTGGAGGTATAATTCCCACACGCTGGAATAATTCTGGGTTTGTAAGTGGCAATTCTATTACCTGTGAATAGAGAGATAAACACACTGAGACTCAGAGTTTTAAGACAGATCAGCAGCCCCAGGAAGCTGATGGTAACACTTGCCATGCTGTTTTCCAGCTACCTCAGTTCCTAGCTGTGCAGCATATTTGGTGTGAGAAACCAGAAAATGTCATATTGATCTAACAGGTCAACCCATGACCCTGCCCTTCTTGTTCAGGCTTCAGCTCTCCACCCAATTGTTTCCCTCAGTGCTCTTTGTTACTGTCATAATACAACCACACAGAGCGATTCCAGCAGTTTTTGTGCAGAATGACACGTGCACTTGACTTTACAGCACTGCAACAGCCTAAAGGGTCTTAGATCCTTCAAACCCTCTTTTTTTAAGAGGATTTCCTTCATTTCAGTATCATTCCAAGCTTTTGAAAGGGTAGAGATAAGTTATAACCAGTTTGAGAAATGGGTTTTGGTGTTTAGAATAATCAGCAAGCCATTTTTTGCACTGAAAAGCTTCAACTCAGAACATACACCACTATATGTAAGTGTCTGAGAGACACTGGTACCTCTCGCAGCTCCCTGATTTGTTCTGACAACCCTCCAATCTCAGAGTATGACACATCCCCTGGATCTTCATGAGACATATTATAGACCAGTGGATCCACTTCCCTTGGCAAGTACCTGGGGGGTGGGGGAGGAAAGAAAAGCAGAGTTAAAAGCAGACTTTTTTTGTCCTGCAGACACATTTATAGAGTTATGACAACAGATTTTGCAGCAATTATGAAAGTTATTTCTTCTCCTCCCACCTTAATAACAAGTGTGTTGAAAAAACATAATAACCCCAACCCTAGCAAACTTCTTTCAAACTTTCACATCAAAAGTTGAAAACAAACTGCTAAAAATGCTGAGTTGTAACAGAATTACTTTTTAATGAGTAACAAATTTGGTTTTAGACGATATCTAACAGACACATAAACCTTCCCTCAAAGTACCTGCCCTTACTATAACACTGCTTTGCAGAAAACATGTACAAAACATCACAAAAGTTATTCAAACCTCTGTGAAACCTACTCAGATGACTGTTTTCCCCCCCTTTAAATGCTGTAGAGCAGAAACTTACCTCATGATAGTCAGAGTGGTCATATCCAGAGCAACTCTTGTCCCTGGCTTCAGCTTGCTTTTGTCCAGCTAGTTGCAAAGAAAGGATGTCTATCAGAACCACGCTCCAAAACAACGTCTGATTTTAGCCAAGACATTTACTCTTTGCTCAATCACACACAAGGAGAAAACAAGGCTACTGAGCTACATGCCAAGCAGTTCCTTCAGTAACCAATATCCTCTTTGTCATCATTTTTTGGGAAAAAAAAAACCCGGGCTCTACTGTTTTATGGGAACAAAGGCTTTGGGAGAAGCGACCCAGGAGCTGACCAAGGAACCTGCTGGTTGTCACAACTGGACACCAGCAAAGTTAAACCAGGCCACAGGAAGATTTTTTTTCAACCCTGGAAGAGATCTTGAACAGCAAGTCATCAACTCTGCCACTTCTGAAAATAAATACTACGGGATTTTTTTACTGCTGCCAACCTGAGGGGATTAGTGAGAGAGAAAGGACAGAGCCAGCTGTTTCAGGACAAGTAAGCAATCCGCCCTTAAGGGAAGGAAGTTCAGGCACAGAGCCCATCTGAGCCCGAACTTTGCCCCTTGTACTCAAAGGCTTTCTCATTTCAGGACTGCCAAGACAGGTGACACAAGTTCCTAACCTATTTTCTCCAAGCCTTCCATCATTTGCACATTTTCCCATATCCAGTTACACCCCAAAATCATCCGTCCCAGTTGCTATCCTTCTGCTATCTGTCACCTCAGATGCCTCATTCACCTGCCTCAGCATTTTTTGTCTGCTTATTCCATTTTTATGAGGTTTTTAAACCCATTAGCAGTCCCTAGTCCAGTACACACTGCTAATTTCTGCTGGGATTAAACCTACTAATCTGCATTTCTCACCTTGTTTGCAAGAAACCAGGCCTAGGAGAGCACTCTCACCTCACACAACACAACCCTGAGCACGGATCACAGAGATTACCTGTCATCTCCTCCATTACCCGTGATTACCTCTATTCTAATTGCCCCTTTTTTCTTTAATTCTTTGAGGTACTCAATCCACATTTGAAGAATATAAAACCTATTTATTCTGAGCTTTCCCAGCAAGACAACCAAAGAAGAGGGATTTCAACACCTATTTGCAAGCACAGCCTGAAGCTTTCCATCACCCCTGCTGAGGGGATTTGCCAAGTCCCTAGCACAGGTGGGCTTTAGTGTCTAGCAGCATTCAGAATCAAGCTGTCACTCCTCCCTTACTGAGATCACTAATATGACCTCTTTCCAGCTGCCTAATCTTAGAGAGATCTGTGAAAGCTTGAAATTCTATCAGATTCAGCACCAATTTAAGTCACTCTGCAGTGAGAAGAAAACAAAGAGAAGCCACTTGACTCTGAATTCCTTTTGGAACACACTGTAGATAGGGAAGTCATTTTGTTTGGATTTAAACAGTGTCCTTCCCTTTCCTCAGCAGCAGCACAGCCATAAGGACTCTGATCAAAACTAGTCCTCTGAAGCACTCCATGCAAAATTACCTGCCTTGATATTTTGACATTTAAAACAACCATGAGTGTTTTTTTACTCTCTACTATCAAGTTGAGGATCTTTTAAGATCAAAGAGTGTTTTTACTGAAGAATAAACTTCAAAGTATGTGCTGCAACACCAGGTTCAGCCAAAACCCAACCCGCTCCCTAGCACGTATCTCCGTCTCGACACGGGACCTCGGGATGAGCTCACGTGCCCCTCAGTGGAATTCAGGATGCTGATGTTCCACAACAGTTTGTTCATCCTCCTCAAAGAAAACAGTGAGTTTGCACCATAACACCTTGAAAATGACAAAGCTTAGAATGATGTATTTAAAGAGCATTTTGATACCAACAATTCTTGCATATATTTTCCACAAGCAAAGCTGTATTGCATTGGTATGGTTGAAGAAAGTCAAGGAGATCTCTACACATACACAAAAGTAAAGTAACACACTTAGAGGTACAATTCCCAAGCAGTTTCTCTCTAAAAGGAGGAGAAAAGGTCCATCCTTAGTGAGAAATGCACAATCTACCGACAAGAGCGAATGGCATAGGAAGATACCTCTTGTGAGAGTTTTGCTCCCTGTTCCCCACTAAGTACTGTTAGTTGTGGGCCTTCAACAGAAACTCCTCTGACAGCTAGGAACACCTCCTCCTGCCCCTCTTCCTAAACTCTTCCAGGCTCCCTGCTCTGCCGCCTGCTCCTGTGGCCACCACATCGCCATCACAGCTGAATCCCCTCCACAGAGCAGTTCAGCTCCTGCACGCTGAAGTTCCACTACGCTGTGCTTAACCCCCATGTACAAACCTCAAGATAATTCTGGTTACTGCAAAACACTTGCATGTTAATCTTACAAACACCTCTCCTTTCTTCCTATATGATCAGTAGAGTTCAAAATTCCCTAAAGAACAGCAGATTCTCTTCAGAAAGAGAAAGAAAAGCCACTTCCAAGATCACTACCCATCTGCGCTCCCTTCGCCAAAGGAACTTTTGGTGAATAAAAACTTATTTTCCACAATTTCCATAACACTGAACAATCTATACTCATGCACTAAAAGCTCAACTCCAGTTACCTTTCTCCACCATAAAGGAGTCAGTTCAAGATGCACTGAGAGGTCACAGCTGTTGAAAGATCTCACACTTATTTGTGCATTAAAATAACAAAGTCAAATGCTGCTGCTGCCTTCTCAGGGTACAAGATCCTCCCCAGGGTTGCTATCTGTTCAGAGACCTCTCACACTCTCACTCTTCATACTTATTCCTCTTACCTTCCATTCCTCAAAGTCAAGGATGAATGTCATAACACCTAACTACACATGTGCAACGTTCCAGGAAGGTTGTGGACAACTTCAGCTTTCCTAGAAGTGACACTACTACCAGCTATAAAAGGAGAGAGCAAGCAGACAGCAGTATAAAACAGCCATATACACCTCAAAGAAGAACGTACTTCATCCCACTAAGGACCCAGTTTAGGAAAAGCAATGCCAACATTCAAGACCAAAGCAAACTTTTAATGAGTGTTCAGAGGGATCAGCTACCTGACGACGACAGCCAACCACGTATCTGGGTCCGTTCGTAGCCTTCACAATGACTGCAGAGAGAAGATCAAAGGAAAACATCAACTTCACTTGATCTGCTGCTCCGAATTACACTTCTGAATTGTATTTTTCCACCAATACTCCTAATTCTTTACTCCTCCCAACCTCTAGCCAGATTTTAACTGCAGAAGCTTACAATCAAGATTTCAAAGAACCAATGGTTCAGGACACTTACATTTCTCTTCCGTTAGCTGCTTAAGAACCTCCCCAACAATCTGCAAAAGATTAAAGACACTATTAGCCTACAGATAAGCTGTCATTGCAAAACAACTCTTAACATGTTTTGGGACACAAAAGATGACTGTCACCTTTGTCATTCTTTCTCCTGTTTCATGCTGTTTGTCAGCCCTTTTATTTCTTTTAACACATTTATGACAACTAGGACAGACAACTGCTCTAGCCCCCATGTCGTGTGTCTGTTCCAACAGGAACAGGTACAGATTAGATGTGAGGGAAAAGTTCTTCCCTGGCAGAGCTGTCAGGGCCTGGCACAGGCTGCCCAGGGAGGGGCTGAGTCCCCACCTCTGGGTGTGTTTAACAGAGGGGAGATGAGGTGCTCAGGGATCTGGTTTAGCACAGGACAGGGACGGTTGGACTTGATGAGCTTAAAGGGCTTTTCCAACCTTGTCACAGAAGGCTTATTTCTGTTTGTTGTAACATTCCTGCTTACCCTTTTTTGACATAAAAAAGGACTTAGATGATGCTACACCCACTGGAGCTCAGGGTCAGCCACTGCGGGTCGCTGCGACTGTTCCACTTACGTACCTGCCCAACACTCTGTAAGGCCTTGAGATCATTTTCTGACTTTTCATATTGCTTGGTGAGCTCCTTCAGCTGTTCTCTTACTAGAAGAAAAGCAAGAAACATAGAAGCCTTTAAACTTTCCATCCACTGAGAACTCAGAGAAGCAGCGGGCAGAGGTAGCCTGCGAGATCTGCACACCCTGCACATCACCTCCCAGCAAGCACAGGGGAGCTTCTGCTCCAGGGCCCGCACGCCCTCAACGCGGTGGCAGCTCTCGCTAGTGAAAACACTCCGCAGGAGGCACCCAACAACCCCAACTGCAGAGGTGCCTTCCCGCGGCACTGCGGGGCGAGCCACCGCCAGGGCGATGCAACCCCGGACGTCTGGGGCACAGAAACCCCTCTGAGGGCGTGAGGCACGTCTGAGGCTGACGGAAACCCCTCGCGGGGCAGAGGGCTGAGGACCGGGCATCGCCCGGCTCGCGTGGGGCGGCGCGGCCTGGCAGCCCCTCAGAACACCGCCCCCCCGCACGGGGGGTCCCCACGGCCGAGCTGCCCCGCGGGGAGAGAAAAGCGGCCAGGGCGCTGACAAGGGCCGCGCCGCCGCGGCCGGAGCACCAGCCCGGCCCCGCCTCCCCTCCCTCGGCCCGGCCGCGGCGCTGCCCCGCGGGCCCGGCCAGGCCCGTGACGAAGCGCGGGCAGCGGCCGCGGGGCTTCCGCGGAGCTCTCCGGGCCGCTCAGCCACGGCGACTCCCCCGGCGACGGCGGCAGCCCCCGGGGCGGCGCTCACGCTCTTTGAGGCGGCCGTCGATCTCCTTGTGCTCCAGCAGCTTCTTGCGGTAGTCCTGCAGCGCCTTGTCCCGCGGGTCCGCCATGATGAGCAGCCGCCGCTCATAGGGAATGCCGGGAAGGGCCATGGCGGCCGGGGGCAGGGCCGCGCGCCCGCCCCGCCCCCCCCGCGCGCCCGTGCCCGCCCCCCGCCTGTCCTCGCGCTGCAGCGCCCCCTGCCGCCGCGGAGGGGGAATGTGGGGAGCGCGGCGAACGCGCCTTGCGACAGGCGCGAACACAGGGCCCCTCCCGCCTGCCGCTCCCCCCGCCGCTCCCCCCCGCCGCCCCCCCCCGCCGCTCCCCCCGGGAGTGCCGCAGGGCTCGGGCGGTCTGTGTGCCCGGTACCCCCGCGTACCGCGGGGTCTGGCGCAAGTAACCGCCAGGCCGAGCCTCCCCCAGAGCCCCGCCGCTCCTCTCCTCAGGCACCCCAGGGCTTCCCGCCAGAGCTGGCTCCCGCGCCCACAGGCCACTTGGGAGCTCAGACTATGCCAAGGACAAACCCTTAGATAACTGGCACCGAGTGCAAATGCCGTTAGTTGCACTGACATTGGAGTATTGTGTCCAGCTATGGGCCCCTCAGCTCAAGAAGGACATAGAGCTCCTTGAGAGAGCCCAGCGCAGCCCCTTCCTCGTGAGGAGAGGCTGAGGGAGCTGGGCCTGGAGGAGACTGAGGGGTGACCTTATTCATGTTTATAGATATGTAAAGGGTGAGAGTCAGGAGGCTGGAGCCAGGCTCTGCTCAGGGGTGGCAGCGACAGGACAAGGGGCAGCGGGTGCAGCTGGAGCAGAGGAAGCTCCATGGGAATGTCAGGAGGAACTTTGTCACTGTGAGGGTGACAGAGCCCTGGGACAGGCTGCCCAGAGAGGCTGTGGAGTCTCCTCTGGAGACACCCAAACCGGCCTGGATGTGTTCCTGCCCTGGCAGGGAGCTGGACTAGGTGATCTTTTGAGGTCTCTCCCGACTCCCAACAGTCTGATTCTGTGATGAACTGAATTGGCAGTGCTGGCTGGCAGCAATTTAACAGATCACGGCATGGCCATGGCCTGTGGTTACAGGAGAACCCAGGCACATCCCTGCTCACCTCAGGGGATCCCCCTCAGATGACATTAATGCTTAATGCATTCTGTGATTCCATGTCTCTCGTGCAGCCAGAGCCCGGCCAAAAGGCCTGGGGGAGCATGAGAAAACAGGACGAGTGAGGGCTGTAGCAGCCCCCAGTGCCCCTGTGCCCCATCCCGCAGCCCCTGCTCGGAGGGGAGGACACGCCGTTACCAGGGCCAGCCTGCCGCAGCCAGCCGCCCCCTCACGCTGCATGTGGGATGGGGTGACCGGGGGCACTGCCAGGAGAAGAGGGGCCGCTCCTCGTGTCTCCTGGGGGGAGCCGGGCTGCTTTCTGTGCCGGCAGAGGAGACGCAGTTCGGTGCCCAGGCAGCAGTGCCAGCCCGCTGTGGAGAGCCCCGGCTCCTCTGCGGACGTGGGCCCCGACCACGGGCTGGCTTTTCACCCGTGTCCCGGACAGCCGCCCCCGGCCCGGCACGAGTGAGTCAGCGCGGCTGAACGCCTGGGCAGCTCCCCGGCGCCACCCGCCGTTTCCCGGCCAGGCCCCGGACGCTGCTGGGCGGCGGGGCAGCCCCGCGGGCCGGGCCGGCTCCGTGCGGCGCGGCGCGTAGCCGGCGGCAGCCGCGCCCCGGCGAGGGGCGGCGCGACGCGGCTTCTTCAGCCGGCGGCGGCGGCACTGGCGCGGCGAGATGGCGGCGGGCGGCGGCTGGTTGCTGCGGGCGCTGGGGCTCGCAGCTCTCCTGCTGCCGGTGGCGCCCCGCGGGCCGCCCGGTGAGGCGGAGCGACGCTGCTTCTGCCAGGTGGGCTCTGCCGGGGGCCGGGCCGGGCCGGGCGGCGGCGGCTTCCTCCCCGCGTGTGGGGCTGCGCGCCGAGTTCCGCGGGTGGGCGCGGAGGGTGGGGACCCTCCCGTGGGCACCGCTGGGACCCTCCGTGCCTCGGCTCCTCGCCGAGCGTCGGGGACCTGCCGGGAGCGCCTAGAGCAGAGGGAGCTGCTGCCGCCGGGCAGCGCCGTGGCCTCTGCCCTGCCCCTGGGGGACGGGGTGTCGGCTGGGGCAGCGGTTCTTCCCTGCCCGCCTCGCTCGGGTGTTTCAGCAGTGTCTGGGAGCTGCCTCATCCCCTCTCCAGAGGGGCTGCCTTGCAGTTCCTCCCAACGCCGGTATCCAGAGGAGAGAGTGGCTGTAGCAGGCGTCTGCTACCCTGCCCCAGCCTGCCATGCCCGGGGGTGAGCAGGGATGCTCTGCTCTGCTTGTTAAAGCCCTTCCAGGGTTAGTTCCCCTTGTTGACACCAACAGGGTGTTACTGTCTGGCCTGGTGCACCTCCTGTTGATGCGCAGTAGTGAGAGAACAGGGTACAGCCAACCAAGAGGAGACTGAGAAGCTGGATTCGGGGGACTGGTCGCTGTGCAGATCCCGTTTGACTTAACTGCCCCAGCACGTTTGCAGGATCCAGGAGTGAAGATGACACGCTGTACTTGGTGCTTTGTTTCTGTTGCTCTTTAAAAAAAGGAAGCTATTGTAAAGGGTACTCTTGTGGTATTAACACTGTGGTGCTTCAATTTGAGTCAGAAATTGGGAGTGGAGAAAGAAAACAAATACAGTCGTGCAGTTGACTTTAGCTTTGCCTTCTGGGCGGCTCTTGATGCTTCAGTTTCATGTGGAAACGCACGTAAAAGCTATGCTGATAAGGAATTGAAAAGCATGCATCTTGATCCTGTATCTGCAGATATCTTTGTGCCTGCACACGTCCTGCTTAGCAGAGAAGTCTGTCGCTACAGATCCGGGTGTGGGTCAGGAGCGTGGTGTGGGGTAAGAAGCCCAAGCCACTAAACAAACTGGCATCCTGGCGCAGTGATGGTTTGCAGGCTGTTTCCTTGGGTAGCAGCAGCTGGCTTTGTACTCTGTACTCTTTTGGTTTGGAGCAGCTCCCTCCTTGGTTATGGAGCAGCACGTGCTTCAGTTTAGATGTCAATACAAGGGTTCAGGTTGAAGATTTTCCCAGACTTTATTGCCTTTGGGAAAGCATGTTATGTAGGGCAGCATTTCTCCTCCTTGCTAACCACTGAACCTTTCAAAACCACCCCCGAGGGCGGCCTCAGCTCTTTTTTGTAAATATATATGTAATATCTGCCACTCATCCTGTGCAGAACTGGTCTGGTGGTTTTTATTTACCACCAAATAAAATATAGGGCAAGCCATAAATGCTGTGTTTTACCCTCCTTTGTTTATGTACCTGAAGGCCTGGGTCTAGCTTTGGCTTCCTCCTGTGACCTATCTCTTGCTGTCTCATCGACTTGTCACCTTAAGGAACCTTGATGCAAGGTGAATGGAAGAGCTTTGACTTGTCCATCAGCCTGTGTTGGGACAAGTGACAGGACTGCTTTTGAGAGCACTTGCTGTAGCAATATTCCAGAGGCTGACTTAAGCAGGCTGTAATTCTGGAGTGGGTGTTGCGCTCTTGTCTGTCTGTACTACAAAGAGCAGTGCCTCACCTGCTTTTTTTTGACTGTTATTTTAGCTCTTGGAGAGGTTACTAACCAGTCCTGAAGCTTGTATTAGAAATGCCCATTTG
This sequence comes from Gallinula chloropus, assembly GCF_964237585.1. Lineage (NCBI taxonomy): Eukaryota > Metazoa > Chordata > Aves > Gruiformes > Rallidae > Gallinula > Gallinula chloropus. The sequence goes on along the minus strand of NC_140099.1, from coordinate 310,906 downwards.
TTTTTAAAAACACTCCAGTTTCACGTGCTGTTTCTGCTTCCCTGCCTGTCCCATTAGCACTGAGTAACACCTCAGTATCAGAGCTCCCTCGAGCTTTACAGATAGCTTGTTCCCCACCCAGATACCCCTGTTTGCATTAATGCTTTAGTCAGCCATGAATCAATTCTCCATATTCCCAGCAATTATTGCTCACTTGCTGTTTATAGAGTGATGTAGCTGCGTTAAGGATGTGCTACAGGTGTTTGGCAAACTGGGATTTTGTCTGTTTCCAGCCTGGCTGAGGGCTGGTTTCCTTCAGGGGGTGTTTCAGTGTCCAGTACTGCCTTCAAGGGTGCATCTGGGACACTGAGAATAACTTGGCTGTTACCTGAACAGACTTTTAAGCTGCTCTTGTGTTCTTGTTGAATTGGTGTTGGCCCAGCAGCCTCTGGGGCAGGAATTCACACCTAGCACAGTTCCCCATCTCTGTGGGGTGGCTGGAGAGGTCGCTTCCAAGTGCAAAGCAGCTGCAGATCCTGCTTTGCTAGCAGATGCTTGGAGGTGTTACCTGACAGCACTTCAGCCTCTGTGGTTAAACCCCATCCTGAGGCTCCCGTGTGAGGTTTGCTTCTGTGTGGGCTTGGGAAGCCTCAGGCCTTTTTTTTTGGGGAAAAGATGGGGGGAAAGCACCTGGGCCAGCATATGCTGCTTCCAGGGCAGATGCTGGGCATGACTGTGCTCACCTGGCAGGGCTGAAGGGGGGACAGACCTAGCTGGGCTGAGTGCTGCTGGCACGTCACTCCTGCAGGAAGCTCCTGCTGGGGCAGCAGGGGCATCATCTGCTCGCTGCCAGGCTGGGACTGGTGGGGCTCATCTAGAAGAGCAGGGAAGCTGGCGCTGAGGAAGGCGCAGGCACAGAGCAATTCCTCACCCAGCACACTGCTCCCTTCCCTGCGGCCCACAGCGGCTGCAAGAGGGGGATGCAGGAAGGAGTTCCCCTCCTTTCCTGCCTGGCTGTGCTGCAGGGGGTGATGGACAGGGCTAGAACGGAGCACACAGCAGGAGAAGGAAGCCCCAGCCCCACTGCCCAGGGAGCATTTCAGTGACACTGCAGGGAGCAGGAAGAGGTGGGGAGAGCAGCCTGACAGGAGCCTGGGATGGAGGCAGAGGAAGAAGCAGCAAAGGCCAAGCCCAAGGATTGTGTGGAGCCCCTGTGTGGTGTTTCGACCCGTGTTATGGGCACAGGGCAGGCACGCTGGTGTGAAGGGATTGAGAGTGGCCATTGCAGAGGCTGAACTGAACACCTGACACCTTCCTTGTTGCAGACTCAGCAGCTGGAGCCTCTTGTGTCACCCCTGTCCCAGCAGCTCCCGTGCACCTCTCCCCGCTCGGGCAGCGCAGCCCTGCCCATGGCTGCTGCCAGCCGCTCACACCCCGGCTGGGTGGGGTGGGGTGCAGCTCAGCGTGGTGATTCACAGGTGCCAGCAAGCACGTGGCACATCTTTGGGAACAGATTTCATCTTGAACAACTATTCCGAGTTATTACAGGCTGAAGGTGCAGGTAAATATTGGGATGGGGGGCAGGAGGAAGTGTTTTAAGCCACCACCCCTTGCAGGGCACGTTTGACACACGCTGTAGCTCAGCTGAACTGACAGCAGGAATTACAGTCTGAAACAAGTGAGTCTCCTGTCTGCATACAGGGCTGAAGCTGGCAGGGATTCACAGAGCCAGAGGGAACTTTGGGGTGAAGAACGTGCCCAGCTGAGTGGTCTGACACAGCCCCTTTCCCCTGTCTGAAGAGGGTCAGTGCTGTTCTGTGACAGCATCACTGGGCTTTGGTCTTGGTCTCTGAGAGACTTGGCTCTTGATGCTGTCTTGGCCTGTGAGCAGTGGATATTTGGAGATCTCCCAAGGATGGCCCCCATCTACCCCAGAATGTTGTGGTAACATCTGCAGTGCTTCCCTTTGGGTTATTTTCAGGATGCTTTGCCAGGTTGGTTCTGGCTCCAGTTGGTCACTGGACAGGCCTGGTGCAAATGGCACATCCTCTTTCCACTGAGGGCTGTCCAGCTGCTCTGATGTCTCCTCGGACAGGGATGTCACTCCCTTGGAGTGATGCCTTTGTCTGCTGTGGATGCAGAGAGCAGCTGAAGATTATCCACAAATCTCTTTTTAGGCCACTTTTAGACCCAATCTATAAGCTGCCTGCCTCAAAGGATGCCAGGTTTCCAGGAAATAAAAAAGATGTGGTTGGTTGGGGTTTTGTTTCTTCTTGTGGTTTGCTGGGTTGTTGTTTTAAAAATTTTGAAACAGTTTTAAATTGGGTAACTGGATTAGCAAATTGCTGCTTGGTTTGCTCTTTTTTTTTTACAGGGGTGATTCAAGCTAGTGGAGAGCTTAATTGCTCTGCTATTAGTCTTGATTTTCATTACCTGTTTCCAAAATTACTGATTCAGGCAATGGAGCAGTCCAGATCTAGTCCAGGGGGGCAGGAGGAAACTTGCTCTTGCCTTCAAGGTGCTTTATGCTAAAGCCAGGCTATTTTTCTTCCCCCTTCCCATTTTGTGTGACTGTGCTTTGAGGGCAAGTGCTCTATTTCTGCTGTCCCTCTCGGGAGGAGGGCAGGGAGCTTCATTTCCACACAGTAATTAGAAAGGGTTTACTGAAGTTGATCTGCAAATCTTAACTGAGTTATCTGAGGGCTGTCTGGAAATGCGTCAGGGCAGGTGACTCGTGTTTCTCACATGGCTCTTTCTTTGCTCTCTGTGCCTAATAATACACTTTTATTGTGAAGGTTGGAGTAGCACCTTTGCTTTGGAGTTGGGGAGGGTTTTTCTTGGGGATTGCAGGGTTTTACTCCCTTGCCTGGGTCTGACTGAGCTGCCTGTGACTCTGATCACCTGCTGCTTTTTCCTGTCCCGCAGTGCTCAGCAACCCTAAGGCTGGATGAGTGCTTGAGAAGTAAGAAAAGGGGGAGCCCCTTAAATACAACCCGGCACCTTCTTGGGTCTTGTGCACCCCTCACCTGCCCGCCTGTTCCTGGCCTGTCCCAGGGAGCTCTCATGCCCCTGCTCAGCAGTCTGCTCTGTCCCACTTCACAGGAGCTGCCCATGCTGATGCTTCCAGGCTTATTCTGCTTGGCCCTGCTCCCTGCTTGCTTTCTTTGGCACAGAGAGGGGGCAGAGGTTGGACACAACCCCCTAGAACTGTGTGGTTGGGGTACTCTTGTTTCTGGGCTGTCTGCTACCGGGATTTTACAGGCTGCTTTCTGGGAAAGAAGTGGCTAGAGGGTGTCTTACAAACTTACCCCGTTCTTTGCTTCACAAATCAACAAAACCAGTTGAAAACAACTGCCTTGGTCTTAACCCCCTGAATTTATCTGGTACTGGGGAATGGCAGCTTGCCACGTGTTGCATTGTTGTATCAACATCCAGGAAAAATCCCTGGTGTGCTGCTGGGAGTGAATCAGTGGTAATACTTCATTTTGCCCAGGATGATTTCCCCAAGTACTCATCAGGGGGTGTAGAGGAAGCAAAACTACTTCAGAGTTGTGCAACCCTGTCATCCCGACAGTAATCTACGTGTCAGAAAGCCAGAGCTGAATTTGTAGCCTTTTTTTTTTTTCTCCAGGGCTTGCACACAGCTTGTTGAGTTGTTCAGGGTGATGCAAGAGGGGTTGGCTTTCTACATCAGATTCAGAACAAATGTTTCCTGGCCACACGGCCCTCTGAGGCAGGGGGAGAGACTGCTGCAGTTGCTGTGGTTCTGATTAAATCAAACAAACGAACAGCAAGGACTTTCTTTGCTCTCTTTACTCTGCCCTCCTCCCTCTCTGCTCTGCCCTCCCCAGCTGGAGTCCTGTGTCCAGAGCTGGGGCCCAACACAAGGAAGATGTGGGGCTGGTGGAGAGGGGTCAGAGGAGCCCCGGGGATGCTCAGAGGGCTGGAGCAGCTCCCCTGTGGAGAGAGGCTGAGGGAGCTGGGCTGGGTCAGCCTGGAGAAGAGAAGGCTGTGGGGGGACCTCACTGCAGCCTTCCAGTCCCTGAAGGGAGCAGAGGAACAGGAGGGGAATCAGCTTGTTAAAGGGCAGAGACTGGCAGGACAAGGGGGCTGGAGTGAAGCTGGAGGAGGGAAGGGTGAGAGGAGATATTGGGGGGAAGTTCTTTGCAGAGAGAGTGGTGAGGGGCTGGAAGGGGCTGCCCAGAGAGGGGGTGGGTGCCCCATCCCTGGGGGTGTCCAAGGCCAAGGTTGGATGGGGCCCTGGGCAGCCTTGTGTAGCTCCAGGCCTGGAGGTTGGTGTCCCTGCCTGTGGCAGGGGGTTGGAGCTCTGGGACCCTTGGGGTCCCTCCCAGCCCAGCCCAGTCTGGGATTCTATGATTTGCCTGCTGGGATCTTTGCTGGCATTACCACTGCTGAACTGGTCCTGTATGCAAACACCAGCTCTCACCTGGGTGCCATCCCACAGGAGTGATGTAGTGAGAGGGTCGGTCTCAAATGTGACCCCGAGCTGGGAGGTGTGCACATCTCACAGCCCTTACAGCAGCTGAGACCCAGGGTCTTCCTGGAACCCCCTGTGATCTGTGTGACTGTGCCTGACCTGTGGACAAGGGCTGTGGCATCTCTGCCCTGTAAAGGTGGAAGTGTCCATCTGATGCCTGTTACTCAGACATCAGCAAATTCTAATACATCAATAACTGTCCCCAAGGAAAACTGCCTGTCCCCAAGCAAGAGGTGCAGGACCCTTCCTGAACGATGCATCAAAATAAGTTCTGTGCCAATGCTTCTGGTTCAACTTAACTAGTTGACTCACTAGTAAAGGGAAAGAAATCTGAGTTGTTTTCTTGTCTGCAGTGTTAAAAAGTATCAGCTCAGCTGTTCACCTTGGCTGTTTGGATTTTTATCACACAGGTTACTGGTCATTTAGATGATTGCACCTGTGATGTAGAAACCATCGATGCCTTCAACAACTACAAGCTTTTCCCCAGGCTGAATGAACTTCTGGAAAGCGACTATTTTAGATACTACAAGGTAATCTTCTCACACAAGGGTTGTATTTGGTTTGTGTCTTTTTTGCTTTGTTTTGATTTTTAATCTTCCTTGAAGTTATCTCTGACCTCTTTAAAATCAGATGCCCACATTTTAATCCTGGTCTTTTAGGAATGCAGTCAATAAATGAGACCCTTCTGTTATTATTAGGAGAACCTCAATGGGGTACAACGTGCTTGTAAAATGCTCAAATGTAAAGGTGTTTTCTTGGGCATTTTTCCTTCTTAAGAATTTAAGCAGTAGACCAATGAACTGACTTGGCTTCCTGTGTTGAGCTGTGGCTGATGGATGAGAAGCTCATCACGAGCCAGCAGTGTGCACTGGCAGCTCAGAAGGCCACCCGTGTCCTGGGCTGCACCACAAAGAGCGTGGGCAGCAGGTCTGGGCAGGAGATTCTGCCCCTCTGCTCTTGTGAGACCCCATCTGGAGTACTGTGTCCAGCTCTGGGGTCTCCAGGACAGGAAAGACAGGGAGCTGCTGGAGTGAGTCCAGGGCAGGCAAAGAAGATGATCAGGGGGCTGGAGCACCTCTGCTATGAAGACAGGCTGGGAGAGTTGGGCTGGTTCAGCCTGGAGAAGAGAAGGCTCTGGGGAGACCTAATTGTGACCTGCCAACACTTAAAGGGCCCTACAGGAAAGAGGAGAGGGGCTGTTCCCCAGGGAGTGCAGGGACAGGACAAGGGGCGATGGCTTCAAGCTGGCAGAGGGCAGGGGTAGGTGAGATGTTGGGAAGGAATTCTCCACTCTGGGGGTGTGAGGCCCTGGCACAGGGTGCACAGAGAGGGGTGGAGGCCCCATCCCTGGAGGGGTCCAAGGCCAGGCTGGATGGGACTTTGGGGGTAACCTGGTCTGGTGAGGGTGTCCCTGCCCGTGGCAGGGGCTGGAACTAGATGGTCCTTAAGGTCCCTCCCAACCCCACCCAGCCTGTGGTTCAAGAGTGTGGATGGCTGGGGAGCCACACACTGAGTGTCCGCGGTGCGTCCCCGCTGACCGGGAGGGTTCAGGTGGACTGATGGCTGCTCCTGCCAGACCACCTCATTAGGTGCACAGGGGACTAGACAGGGGGTTGTTTGGCCGTGCTGGGGTTATGGGCAGTGTCTCACCTGCTGCACACAGCCACTGAACAGACAAACCAAGTATTTACTCGTCTGTAAGAACAGTTTAACATCCCTGCACTGCAAGCAAGGATGGACCCACTGGAATCACTGGGGTAGAGCTGCTTTTCCCTCCCACCTCTCTCTACCAAACCCACAAAGTGCTAATTGGGTTTTTAAGACTGATCCTTGATACCAGCTCACAGAAAAAAAAGACTAGGATTTGTTCAAGAAATTAATGTCCTTTCCAGTGTTGGGATCTGCAACAGCAGTGCCAGGATTGGGGTGAATGAGGCAGGAATGGAAAACAAGGATTAGAAGAATAACTTGCACTGATAACAAGGACATGAGCAGTAGCAATGAATTTGGTAAATGCCAAGGAATTGCTTCTTCCCATCAGGCCTAGACAGCTTGCACACCAAGTCCAGAACACAGAGGACTTGACAGCAGAAGACCTGTGCTTTGGCCACAGGAGGATGGCAGCAAAGCTCCAGCACATCCTCTTCCTCCTCCTCTGACAGGAAGGCAGGCTGTAGGCCTAAGATGCCCAAAACAAAGGAACAAAATCACTGGATAGCAAATGTCCCCAAAGACTCACAGAGAAAGAAGTGAGCCATGTTCCAAGGCCAAAACCTGCCCCGTAGTAACTGTTGGCTCCTACAGGGTACAAACCACCTGGCCAAAGCCCAGCTTGTCATTGCTCAACAGGAGCCTCAGGGTGTGATGAGGAGTTGGTGTCCTGTGTTAACACAAACAGGCCTGGCCAGGCTGCACAGGTGCACACATCTCATAGGAGAGACAAGGGAATGACTGTGATCCACTTCAAGATGAGTAACACCATCTGATTTCCCTCTCCCTGCACTAAGCTTTGTTACCTGAAGCCCTGTGCTAAGGCACTGGAGATGTGTGTTGGTGGTGGGGAAGGCTGGCCTGGCTGCAGGGAGGAAATGTAACAGGGCACTCTGTTCTTTGCAGGTAAACCTAAATAAACCTTGTCCTTTTTGGAATGACAACAGTCACTGTGGAATAAGGGACTGTGCTGTCAAGCCCTGCCCATCTGTAAGTACCACATCCATTCTTTTACCTCTCTTTCTTTCTTTCTATATTTGGCTTTTGCAGACCATGAGGAAGAAGCAGGCAAATAACCAGCCCTTCTTGTTGCAGTGAGGTCAAAACTGTGGCTCTCATGGAGCTTTCTGAGGTGCAGTAATACTGGTATCCATGAGAAAGGCCAACATGCAGAATTCTGAGAGTTTAAAGAAAGGCTAGGCTTTTAACACCTCACCTTGTCCTGGTCCCTCTTGTATTCCTGGTGTTAGTGGGATGATTTTGGGGCAAGTCCACTGTTGTTTCAAGAAGTGCCTCTTGTGTTAATTGCCAGGCTATTCACCCTGTTGGGCCATGAGCTACACTGGGGTTTGCAGCTTTGGCTGACAAATTGGACCTGACCCTGTCCAGCCTTTTGTATGTGAAATGGCTCTTTGAATCCTGTTTCCCAGCACAAAAGCAAACAGTCTTGTCCCTGTATCCTGGGAAAAGGGTTTTCTCTGCTAAGCTGGAAGAAAACATCTTCGCTGCAGGTGTCTGCCTGAAAATGAGGGGGTGAGACAGTGAGGGAACCAGAACTTGGTTGATGGAGGAGGTGGAGATGCCACCCAGCCTGGCTTTGTGGGTCTGGGTCTCTCGAGCAGTCAGGGTATGTGCTGAGCCACGCAGGGGGATGCCATGCCAGTGACACAACGACTTAAATTCACTTCTTTTCTCAGCCATGAGCTACCCTTCCCCTGAACCAAGTTTCCTTTGCTTCCCAAGTCTTCAAAAAACACTTATTATGGACCCAAAATAGGGTGATGACTTTTTTTCCCCCAACTGAAATAACTCTAAATACTTTATTCCTTCAAATTCAAACACTTTGAAGGAATAAAGTATTTAAATATTTAAAGGGACTCTTTTGGTAATGGTTTTAGAGGCTGTGAAGGCGTAATGTTGAGATTACAGAGCTAGAAGTTGTTCTTAAGAGCTGACTGTGTCACTGCTGGCTTTAATTATTTCCATTTGGGTCCATTTCATTCTGAAAGCAACAAAAATAACTCCTATTGCTTAATCTTTCTCTTCTGTGCTGCTTGCCATCATAATACTTGCTCCAGCAGTGTAGGAGTGGTTTTATTGCCTTCCTGCTGAGGAGGATTTAGGGTCGTGTGGGGCTGGGAGATGCAATACCTGAGGAGGTGCCTGGGCTCCTGTCCGTCTCCTGGAGACGGGATGCCAGACATCAGCTGACCAGAGGCAGCTCCAGAGGCAGCTCCACCTCCTCTGAAGTTTTTATTGGCTTCCCCAGCCTCATGCTTGGGTAAGCAAAACAGAACCTGAGGTAGGGCTCTGTGGAAGGCTGCTGACCTTTGGAGAGGAGTTGTCTTGTGAAAAATCAAAATAAACCACCAAGAACATTGCTTAACCCAAGCCTGTGGAGGAGCCAGAAGCTGGCTGTGCTGTAAGCAGAGTGCTTTGAGCACCTTCTAACGTCTCCAAAGCGTGGTGACCTTCCCCAGCTTTCTTTACCATCAGGCTGGAAGCCCACAGCAGCCCCACATGTAACACCTGCTAATTTTGTCTTTCAGGAGGAAGTGCCTGATGGGATCAGATCTGGAAGTTACAAGGTAGCATGCCTGTGCACAACACCACCCTGCTCATAGAATCAGAGAATCCCAGACTGGGCTGGGCTGGGAGGGACCCCAAGGGTCCCAGAGCTCCAACCCCCTGCCACAGGCAGGGACACCAACCTCCAGCCCTGGAGCTACACAAGGTTGCCCAGGGCCACAGCCAACCTGGCCTTGGACACCCCCAGGGATGGGGCACCCACCCCCTCTCTGGGCAGCCCCTTCCAGCCCCTCACCACTCTCTCTGTACAGAACTTCCCCCTAACATCTCCTCTCCCCCTTCCCTCCTTCAGCTTCACTCCAGCCCCCTTGTCCTGCCAGTCTCTGCCCTTTAACAAGCTGATTCCCCTCCTGTTCCTGGGGTCCCTTCAGGGACTGGGGGGCTGCAGTGAGGTCCCCCCACAGCCTTCTCTTCTCCAGGCTGAAGGATCAGTTCTGTGTCACTGCAGCTGATAAAAGCTGCCTTAATCAAATGGGTGTGCTTGTCAGGGTGCTCTTGGTGGCTACATTCCTACCCTCTTCACGTGCTCAGCACCCCTCTGAGGTGGCTGTCCTGAAGTCAGCTGCTCCCCTCCACTGAGGCAGAGCAGTGACTTCTCCAAGAGGAGGTATCATCAGGCACAAAACGCTCCAACGGGAGTGCCAGAGGCTGCTGCCAGTCCCTGCAACAATCATCACAGTTGCATAAGCCTCTAAATATCTGCAGACATCCTGTGGAAATACAGGGTGGGATGAATCATAAAAGTGTTTCTGATGCTTACACCAGTTAGTGCATTAAAAGCAGAATTACAGCAGCAGGAAAACTGCTTTTTAATCCTCTTTCCCCACCCCTTTTGCTTTTCAACCCAGTACTCTGAAGAAGCCAGTAACCTCGCTGAAGAATGTGAAGAAGCCAAGAGACTGGGGGCTGTTGATGGCTCTTTGAGGTTGGACTTCTTTTTCCACAGTCCTTACTTGTCTTGAAGGAAGCCTGGTATCTGTGCTCTTCCTGACAGCCTTTCTCTGCCTCCCTTGCAGTGAGGAGACCCAGCGGGCAGTGCTGCAGTGGGCACAGCACGATGACTCGTCAGACAGCTTCTGCGAAGCTGATGGTACTGGGACCAGTTTAATCTGAGTCTCCTCATGGGACTTTAAGCACCTCTGCACAACTCCCAGCCCAATATGTAATACCCCAGGAAGTCTGGAGCATCTATCACAGTTCTTCTCTTTCCCACCCCCCAGTCACCTGCAGTTTTTGGACAGTAACATGAGGGGAATCTTTCTGACCAAGCCTGGGTGCTGGTCAGGATCCTGCCAGGTTTAGCGAGTCAGCAGCTTGGATGGAGGGTGCTCAGTTTGCTTTGCCATCAGTGGCCTTGTGCTCTGATAGCTCTGAAGGTCAGAGAGCGTCACCCCTGCCTCTCCAGGGAGGGATGGGCTGGTCTCTGCTGGGAACACTGTTCTGTATGGGAAGGGGTGGCTGGATCAGCCTGGGGAAGGTGGTGTTTATCCTTCAGAAGCTTTAGTCACTGACCCTGTGCTCTGCTTCCCAGATTTCTATTCTCCTGAGGCAGAGTATGTGGATTTACTCCTGAACCCTGAACGTTACACTGGCTACAAAGGACCAGATGCCTGGAAGATCTGGAACAGTATTTATGAAGAAAACTGCTTCAAGTAGGTGCTTTGGGAGACAAACTCCACAAGCTGATTTTTGTGGAGGGGCTGCATGTGCTTGACATGCCCCATGAATCCCCATCCTCCCACCTCCTGGGCTGTCAGAGGAAGGGATGAGCTGTGTGGCTGCCCTGTGAGCCCCCTTGGCTGTGCTTTGGACCACTGCTCCTCCCAGTGCAAGCCCTGTGGTGAGGCAAGACAGCAGCCTGGCAAGGAGCATGTCTTGTGTGCTGTGATCCTGGGCACGCAGCCCTGTCCTCCCCAGCTGTTGCATTGGTGGGGTGAGCCCTCTCCCCAGTCTATGTGCCAGTTTGAACTGGGATCCCTGGGGCTGAGGCACAGCACTGGTGGATGCTGCTCTGTAGGTTTGCCTGCTCCCATCTCCAGTGATTTCCTTCCCACTGGTGCTAGTGTATCCTGTTACACCCAGGGTGGGATAACACCCACTGGCACCTCCAGACACACAGAGTTTTCCTACCTGTTCTTTCTAAAGAAACAAAGAAACAAATAAAAAACAAAACCCACATTTTGCTCTGCCCCTTCCCTGCCTGAGCAAAGGGAAAGCACAGAAGGGGTTCTAGGGGCTCCTCAGGCCCTCTGACTGCAGAGCAGTCCCTTCTGCTGTGCTATGCAGGGAGACAGCTGCTTATTTACATATCTTATTTACATGAGTTTTTGTTTTTCCTCTTAGGCCTCAGAATGTAAAAAGACCTTTGGCATCTGGTAGAGGTGAGTCATTTATTTGTCTGGCTAAGTCATTAGGAGCATGCTGATCCTAGCTCCAGGAAGAGTAAACGCTCTCTGAGCTGCTTCTCCTCCTGAATGAGAAATGCATTGTAGCTCTCAATCAAGCCTGGAATTTTCAGGCTAATGCCAGGGCCCCTGGAAGTGTGGAGAAAGGAAGTCTGATCCTCAGCTCCAGGGAGAAGTGTGAGCTTTGGAGGGGCTGGGAGCTGCCCTGAACCCTGAGCTCTTCCTGTGCCCCCAGTTTCTGTACCTGTCAGGGTCAAACCATTGGTAACGGGTGGGAGAACCTGTGGAAACCATCCAGTAAGAGAACCTCTGCCCTAGAGACTAAGGCTAGATGTGTAAATGCCGGTAGAGAAGGGGCTTGGAGACATAAGAGCTTCTTGCCCAAGGCTGCTGCTAAGACACCCCAGGTCTCCTGATGCCCCATCCAGCCCAGACATGCAGAACAGCTTCAGTCTCCCTGCATGTTCATTTGAGCTGAACGCTGCTCCAGCAGCTCCCTCTGGGCTGGGCTCTGCATCTCCCTAAACTCTGCAGGTGCTTTTCCCCCTCCTTTGACCCTTGTGCAAACAAGTGGTGCTTCTGGAGCTGCACCAGTGGAGGAAACATACAGCATCCTTTAAAATAGTGGTGCTTCCCTTGGCTAGCTCCACTTAGGGCAAGATCCAAATGATAAAACACCAGTATGTTGAGGGGAGAGGGAAGGATTGCTGTCTTGCAGGTGAGGAGGACATGAAAACAGGGGATCTGACCTGATGTCTGGGAGAGTTGTTACCCACTAATAAACTGCAGGAAACAGGGGCAGGGTCCTTGAGGATCCTGCTGGAGGTGATACAGGAGATCTCTGGCAGAGACAAACACCTCTGTCCCACTGGCTGGCCCACTGCTTCAGCTGTGTGGTGCTTTTAATTCCTTTGCAAATATTGATCCCTCCTGCATTGGTCAGGCTATCTGGGAGCATTGCTCATCTGCTGTGCTCACTGCTGCCGTTGGAGAGGATGTTTCCTCTGTTGGGAACATCTCTAAACCTCCCTGGAGAGGCTCATTCCCTTGTCAGAGCAGATTAACGGAGCAATCTTAATGCTTATACTTTGGAGTTTGATTTTGGCCATGTCTAACTTTTATCTCCTCTTTTTCTTCTCCCCCCCACCACTCTCACCTTGCTTTTCCCTTCAGGAGACGATGGAGGTGAGTGGCACTCTGTTTGCTTTCGCTGATAACAGGAACAAACGTGGTGTCTTTATCCTGCTGTCACGAGCTGCACCATGAGATAATGCACCTGGTTAGCACAGCAAAGTCATTATTCAGCCAGAATCCGAATTTGGCTTGAAATTGTGCCCAGAGCCATGGAGAGAAAACCCCCTGAGCCTTGTTCCCAAGGCCAGACCCTTGTGCAGAGGCCTTAAAGCATCAGCAGGGGATTTTTAGGAGAACAAGTCCTGTTTGAAGGTAGTCACTGTAGTGCAGGAAGCCTTCAGGAGCAGGACTTGCCTTGCAGGGTCTGGGGTTTGTTGGGGGTTTTTCAGCACTTGTTATTGCCAAGAAAGTGGCTCTTGGGAAGCTTTGAGAAGAATCTGGCAGCTGGTAGGGGCTGGGTGCCCAAAGCCTCTATGGCACAGCTTGGTCACCAAATTACCTCCCAAATTCACATTCCCCAGATCACTTTGAAGCCTGTAGGAGGGGGTTGTGTGAAACACTGCCTTGTCTGATGGTATGTGCTTCGTTGTGCTATTTTAAATAAACATACCTGTCTCCCCATCCTGGGCAGAGAACAAAAATAATCCATGGTCCTTGGTTGCCCTTGGGCTGTGCCACTCTGCATCTAAAGGGGGGAAGGGTTAGATGAGGTATTAGGGGGAAGTTCTTTGCAGAGAGAGTGGTGAGGGGCTGGAAGGGGCTGCCCAGAGAGGGGGTGGGTGCCCCGTCCCTGGGGTGTCCAAGGCCAGGTTGGCTGTGGCCCTGGGCAACCTTGTGTAGCTCCAGGGCTGGAGGTTGGTGTCCCTGCCTGTGGCAGGGGGTTGGAGCTCTGTGATCCTTGGGGTCCCTTCCAACCCAGACCAGTCTGGGATTCTGTGATTCTGCATCCCCCTCACTGAGACAGGCTGGAAAAACCACGTGCTGTGTCTGGCTGTGTTCTCAAAGCATCAGTTGGGAGCGCAGGAGGAAAACTCTCCTCATGCTCTGCTAACGCTCCTCTCCCTGCTTCTGCAAATGGAGGGAGCAGAGGTGCCCTGGGGGCTGGCCTCAGAGGTGGCTTCAGGGCTTGGTCCCCTCCCATGGTGCAGATGGGATGAGGATGCTGCCCTGTGTATCATCCTGTCGTGCTGAAAAAGCCAGGGTGTGTTGAAGCCCTCCTGGTGCTGCCAGGCATCTCACACTGACGTGCTGCTTTCCCTTTCGTTCCCAGGGCACACGTTTTACCAGTGGCTCAAAGGTAATCCTTATTTCTCTTCCTGGGATGAGTGGGTGGGAGTTACTTCCCATACTGGGGTGGGATTAGATTTCTTCCTGACAGCCAGGAGAAGAGAAAATTCAGAGGAAGTTGTCAGTGTCTGAAAGTGCCTGTTCCTTTCCAGGGGTCTGTGTGGAGAAACGAGCTTTCTACAAACTCATTTCGGGTCTCCACGCCAGCATCAACATCCACCTGAGCGCACGGTACCTTCTGCAAGGTAACTGCCACTTGCTGCCTGACCTGTCCTGGCTGGGACAGAGAGAGTGCTGAGGGGCTGGAAGGGGCTGCCCAGAGAGGGGGTGGGTGCCCCGTCCCTGGGGGTGTTCAAGGCCAGGTTGGATGGGGCCCTGGGCAACCTTGTGTAGCTCCAGGCCTGGAGGTTGGTGTCCCTGCCTGTGGCAGGGGGTTGGAGCTCTGGGACCCTTGGGGTCCTTCCCAACCCAGACCAGGCTGGGATTCTGTGATTCCTGTGCCACTCCTAAAGTGACACTTTGGCCCCACTAAATGTTGGCTGGAGCCCATTCTAGCAGAGCTCAGGACTACTCCTGTGCTCTGCTCCCTCTGCACATGCATCAGGAATGCAGTTACCACAGGCCTTCAGGTCTGAAAATGGCTGGACTGTGCCTGTAGGCGTTGGAAGGGACCCCCAGAGCCCATCAGTCCAACCCCCTGCCCAAGCAGGGTCCCTGGGACAGGGCACACAGGTCGGTGTCCAGACGGGGCTGGAATCTCTCCAGAGAAGGAGACTCCACACCCCCTGGGCAGCCTGTCCCAGGGCTCCCTCACCCTCACTGGGAAGAAGTTCTTCCCCAGATTGGGGGGAACTCCCTGTGCTCCAACTTGAGCCCATCGCCCCTTGTCCTGTCCCCACAGACACTGAGCAGAGGCTGCCCATGGCCCCCTGGGTCCCACCCTTCAGATACTGATAAACATTCATAAGAGCTCCTCTCAGTCTTGGTGACCCTGACATGTCTCTCTCCTGACTCCCATCAGTTTGTGGCCAGCAGAAGGGCTGTGACCACTGTACAGCTTGGGTCTCCCTGCCTGGGGCTGTCGGACGGGGTGGTGGGAGGAGCTGAACCAGAACTCTCCCCATCCACCTCATGTCTTGGTTTGTTTTTTTTCTCTCAGATACCTGGTCAGAGAAGAAATGGGGCCCCAATGTTACAGAGTTCCAGCAGAGATTTGATGAAGTCCTCACCAGAGGGGAAGGCCCCAGGAGACTCAAGAACCTGTATTTTCTCTACCTGATCGAGCTGCGGGCCCTCTCCAAAGTGCTGCCGTTCTTCGAGCGCCCAGGTTTCCAGCTCTACACAGGGAATAAAAGTCAGGATGCTGAGATGAAAAACCTGCTGCTGGAAATTCTCCATCTGGCCAAGTAATTATGTTCAGTACCTGGGGAGAATGGTTCTTTCAGCCCTGACATCTCTGGGCCTGCTTAACCTTTCACTTACAGCACCTGGAAAGGCAGGTTCTGGCTTCATGCACGCAGGAGGAGAGTGCAGGAGGGCAGTATTGCAGGGAGCCTGCTGGTGCCTGTGTTCAAACTGCTAAATGGGGCAACAAAACCCACAGTTTAATAGCCTGAGCTGCCTTGTAGATTTAGCAGGGTTGAATTTAACAACCACCTGTGTGTCAGCCCTGAAATCAGCTCCCTGTTTGGCTCCTCTGCAGAACACCGACCCCGGCTTTGTGTTCTCAACTAGAAAAAGAACATCACCCTGAACATGCTGGTAGCAGAGGTTTGGGCTGTTGGGCAGGAAAACAGAATCACAAGATTGGAAAAGACCTTTAAGATCATCAAGTCCAACCAATCCCCCTCCTGTGCTAAACCAGATCTCTGAGCACCTCATCTCCCCTCTGTTAAACACACCCAGGGCTGGGGACTCAGCCCCCTCCCTGGGCAGCCTGTGCCAGGCCCTGACAGCTCTGCCAGGGAAGAACTTTTCCCTCCCAGCTGAGCTGACCCTGCCCTGGGGCAGCTTGAGCCCATTGCCCCTTGTCCCATCTCCTGTCCCCTGGCTGGAGAGACCATCGCCCACCTCTCTGCACCCTCCTGGCAGGGCAGGGGAGGTGGGGAGAAGGTCTCCCCTCAGCCTCCTCTTCTCCAGGCTGAACACCCCCAGCTCCCTCAGCTGCTCCTCAGAGGATTTTCCCTCCAGCCCCTTCCCCAGCCTGGTTGCCCTTCTCTGGACACACTCCAGGACCTCAATGTCCTTCTTGTAGTGAGGGGCCCAGAACTGGACCCAGCACTCGAGGTGCAGCCTCACCAGCACCGAGTACAAAAACAAGTGGAAGATACCAGAACCAGATGGAAACGGGTGTCTCCTGATGTGATTGATGTTTAAATTTATCTTGTCACACTCCCATGCCTTCAGTGCTGCTGTCTGGTAGAAAACAGACTACAATTGCTTAGAAACCATAGAGCAATTGCTGAAAGTGTCTCCAAGGTGAGCTGCAAGCTAAAATGGGAATGGAAAGCCTCCAAGAGATCTAACAAACAAGTGGCTTGACTTAAAATACACTGAGAGATGCCTGCTGTCCAACACTGATTGGTTCCATTTGTGCACCCAGACAGATCACAGAATCACAGAACCACAGGGCTTGGAAGGGATCTCCAGAGCCCATGGGGTCCAACCCCCTGCCCAAGCAGGGTCCCTAGGACAGGTCAGGGCTGGAATCTCTCCAGAGAAGGAGACTCCACACCCCCTGGGCAGCCTGTCCCAGGGCTCCCTCACCCTCACTGGGAAGAAGTTCTTCCCCAGATTGAGGGGGGAACTCCCTGTGCTCCAACTTGAGCCCATCGCCCCTTGTCCTGTCCCCACAGACACTGAGCAGAGGCTGCCCATGGCCCCCTGGGTCCCACCCTTCAGCTCTTGAGAACCGGTGATCAGATCCCCTCTCAGTCTCTTCTCTGCAGGCTGAACAGCCCCAGCTCCCTCAGCCTTTCCTCACAGGGGAGATGCTCCAGGCCCTTCAGCATCTCTGTCCCTCCTCTGTATCTGTGGGTCTGGACTGTGCAAACCAGAGAGAAATCTCTCTTTTCATTTCTGTTTCAGGTCCTTCCCGCTGCATTTTGATGAAAACTCCTTCTTTGCAGGGAATAAGAAGGAAGCTGCTAAATTAAAGGTAATCAGCCAGCAAAAGGGTGTTTTCAGGTGTGTGTCTGGGATAACAGTAGAGCTGAGGGGGACCCCAGTATACACGAGGCACTGGGTCAGGCATTTCCAACTCCTGCTGCTTGCTGGATGGTTTGGATACGTGTGGGTAGCTCCAGGCCCTGGTGGGTGTGCCCTGGGAAAGGACCCCACTTCAGGCAGCATTTCCTTAACTCATCCAGCTGAATTGAGCCTGAAGTGAGGGATCAGTAAGTACATCACTGGGTCTGGGTTAAGAAATGGAAGAAGTCCTGATTGGTGTGTAACCCTGATCAACTCCTGTGTGTTGTCCCCCAGGAGGAATTCAGGCTGCACTTCAAGAATATTTCGAAGATCATGGACTGTGTTGGCTGCTTCAAGTGTCGCCTGTGGGGGAAGCTGCAGGTGAGCCCTGCCCGAGGCTGGGTGTGTCTGGCAGCCCCTCACCTGAGGGACTGTGCTGCACAGATCCCCTGGGACACCGACCAGGGCTGCTTGAGCCCTTCCTGAGGGCAGACAGCAGGAAGCAGCGTGCCAATTGCAGCTTGCAGGGCCTGGCACCCTCTTCCCTCTGTGGTTGAAAAAGGGGTTAACCTGCTCCAGCTGCTCCCTGGGAGGGAGGGAGGGAGGAAAGGGGTGCTGTAAACCTGGGGCTTCAGTGTGATCCACACAGATTTTACACATGGTCAGACCTGGACAGGAAGGTTCTGCTGAGTAGCTCTGCTGCTGGTCACACCCAGTAAATAAAGCATCCTGGTGCTGTTCTGCTCTCTTCTCTGAGCTGTGCTCAGTGAAACCCAGGTCCTTGCTCTGTCACGACGATGTCAGCAGGGATCCTTGCAGAGAGAGGACAGAGGGAAGGGAAGTTAAACTTGGCAGTCAGGCCCTGGATGTCTCCCCGATATTGAACGATCCTGTTTGTCACATGCAGACACAGGGCTTGGGTACAGCGCTGAAGATCCTCTTCTCTGAAAACCTGATTGAGAAGATACCTGCGAGTGGCCCTTCCTATGGATTCCAGCTGACCAGACAGGAGATCGTGGCCTTGTTTAATGCTTTTGGAAGGTGAGTTTGGGACTTTCACACCTCTCATTAAGTGTAAAGGGTTGGTTCTCATCAGTGATACTGGTGTTAGATCTGCTCAGCCCATACTGTCTCCTGAAGAAGCTTTTAAAAAAAAAAACCTAAATCTTTATACTTTACGTTTCTGTGAGGAATTTGAGGGAGTGTTTGTGTTCAGATACAAAGGATTTGGTACTTTTTAAGAGACTGGCTCTGTCCTCAAGCGCAGTGTCCCCAGACCAGGGATGATCTTCACCTTGGAGTTCTCCACCAGCTTGTTCCCAGAGCGGTTTGCAGTGGTTGTGTTTAGCAGGAACCCATCGGTCCAGCCCGGGAAGGGTGCTGGATGCAGAGGTTTTGGCAGAGGAAAGGGGGGTGAAGAGGCAGCAGAAGGCAGCAGGGGCTGCAAGATGCTGGGTAGGTGATACACACACTGGTGGTGCCTGACCTGGAGTTTCTGGCAAAGGCTCCTTAAGGTGACCTTGTTGCTGATGCTAAAGCTCAGGGGTGCTGCAGTGTCTCACTTCAGACCTACTAGTTGTACCTTCTGTGGTACGAATCGGACCCTGACGTGCATCAGTCCAATCTGGAACTCCCCCAGCCCCTCTTCCCCAGAGCTGCTGTGGCACTCCCAGCCCATGGCTTTCTCCTTGCACCAGAGGAGCTGGGCTCTGGCTGCCTTTCTAGTGCCATGTCAGGATGGCCTTTGGAAACAGCAGCGGGGAGACTCACCAGCTGATCTCAACCCTCTGATCATCTCTGGTCAGGGGAAGCTGAGGGCTGGCAGGCAGAGAGCTCCCCTTCCCCTTCCCCTTCCCCTTCCCCTTCCCCTTCCCCTTCCCCTTCCCCTTCCCCTTCCCCTTCCCCTTCCCCTTCCCCTTCCCCTTCCCCTTCCCCTTCCCCACAGCTGTGCTGTGGCAGCTGGGCCCAGGCAGCTCGCCCTCAGCCCCGACTCCAACCTCGGAGCCCTGCCTGGCTAGGCACAGCCCTTCCCACACCCCTCCATCCCCCACCCCCCAGCCGCTGGGTTACCTGGTCCCAGCCTCCCAGCGCTGGCTGTCCCAGCAGCAAAGGGCAGTGCTCTCCCCATGGCCTCTGGTGTCTGAGCCTCCCAAGAGCTCTTCCTTGGGAAGACAGGAGCGTGCAGGGCAGGGCAATCCTGTAACCCCAGCTGGGGATATTATGGGCTGTGTCTTGACTGCTAGTTCCTGGGTTTGCCTAACGGCTGCTGAGCTCTCCACACCACCCTGTGCTGCTGCTCCTCCGTGGGTCTGGCTGCATCCAGCACCTCATTCACCTGCAACTCTCCATTTCCTACAGGCTCCTTGACGCTTCACCTGGCCGCAGTGGCTTTCTCTTTTAACTCTAAAGGTGCAATGCAGATTTTGCTCTGACATCTCCCCTCTGCTCTCCCTGCCTGCAGGATCTCAACAAGTGTTAAAGAACTGGAGAACTTCAGGAACATCCTACGGAATCTGCGGTGAACTCACCAGAGAGACTTGAACTTTCACTGCTGGGCTGGGCTCTCTGAGCCAGGACTCAGGCCGTGGCTCCATCACACTCCCAACTGCTCCAGGCTGTGGGTCACTTCCCAGCTGTCCAGGGCCCAGCCTGCTGTCTGGAACCTGCTGATGACACATTTTCTGTGAGGGGGAATCCCCCCAAAAAGCTACTTTTTGTATAGAAGTGGGGACTGCACGTGAGGCTTATTTTACAGATGGGAAGATCTTTCTCAGTAACCTCTAACTCTCGCTGTACTGCTCTGATGGATCAGACCACTCTTTTGGCCTTCAGAAGATGGAGGTAGGGCAAGAACTGTGATGCTGAATAAATTTGGGAACAATACCTTCCATGCTCCGTGTCTCTAACCACTCCCCTCTTCCTTAGCTTTCCCCTGGCTAAAACAATCCCTCAAGTTTGGTAGGAGCTGGCTGTGCCTCAGAGCCCCTGCCCTACACCGGCACCTTCCTGGGGGTGAAACTCTGCACCTGGGGGCTGTTCTGGCAGCGTCCGGAGCAGCCACCCCGCTGTGCCGACTGTGGCGTCCCTGGGGACAGAGCAGCCCCCGTGACACCATTCAAAATGGGGGCAGAGGACAGCCCAGCCCCAGACACGCTGCTTTTCACCCCAAAACACGCTGGGGGGGACAGGAAGATGCAGCACATGCTCCAGCTCAGGGTGCAATGAGCTCAAGGCCACGCAGATAAACCTGTGCAGAGCAAGGAGGGAAGTACTGAGGTATCGAGCTACACCGAGCAGGGCCTGAGGAGCCAAAGCTGAGCCTGCACTGACTCCAGGTCAAGTTCAGCCCCGTGAGCCTGGCACAGAGGAGCCCTACAAGGCATCCAGGATCCTGTCCACAGCACCGTGAGCAAAACCCAGCCAGGTCTCCAGCAGCCCAGTGCAGAAACACCTTGTCTGTTGTTGTTTCTTTTTTATTTCAGCATCGTAGTGCTTGGTTACAGTTTAGTGAAGAACAAATAGGTACATTCATTGGCCACAGCTTCCTGTTGCAGCCAGCTGCTGCCTGACTGCAAAGCCCCAACGCTGTTAAACCATCCCAAACCAAAAGAAGAGAGAGTTTAATGAAAGGCAACTATGCATTAAAAAAGTCATTGTACTTCTCAGCTATAAATTACTTCAGTAAAACACAGGACCAGCCCCCAGCAGGAGCAGAGTTTCCATTCATCAACAGCCAGCCCTACAAATGAGGAAAACCAAAACACTCACGAGTACATCAGCAACGAGCCTCCCGCCCCGGCCTGCCGTCCAACGCCAGGAAGAGCGTGGTGTTGGTGTGTGCTTCAGTGCAATATGAACAATGAGCCTGTAGCCCTTTGCAGTTTGGTTTTTTTATTATTTTTATCATTTTTAGGGGTTTTTTTGCACTTCGCTCCTTTCCCTCCAAAGAAAAACTTAAAGTGCTCCTAGTGCTTTGGAATTGAAGCAAGAACGAGGGCTGCCAGCGTCACTGAACTGTCTTTGGTGACTTATGGGAGAAGAAAGAAGGGCAACACACCCAGCCTGGGTCCTTCGTTAGCTCTGCCATAAGTCAAGCAGTGATTTGAGAGGGAGCAACCTGCTGCTGCACCCCCACCGAGGCGAGGAGCCAGGACCCTTCTGCCTGCGGGGGAGCAGCCAGGAGAGCTGGCACAGGCAGGGTGAAGCTCTCTGGTTCAAGTACTCGAGCGAGAGGGCAGTGCGGAGCCTTCTCCCTACGGGCAGCAGGAGCTGCTCCTCTCCGGGGTTGGCAGGGAGAGGCCCCCAGGCCAGCACAGAGGGACGGGGTGTTCCGGGCGTGACAAGTGACAGCGGGGGGATCGAGTGACCGGGCTGTACTAGGGAGTGCACAGCAAGGACAGGCTGGGGCTGCCCCAACACACCGGGCTTCTCAGGCAGCTGTGGGCCCCGTGGCCACCCCAGGGTCCCTCCCACACCAGCACCCACCCTGTGTCCCAGCCCTGCCCTCGCCGCAGCCCCGCTGGGTGCCTCCCTGCCAGACTCGGGCTCACAGAGCAGGGGCAGCTCTCAGCAGGTTAAAAATGGTTCCAGTTCAGGTTGGCGCTGGAAGGCAGAGCAGCTGCCCTCCCTGGAGCACAGCCTTTATCCAACCCTGTGGCCAAAGCTCCTTCACTGCTCCCTGCATCAAGCCAGGAATAGCATCGAGCCTCAGCTCCAAGAGCCCGATGGAGCCACAGGCCAGGCAAAGCTCAGCACAGAAACCTCCTCCCACCTGCCCGTGTACACCAGTGAGCTCTGCTGCCACAGCAGCTGTGAAATGGGAAGGCTCCAGGCACAGGGTCCAGCCCTAGGGCAGGGAACAAGGAGCCCTGCGACCTGATCCCAGCAGCGTCTGCCCCTTCCTCACCCTCTACAAGGCGACAGACACCACCCGTGCCTCAGTGGGGACACCCCCAGTTCACATTCACTCGAGGTTAAACTCTTGGGTACCTGCTAAATACAGTTTAATACTGAGGGGAACAGGGAGCCCCAGCACAGGTGAAGAGGCTGGAGCAGGGCTGCGCCCAGCCCCTGGTGAAGCAGCCCCCGTTTCACATGTGCTTCGGGCCACACGTTCCTGCACACACACTCTCACTGAGCCAGCTCCAAGTCTCCCCAGAAGGCAGCAGCTGACAGAGCCTTGACCCCCCCAGTGTGAGAACAGCCTCCCCCCAAACCAGCCCCCCTTCCTTGCCCCAAGCTAGCGGGTTGGTTACACCAGCACGATCTTAATGCTGGCGGGAGCATTCAGTCTCCCCCTCGCAGGCCTCGGGTTTGAGCTCAGCTCCAGCCCCACAGCCACAGGCAGGGGAGCTCAGCAGGCAGGGGGAACCAGGCCCAGCTCTCAGAGCAAGGCCCCAGCCAGGCCGAGGCCTGGGCCCTGCCAGGGGCGAGTATGGCACCGTGCGCTATGACATTCACCGCGGGAGGCCCTGCCCGCGCCACGCGGGGGACAGAGCTTCACCCTCCTCCCAAGTGAGTCAGGATGCAGAGTACTTCAGGGAACACGTCTTTGCAGGAAGACAGTGCCTCTCCCAGCTATGGATGTGCAATTAAAAGAATAAACTAGACCAGTCTCAGACCCAGCAGGGGCTGAGCAAGATCCGTTCCTTCCAAGTGTGCAGATAAAAGTGCAAATATGCATTTTGATGTTTCTTTTCTAGTGAGGAAGCTCTGGTGCATTTAGCTGCCAACATCTTGAAGACCAGACCAAGAAAAAAAGCTTCCAGAGAGTTCAGCTTCACTTTGCTACATGGTACCTTAAAGTCAGTTCTCCTGCTTACTGCCTGCAGCCAGCGGCTGGGTCCTGCTCGCAGCTGCAGCAGGGAGTGGAATGTTTGTGTCGATGAGTTAGATGCTTCAGGGAAGGAGGAAAGAGAAACCCAGGTTACAATCCTATACATGAATGCCACTTCGGGGAAGAAAGGGGCCTCTTCAGTTCTGTGGCGCGGGGCAGGAGCCGTGGTGGTTATTCGCCTCCGAGCCGCCCGCGGCAGAGAGCAGGGGAGCGCTGTCCGGAGAGGCGCCGCTGGCACGGGCACCCCCCGCGCAGCCCTCGCTCCCAGCCAGCGACCCGTAGCAGCCGGAGCACTGGGGGGTGGCCAAGCTGGGAGGAGACACAGAAGACACAGATGTGGACTCACAGTCTGGGTGTGCAGCTGGTCCCTGCTGCCAGGACAGGCTGCCTGGGGTACCAAGCCATGACACGCAGACACAGTGTCTCCAAGGAGCCTGGCTTTGCTGGAACAGGTACAAGGAGAGCTCCAGGCCCTACGTGCTAGTGGAGAAGAGCCAGCAGCTCTGAACCCTCCACTACCCCCCTGGGCAGGGACAAGGCTGTTGGGTTTCCCCATCAGCTTTGCTGGGGACACCTGACCACTCCCACAGCAGATGCCCCTGCAGCACTTCATCCCGGTCAGCTCCCAGGGCCCACATCCCACAGGACATCACCACCTCTCACTTCCCAGGGGAAGAGCTCTCCTGAGAGGGCATTTCAGAGTCCTCTGCCCCCAACAGCTGAGGGAGCATCTCAGGAAGATTTCCACCCATGAGCACCCAGTGTGATACCCACCTCACAGCAGGTCCCCTCTGCCTAACAGCAACAGCTCCTTGTCTCCACTCCCTCCTGCAGCTACCGAGCTCAGTCAGCAGGCTTCCTGCCCCATCCACCTTGCCCACCAAGGTTTTTTTTCTTAAGAGGAGAAGCCAAGAGCTCTGTTGCTTCCACACAGGACAGCTGGACAGCAGCTGTGCTCTCCCTTGCACAGCACAACTCACCCTCCTTCTCTGGCCCCAAGCCGTGACAAGTCATCGTCGCTGTCGTAGCGCCTCGGATTGTCGAAGAAGTAGGCTCTGGAGCTGTAACTGTGACTGTTGACCATCCCTGCAGGAGTCTGGGAAAGAGAAAGGAGTTAGGCCAGAAGCAAGATGGTTCTGACAGTCCTCCTGTGTGTCCCCCACCCCAGCACCCTAGAGCCCCCCTGCACAGGGGTACTCCAGCCACAGCAGCTCGCTCATGCCTACCAAGTTCTGACTCCGTCTCTGGGCCCGGAAGAACAGCACCACAAAAGTTGTTGGCACCAGCTCCCAGAGGAAGAGAACCACTCCAAACACCACATACTCCTCGCTGCTCACTTCCACATGCACCTGCAGACACAAGACAGAGGGTTCTGTATAATCATAGAATCCCAGACTGGGCTGGGCTGGGAGGGACCCCAAGGGTCCCAGAGCTCCAACCCCCTGCCACAGGCAGGGACACCAACCTCCAGCCCTGGAGCCACACAAGGTTGCCCAGGGCCCCAGCCAACCTGGCCTTGGACACCCCCAGGGACGGGGCACCCACCCCCTCTCTGGGCAGCCCCTTCCAGCCCCTCACCACTCTCTCTGTACAGAACTTCCCCCCAGTCTCTCCTCTCCCCCTTCCCTCCTCCAGCTTCACTCCAGCCCCTTGTCCTGCCAGTCTCTGCCCTTTAACAAGCCCATTCCCCTCCTGTTCCTGGGGTCCCTTCAGGGACGGGGAGGCTGCAGTGAGGTCCCCCCCCAGCCTTCTCTTCTCCAGGCTGACCCAGCCCAGCTCCCTCAGCCATCTGAGCCATCACCAGGGCTGCACAGCTCAAAGCTGGACACAACACACAGCTGAGGACTTGGGATGCAGAGTCCCCAAAACACTCTACCGACTCTTACCCAGCTGCTGCTACTGTTCTTGGAGAGACTGGTCTCTCCAGTGTGCTACCAGGGTGATTCCAGCTCCCTCCCAACAACTCTCCCTCAGCCAGCCATGCCTTATTAAGCATCACTTTTCTGCTCTAGTTGACTCTTTCCTCCTCTCCCCCAAAAGAGGAGTTGGCAGGCTAAAGCTGAAAAGCACAGCAGGGAATCCCTCCTGGAGAAGATTCAGTTTTGTTCTGGTGGGGACACCAAGCAGGGCTTCTGAAAGCAGAGTCAGCTCACCTGGGGATTCAGCTAAACAGACCCCCCCCTCCCTTTTTCCCTACATGGGACAGCAGTGACCACCTCTCACTTCACAAGCTCTGAGGGTCACAGACACTTACCTTGTCTGAAAGGTTGTCCCAGCCATAGTTAAAAGGACCAGGAACATTGTCTGGAGATATGGCCACAGCTACAAGGTTATAGCAAGCCCTTGAGGAATACAGAAGAGCGACTACAGATCCCACAAGAATCGCCTGGCAGACAGATGTTCCCTAGGGGAGGAGGAGGAAAACCCCAGGTTTAA
Source organism: Gallinula chloropus (assembly GCF_964237585.1). Lineage (NCBI taxonomy): Eukaryota > Metazoa > Chordata > Aves > Gruiformes > Rallidae > Gallinula > Gallinula chloropus. Next base: position 285,843 of record NC_140099.1, on the reverse strand, counting down.
TACAGAGCTTCCTACAGAGCCTGAGTGCACCCCCAACCCCACCTTCGACACATGGGAAGCTGCACAAGCACGAATGACCCAGAACATTTGCATGTTGTTGCTAAAGTCTTCAGAGCTGGTGAAGAGCTTCCTTGTGTGAGGAGTTCACTGCAGCAGCAGAGCTACACAGCCAGTGTCACCAGGGAGGACTGGAGTGTCAGGCTCAGGCTCTGAGCTGTCAGCTTCAAACTGGTGGTCCAGAGATGCTGTCCCACCCGCTGCCCTTCTGGGGCAGTGTGAGGCACAACAACTGCTCAGGAAGAGTCATCTTGCTGTTTCTACACCCTGATCAGTCTCTGCAGCAGATGTTCACCTGGCTGATCCACCCTGCAGTAGTGTGGCACCCCAACACCAAACACAGCATTTGTCCAGGAAAGAAGCCCAAATTTTGGGGTGGGCAGCTGAGAACCAGCAGAAAGACCCAGCCCCTGAAGCCCAGCTCTGCTGTGGGACAAGCCAGGCTTTGCTGTACACTGAGCAGGGCACTAAAGGATGGAGGTGGCTGGATGTTGTGAGACCTCTGCCTCCTGCTAGCTGTGGTGGTGAAGAGCTGCTTTCTCCATGATGTTTCAGATGCAGTGCTGCCAGAGGCACCCCAGGTACCTGGGCAGCTGGCCAGAGGAGAGGAAGCCACTCGCAGACCTGCAAGTGTCTCCATTTCTTCACTAAATACACCCATGAAGCCTTTTAATAGCTACTGGTAACCACAGCAGAAGCCAGTAGGTGGGCTGACAAACGTCTCTGCAGCTGACTTGCCTCTCTGCTTAGGGAGACAGCCTGCTCAGGAAGGTCCTCTCATCAACCTGCCCCACACCCAAGCTGCAGGTATGCTGGCTATTTCCCTGGCTCCACAGTGCTTGCTCAAGGCAGTGCCCTGGAAGGGAAGGCATGAGGGCACTGCTAGCAGAGAAGCCCCCATGACACCACCAAAGAGCAAGAACATGGCCTGTTCTAGCTCCATGAGCTGAGCCCTTGGGTTCAGGACAGAGGAACAAGAGGCAGAACAGCAAGCAGAGCAAGTCTGCAGCTGACAACAGCCCCGTGGTACAGGATCTGGCAGCAGGTCAGCAGCACTGCCTCCTCCTCAAGAGTCAAGTGGCTCAAGCCTTCCTACCCTCAGCGGAGGCAGCAGCCTCACCCAGCCCCTCCAGCCTGGCTTGGAGTCAGCAGGTTCACAGCTGGAGTTCAGGAGCCAGGACAACTGTTTGCAGGCATTTGTGTAACACTTCTGCTCATCCCCACTCTGGTTTTGCAGCTCCTCCACAACACACAGTCAGGAGATGCCTCCAAGGCAGGGATGGGAGGTGGCATTTGAATGCCAGGGACCTTCAGCAGACAGAGCAGGCTTCTCTGGAGTGTGTTTACAAGAGCAGAGCCCCACAGGCAGCCTCAGGCATGTCACCAGAGGAAGTTACTACATCCATAAAACACCACAGGGTGAACCTGGTAAGTGTCCAGAGCCAGCCAGAGCTGAGACCCTGTCTGCAGGCAGGGATGTGAGCAGGCTCCCAGCTTAGTCATGGCTCCTGTCTCCCTTGAGGTCACTGGGCTGTGACCTGAGCCCGGCACAGCAGCCACACAGGGTCACCCAGCTGCAGGCACATGCTGAAGGAGGTCTCTGCAGCAGGCTGGAGTCCCACCTCTGCCCCAGGGAAGGGGACAGAGCACAGGCAGTGAGGAGCTGTGCTGCAGGGACAAGGCAGCAGCTCAGTACCAGAGCCAGGCAGCTGGCTGCCCTGACAGTGCTTGGGTTTCCTGTAGATGCCCCCAGGCTCATCAGGGGGCTGCTGTGTGCCCCTCAGCAGGCCAGGATCCCACTCTGGAACCACCTTTGATAGGGGCTTCCCAGAGGGAGAGGAGGCAGCTCAAGCACACACTGAACTGCTGCCACACTGAGATAAAGCTGCTGGGGCCTTCAGCACTTTGGTACTTGCTTGAGAAGAGTCGTGTGTGTTCAGGCCCCCACCTGTCCTTCTGCCTTGGGACAGGACATCCAGCAGCTTCCCTTCCCCTTCAGCTCAGCCAGGACAATTGAGCACTGGCTGAAGCCAGCAGGCAGCAGGAGCTGGGCTGCTCTTCACTGTGCCCAGTCACAACATGCTGCAGAAACTGCATCTGCTCCTCAGAGGAGCCTCTCCTCCAGTCAAAGCTGAGGAGATACTGCTAAACCTGAAAGATGTGGGGTGCTTCATTCCAGCAACCAGGCTGGGGAAGGGGCTGGAGGGCAAATCCTCTGAGGAGCATCTGAGGCAGCTGGGGGTGTTCAGCCTGCAGAAGAGGAGGCTGAGGGGAGACCTTCTCCCCACCTCCCCTGCCCTGCCAGGAGGGTGCAGAGAGGTGGGTGATGGTCTCTGCAGCCAGGGGACAGGAGATGGGACAAGGGGCAATGGGCTCAACTGCCCCAGGGCAGGGGCAGCTCAGCTGGGAGGGAAAAGTTCTTCCCTGGCAGAGTTGTCAGGGCCTGGCACAGGCTGCCCAGGGAGGGGCTGAGTCCCCAGCCCTGGGTGGGTGCTCAGGGATATGGGTTAGTAGATGACAGATATGGCTGGACTCAATCTTAAAGGTCTTTTCCAACCTCTTAATTCTCTGATTGCTACAGCAGGAACATGCAGTTTGTGGAGGGAGAAGCCCAAGAGCTGCCACCTTCACACCAGAAGGGGAATCTGGGTAAGAGCAGCTCAGGCACCTACCTTAGACTCGAGGTAGACGTTGGCTGAAGACATCTTTCCCAGCTTGCACAGGCAGCAGGCCAGTGAGATGGCACAGAGGATGAAGAGGCTGTCGTTGACCAGGGCACGGGCGAGGAGCGGCCACTTCAGCTGCTTCTCCGGGACCGCCCCGTGGATCAGCATCGCACAGGTTAAGTTCACAACTAAGAAGAGGAGGCTGGTGAATATGGAGCCCAGATACAACAGGACCCTGAAGAGAGGGATGGGGAAATTAAAAGGAAAATAAGGGGGGTTTTTTAGTTGAGTTCAGACAATTCTGCACCACCCTCCTGCCTCATCAGGGAGGAGAAGCTCTCAGCATGCCCACTGCTCTACTTTCTGGGCAGATCAGACATTCCAGCAAGTTTCAGCTGCTGTGCTGCCAGCACAAGTCTGCAGAGCATTGTCTGAGCTGCTGGCGTAATGCATGAGCAGTGTAAGTAGTCATGAGTTACAAGACTCATCTTCTGACAGTCAGGTTCTTATCTTGCAGATTTGAAGTGTTGCTCTAGCTCTGCATTAGCTCCAGTCAATAAGCTGTGAGTCATCACAACCACTGCCACTTCTTCAGTGAAAGCCACTGGAGCTTGTGCTTTCCTGCACGGGTTTCCCTGGAAGTGGGTAAGAAGCACATGGGCTGCACAAATATGGGTCTCACCTACTGCCCCAACCTCATCCTGCAGATCTTTACTGGGGTGGAACAGCTCAGAGTGACCTTCAGAGCTCATCTAATTTGCTGCAGCACCAGAAATCACAGAGCTGTAGGGGTTGGAAGGGACCCCCAGAGCCCATCAGTCCAACCCCCTGCCCAAGCAGGGTCCCTAGGACAGGGCACACAGGTTGGTGTCCAGACAGGGCTGGAATCTCTCCAGAGAAGGAGACTCCACACCCCCTGGGCAGCCTGTCCCAGGGCTCCCTCACCCTCACTGGGAAGAAGTTCTTCCCCACATTGGGGGGAACTCCCTGTGCTCCAACTTGAGCCCATCGCCCCTTGTCCTGTCCCCACAGACACTGAGCAGAGGCTGCCCATGGCCCCCTGTGTCCCACCTTTCAGCTATTGATCCCCATTGATCAGATCCCCTCTCAGGCTCTTCTCTGCAGGCTGAACAGCCCCAGCTCCCTCAGCCTTTCCTCCCAGGGGAGATGCTCCAGGACTGGATGCAGATGCATGGGGACATGCAGCACATGCTTTAGCTTCCCCAGCACCCTCAGAGCTCCCAGTCCTGCTGCAGGACACCCCACCAACCCACAGTGGGAGCACAGCTCAGTGGGGCATTAGCTCTGCCCCATCTCTGGGCTCAGAAGCTCCCATTCCCAGCCCTGCAGCAGGAGGTCACCTCAAGCCAGCCTTTAAGGTAGCATTAGCAGAGTATCACTTACTTGTACTTGTTGAACTCAGCTGCACATTTCACTTTGAAGATCACCTGGGGAAAGATTGGCACAGCATTACTCAACATGACCTGCAGCTCTCCTCTCAGCTCTGCAAGGATACACGCAGCAAGGAAGGCAACATCCACCTGGACATCTCACAGGGCTCATCACCTGTTAGTCCCAAGCCTCACACTGGACTCACCTGCAAGAAAGACTGGTGTTCTTTCCCCTGCTAGAGCCAAGCACAGACCTCGGTGTCCAACAGGCACAGAATCACACAAGGATTTTGGCTGGAAGAGACCTTTAAGACTGAGTCCAACCATTAACCTACCCCTGCCAAGTCCACCACTGCACCAGGACCCTAGAAAGATAATTTAATATCCCATATGTGACAAGGACTAATTAACACCAGACCTAAGTTCTTCAGGAAAAGCAAGGAGTTGAGCACCCAGCAGTCACTACATGTTCAAAGATACACCTACTTTGCTGCGTGTTTTAGGACCTCAAGCACACTGGGTTTCCCTGGGAGAAAAGGCCACTTCAGCTGCTGTGCTTTAGCAAGACAAACAGCTGATCTAAAATAGCCCTCTGGTACTGGATTATGGACTTGCAGGCTGGAACAAGCCTTCAGAGCTCACAGCTCCTCCACCCTTAAGATGTTGGTATGCCAAGAGACACCTGAAAAGTAACTCAGTCCATGTCTGTCAAGTGTGCCATGCAACAGCCAGAGCATTAGATGACAGCCAGGTCTTTGCAGATTATCCCACTTCAGAGCAACACACGCTCTGAGAGTTGGATCTGGGCTCTGTGAGCCTCCTCACCACACAAGGGATTAGGAGACAAGCTGAAAGTTGCACAAGGAGGACTTAAAAGCAAAGGTTTACAGGCCTCTCTAGACTGCAGGGTACTGAACCCATCCGTGCCTGCACCCCCAGGCAGCTCAGATGTTACCTCTTCTGCTCCAAGGGGACAGCTTACCAGTGCTGACGCTGCTCAGGACAAGGAGCAGTGAGGAGCATGATGGCAGAGCTATGTGGAGCTCACTTGTCACACACTGATTCAGCACAACCCTGGCAGAAACTGGTTTTGTCCTGGGAAAAGTGCAGATCCTGGTGCAGACCCCACCAGGAAGGATCCCAGAGCTGAGGTCACCTTCAGCCTCACAGCTCACGTTCTGACTACAGCCTTTGAAGGAACTTGGGAAGAGGTAGAACCATCTAGCCAGATCCAGCAGACACGTGGTGGTCAGCACAAGACCACCACGGGCTCACTGCAGAGATGGAGAGGTTTCATTTCACTGCTTCTGCAAGGAGCCCTGTCAGCTTCCAGGCTGTGGCTGCAGTGAAGGATCACTCATCTCTCTCAAGGCACCCTTAGTCAGCTTTTTTCTGATGGGATTTCTTGGCTCCTGCCTTCCAGCCAGCACTGATGGCACTCCAAAGCTTCAGAAGTCAGGCTCCTGCCAACAGGATTTCCAGAGACATTCAGGATTTGAGGGTTGTCTGATCCATTATAGTAGTTTTAAGGCTCTGAAAGCCCTTCTACAGGGCATCAGGACAGCTTCAGCAGCCCTGTTCCAGAGCCAGTTTCACTGCCTGGCTCCTCTCCCCACTCTGAGGGAGGTGGAACTCCAGCAGCACTTCAAAGACACAGTACATGAGCAGAGGGAGGTATCCAGCCCCATGGCTGAGGGGCACAGCACCACCAGCATAACCAGAGCTCTCTACCCTATTGTCCTGGCCAACACCAGCCCAGAGAGATGCAGAACTGTGGCATAATCCATGCTGACCCCAAAGCTTGTCTGAATTACAGGAACCTGGGCCTCAGAAGAGCCACGTGCTGACTCCAACAAGAGGAAAACCCCCAGGTCCTCCTCAGTCCTTAGTTTGCCTGTAGACCACATTCAAGCACTTGGCAAGTGTCAAAACAGACACCAGGGACACCCAGCCAGGAAACCTCTTTGTTCAGCACCCATTCACACAGCAAAGAAATCATAGAAGGGTTTGGGCTGGAAAGGATCTTAAAGATGATCCAGTCCCACCCCCTGCCACGGGCAGGGACACCTCTCACCAGCCCAGGCTGCTCAAGGCCCATCCAGCCCGGCCTTGAACACCTCAAAGGAGGGAGCAGCCACCACCTCTCTGGGCACCCCGTGCCAGGGCCTCAGCCCCCTCATCCTATCTCTCCATGGTCAGGGCCACGTCTAAAACGGGAACACAAAATTCCATTTGAGGTATTTGCTTCTGCTCCCACTCCCAGGAGCCTGCAGCAGCCCCTGAGAGCTCTGCACAGGAGGCCCCAGCTCGCGCACCAGCCGGTCCCTGGGGTGAGAACTGCCCCTTCGGCTGAGCAGGGAAATGCTGGGGGCTAACAGCAGGGAGATGCCACCTCCCCAGACCCTCCCCTGCAGCCCTGGGGACTGAGGCACACAAAGCTGTCCCGGGGTTAAGAGTGCAATGGCAACCTGAGCCTCACACTTGGCCCGCGGCCACGCCGAGCGGCCAGGGACCACAGCACCTGCCCCACACTTTTATTAGCCCCCAGCTCTCCAGGCCTCTGACTTGAGGAAAAGAACAAGCTTTGCTCAGCTGACAGTGGGTTTAGTTATTACCACACGGTAACTCATCTGAAGGTTGCTTTTCCTTCACAGGGCCAGGTCAGTAGTGGCAGGAGCAGGGTGCACAGTGAACCCCTGGGGTTGTATCCTTGAGACACTCTCACAGCCTTTCCCTGCTGGCATATCTCTGCTGTTTCCAGAGCCCAAGGACAGCTGATGCAGAGGGTTCTGCTGGGAAGAAACCAGTGCAGAGCGCTCTGGAGTAGCCCTGTCCATAGCAGTGGGAAATGGGGACTCCTGCCCTCAGCCAGGTGTGTTACACCAGGGTGCTGGTACCAGCCCTTGCAAACCAGTGGTTCCTAGCTGGGACACCAGCCCCAGAAATCATGTAGTCATCTGCTGGAGGCAAGGAATGGAGGTATCTGCTAGCCCACAGAAGCAGGACTGAGAACACTTACTCCTAAGCAAGCCTTTTACAAGAGTTAAGCAATAGTCAGCTGTCTTTCTGGAGCCACAAGTCCCTTGGGTGCTTCACACCAGCCACGGACTGGGGAGGGAGTCAAAGCCAAGAGCAGCTACAGACCTTGAAGTCCCCTGTGATGCTGGAGGCTGTTTCTGTGAAATAAACCCACTCATCACAAGAGCAGGTACCTTGCTCACATCGCTGAGCCCAGAAAATAAGCTTGCTCAGGGTCTGTTCCCAGAGCATTGTTTAAGAACCACATTGATCTTGGAAGATGCACTGGAGGTGTCACAGCTGCCAAGCAGAGGCACGTGACAAACCACACCATCAGTGCCTGTGCAAGCCAGGACCTCAGCCCTAACAGTGAGCCTCAGACAGCACTTCAGCCATCCACAACAGGCCTGAAAAGTCCAGGAGAGCTAGAAGCTTCTCATTGTCTGAGGGAATCAAGCCCTCTTTCACTCCATAAAGAAGCCATGAGCTTGGGCTCTCCAGATACAAGGCACGACCACATCCTGCCTGGACACACACACAGACCTTTCAGCTGCAGGAGCATCCACAGGCAGATGCCTTTCCTCACCACAGTCCTTCAGCAGCAAGCAAAGCAGAGCACAGGCTGCACCCCATAACAAGGGTGTGGATGCTCCTCCTGCCCCTCGGGAAGCTGGAGCTGTCTGTGAGGTGCTCTCACCATCCCCACTAACACAGAGCTCATCCTGGGGCACCACGAGCACAGGGTACAACTTACATGTACCCTGATTTCCAGGAATAGCTGGTTGCTGGCACAGCCACCTGTTCACTGGGGAGCCGTGGGGCCCACAGGAATCATCAGCTATGGGATGGAGCAGGTTTAAGTGGCTGACAGGCAGGACACTGCACTGTCACCCAGAGAGACCTGGCCAGGCTGGAGAGCTGGGCAGGGAGAGACCAGGTGAGGTTCAACAAAAGCAAGTGGAGAGTCTGGCCCCTGGGAAGGAACAACTGCTGGAATCAGGACAGGCTGGGGGGAGCTGCTGGAGAGGAGCTCTATAGAGAAGGACCTGGGGGTGCTGGTAGATGACAGGGTGGCCATGAGCCAGCAAGTGTGCCCTGGAGGCTGAGACAATGGGATCCTGGGGGCATCAGGAGGAGTGTGGGCAGCAGGTGACAGGAGGGGATCCTCCCCCTCTGCTCTGCCCTGCTCAGGCCCCACTGGAGTGTTGTGTCCAGTGCTGGGCTCCCTGGGATCAACCAGCCAGGGATCTCCTGGAGAGAGTCCAGAGGAGGGACAGAGATGCTGAAGGGCCTGGAGCATCTCCCATGGGAGGAAAGACTGAGGGAGCTGGGGCTGTTCAGCCTGGAGAGAAGAGACTGAGAGGGGATCTGATCAATGGGGATCAATAGCTGAAGGGTGGGACCCAGGGGGCCATGGGCAGCCTCTGCTCAGTGTCTGTGGGGACAGGACAAGGGGCGATGGGCTCAAGTTGGAGCACAGGGAGTTCCCCACCAATGTGGGGAAGAACTTCTTCCCAGTGAGGGTGAGGGAGCCCTGGGACAGGCTGCCCAGGGGGTGTGGAGTCTCCTTCTCTGGAGAGATTCCAGCCCCGTCTGGACACCGACCTGTGTGCCCTGTCCCAGGGACCCTGCTTGGGCAGGGGGTTGGACTGATGGGCTCTGGGGGTCCCTTCCAACCCCTACAGCTCCGTGATTCTGATTCTATTCTATGATTGAAAGTGACCCCTGACCAGCTGTCCTTCTGAGGCAGAGGGCATGTGAGGTGTGGGGCAGGGAAGGCAGAAGAGTGCAAGAACCGATGGAGGCTTTTCCAGTTTTCCATCTGAGGTGGCAGGAAGATGCAGGACAAACAACTCCCAGGCTGGATGCTCTTCCCCAGCACAATTAGAGCAGCAAGGGATGAAAGAGGCTGATGTCATCTAATCAGATGGAGCACTTGGAGAAACCCAGACAGGTTAAGGGTTACGGCCACGCCGGTCTGGCCGGGCAGCTCCCTGCTCCACAGAAGGCCTTACTCATTGTTGCACAGGGTTGCTGACTCCCAAGTGAAGTAAGGACACCAAGAGCTGGAGAATGTCTTTGAAAGGGTCAAGATGGAGGTTGTTGTGGCTCCATTTCCCTGCACTGTGCTCCTCAATGACCTGGGGAAAGGCAGCATTACCCAAGCAGATGTTTACCTGGCTCTGCCACCAGCTATTCTAGAGGAGCATCCCAGGTTGGTCACCTGAGCTATTGTTCTGCCCAGTTGGGGCAGGACTGGGAGTGGATCTGAGGAATCCTGACCTGATGCACCACGAACTCCAGATTTCCTAGAAAGGAACTCACTCCCTTGCAGAAAGGAAGACACACTCCCAAGCAAGAGGCATTACACCTTTTGATGTTCCAGGTGGAAATAAGGTAGTGACAAAACAGAAGCTGTCACCACCAAATAAGCATCCCACACACACACATCTTGTCAGGCTCCCACTTTCCCTGAGGGATCCTGGGGGGTAGGAGGACAGCCTCTCCCCACAGAGCAGTTTCCCAAGCTCACATTTCAGCCCCAGAACAGCCTGGAGTGCAAAATCATTCCAGTTCTCCTTGGGTATTCGCTGTTTCCTGGAGCTCCTTCCCCAACCAGCTCCACCACATCCTCAGCTTGCACATAGCCCAAGGACCTCCTTAAAGCAAGCAAGATTAGCTCAAACACAGCACAGGCCAAGGTTTTCTTTCACTGCTTAGACAGATGCCATTTCTCCATCACATCCACAAAGGAGGCACTGTGTACAAAGACAATTCACAGGCCTCCAGCACAGAAAAAGCACAGGCTGCTGTCTGAGGACATCCCAGGCCAGGATGACACCCCCAGAGCAGCAGGAGCCCTTCTACATGTCGCTACCAACAGGCCCCTAAGAACCAGGAGCATGTGGGTTCGAAGCCACTCAAACACTCAGTCCTCTCTAGGTCTTGAGCCACTTCAGCTCAGCTGCTGTGGTTCCAGGTATTGTATTTATAAGCTGTGGTTCCACCACAGCTTCTCTCCTTCCTCCAGAGAGTGAAGATTCTTGCTTAAACACACCCTGAGCCCCCTTAACACAGCTCCTCCTGTGCTGAACACAGCCAAGCTAGCTACCAGCACATGGCACCCTTCTGTCAAGGGAAAGGGGTGCTGGTTTTACCAGCCTGTTGCCCAGGCAGAGGCAGCCATCAATTCTTTTGTTAAAGCAGAAGCCAGAAAAGCACTGAGCCTTTCAGGCCACACAGCTGCACTCTTCTCTCCAAACCACCAGAGCTACAGCTCTTCACCACTTACCACCACCACCAGATCACCACAAAGCCATGGACACCCTTCAGCTTGCAACAGCCAAGTGTCAAGCCCTCTCTGTAACTATGCAGGCAGACTTAAGGCATTTTAAGAAGTCATCTCATCCTTCCCCACGCTACATTGAGCTCTTGCTTCCTCAGACAGGGTTCCCCTTGGTTCTAGGGCTTCAAGGAGAAAGAAATGGGGTATATTCAGCCAGAGTCCACCAAGAAACAGAGACAGTGGGAGGAAGGGAAGCCTGAACCTGTCTGAATTTACTCTGCTACTGTTTAAAGCAGCCTCTAAACAAGCCTGCAGAGAGGCAGACCTACTGTCAGGTTGGGTGACTAGAGGACAACAGAAAACCAGGCACTTCGTGGTACTGGGGCACAAGATCCCCTCCCCAGCCTGCAGTCCAGGGACCACACAAACACCAGTTGGAGCAGTCAGGGGGTCAGGGCTCCCTTTAACAGGCGAGATGGATTATGCTCACTATGCACCATTTGTTATTTGGCTGCCACTCGATCGGCAGCGCATCTAACACCAGGGCAAGTTCACCCCAGCTCCCAGGTGTCTGTGACAGAGAGAGAGAGAAGGAAAACAGCTGAAGGACCCAACTGCTCCGAGTCCCACACTATCATGTGAACGTTGGTGTCCTCGGGAAAATGAAATCATAACTGCCCATGGGTGACACATCGGGGCGATGGAGCGATTCCGCTGTGTGCCAGCGATTCCTTTGTGAGGCTGGGGAACAGCTGAGCGCTGCAAAGCAAAGAATCCCAACAGCAGCAGCAGCAACAGAGCTGGAAGGAAAGTGCTGCCTATTTATGAAACAAGTCACCAAACTGGAAGGCAGGAAAGCAAAGGGCTGCTCCTGAGAAACTGGAGCAGAAACAAAATAATCCGGGGAGGAAGGGGAGGGGAGAGCTAGAGCTTTATATTTAAAGACAAATGAGAGGATGAGAGAAAGGAAGATAGAAAAATAAACACAAAGCAAGTGATGGGAAAGGCAGAAAAGGGGGGAGGGGGGTGGAGATAGATCAGCAACAACAACAAGCAGCTCCACACTGTCCCAGTAGCAATCTTTGTCCTCGGAAGGGGCCCACCTCTCCAGCCCCCCAGGCTGTTGTCTAACGGGGGACACACAGAGGGATCTCAGGGGTTCTTTATGTGACAACAAGCTGCAGAACAACGAGCCCAGTTCACAGCGGAGCGATGGAGAGAAGGAGGGAGCGCAGCAACAATAGCAGAAGAGGCTCTAGCTGGTGACGTAATGGTTGGCATCACTCCAGGCCACAGCAACCCCTGCTGCTGCCACTTTCTGGTCCCCTTCAGAGAAGGGGAATCAATTAAAAGGAAAAAATAATAAGAGAGATGCAAACCAGTCCTGCAAGAGGCCCCGTGGCAGGGCGTGAGGGGAAGCCCCACCCGGGAGCAGGGCACATCTCGGCTCCCCCAGCCCCAGATCCGTGTGCACGGTGTGTGCAGAGTGTGTGTGTCCCAGTCTGCACCCCGGGCACCCCCACCGGCCTGACACGGGGATCTGGGGCACACCTTTTGCTCGCACACCCCCCACCCGTCCTTCCCCACCCCCTCCCCCCGAGCCCGAATCCAGGACACAGCCTCCATACCCCCCCACCGCGGCTCAGAGCGCAGCCCTGCACCCCCAGCCTGCCCCAAAGCCTGACCGCGGGCACACCTCGCAGCACCCTCTCCCCTCCAGCCCGGCCCGGTCACACCCCCACCCCGCCCCAGAGCGCTGCCCCGGGACACACCTCCCTGCACCCCCCCCGGGGAGCAGCGGGGCGGCCGAAGAGGCTCCTTTAGCCCCACCGCCCCCTGGGGCTGGGCCAAGAGGGGGAGAAACACCCCCCACACCCCCCAAACAACTTACCTCAGCGAAATAGAGGTTGAGGAGGCAGAGGCTGGAGAAGAGCAGGCAGCCGGGCAGGCAGTAGAGCAGCCAGTGGGCGAAGGGCTGCTGGAGGCGGAGGGCCTGCAGGGAGTTCTGCAGGTAGAAGGAGAAGAGGGTGGTCCTGAGGGCAGCCCAGAGCAGGCAGAGGAAGAGGCAGAGCGTGTGGTAGCTCAGCCGCCGCTCCCGGTAGTAGAGGAGCAGCCAGAGCTGCAGGTAGGCGAAGAGGAAGACGGCGCCGTAGAGCGCCGTGTGGAGCACGGTCAGCCCCAGCTCCACGGCGTAGGGCACGGCGGGGCCCCCCGCCGGGGCCGCCCCCTCAGCGGGGGCCGCCGCCGCCGCCGCCGTCGCGCTCATGGGGCAGCGGGAGGCAACGGCCCGCCAAAGGTCGCGGCGCGAGCGCCCGCCCCGCCCCTCAGCCCCGGCTGGACACCCCCATGCAACAAAGGGGAGCCCCCTCCGCCGCCTCTCCCTTCCTCTTCCTCTGCCCGCCCTCCTGGCTGCGCCGCGCTCCCGCCCGCCGCCAAACAACTCTCTGCCGGGGACAATCAGCTGAGCCCGATTATTTGAGGCGCTCGCTCCTGACAGCGCCCGCTCCCCATTGGCTCCCCGGCGGCCCGCCCCCGCCGCGCCCGTCCGCCGCGACGAGTGGTCGCCTCCGCCTGTCACTCAACGGCTTCCCCTACACCCCCCCCCCCCGCGGGGGCCGCCTCTCGCTTCTTGGGTTGCCGCCGCCGCCCGCCTTCCGCTCCCTCGCCGCTCCGCCTACTCCGTGGGGCGGGCGGAGGCGTCGCCTCCCGCTCTTCGGGCCCCTCCCGCGGCTGCGGGCGGTGGTACCGCGGGCGGCTGCGGGGCGGCCCTGGGGAGCCCCTAGCGAGCCCCTAGCTCTGGGGAGGGGGTGTCTCCGCGGCAAAGAGGGGCAGAGACCCTCCGCTTCGGGGTGGGGGCGGGAGGGGGTCGGCCCCAGCAGCGCTGCGGCTCCAGCGGCGGGTCGGGGGCAGCTGGGAGCTTCCCTCGAGGGTCCCCGGAGGTTTCGGGGGGGACCCGGGCACCCCCGGCAGGCTGCGTGGGTGTGCGGGAGGAAGCCCCTCCGCAGTGGGTGCGGGTCGGGTCTCCGGGGTCGTCCCTTCCCTGTGGCTGCAGGGGCCGTAGGGGGTCGGGTGAGGGGTTGAAGACCCCCCCCGCTGGCGAGCAACCTCAGCTGGCGGCCCGGAGATCCCACCGCGGGCAGGACCGAGCCGGCACAGAGCTGCCGGCGCTGCCTTCGGCATCCCATTGCCGGCGCGAAGGACGGGACCGCCCCCAGCCGGGCCGCTGGCCTCAGGGGCCTTGCTGGGGGACCTCGCTGTGCGATGCTCTCCCAAGAGCCGTGGTGGAGGGACCAGGACTTCAGAACACTCAGGTAGGTGCCATCCCCAAGCTGTCTGGACGGCAGCTCAGCAGTGCCCGTCGCCACGGTGACAGCTGCCTTCCGGGCATTTGGGGAGGGGACGAGGGGCTGGTCCGCAGGGTCGGACCCCCCCGCGGGGGGTGGCGGGCGATGCCGAGGGCATGGGAGTGCTCCTCTGGGGGTGGGGGCAGCGGTGTGCGCTGCAGCGTGTCCCTCCTGTAGCTCCAGCTATGGCGAGCCAGGCCCCGCCAGGCTGCTGGGCACGGGGGAAGTGGGACCTGGAAGTGAAAGGGAAAGTTAAGCTCTTCCGGGAAGTAGTGGGAGACAGCGGCAGCGAGGGAGCAGCGCTGCGAGGAGCCCTGGCGAGGCGCCGGGTCGTAGGCCTGTGTCTGGCTGGAGACCGGGCACGGCCAGGGCAGGGGCTCGGAGGCTGGGGGAGAGGAGCCCCGTTACCATCCCATGTGCTGGGCCAGATGATCTCCCAGCTGGGATTTGCGCCGCGGGCTGATTACGTGGGCGACCCGCAGCGTCCTTAGAACGCTGCTTGGCTGGACAACAAGCCTGCCCGGGCACAAAGGGCCTGGCAGCGCCCTGGCTGCGAGCAGCGACTGGGGTGGATGCAGGATGAAGAGCTCTGCTGTGGTGCTCTGCTGCCCGGCGGGAAGCAGTGCAGGAGTTTGCTGAGGGTCCCGACGTCACAGCCCAGCCACAGCGTCCAGCACGGGGGGAAACAGCTTCACACATCCTTACGGTCACAGCCACAGCAGCGCACGGTGAGGGTGGGGTGGCTGTAGGAGCCTTGGAGTTGCAGGTTGCATCCACTACCTGCTCCGAGGGCTGCCAGGGAGCAGGGTGAGCTGTGGGTATTTCCATCCCATGATTGCAGTCCCATCCCGAAGCGACAGAAAACCATCTCAGCGCAGTCCCAGCTCTGCATGCTGGGGATCTGCAGGGGTTTTTGACCTTATCAAAGTCATGTGGGTCAAAGAGCTCACTTTTGGGTCATTGGAGAGCTGGCTGATGAGCTGTGTGCCCCAGCGAAACAGGGTGGTGATAATCAACCCAGCTCATCTGCTGCTTAGGAGGAGGCTGATGCTGGCTGCTGCTTGAAAGGTGGGCAGGGAAGGGGAGCCTGGAATGAAACCCAGGCACAATAAAGTGATATCTGAGGATGTGAGGGGTGCAGGGCAGCTGTAGGATCCCAGTAAACCAGGGGGAGTAAAACCCCAACAAGCAACTTAAGTTCTGCTTGGCATAAGCAATATTCCCCCAGCTGTCAGCAGTGTCAGTCAGCAGTTGTCAGGCGTGTGACCTGGGGCTGTGTGGTGTTGTGATGAATTAACCCCCCCGAGCAGAGGGGTGGCTGCAGTGTGACAGTTTCACATGGTGGGTTGTCACTGGAGAGTCAGTATCATCTGATACTGATACAAGGATGCTTGCTTTGGTTCTCAAGAGCCCATTTGTCATCTCTTCAGGGGAAGATAGATTTGCAGGTGATACAGGTGCTGGCACAAGGCAGTAGGTCTAAGGAAGTGAAGTAGGTCTAGGGAAGTGATTGTGCCCCTGGACTGGGCACTGGTGAGGCTGCACCTCGAGTGCTGGGTCCAGTTCTGGGCTCCTCACTACAAGAAGTTCACTGAGGTCCTGGAGTGTGTCCAGAGAAGGGCAACCAGGCTGGGGAAGGGGCTGGAGGGCAAATCCTCTGAGGAGCAGCTGAGGGAGCTGGGGGTGCTCAGCCTGGAGAAGAGGAGGCTGAGGGGAGCCCTTCTCCCCACCTCCCCTGCCCTGCCAGGAGGGTGCAGAGAGGTGGGCGATGGTCTCTGCAGCCAGGGGACAGGAGATGGGACAAGGGGCAATGGGCTCAAGCTGCCCCAGGGCAGGGTCAGCTCAGCTGGGAGGGAAAAGTTCTTCCCTGGCAGAGTTGTCAGGGCCTGGCACAGGCTGCCCAGGGAGGGGCTGAGTCCCCAGCCCTGGGTGTGTTTAACAGAGGGGAGATGAGGTGCTCAGGGATCTGGGTCAGCACAGGACAGGGACGGTTGGACTCGATGAGCTTAAAGGGCTTTTCCAAGCTGGTGACTCTGTGAAGGCACCTGCAGGTTGGATGTGTTTGGGAAGGGCTCTCCGATCGCCTGGCCGGAGGGATTCACGTGCATCCACAGAGCCAAAGGCTGGGACAGAGCTTTTCAGGGAGTTTTTCTGGATGCCTGAAAGGAAAACTAAAGGAAACTCTTCTTGCACGGTCCAAAGAAGGAGAAGAGCTGCCAGCATTACTCTCTCTCCTTTGCGTTTTTCAGCAGCAACAGGTGTCTTTGTGCTGGGGCATCCATCCAGCCATGCTGGGGAGACTGGTTTAGGGTGCTGAGGGGGGACTTGGGGGCTGTTACATGTCCTCTCTGCCAGGATATTTGTGAGGGCAGCATGGTGCCAGAAAGGCAAGAAAGGCAGGTGAGCACGCTGCCAAAACCAGTACCAGCTGGCTGTGGGGTGAGTGTCTCCTGCTCTGGAGAGATTCCAGCCCCGTCTGGACACCGACCTGTGTGCCCTGTCCCAGGGACCCTGCTTGGGCAGGGGGTTGGACTGATGGGCTCTGGAGGCCCCTTCCAACCCCTACAGCTCTGTGAATCTGTGAATCTGCAAATCTGCTGCAACAAAAGGGCTGATGTGTGTTGATCAAGCACAGGGGAGGTCGGAGTGACTCCGTTGAGTCTCCCCAGAGCAGAGCAGAGGGGCAGAATCCCCTCTCTCCATCTGCTGCCCACACTCCTGGGGATGTCCTGTCCACACCTCTGGACAGGTACAGTCACGCTGCACCTACCTCAGCAGCAGGCTCTCAGATCTGTGTCTGTGTCTGTACATACCTGGGTTTGACTTGGTTTTCTTTCCCCAGTTGCAACTGGTAGGAATGATGGCAGCCCCAAAGGACAGATGGGTTTCTTCCTTCTCCTTCCTGCTCTTCTGTGCTTCCTCCATCCCAGTGTGGGGGAGTGGGAGTCTGCTGCAGGAGCTGACCCCCCAGGAGTATTTCAGCAGCTTGCAGGCTGGCAGAGCATCCCTGGCTTACTTCAGCCATAAGGGTAGGTATGTCAGAGGAGGCTTTGACATCAGCCCAGGCTTTCAGGGAAGGGTGGCTCAAAGTGGGACAATGGAGAGGCACTTCTTGAGAGCTTTTTAAACCCAAAGGGTTGAGGAGCTGGTCAAGCTCAGCTAGGAGATCTGTGTTTGCGTGCTTCTCAGTGTCAAGGACATCATCTTGGGTGGGATCTTTCCTGGCTGTGTCTCCAGGAACCTTGTCTGCTTCAAGCCTCTTCATTTTCTGGATTATTTTGGGGATGTGCCATGGAAGAGAAGCCCAGCCTGGTAGGGAGGTGTTTCCTCCCAGAGACTGAGTTTCTCTTCCATGGTGCCACCATGGGAAAGGGGGATCCCTTGCGTACAAGGGAACTAAACTTGGAGAAGAAGAGACTCAGGGGTGACCTTATTAATGTTTATAAATGTATAAAGGGTGATAGTCAGGAGGCTGGAGCCAGGCTCTGCTCAGGGGTGGCAGGGACAGGACAAGGGGCAGTGGGTGCAGCTGGAGCAGAGGAAGCTCCATGGGAATGTCAGGAGGAACTTTGTCACTGTGAGGGTGACAGAGCCCTGGGACAGGCTGCCCAGAGAGGCTGTGGAGTCTCCTTCTCTGGAGACACCCAAACCTGCCTGGATGTGTTCCTGTGGGATTTAGTCTGGGTGATCCTGCCCTGGCAGGGGGGTTGGACTGGATGATCTTTTGAGGTCCCTTCCAACTCCTAATGTTCTGTGATCCTGTGAGATCCTTGGCATTGCCTTTGTCCTGCTCCATCATGACCCCAAGGTATGGTTTCCCAGAGACAGCAGCATGGGCTGAGGCACCAACACAGCTCCCACATTGGCACTTGAAGGCTGAGAGGGAGGGTGGGCAGTCTGAGGGCATCGCCTCATTGCCCATAGTTAGTTTTGTTGCAGTCAATACCTTACTTTTTGAGTAAGAGCAAGTCCATGTTGTGCCAAGCACTGTCTCAGCCTGTGACAGGAGGATGCTCTTGACTCTGAGGACCCGCAGCCCAGCGCAGCAGCACCCATCTGACAAAACCAGCCCTGGTGCTGGCATCTCCAGATGTCCCGGGGGTGTTTGCATGCCAGAGCACAGACAGTGCATGCCCTGAAGGTGCTCTCACCCATGCAGGGAAGGAATGGAAACCAGCCTCTTTTGTTGTTTCAGGTTCTCCTGGTGCCCAGCCCTTCTTGGAGCAGATCGGGACCTCGGCCGCGGCGCTCCAGGACTACGGCGTCGCGGTGGTGAAGGTGGGTGGGGGTGAGGAACAGGACAGGCTGTTTCCACACATTATTTCTGTAGGGCTTCTCTTGACTCGTTCTGGGCACTGACAGCAGTGGGACCCCACAAGGAAGGTGTTGGCAGACCAAGGCATCCCAGTTTAGCCCTTTTCCTGGCCTGACATCTGCTAGTGGGTTGCATCACCCCTTTTGCCTGCGGGACAGGAGCAGCCTCCCCTGTCCTGAGGAGGCTCAACATAGCTCCAGTGTCTCCAAACCCAGTGGAGCAGAGGACCAGCAGTACTGGAGGTCAGGCAGGGGCAGCCCCGAGCTTCTCCTGGCCTCCCAGTTCAGTGTCTGGAGATGAACCCATGCGCTTTGTGTGTGTTTGTGGGTTGAGGGGACATCTACTCACACTTTTCCCCCAAGCTGGACTTTTTCATGGGCAGCCCTGCCTACAAGGCTTAGCTGGCTGATCTCATCTGGGCTCCCAGCAGCTACTTGGGGTGTGTGGGGTTACCTGGTCATTGCTGTGTGCCCATGGGCACGGCATATGGATGAGTACCATCCCTGCATGGGAGGGCATCAGCTCTTGGTCGCAGTCAGAAGATGGGGTTCACCTGACTCCCTCCCTTTAGATTCCATATAAAGGGGGTTTTAAGCTGAAATTTTACATGGATGTGGATGAGGGAATTATAAATCCAGACAAGAGCAGTTACACTCTCACAAGTGCTTATGGATCCCTGTGTGTTTAATTCCCACCAGGTACAGGCTGGTGTTAATAAGCATCAGTCAATCACTTTGAATATCCTGGGTGGATCATAAGATCTCTGGATCCCATCTGACCCAGTTCAAGGCAGGCTGAGCTGGAGAACTGCAGTACAAACTCCAGTCCACAGCTTTGGGCTCCATCTTACTATATCTTCTCTCCCATCAGACTTGGAAAGGCTGTATTTACCCTCTGAAATGGGTTAAAACTGTAGTTTCTAGTCATGTGTGGAGCTGGGTGTCTAATTATGTCCTTTCTAATGTCTAGGTTAATTGTCCCAAGGAGGATGTCTCAAGATACTGTGGGAAAGATGATGCATTGAGGAAAGCCTACCTGTTCGGGTGAGGGGGGCTCTCTGTGACCTCTTCCCAGTGTGGATGTTGGGGAAAACACTGTCAGCGATCAGTGAGGTGTCTCCATAGGAAGAGAGGAGCCCTGAGGACAGCAGTGATAGAGTTTGGTGGACAGCACCCCCAGAGAGGTCCAACACAGACACAGTAGATGCTTTGTGCTCACTGGGAAACCTCCCATCCCACCCCACGTTCCTTTGAGCAGCAGAGGGTTGTGCTGCTACGTGGAGCCATGTGAGAAGTCCTCTGCTGGCATTCCTCTGTCCCTGAGGGCTCCCACCACCGGGTCCTCCAGAGTTACACTCAGTCCACTACGTCTTGGGTCTGTTCCTAGAGAGGAACACTCTTTGGTGCTCTTCCAGTCAGTGTGGGTAGCTCACCTGCCCTGGCTGAGAAGGTGTAGCTCTCGATCTCTCTGTATGTTGTCAGCTGGAAGCTTCTCCATGTATCAGCTCCTCACTGACTGTTGTACATGTCCTGCAGAAACATTCCCTCTGCTGGTAAGGGTCTGTGGGGTGATGCTTGGTATGTAAAGACCTCCTGTCAGTCTGTGCCAGGCTTCTCATCAACAGGCCCCAGCAGCATGGCAGTGCCAGAGGTGACGTTGCTCAAACAGCTTTGCCCAGACACCTGGTCCTACCAAATCCCCACGTTCAATCCCAACATCTTCTTTCCAGCCATTCCTGCCAGCAGATACCTGGGGGATTTCAGCAGCGTGAAAATGAGCTGAGCTAACCTTCTGTGGTTCCTTTGGTGATGCTCTTTCTTCCCTCCCCAGAGGTAACGTGCTGATCAGAGAGTTCCCCACCGATGCCCTGTTTGACGTGAACTCCATAGTGGCGAACGTGTTGTTGTAAGTACAGACCAGGTACCCCAGAGTCCCCAGGCTGGAAAAGCCCTTTGAGATCATCCAGTCCAACCGTCCCTGTCCTGTGCTAAACCAGATCCCTGAGCACCTCATCTCCCCTCTGTTAAACACACCCAGGGCTGGGGACTCAGCCCCCTCCCTGGGCAGCCTGTGCCAGGCCCTGACAGCTCTGCCAGGGAAGAACTTTTCCCTCCCAGCTGAGCTGACCCTGCCCTGGGGCAGCTTGAGCCCACTGCCCCTTGTCCCATCTCCTGTCCCCTGGCTGCAGAGACCATCGCCCACCTCTCTGCACCCTCCTGGCAGGGCAGGGGAGGTGGGGAGAAGGTCTCCCCTCAGCCTCCTCTGCTCCAGGCTCAACACCCCCAGCTCCCTCAGCTGCTCCTCAGAGGATTTGCCCTCCACAGGTACATCACTGTGAAATCATTCCCTTGCCATTTCCACTTGTCATCATAAAGTTTAGCATAAACACCCCCCCCCCCCATGTATTCCAGAGGCTGCTCTCAGCCAAGCACAAGGCTGCTTCTCTCTGGGGTACAATGTGACCCTGTTACATCTTGAGATGACTCACCAGCACACATCTGGGCAGCTGTATCTGGCTGTGAACCTTCAATCTGCCAGCAAGAAGCTGGAATTTTACCTTGTTTTTCTCATCACTGTTTTTTTTTTTGCTGTAAATTTGCTCTTAAACCAGATGGTAACGAGTTTTTTCTGACTCCTCAGTGCCCTCCTCTTTAATGAAGTTAAGTATGTTGAAACACTGGCAGATCTTCAGAACATTGAGAATGAGCTGAAAGGAAGGTCCAACATGGTCTTTGCCTACGTACCAGCTACTGGGACAGCAGGTATTAACACCCTTTCACCTTTCCTCTCCTCCCAGCTCCTTTTTTTAAACTAAGGTGGAAGGGAGCAGGGGCTTCCCACCCAAAATCCTGCTGATGATGGCAAGGAAACCTGAAAGGGCCACCTAGACAGAAAGTTTTCCACCTCTGTCTTGTTCTGTTTCCAAAGGGATCAGGTGCACCAGAAGAGTTTTGCTGGGAGCACACAAACTTTTGGTGGTGGGCTTGAGAGGGAAGATAAATAGACTCATTGCTAGATGCCTGGTTAGGCAGTAGAGTGGGTTCACTCACACCACTGGGCATCAGCAGCTGGGCTCAGCTCCAGTTACTCAGTTGCCTTCCTAGTGAGTGTCTTCAGAGAGCTGTGACTCTCTCCTGAGGGTTTCCAAAAGCCTGGGCATTGGTATCTACAGCTGGGATGGGTGAAGAGGATGGTGTGGAGGAAGCTGAGGTGAGTTTGTCGTGCCTGTCCCTTTGCAGAGCACAGAGCTGTGATGGAGGTGGCCTTTGTCTATGGGACTGTCCACCAGTTTGTTCTGACAACCGAGGCAGCGCTGCTGAAAGACACTGGGTATGTCCCAACACACCCCCTGCTGTGTGCTGCTGTGAGCTGCTGTGAGCTGCTGTGAGCTGCTGTGAGCTGCTGTGAGCTGCTGTGTGCTGCTGTGAGCCGCTGTGTGCTGCTGTGAGCTGCTGTGAGCCGCTGTGTGCTGCTGTGTGCTGCTGCTGTGTGCTGCTGTGTGCTGCTGTGAGCTGCTGTGTGCTGCTGTGAGCCGCTGTGTGCTGCTGTGTGCTGCTGTGAGCTGCTGCTGTGAGCTGCTGTGTGCTGCTGTGAGCTGCTGTGAGCTGCTGTGAGCTGCTGTGTGCTGCTGTGTGCTGCTGTGTGCTGCTGTGTGCTGCTGTGTGCTGCTGTGAGCTGCTGTGTGCTGCTGTGTGCTGCTGTGAGCTGCTGTGTGCTGCTGTGAGCTGCTGTGTGCTGCTGTGAGCCGCTGTGTGCTGCTGTGTGCTGCTGTGAGCCGCTGTGAGCTGCTGTGTGCTGCTGTGTGCCGCTGTGTGCTGCTGTGTGCTGCTGTGTGCTGCTGTGTGCTGCTGTGTGCTGCCGTGAGCTGCCGTGTGCTGCCGTGTGCTGCCGTGTGCTGCCGTGTGCTGCCGTGTGCTGCTGTGTGCTGCTGTGAGCTGCTGTGAGCTGCTGTGAGCTGCTGTGTGCTGCTGTGTGCTGCTGTGAGCTGCTGTGAGCTGCTGTGTGCTGCTGTGAGCTGCTGTGAGCTGCTGTGTGCTGCTGTGTGCTGCTGTGAGCTGCTGTGTGCTGCTGTGAGCTGCTGTGTGCTGCTGTGTGCTGCTGTGAGCTGCTGTGAGCTGCTGTGTGCTGCTGTGAGCTGCTGTGTGCTGCTGTGAGCTGCTGTGAGCTGCTGTGAGCTGCTGTGTGCTGCTGTGAGCTGCTGTGTGCTGCTGTGTGCTGCTGTGAGCTGCTGTGAGCTGCTGTGTGCTGCTGTGTGCTGCTGTGAGCCGCTGTGAGCCGCTGTGTGCTGCTGTGAGCTGCTGTGTGCTGCTGTGAGCCGCTGTGTGCTGCTGTGAGCTGCTGTGTGCTGCTGTGTGCTGCTGTGAGCTGCTGTGTGCTGCTGTGTGCTGCTGTGTGCTGCTGTGTGCTGCTGTGAGCTGCTGTGAGCCGCTGTGAGCCGCTGTGAGCCGCTGTGAGCCGCAGCTGCAGCCAGGGGCTGAGCGGGAGGCAGGTGAAGGTCGCTCTGTGTGTGCAGCAGGGCCCGGCCACAGGACCAGCCCTTTCCCGCGGCACCCAGACCTTGCGGGGCCGGGATGTGCTCGGGGTAACGTGTCTGGCTGCCGCTAGATGGCACGGTTGTCATTTGGGCGAGAATTGGCCTCATTGGCTTGAAACGGGCGGGACAGGGAGCGGCCCGTCCTCGCCGGCCCGAGCAGCTTCCAGTGCCGGGGCCGCGGGGTCGGGACGCTGCCCGCAGCCCCGCGCGGACAGGCCCAGAGCCCCTGCAGCCAGAGCCCTCCCTGCGGTGGGCGTGGGGAGGGCAGTGTGACCCCCCAGGGGTGCCCCGTGGCGGTGTCGGAGCAGGAGTCGCGAAGCAAGGAACCATCCGGGGAGCAGCTGCCTCTCGCGGCTGCCTTGGGCACACCCCGGCTGCTGCTCGGGATGGCGACGTGTTCCTCGCACCACGCTGAGGCGTCACCGGGGGGTAAAAGACACGAGCGGAGCTGCAGGTTTCACCTCCCCTCCTCCTGCTCCGTCTGCACTTCAGTGTCTCGGCTCAGTGATCCCACCCGGAGAAGCTGAGTCTGTGTCTTTCTCGAGCCAGGCCGGCTGCTCCCGGGCTGGGGCCATTCACAGCTGGTGAGCCAAGGCCCATGGTTAGATGTTCACCACTGTCTGAAAGGCACCTGTACCCATCCTGAAGAGGTCCCACAGGCTTGACAAACCCTGAACTTGAGGCTCGTCTGCCCTCAAATCTGTCAGCAAACGCGTGTCGTTCTGTCAGGGTGCTTTAAAGCCGGTGGTGGATCCCTGGGTCCCCACGGGGTGTGCCTTTGCCTTCCCACAGCAGCGATGAGCCCGACGTGTCATCGCCTCGGCTGTTGTTCTGCCACTGCCAGCAAGCCACAGGCCTGGCACAGCCCTGCAAGAGGACAGCCATGGAGCAGCCCCTGACGATGCTCAACATCCACAGGCACCTCAAGCTGATGGGGGCTCCTCTGGTGGTATGACCTGGGAAGAGGGACCACCTGGGCTGGGGGCAGGAGGGCAGGTGGGGTGGGTGTGAGGATGAGGGATGGTGTGAGTGGAGGGTGAGAGTCATCCTTGTACTCATGAGTTAAATGGCAAAGCTTCCAGGGTCCAGGTGAGGAACAGGCATGGGGCTGGACAGGAGTGACAGTGAATCACGCTGCTTGGCTTGCTCAGACCTCACCAAGGAGCCCTGGCACTGATGAATGCTCCTCTGCTTGTCTGTGAGCAGGAACAGGGTGGAGTGCCCCTTGCACTGCACTGGGACATACGGCATGGCATAGAGGAGTGGAGTATTTCACTTGGAAGGGACCTACAATGACCCTCTAGTCCCACTAGTCCTGCTTCAGGGCTCGCCAGAAGTTATCGGAGATGATTAAGGGCACAGACCAAATTGCTTTTAAACACTGATGGGCATCGACCACCTCTCTAGGAAGCCTGTTCCAGCACTTGACCACCCTCTAGGCAAAGAAATGCTTCCTGATATTGAGCCTAAACCTCCCCTGATGCAGCTCTGAGCCATTCCCATGTGTTCAGTCACGGGATGCCAAGAGCTCAGCACCTCCTCCTCCACCTCCTCCACTCAGGAAGCTGTGGAGTCCCATGGGGTCACTCCTCATGCTCCTTTTCTCCAGAATGGAGAAACTCAAAGCCCTCAGCTGTTCCTTTAGGCTCCCTGCAAGAGTCTCAGCACCTTGGGGAGAGGGATATCAGTGATACATGCCTTGGGGGACGCAGGAAGCACCCTCTTACCTCCTCTTACCTCTCCTCCCCTCCCCTCTTCCCTCTTTCCTCTTCAGCAAGGCTTCACTTCCCACTGGTGACATCTCTGCCCAGCCCAAAGGATGGGTAGATGAGCTGGGAAGTCCTTCCTTCAGCCAGCCTCCTGGGTTAGGCCCGTGGAGGAAAGCACTTTGCTAAGCAGCTCTGTGCTGTCAAGAAGCAGCATGTCCAAGGCAGGAAGAGAGAAGGTGCCAACTCCAGCATGTTGTGGCCAGGATTTTCAAACTGCTCTGGGGAATGGGTGCCAGGGAAATAAAAAGTAATGAAAATTTGACATCTGGAGTTGCCAAGTCATGAAGAACATGCCTAATGAAGGCCAGGCTTTTAACAGGGAGGGTCATGACAGGTTGGAACAGTTTAACCACAGTTTGTGTGGGTTCTGCTTCAGTGGTTGTTTCAAAATGGGGGTTAGAGGCTTTTCCCTGGGGGTATCTGTGTTTCTGTGGCTTCAGAGCATGTGTTGGCTTGGGCTGTGCAAGGAGAAGAGCTGAGGCACCTTCAATGTGGTGGAGATGTGCTGCAGTGTAACCATCTCCTTTCTCCAGACAGAGGTTGCTGAGCACCCAGAGAAGGTTTCCACCGTTCACTTACAGCTTGGGCTACCACTGGTGTTCATCCTCAGCCAGAAAGAGACCTATGAGGCTGACAAGAGGACAGCAGAGTTTGTGGCCTGGCAGCTCCTGGGGAAAGCAGGAGTTGCCCTTTTATCTAGGTATTTGCTCTCAGGTGTTTTGGGGTTCTCCTTCCTTTTCGTGGTGCTTCCCAGCTCAGTTCCCCCACAGCCAGGATGACAGTTGGTGGGCTTATCCAGATCTGTGTGGGTGGATGTTAAGGAGAGGAGGTCAGGTTCAAGGACTTGTTTGGAATCAGGTTAGTTTGGTTTCAGACTGGTTGGATGTGGAGAAACGTTTGGGTCTCTTGATGGATTAGAAGTGGGAAACCAGTCAGACTTCAGCAAGGAAACCTGGGAGGAAGGCTCGTGTTCTGCCTGTGAGTTCAGGGCAGGAGGAGATCCAGTGTAGAAGGTGGGCTGTGGGTGCTGGCATGTGGAGGGGTCTGCCCTCAATAGGCGGTACCTCCCCAGTCAGTGAGGCCTCTCCCAGTTAGACCAGCATGCTTCTTGCCCAGGAGGACAGGAGACACGCCTGTGGCTGGCCACAGGGCAGCTCTGCTGTTGAGACCTGTTGCACCCCTCTGCAGTTGGCCACCAGTTCCTTGTCTCTGCTCCACAGGATGAGGTTTCACAAGGCCAAGTGCTGCACATGGGACAGAACAGCCCCCTGCAGCGCTACAGGCTGGGGGAGACTGGCTGGAGAGCTGTCAGGAGAGAAGGGCCTGGGGGTGCTGGGTGACTGCAGGCTGAACAGGAGCCAGCAGTGTGCCTGGGGAGCCAAGGGTATCCTGGCTTGTGTCAGAGCCAGCGTGGCCAGTAGGTCTGGGGAGGGGATTGTGCCCCTGGACTGGGCACTGGTGAGGCTGCAGCTCAAGTGCTGGGTCCAGTTCTGGGCCCCTCACTACAAGAAGGACATTGAGGTCCTGGAGTGTGTCCAGAGAAGGGCAGCCAGGCTGGGGAAGGGGCTGGAGGGCAAATCCTCTGAGGAGCAGCTGAGGGAGCTGGGGGTGTTGAGCCTGGAGAAGAGGAGGCTGAGGGGAGACCTTCTCCCCACCTCCCCTGCCCTGCCAGGAGGGTGCAGAGAGGTGGGCTTGTGCGCCAGGCAGGCTGAAGAGAGGGGGTGACCATGCACATCACACCATCTGACGTTCACTTTGTGTTTTGGAAGGGACCTCGTAGATACGAACGTTCTGCTCCGGTCTAACGTGGCTCTCAAGACACCAGATGAGGTTGGATGCTGAGTTCCTTTATTTCCTCGTTGGATATGGTGTTCTTCAGAAGCGTTGGGGGTGTTGCTTGGCTCTGATGTTACTTGACAGCCTTCCCAGAAGCTCAGGAGGAGGTGTCTTTCCCCAGATGCACGCACACAGTTGGAACTGCTGGAGTTTGATGCTGCAGAGCAATTATTCCTACTTAGGGAAGACAAAAGAGAGTGTTTATTTTGGGTCCAAAACATAGGGTGACGTCTCCATTGCCCCTCAAGGCAGCCAAGCTTTTGAACTGCCCAAGGTAGCAGTCCCAGTGCAACTTCCCAAAGGATTTGTTCTCATAAGCACCATTTGTCCCCTTAGGAAAGGTGTTCAGAAGGTGGAAGAGGAAATGAATGTGATACTAAGAGCAAACTATAGGCAAACAACCAGAGGTCTGTGCTGAGCTGAGGCAACCAACAGCCTCTGGCAGCGAGCTGGGAAAGGGGCAGTTAAATGAGGTTGATCAAGATGAGCTCAGCTCTGGAGGGACCTGACCCAACTTGTGAGGCAAGATTGGAATTCAGCACCGACAAATAGCCAGGGAGCACACGTTGCCCCACATTACCTGAGCTGTGACACTTGGGATACAGGATCAAACCTGAACCTGAGCATCTCCTGAGGGCTTCCCGTGCCCTGCTGAGAGACGAGCCGAGCACGTTGCCTTCCTCCCCTCAGAGCTGATGGGAGGTGCCAGCAGTTTGTCATCTCTCTCAGTTCATTAAAAAATTCATTTGCTCCAAAGTGCCTTTTGCTGAGACAGTGCCAGAACTGGTTTTAAGCTGACAAGGTCCCATTTCTGAGAAATACATCTTGCTCTCTTCTTTCCATGGGTTGGCAGCCCACGTACACTTGGGAACGCTCTCCTTTGTTCAGCTCCATGAGAGAAAAGCTGTTCTGTGCCAGTTTCCCAGGCTGTGATGGGCTGCTGTGACCCAGCCTGATTGCTGGGGAAAGGGGACAGCTGAGAGGACCCTGTACCTCCTTCACATTTGGCCACTGGGAATTTTCTTGCAGTGGTGGATCCACATTAAGATGCTGGATGCCACTCCAGGCACAGGTTCCCATACTTCCTCACAAGGAAAAGTCAGCCTGGGGTGAGAAAAACTGATGTGCAGGTGAAACTGGGCCAAAGAAGCTCCAGAAGCTCTCCTGTTTGGCAGCTTGTACCCCCAAAATAAGGACTGGGGTGATGGCACTCCATCAGCCTTGAGTTTGGTTGGTGGACAGAATAGGGAGAGGGTGCTGTTTTGTTCCCACTGAGTGATTGTGTTTCCTCCAGGGAGTGCCAATCAAATACCTGGTCTTGGAAGACACTGATGAAGTTGTAAACCTGGTGGAAGATAAGAACATGGTCAAACAAATCCAGGAGGAAGAGGAAGAGGAAGAGGAGGAGGAGGAGGAAGAGGAGGATGAAAAAGAGAGTAACAATCAAGGTATGCAACTAAAGAGTGAAAAGCTGATGGTCATTGGAGAGGAAGTGCAGCCAGCCAGCACTGCTGCAAATCCAGGGCACAGTCAGGTCACAGGTGTAGGACGTGGCTCTCTCATTCTCTGCAGATCACTGGGGTTTTGTGACTGACAGGTGTCCTTTTTAGGGGAGACACCAGGGGAAGAAAACCAGCAGCTGTTAGAGGAACAGTCACAGAGGTGCTGCCTGAAGGGCTGGGCATGCTGCTGCTTGGATGCATCCAGCTTTAGGGGCATGAAGGATTTAAAGTGCACCCAGTGCCCTCTCCTCTCCCAGCCTCAGAATTATCAGTCCCTTTGGAAAGGTTTGAGTCATGTTTTTGTAAGAGTTATTGTGGATTCACCTTCCCCAGGGAGGAGACATTGGGTCCTGCAAAGCTTCCTTGAAAAAGTGTTTGCTTTCCATGCAAAATTGGGTTGGTTTTCCAAAAAAACCCAGTGTGGGATCCTAGGGCTTCAGAGCAGTGTTCAGATCAGGGGGCAGAACGGGTGTGAGCTGGCACGAGGTGAGTCTGTGTGTCTGTCAGTGTGTCTGTGCCTCCACTCCCCCATACCAGGCAGTTACGTACCCCCTGCTCCCCGTCACCACGTCTCCTCTGGGAGCCCCCAGCTCACTAGAACATGCCCACGGGGTGGGCTTCACACCGGCTGCGGTGGGCTCTGCCCTCTGTGTGGAACCCCCTGCTCATGCACAGCTGTGGGTCTCTTGCAGATGTTCAGGATGATCAGGTGGTGGAAGCTGTTTCCAGGGACAAGAAGCGAGAGCTGCCCTTGGAGCAGGTCCTTGTCCTGACAGAGGAGACCTTCAGCTCTGCCCTCTCCGAGGCTGCCCGGGTGGTCGTGCTGTTTTATGCCAGCTGTGAGTAGGAGATGGAGCTTGGCTGTTCCTGCTTCAAGCTTTTCTTGTAGTATGGTGATCCTGAAGACAAGTTCAAATGATAAGTAATCGGCACATCCTGTCCCACAGGCCTCCACCCACCTTTAGCAATGAGATTAAATCAGTTCCTCACATTGATTGATGCTGTGTGAAGACAGTATCTGTCCATATCCATGATATCAACGTTCAGAGGCTTTTAACCTTCATTTTACAGCGCTGAATGTAGAACAAGAGGGAAAACTGATGGCATGGGCTCGTGGGATGGCCTAGGTAATCTAGTTGCTGTTTGATACAGAAGCATAAAGTCCATTTTTCCTTATTTCATTGAATGATCTGGGCTGGGAGGGACCCCAAGGATCACAGAGCTCCAACCCCCTGCCACAGGCAGGGACACCAACCTCCAGCCCTGGAGCTACACAAGGTTGCCCAGGGCCCCAGCCAACCTGGCCTTGAACACCCCCAGGGACGGGGCACCCACCCCCTCTCTGGGCAGCCCCTTCCAGCCCCTCACCACTCTCTCTGCAAAGAACTTGCCTCTACTATCTCATCTCACCCTCCCCTCCTCCAGCTTCAAAGCTCTGGAAGCTTTCTTCCAAGTCTTGCAGACTGGAAGCACTTCAGGATGCACAGGCTCATAACTGCCAGAGAGCGAGGTGGGGCTGGTGTGTGGCCGGTGTGTCCCTCAGGGCTGTGTCTCCTGTGTTTCAGGGGAGGCAGTGTCCCTGGCAGTGCTGCGGTCCTACGCCGAGGTGGCTGATCACCTGAAAGGTAAGATACCACTGGTCTGAGTTCTTTACAGCTGCCACCTACCTGCCTTGGCAGTGGGAGCCATACTGGGAAGATACTGGTGGTACCTCACTCCCTCGCTCAGAATTGACTCATTTTTTCTTCCCAAACTCTTTAAGGAAGGAATACCCACATCAGGTTGCTTAGGAAGAGTCCTTTGGCTTTTATTTAGGGATATTTCTGGTCCATTTGTGTCTCTGTACAGTCAGGGGACTGGGAATGCAGTCGCCTTCTGTTGGTGGTGTAAATTGGTGTAAAGTGGTACACACCAGCTGCCCAAACTGCCTTGCAGCTGGGATGGAGATGTTGGTGGGCACAGTGACTGCGTGATGGGGATGTTGGTGGGCACAGTGACTGAGTGGTGAGAGCCAGGGCAGAGCACCAGCAGACATGGGGTGGGCTTTGGAAGGGCAAACAGCAGGCATTGCATCATGGAAATGGGGTTGTGTTGGTGCCTCTCAGTGCCAGGTCCTGCACAGAGCAAGGACACGCACTACATGCTGCACAGCACATCAGTGTGCTGGGAGGCACATCGGATCTCCTGCCCTTAGAAGTGCTTGATCTGCAACGGGGCGGTAATTGGCCCTGGCTTTGGAGGAAAGCATGACAGGCAGGTGTGGGCAAGCCCAGCTCCACCGAGGCAGGACGGTGTCAGAGGAAGAATTTACAATGGTGGTGCCTTCAGGGCCTGGACACTGGTTTAAGTACATGGGAAGTCTTGCAGGCAGCCACAGAACTCCATAAATAACATGTGATGGTGAAGAATCTTCAACACTTATAGAGAGCACACACCAGATAGTCTGATAGGAAAGACAGGAGGTCCTTGAAGAAGGTCTGTGATGTTTCCCAAGCAGTGTAAGCCCCAATTCATCTTCATTCAGGGCGTCAGCCCCATCCCTCTATGATTGCTGGAGACAAGTGGGGCCCTCTGCACATCCATCAGGCTTACATGAGCTGAATCTCTTCCAGAGATGCCTGTGCCTGTTTTTTTCCCCCTGATGCAGGGAACACTCAGATGGTTCCATCCCCAGCTCGTTTCAACGCAGTGGGGAAGTTGTGTGGATCTGGGCCAGAGCTGTTTTGGCACCCCCAGAGGTGCCTGGTGCCTCCTCTTGTTTGTAATTCTTCACCAAGCCTCATTTCTCCTAATGACAGTGCTCCCATGGGACCGGACGCCGTGTCCCGCGGAGGATTCGTGGCTGAGCTCTCAGCAGAAGGGACATTTCTAGAGTCTGCAAGAGGACCCAGCCAGTTTTCTGGGAAGCAGATGCAGTGGGAATTGCTTACAAGAAACCCTCCTGGGAACGCTGTGGATGGAGCTGTGGTTTGGATGAACGCAGTTCTGCATTCATAGTTTGCATGAGGGGAAAGTTACCAGCAGCTTTGATCTGGCTGAAATCCCAGGAATGAACAGCAACACTCAGGGAGGGTTGTTGTTGTTGTTGTTGTTGTTGTTGTTGGAGATGTTATGGTCATTGATGGTTTGGGGTTTCTTTTAGACTCGCCAATGGTCAGATCAGCTAGAGGAGCAACCTGGGAGAGTCAGGGGATGAAACCCTGTCTCTGTGAGAGCCACTGGCCAAACTTTGGCTTCCTTGAACCATCTGATAACAGTCTCAGTACGTGGAAGCAGCCACAGGCGGATTCTCAACAGACATTAGGAACTGACTGGGGTCAGGGCCTTTCCTCTGTGATCAGTGAGGTCCCACCAAAGGCTCCCAGGCCAGACGTGACTTGTGGAATGACTCTGCTTTCCCCACCGTGGCCTCGGAGAGGACAGAGATCGGCGGCGTTAGTGGATCTGGAGGTCCTGTGCCTCTGCTTCCGAGGGAGCTTCAGCTGCAGGTAGGGCTACCAGGGCAGCTGGAAGACTGAAAAGGACAAGGGTCCCCAGGCTCTCAAGTTTGGCCAGGCTGAGGGAAGAGACACCAGCACAAGAGGCAGAAGTCTGGATCAGGAAGAAGAGCTTGGTCCTCACAGGACTGGGAATAAAGCCTCAGGCGTGGCTCTGGGGCAATCTCAGCTCCCCCAGAAGCGCTGGTATCCCTGTTGCTCTCTGGGCTGGAGCTCGCTTCTGAAGGGCTGGGAAGCCTGGACCAGCTGTCTGAGGCATGAATCACCCACGCTGGAGGCACATTTTGAGTCGCAGAACCAGGTCCCACTTCTGATGCCAATTCCCTGAGCTGAGAATGGGCCATGTGAGACCAAGCGATGGAGGAGGCTGGAGCCTGCAGCGGCCTCGTGAATCATCCGGTAACAGATGTTCAGCAGATGATCACAGAGTTACTTTTATAGCCCCCCAAGTGTTTTCCCTTTGTAGAGAGATCCAATTTAGCAAGAGATGGAGAGAAGCATCTCTCTGTCTTGCTGAACTGAGCACGTTTTCTGCTCCTGCAGCAAGAGCAGTGGCCATCACCAGTGCCACCAGTGCCACCAGCACGTGCTGCTGCAGCTCCTGTTTTCTTTGGCAAGGTGTGGATTTATGGAAGCAGCACCCCTGGGGCAGGAGAAGAGAATGTGGGAGTAAGAGGGTGCTGAGTTTCTTAGGTGTGTCACTGGCCTTTTTTCTTCAGGAGAGGAAACCAGTGCGTAAGAGCAGTGATACACTCTGATGAAAGAGAGTTCTGCTTCCCTTTTCCATGGTAGTGGAGTTGTATTTACTACTGACAAGACCCTGAGGTTGTGGTTCATACACATGAAAATCACTTGTGGGATTTAGCAGGGTATATTCTAGGAGCCTAAACCTGAAGTAAGGGTTTACAAGGTCACAGAGTCACAGAATCATTGTGTGATGCTGCCTGGGAAGTCATTTCTGCACTGGATTCCTCCTCTTGAAGTGCAGCTCTTCGGACAGAGCTTATTACTCTTGTTGTAGCCTTTGGACCACTCTCCAAGTGAGCTGTTTCTAATCCCCTCCAAAGGTTTGGAAGCTTAAGGGATTCTTGAGTTGTCTTTTTTCCTGTAGCCTTGGTGATTTGCCCTGTCCTGGTTTTGTAAGACACCTAGGATAGAGGTTCTCACTGTTGCTGGTTTTAGTAGCACCTCAAATCCCAGAACAGCAGAATTTGGGTTCTTCTCTCACCTTTTCTTCCCATCCAGCAGCTTAACAGTTACCACGGGGTCAATGAGCCTGTTGCTGAGTTACTCAGCTCCTGAAACTGCTGCTTGTCCAGTAATTAATAACATGGTTCAGATTGGGATGGGAAGAGCAACGGTCTTGTACAAGGTGTTCCTCAGGCTACATGAGGGTCCCTTGGAGATTGTGGTCACTTTTGCTACCTAATCCCCCCAGGTAGTATCCAAGTACTAAAACTCGTGTTTTAGGGACCTCAGACTAGCCTTGGAACTCAGCATTAACAAGACCTCAAAGTCCTCTTCCCATGTCAGTATTACTCAGGGTTGGGCAAGACACCCAGGCGATGTGGTAAGAGATGATGAGAACCACTCGTAGAGGATCAGAGGTGTGAAATAAATCCAGGGACAGGCTTTTTAATTCCAGATGTTATTTCAGAACCTGGAGGATGACACAAACCATTTGTGTTTTGACAACTCCTGAGCGAGTGGAATCACAGGCCCTTAGCTCTGTGCCACCTCCTGCTGCTTCTGTGTGTGTTTGACACGAGGCAGACCAGCAGCGAGCTCCTCATGGGAAGGAGCTGCAAAGCAGGACCTAAAATGAGGGTTGGAGAAAATGGTCCAGTGGGATACCAAGGAGATAGGGATAGGGATGTGGGAGAAGGTCCCCTCTGCCTTCAGCCTTGTCTGTGAGGATGCCTTGCCCATCGCTGGCTGTCACGCTTCTAACCTGTGATTAAAACCCTCCCACAGCTTCTCTGGCAAGATGACTCAGCTCTGTTTGGTTCTTGGTAGCTTGTTTTAATATTTGGACAAACCTCCCTACCTGGGAACGGGGTGTTGCTTGTCCTTGCCCAGCTGGCAACAGAGACCAGTCTCACTGTCACCTCCAGACCAGACTTTACATGCTGTAAGGTTTTGCTCTTTCTGTCTTCCAGGCAGTTTCTGATCCAGAGAAACACAGCTCTTAGGGCTTTTCCTCA
The DNA here is from genome assembly GCF_964237585.1 of Gallinula chloropus. NCBI lineage: Eukaryota > Metazoa > Chordata > Aves > Gruiformes > Rallidae > Gallinula > Gallinula chloropus. The sequence goes on along the minus strand of NC_140099.1, from coordinate 252,424 downwards.
GGAGATGTGTCTTCCAAACATCTCCCATCTCCAGAATCTCTTGCATCTGTTTACACCTTTCCAAAACCACATTTCCCAGCCTGACTTTCTGGACTCTGCAGAGATCCCATGGGAACAAGAGGAGCATCATTTTCCTCCCGTGTATTGCAGACACCCTTGAGAGTCCGTGAGAGCTTTGCCCTTTTCTGCAGCGCCGATGGTATCTGTGCACCCTGCTTCTCATTGCTGAATGCTGCTGTTATTGCTCTTTGACCTTCAGATTGCTTTCTGCCCCTCTGGGCTTGGGATCCTACACAGATTGGATGTGCTTCTTTCATTCCATCAGCCAGGCCTTTAATGAAAATAGCGATCAGAATCAAACCCAGGGCAGACAGAGAAGAAAGTCTGGCTGTTTTCATCTCCTGTACCCTTGAGAAATCCTCATCACCTGCCCTGACCCTGCTTTCTGAGGGCCACGTTGCCATGGTCCACCTCCCTGTGTGTACTTGTCTCTTGGTTTCATCCCATCTTTCCTGTGGACCCTGGGATCCTGTTTCAACAAATTTAGGGAAGGCTTGAAGATCTCTGAGATAGGGCATTCCTGCAGTGGGCATGGACCTTGTGTGGCCAGTGTATGGCCTCAGGACTGTACACAGCCCTGCTGTCCTTGGTCGAGCCTGAAAGTAGGTAGGAGGCAGGTTAGGTGAGGCTGGCAACCAAGGGGTGGTGGCTGGTGAGGCTGGTGATTGGTGGTGGTTCAGCTGCACAGGCTTAGCCACAGACCAGCAGCAGCAGCAGCAGGTGCTGGTCATCACCCAAGCCACAGATGAAAGGAGGGCTGATAAGGGCATGCTGGAGCTGCAGGCACTGTGTCTTGGGCTTGGGGAGGGCACACAGGGAGCCAGCCTTCATTTCTTTCCCTGCTCATCAATCCCTTGAGTGAGGCCTGTTAATAGCTGGGTTTGTACCATGGGCCAAAGTTGGACTGACTGCTCTAATTCCCAAGTGCTCTCCCTTTCCTTCTCACTTTCCTGGGACACCCCTGTCTCTTTCTTAAGGTCGTAGAATCATAGAAGTGTCTTGGTTGGAAGGGACCTTTCAGATGAGGTCCAACCCTCACCCTAACCTGCCAAAACCACCACTAAACCGTGTCCATCAGCACCACATCTACCCATCTTTTAAACCCCTCCAGGGATGGAGACTCCACCACCTCCCTGGGCAGCCCATTCCAAGGCCTAACCACCCTCTCTGGGAAGAAACATTTCCAATATCCAATCTAAACCTCCCCTGGTGCAACTTGAGGCCACTTACTCTTGGGGGGTTGGACTCAATGAGCTCTGGAGGTCCCTTCCAACCCCTACGATTCTGTGACTCATTCTGTGATTCTGTAATGCAGACATACATGATGTTGCACAAATAAGTGGAGAAGAAACTGTCTTTTACAACCATTTTTATTCAAATACTTATTATTGATGCCTATTTGTGTTCCATTCTAGGAACTGCAGGGGTTTTGCTCTCTCGGGTCAACTGCTGGGACTGGCCTGGCGTGTGCACAGAGGAGAATGTCACTCAGTTTCCCACCATCAGGATTTACAAGGAGGGAGAGGGGTCAGTGAAGTACAATGGCATGTGGGGAACCGAAGAGCTGACCAGCTTCATCATGCTGTAAGTGTCTGTTAACGAGTCCCCACGCAGCAAGATTGGCACGTCTGCTAGATGATGTTCTGGATGCTCCCAGGCCTGTGTCATGGAGCTCTGTTTTGGAAAAATAATGTCAGATCTGGTGCTAGACCTGGTTTGGTAATTAGTTTAATAACTTCTCATGCTTTTCAATGTCAGGGAACGTCTGTTCTCGGACAGTGCACCCCTCTGTTGTCCCTATGCCTCTGTCTTTGCTGGAATTCCTTCTCTGTTGTTTTTAGCAGGGATCCCAAGGATCTCAGAGTGACCAGTTAGGCTGGGGCTGTCCTCTCTTCCCCATACCCAGTGCTCTCCTAGCTAGGCATTGTCCTTCCTTCCCCAGGAGACCGATTTTTGTCTCTAGTGAGGCGTAACAGGTGTCGTGTTGTGTTGGGGTGGTGTTGTTGCAGTAGGGATTGAGGTTGCCCTGTTGTCTCTCCATCCCAAAGGTGCAGCCCATGGTGTTTCTCTGCCTTTCTACAGGAGCCGAGTTCCCTGCCCTCTGAAGCTGGCCACGGTTGAGGAAGCAGAAGGATATTTAAGAGGAGAGTTTCCATCTGAGCTGGCATCCTACCACCACACTTCAGTTCTGGGAGTGTTTAGCACAGCCACTAGTGAAGGTTAGTGTGGTACATGTGGTTTCATTCCTGGATGATTCCAGGTGCTGGGAAGTTGCTCCATGTTTGGTTCCTCCACATGGCTGTGCTCACATCACAGCCTGCCTGGCACCACCCTTTTTACTATCACGAGTAGAAAGCTGCAGGTGATTCCAGGTGTGGAACCTGAGGTCCATGTCCTGGCTCAGGGGACATCCACCTGCTGGGTATGTTCACGACACCCAGTGCAGTAGCATCCGAGAACCCTGCCAGAGCTGGGGTGTCATGCTTGGTGAAGTACAAAACAGTGATGCAAAGAAACGTTTGCACATGTCCAGCCTGGGCTCACCAAGCCACCATTTGGGCCTGTCCCATCTCCTGCCTCTTGCCTGTGAAGGCCTGGGCTCTGTCCTCTTTGTAAGCCTCCTCCAAAGTTGTTCTAGGCTACGATTACATCCTTCTTAACCTCTGACTAAAGCTGAGATCCTTCAACCTCTTCTCTTAGTCCATGTACAGCATATCACAATATGCTCCTTCTTAAAGAAAGCCCTTTTCTCTATTGTGCTACTAGATTCCTGACTCCTCCTCCTGCAAATCATAGAATCCCAGACTGGTCTGGGCTGGGAGGGACCCCAAGGGTCACAGAGCTCCAACCCCCCTGCCACAGGCAGGGACACCAACCTCCAGCCCTGGAGCTACACAAGGGTGCCCAGGGCCCCAGCCAACCTGGCCTTGAACACCCCCAGGGATGGGGCACCCACCCCCTCTCTGGGCAGCCCCTTCCAGCCCCTCACCACTCTCTCTGCAAAGAACTTCCCCCTAATATCCAATTTAAACCCCCCCTCCTTCAGCTTCACTCCATCCCCCTTGTCCTGCCATTGTCTGCCCTTTTAAAAAGTTGATTCCCCTCCTGTAGCCCCAGTCTTTGTATCCAACACCCAATCTAACACCCTTTTTTTTATAAATAACTTTTCTTTAAAAAAGCAGCAAAGCTGCAATAAAGTAAAATACAAATTTCTGACACCAAAATGAATAAGATGCAAATAACTCAAGAAAAGCCATTTTGCAATAGGTGGACACAGCCCCCAGGGCGGTGGGTACCCAGCTAGAAATGCCAAGAGAAGTTATTGGAAGGATTGTTCTGAACTCATCTGAGTTTGTTTGAATAGCCCTGGCCAGTGCTGGGGCAGCAGAGTGGGTGAAACCTGGAGTGGTGATGGTCCCCCTCCCCTGCCCGCTGCCTTGGGTGCTCTTACATGCCCCACTCTGGTATCATTCTTTGCATGCCATGGCTGTGGTCCAGCATCTGCTGGGTTTCCACAGCCTTTCTGAAAGACAGAGAAATGGACCTGAGGGCTATGGTGATTTTTCATCCAACAGTCATGTATGTGAACAAGGGAGGAGGAATAAGGTCAGTCAGGGAAGGGAACGTTGTGTCACGCTTCAGTCGGATCCCCAGTGGAGAGCTGGGACCTCCCAACACCACGGTCCCTCCCCTGGGATTTGCTGCATTTAGAAAGAGGAGAATTTTCAGATCTTCCTTCAGATCAATGTTTTGGAACTGTTTTTTTCATTTTGAAGCTCCTCTGGGGCTGTAAACCTTGGTTAAACATGAGCCAAGCTGCTTCCTCACATCAGGAGGTCTGGAGGGAATCAGCTGTGCTCAGAGGTGAGAACAAAACGAAGTGTCTGGACCCCAGCAGAAGACACTTGGTCTGTGTTCACCAGACCTGCTGCCTTCTTATGGAGGGTCTAAGCCTGTTAAATAGAGCAGAAAATCTTACCACCCTCCCGTTTCCCCTTGGTTTTCATCAACTGAGCTTCAAAACCTCCCCTCTCTCCCACATATTCTGCTCTCTGCAGTGGTGGGGCCTGGATTAGCACTGTGGTAGGACCTTGAACAAGGTGGGGATGATGAGAGGGCTTCATGGAAGGAACCTACCAGCTGGATGCCTGAGCTCAGACTCTTCCTTATACTGAAGTTTTTCCCTTCCCTTCTATGCAAATAAGCAACCTTGGAGGTTTCCAGAGCCCACAAGATTGCCTGTTCCTCAGGGCACGCTCTGTCTGCAGTCAGGAATGGCATCCACAGTCTGGGGTAACTCAGATGCCAAGGGAGATGAAATGCTTTCACCACCTGTAGCCTGAGGGGAGTTAGAACATGATGCAGGACAACCTGAGGGAGCAGAAAACCAGAGCCAGTTCTTCTGGCACCAAACCCAGCCCAGAATCAGGGAAACCACATTGCTGCTCTTATCAGCCTGCTGACTTATCTGAATTCTCAATGATTCCAGTTCCTGCTCTGACTTGAACCACCGATGCACCACGTCATTGCCGTTTCTGCTTAACTCCAACAGAGCAAGGAGATGTCTGGTTAAATAAAGCCCTGGATTCCTTCCATGGCTTGGCGTCAGAGCTATGTTAAGAAGCTCTTCAGTGGGTCTAAGCTAAAAGAGGCTTGTTGGAAAAATAATTCCTAAAATTTATTATGAAGAGGGGAACAGCATTGCTGGGGCAGTGAACGAGGATTTCCCTGGAAACATGGGAGAACTTACAGGAAAGACATTTGTTTGCTGGTGCAGGAGCAGGAATAGTGCTGAGAACTAAGAGTCTGCCCTAAACCATGCAGCAGCTGTTTAAAAATCCACGTGCACCCTGCAAAGCTCTGGTAAAATCCCTGGGCTCATCAGCATCAGGGTAAACCAAGTGAAGAAGGCGTGCGAAGATGCTACAGGTGCTGCTGGAGAGCATGGCTTTGTGAGATCCCTTTTGCTAGAGAGATGATGCTCAGATCTGGCCTCCAGAATCTCTTCAGGAGCTGTGGACCCTTCCCCACCTGAGTTTTATTCCTTCATGCTCCCAAATCCTGAGGTGAAGCTGGGGCTGTGCAGTTCACAGGCTGTGGTGGAAGGCAGCTGGGATTCCCGCTCGCAGCGGATGGTTGGGCGCAGCAGGGAATCAAAATTGTGCCCTTGGGAAGGACTAATTTTCTAGGAAATACTAGAATAACATCCTTGGAAGTGCTTCATGTCTGTTCTGGGGCTGTGTGAATTGGGGAAGGGGGGGTTGTTGCACGGGGCTGTTGAGAAATGAGGGCGGGTGAGTGTCTCTGGGTCTGGCCCAGTCCCCAAAACACGGGAACGCTTGGATGTGCCATGGGGAGGGAAGAGCTCATCAGGAATGACCCCAGTGAGAGAAGTCAGCAGGGACTCTGCTGGAGGTTTTCCTGACTTAGGAGAGAAGTCCTGCAGGAGTTCTCACTTCACTTCAGCACCTGTCAGAGTGCCGTCCTGAGCATGTTTGGATCTGAGCCCTTCCACGTCAGCCCTTCCGTGCCTTACGCCTCCCGGGCTTCCTTGTGGCCTTTTCTCCAGGGGATGGGCACGTTCACAATGGGTTTGTTGACGAAGGTCTCAGTGTTCCTTATCAGTGGGTCCTGTGGGTTGCTTTTCTTTCAACCCTGATAAAATCAAGTAAACCAAAGAGCTGGAACCCCACGTCAAACCTACCCCATCCGATGGTGGTTCCTCCGCACTGGAAGATGCACCGTGTCACCGGCTTTGTTGTATGCCTGTTATTTCCTGCCATGTCTGAACTCTCAACGAGCCACTCCTTTCAAGAGCTGAGCTTCCATTTGGAGGAGGAAACAGTGCGAAGGGAAGTTTGTGGTCCCTCCTGTTCCAGGAAAACACAATGAAAAAGAGGAGGCAAAGAACCAAAACGCTGACCCATTGCGAGCCAACCTCGGTCTGTCGAGGGCTGAGTCAGGGGTCCCAAGAGCTTGGGCTGGCCAGCTGAGACATGATGGTGAACGCCATGAGGGACACTGAACTGTATCTGAATGAGCTCATGTTGAGGTTTCAAAGCGCCACGTATCAGGGCTGTATCTGAGACGTAACCTGAATTCAGGGGAAGAAGCTGGCTTTTCTGAAGAGTGCTATTTCTCACACTTCTTAAGTCAGAACAGCCCTTGTTGTTGCTTTCGGTTGCTCAACACAGGCGGGGAGGGGTGGTGGTGTTGAAATCCGCTGCGTTTTCACCCTACCTTTGGCAGCAGCAGTTCTGATCTCTGATCTATAACCACATTTTACAAGCCCGTGCGCTGTGCCTTGCACGTTCTCGCAACGCTCGCCTCTCCCGGGGATCCAGCTGCCCAAAAACAGAGCCCATTCTGTTTTACAAGGGTGTAAACCAGCTCCAGAGTCAGCTCCATCTCCAGGCTCAGCTCTCAGTCTCCCAGCAGAGATTCAGCTGTGATGGATCAAGCGAACCCCAAACAAAACTATTTTTGCTTGTGTCACAAATAGTGTGGCCAGTAGGGCTGGGGAGGGGATTGTGCCCCTGTACCGGGCACTGGTGAGGCTGCACCTCGAGTGCTGGGTCCAGTTCTGGGCCCCTCACTACAAGAAGGACATTGAGGTCCTGGAGTGAGTCCAGAGAAGGGCAACCAGGCTGGGAAAGGGGCTGGAGGGCAAATCCTCTGAGAAGCAGCTGAGGGAGCTGGGGGTGTTCAGCCTGGAGAAGAGGAGGCTGAGGGGAGACCTTCTCCCCACCTCCCCTGCCCTGCCAGGAGGGTGCAGAGAGGTGGGCGATGGTCTCTGCAGCCAGGGGACAGGAGATGGGACAAGGGGCAATGGGCTCAAGCTGCCCCAGGGCAGGGTCAGCTCAGCTGGGAGGGAAAAGTTCTTCCCTGGCAGAGTTGTCAGGGCCTGGCACAGGCTGCCCAGGGAGGGGCTGAGTCCCCAGCCCTGGGTGTGTTTAACAGAGGGGAGATGAGGTGCTCAGGGATCTGGTTTAGCACAGGACAGGGATGGGTGGACTCGATGAGCTTAAAGGGCTTTTCCAGCTGTGTGACTCCGTGATTCTGTGAAATGTGGTTGCTTTCCTCCCCATCCTCTGCCTCTGCTTTGTGACAGCAGAGGGGCTGCCCGCTCTTCCCAGCTGCACGAAGTGATGGAGCACACGGTGTCTGTAAGCATGTAGCTTTTTTTGATCCTAGCTGGAGGCCTCCTGCTCTGAGGAACTGGATAAAACTAAAAGGCAGTTGGGGGAGAAGCTGGTTTATCTGCTGGGCTTTTACCACTACTCCAGTTAAGTCATCATTAGTCATTTGCAAAAGGTCACCTGTATTTACAAGTTTTCTATTTAGACTGATAATTGGCCTCCTGTTTCTAAGAACACTTAGCAGACCTTAAGTCCTTCGAGACATTTCTTTATCCATCAGTGCCTCTTGTCTTCCAGATCCTCTGCTCTGCCCTGATCAGGCCCCACCTGGAGTGTTGTGTCCAGTTCTGGGCTCCCTGGGATCAAACAGCCAGGGATCTCCTGGAGAGAGTCCAGAGGAGGGACAGAGATGCTGAAGGGCCTGGAGCATCTCCCCTGATGAAAGAACAGGCTGAAAGAACCGGGCCTGTTGAGCCTTGAGAAAAGAAGGCTAAGAGGGGATCTTACTAATGTTTATAAATATCTGAAGGATGGGACACAGGAGGAAATGACCAGCCTCTTTTCAATGGTTTGCAGGGACAGGACAAGGGGCGATGGGCTCAAGCTGGAGCACAGGGAGTTCCCCACCAATCTGGGGAAGAACTTCTTCCCAGTGAGGGTGAGGGAGCCCTGGGACAGGCTGCCCAGGGGGTGTGGAGTCTCCTTCTCTGGAGAGATTCCAGCTCTGTCTGGACACCGACCTGTGTGCCCTGTCCCAGGGACCCTGCTTGGGCAGGGGGTTGGACTGATGGGCTCTGGAGGTCCCTTCCAACCCCTGCAGCTCTGTGAGTCTGTGATCCTGGAAGCTCAGTGCCGGTGGCTAACGAGTAAACACTGTTCTCCTGGTAGGATCTTCCCTTCTGATCCTGTCCACCGCTGCCGACTCCTCCTCCCCCAGGCAGCAGCCGCGCGGCGCAGCCGCTCCTCGGCAGCCTCAGCGTGTTCCCAGCCGGCCGTTGTCCGGAGACTGTTTGCTTCCTGGGAGGCAGCCCACACTTCTCTCTTGATTGTTTGGTTTATTCCTCTTAATCTTTGTCTTTTTTTTCTCTTCTTTTTTGTGTTTTGTTTTTACAGCCAGGGAAGCTTTCAGAGAGGCAGGAAACATCTTAAGTGGCCACGTAAGGATGGGGATGTATCTTGAAGACGATGCTTTGGCTTTGTAAGTTGTTTCATTCTTTGGGGTGAGTCACGGAGTTGTAGGGGTTGGAAGGGACCTGCAGAGGTTATTGAGTCCAACCCCCCCTGCCAAAGCAGGGTCCCTAGGAACCAAACCAGGTTTTCTAGGAGTTCTAACTGATCTGTATTTAGTGAAAGCCAATGCCTAGAGGAAGTGTCACTGAACCACAAGTGACTTAATCCTGGAGGAAGATGATTCTGGAGGTGTAGCCCTGGCTCTGCCACCGATTTGCAGCATGTCCATGGTCATCTCATTTAGCCCTGCTGAAACAAACAGTCCTCTCCCTTCCTGCTGTTCACTCGGGGTATTTTCAGTCCTACAGCCCTGCATCCGCTGGGTTCCTCCTACAAAGAGAACCAAGCTCCTATGGAGGACAAAAACAGGCTGGAAAGTGATACTCTCTAGGTAGGATCAGTGTGTGAGCAAGAAAACAATGGTTCTGCCCTTCTCTCTCCATCAGGCAGAAGTGATGAATCATTACTTATCTCCCTCTTTCTTCAGCCCCTTCACTTTCTTGTCTCCTCTTCCCCACCCCGATGTGGCAAAAGTCCCTGCTGAGGGATGGGGAGGGGGAGCATAAGGGCATTGCTGCAGAGCCAGGGCTGTAAATGCTGGTCCTGCTCTGATCGTTGCCCCCAGTTGCCAAGAGCAGCCAAACCAGAGGCTGCTCGTGACTGCTTGGGGGCTTTCTTGGCTGGCAGTGGAGTGGGGATAGTGTCTGGGTGCTGGAAAATGGCTTGAAAGCCCTGAAATAAATGGGGTTGTTGCATAGAGCTGCCTTGGTGTGGAGCACCAAGACCAAATGGCCTTTCTTGCAGCTCTGGGAAAGGCATTACAGCCCTTTGGTCTCATCCAGCTTCCTGATGGGAACGCACTTCCTGGGGGTGTTTGCAACTGCCAGAGATGGAGAAGGAACTCCCTCTATCATTTCACCAGTTATCTTACCTCAAATGTTTTCATGGTTTTCTTTTTCCTGTTCCCCTCCCCTTCCTGAGAGCAAAAGATCCCTGTTTCCAGACAGAGCTTTGGGGAGCTGCACCCTCTTTCTGGAGGAGGAGTATCCACAGAATGTAGCTGCCTTCCTCCTGCAAATACAGGAAAAGCCACATCAAGGCTTTCTTGGTCAGCTCCTGATTGAATAGAGCATCGACTCCAGCCCTAACTTTAAGCCAAATGGGATCTACTGGGATCTGAGCATGTACTGGTCCATGCACTTAACTGTGGCATCAAGGGTCACTCCAGCAAGGGATGAAGTGCTTTGGATTAGACTGTGAGCATGCTTCAGTGCCTATAAATGCTGCTAGACCCAAGGGGAATCGCCAGCTTGTCCTGGCATCTCATTTCCATCAGGAATTAGCTGCCAAGGCAGAGTTAAAAGCCCCAGAAGGTCCTTGGCCTGTGTTTCCAGGTGTTAACAGCTGGTAATGCGAAGGTGAATTATTTTCATTGGTTTCTTACAGACATCATGTGTCTCTAGCATGTCTGATGAGACATGGGCATTTCTGTGGTACACATGGAGAAGGAAAACATGGATATCATGGTAGAGCATCTCTGTTAACTGAAAGCACCAGCCATGGTTGGGTCTCGGAGGCCAGGAGGTGCCAGGCTTGGTCAGCACTGGGGTGGGACGACAGGTACCGGAGTCACAACCGGCAGCATCAAGGTGAAAAACCTGACCCCTCCCCAAAGCTAAACGATTTTTCACCCCAAAGGATCACAGCCAAGAAAGAAGAGGGGGAAAAAATCCAGCAAAGGAGGGCAGGGAGATCTTACAAAGCAAGATCCTGATAGAAAATGCCTGTGCTCTCTTCAGCAATGAGGATGCACCTCCATCCTCCTCCTCCTCCAGCCGTGCTCTGCAGCACGCTCCCGTTCAGCTGGAATAGCTTGTACAGTTTATATATTTATATATTATATATATCTATTCATTCTGCCAAGTTTGCATTTTGGCTGTGATTTGTGGGTGAAGCTACTGTAGATGGTCATCTTCTCAACTGTAAGTAGAAAGTAAACACTTACAGGAATTCCTTGTGCAAGAGCCAGGCTCACTTCCCTTCTTGAGCAAAGAAAAACGATTCTTCAGCTAAATGCTGGAGGAGGAAATATTTGGGGCTCCCAGATCTGGGGAGAATAAGGTATACAGAACACACAAAGAATATTATTAGCAAAGCTGTTTGCTCAGCAAGCACCTGCTCAGGAGGTAACTACATGAAAAACAACAAAGGTGGGGGGGACAAAAAGCATTAAGAGAAGCTTTGAACAAAGTCATTATTTATTTCTCAAATAGTTGGATGTCACAGGCTCCTGCCAAGGGTCTGTTTGCAGATGGTTTTGATTTAAATGTGGGTCTCATATTACCCAGCAAATGCTCCTGCTGTATAAATAGAAAGCTGGCGTAAGCAACAAGACAGCCACTCGGTACCAGCACGATGGGAAGTGATTTCAGGGTAGGCTCTAGCTAATAGGTGGGGAATTTGTTGGTTTTCTGGCAGTATATTAGAAATACATCTCTATCAGAGGCTACTGACAGGTTGATCTATTAGATTTGGGCAGTGAGAGTCCTTACCTCCTCTGAGAACTGATCACAGAGTCACAGAATCACCAGGTTGGAAAAGACCTTTAAGTCCACAAACTCAGCCTCCTGTGAAGGCAGCCTGTGGAGAAGGCAGGTACAACCTCGCTCTTCCCAGGCCAGTTCAGTTTGGCTGCTTATTTTAGCTGTTCTGAATGGGATGGAGATTTGGTCACACTTGGTTTGTGTGGTTTTTTGTGGTGTTTGGTGGTTTAAGTTATCAGTGGTGGAGCAACTACTTGCTAACGACGTGGTAAAGAATGACCATGGGCTTCCCTGAGGCCATCAGCGTTGTGAATCCATTGCTGAACTGTTCTTGGACTTACCTGAGCCATTGCAGGTTTATTTTACAGCATCCTCTGCTTTTTCTGGTTAAATCCAGCCCTGAGATAAGCATTCCCCCTTCTTGTCTGGACTCCCAAGCTACTCCCAGCAAGAAGCTGGGTCTCACACCTCTGGTCACGGCAGGGTCCTCTCATCTGTTAGGAAGGTCCTTAACTCTCATCTTTATTATGCTTCAAATTAACCTGTATTTGCCGTTGATTAAGAACAGTAAAACCCTAGAAAAAAAAAAATTAAACTCAGGGATTTTGAGCTTCTTGAGCTTCCACAGTTCTCACAGAGACTCTCTGGCTTGATGCTTGTGTCAGAGCCAGCGTGGCAGCAGGGCCAGGGCAGGGATTGTGCCCCTGGACTGGGCACTGGTGAGACCTTCTCCCCACCTCCCCTGCCCTGCCAGGAGGGTGCAGAGAGGTGGGCGATGGTCTCTGCAGCCAGGGGACAGGAGATGGGACAAGGGGCAATGGGCTCAAGCTGCCCCAGGGCAGGGTCAGCTCAGCTGGGAGGGAAAAGTTCTTCCCTGGCAGAGTTGTGGGGCTGTGGCACAGGCTGCCCAGGGAGGGGGCTGAGTCCCCAACCCAATGGAGGGAAAAACACCCCACAAACACATGGACCAGATTATTTTTGAAGAGGAAATCAAAGGCTTTGCACCTCCCCACCTCCCCAGCCCAAAGTGTCCTTATACCTCATTCGCTTCCCCAGCAATTCTGGCATCAGCAGCCTCTGAAAAATAAACTAGATGCCCTTCCACACACCCCAAAAAAACGCCTGTAGAAGCAGCTGACTTCCCCATCACACCCTTCCTCTGGGCACTGACAACTGGAGCCTTCAAGTTCCTCAAACCTCCAGAAAATTGCTTGCCTGCCTTGGTGTGTCTCCTGACCTTTCAGTTTTTGCTCTTTCCCCCTTCTCAGCTTTTCTTTAAATACCCTTGAACCCTCTTACCAGAACCTTAGGGAACAAAGCATGAGCTGGCTGCTCCAGCGAGTGTGCTCGTGCGTGGTCTGGGTGTGCTGCTCTGACGTGGGGCTGAGCTTGAGCAAAACCTCCTGTGTTCACCAAGCCAGAAATCACATCTTCTGGAGCCTGGCTCCTGTAGGTTGGTGTCCCTGGCTTGGATGGAGTCTAAGACCTTCTGTTTGCCTTGGCTTGGGTGGCAGAGGGAAGCACTGGGTGGGTATTGGCACCACCTAACCTTAGGTGAGAAAAGAAGCCTGAGAGGGGATCTGATCAATGGGGATCAATAGCTGAAGGGTGGGACCCAGGGGGCCATGGGCAGCCTCTGCTCAGTGTCTGTGGGGACAGGACAAGGGGCGATGGGCTCAGGTTGAAGCACGGGGAGTTCCCCACCAATCTGGGGAAGAACTTCTTCCCAGTGAGGGTGAGGGAGCCCTGGGACAGGCTGCCCAGGGGATGTGGAGTCTCCTTCTCTGGAGAGATTCCAGCCCTGTCTGGACACCGACCTGTGTGCCCTGTCCCAGGGACCCTGCTTGGGCAGGGGGTTGGACTGATGGCCTCTGGGGGGTCCCTTCCAACCCCTGCAGCTCTGTGATTCTGTGACCAGTAGTGCCCTCTGGATGCAACCATCTAGCCAATTCCTTATCCAAATCAGGACAGTGCAGGGACTGGTGAGGGGGCGATGGTGGACATGATGTGCAGGACAGGCAACTCAGGACCTTTTTATTCTGAGCCTCTACCAGCAGCCCTTCCCTCCCCTGAATCCCTCTCCCCACTTTTCACCATGAGGATTCTGGCTCTGCCTGCAGCAGAGCTGGTTTGTGGGTGAATCCCGTGGCCACTTCCCAGGACCACAGAATCACCAGGTTGGAAAAGACCTTTGAGATTGAGTCCAACCGTCCCTGTCCTGTGCTAAACCAGATCCCTGAGCACCTCATCTCCCCTCTGTTAAACACACCCAGGGCTGGGGACTCAGTCCCATCACCTGTCTCTTGGGCAAAGAGACCAGTTCTCATTACCATCCCTCTTTTTTACAGATCCCATAAATACACGGTGTCCCCCCCGGCCCTTCTCCTTGCCAGGAGTGGAGCTCAGAGAGTGGAGAGCATCACTTTATCCCAGCAGAGCGTGCAGGACATGGTGCAGATGATCAGACATGAATTGCTGGATGTTTTTGTAAGTTTTCTTGTAAAAATCAAGGTCCCTTTTCCATTGTGGTCATTGAAGAAAGACTGATCACAGCCTGGAGATGTGCAAAGTGTCTTTGCTCTTAATTTCTACTGTGCTAAATTACATTTGTTTTAAAGTTTTCTGGCTTGGACCAGGTGGTGTGGACAGAAATCTGGTGTTGGCTGTGTGGTCCCTTGGGAGGAGACCCTGGGAGTTGATGGCCTGGCTTGTGCTCGTAGCCACAGACCCGCTGAAGTGGTGGCTTGTCCTTATGCAGGGTCTGCTCCCTGTCCCTCACAAATGGCTTGGTTAGAGCTGCAGCACGTGGAGCTGGGCTCAGCCCAGAAGACCAGCTCAGGTCTTCTCAGCTCTCACCCATTGTCTCAGCCTGCACAGCCAGGCTTGGCTTGTGATGGGCTTTGACATAGAATCCCAGACTGGGCTGGGTTGGGAGAGACCCCAAGGATCACAGAGCTCCAACCCCCTGCCACAGGCAGGGACACCAACCTCCAGCCCTGGATCTACACAAGGTTGCCCAGGGCCCCAGCCAACCTGGCCTTGAACACCCCCAGGGATGGGGCACCCACCCCCTCTCTGGGCAGCCTGTTCCAGCCCCTCACCACTCTCTCTGTACAGAACTTCCCCCTAATATCTCCTCTCCCCCTTCCCTCCTCCAGCTTCACTCCATCCCCTTGTCCTGCCAGTCTCTGCCCTTTAACAAGCTGATTCCCATCTCCAAGCCCCACCGACATCCCAGCTTCCACCCTTGTTTCCTGAGCCGCTTGTGTTCAGCCCTTCTCAGGCCCTGCACCCCTCACATCAGGGCAGAACCTCCAATTTCATCCCCTTCTCCCCATAAACCCCAACTTCTTCTTTTGGTGTCTTGCAGCCAGAAGTCACGGTGCAAAATCTTCCCAGCTACTTGCAGCTCAGAAAGCCCTTCCTCCTCCTGTTCAGCGATGGTGACATCGGCCAGAGGGAAAGCCAGGAGATGCTGAAGGTGGCAAAGGGAACACCCTGGCAAGAGTTTGTGGCTTGCTGGTTGAACTTGTAAGTGTAGAGAAACCTCTTCCCTTCTTTCTGTTAGCTCTTAGTGCTTCAGGGCAAGGGGAACAAACGAGTCTGCAATGAGTGAAACCACTATCTAGCTGGTAGGGTGATTGTTGGGTCTGGAGTCCTCACCAGTTGGGAGGTCAGATCATTCAGCGGTGATGTGGGAGGTGTTCTGGGCAGCTGCAAAATCTCCTGCCTAAGTGAAATTAGTATATGTTTAATTGATGGCAGAAAGTGGTTTTGGTGGAGTCAAACATCCTCAACGATAGCACGTAGCAGCTCAGCCCTGGCTGTGGTGTTAGTTGGGTAGAGAGAGAAAAATCAGTGTGCCATCCTTGAGTGCCTTACAGTGATGTGATTCTGTGATGCTTCCATCAGACATCAGAGGGAAGAACACCAGGACAGCTGACTGGGGGAAAGAAGGTTTTCAGAAGCAACAGCCCCAGAAGGCAAACTTAATAACTAGTCCAGAAACAAACCAAACCCAGGAGCAAGAAATAGGAGGTCATAGGAGAGAAATTGAATTCTTTTTAATCCTCCCCTAGTTAGGTTTTCAGTTTTCAGCCTCTGTTTGTTTTGCCCAAGCCCAGAGACACCTCAGTGTCTTAATCATAACTTGCTGTGAAGCCTGGGAAGCACCTCACAGTGTGGGCTGAAGATTAGGTGATGGGGAACATACGTGGCTACAGAGAGAAGGCGACTTGTTTGCCAGTAATGTGTAAGAAAACAAGAGTCCCTTGGAACTTCCCCACCTACACATGTGCCTTTACTCTGAGGAGGAGCGAGCTGGCCTGTGTCAGAGCAATAGAGCTTTGCCATTGGCTGGGAAGGAGTGGTAGTGCCCTGGGAAGAGGTCTTCATCCCCCTGGTGAGAGCCAGATCAGACCTCCAGCATCGCTCTCAGCCTGAACGTAGTGCTGAACATGTAGGACTCAGCATCTCACCTCTTGCTGTCCCTCCATCTCAACATCCTCTTTTGCCTTTCTCTGTGTCACTTGATGGAGTTGCCATCCCAGCTCCTGGGGCTGTGGGGAAGCACCCAGGAGCTGGACCACCTGAGCACAGCCCTCTGCATCAGCTCCCACCTTTCCACCCCCCTTTCCACAGGGCAATGGCAGAAGCTGGGCTGGAGGGAGCTGGTAGCTCTCTCCCCAAGCTGGGGTTCCACACAGGGGGCTGCAGGACCCGTCCCCTTCCTCTCTCACTTCTTCAAAACTCATGCTGGAGAACATTTCACAGCCTCCTGCAGAGTTTGCCCCAGCTTCTCCTGCCCAAAGATTTCTTCACACATCCAATCTGCCATCCACTCCCTCCCCGCCTGACCCTCATCGCTTGCTTAAGGCACTGAGCTTCTAAATCACAGAATCCCAGCCTGGTCTGGGTTGGGAGGGACCCCAAGGGTCCCAGAGCTCCAACCCCCTCCAACCTCCAGGCCTGGAGCTACACAAGGTTGCCCAGGGCCCCAGCCAACCTGGCCTTGGACACCCCCAGGGACGGGGCACCCACCCCCTCTCTGGGCAGCCCCTTCCAGCCCCTCACCACTCTCTGGAAAGAATAAATAACCCGATGAGCTTCTACTTCTGTCCTATAGGTAAACCCTGTAGGTCAGCTGTAGAAGACCCAAGGGCTTTTTGGTCCTGTCATGCTGCCAAACCACCAGTGGGCAAGTTGAATCTCCTCTTCCCAACAGGAAGAAGACTCCGGTGGGCCGCGGGGTCCTCAAGACGTACTTTGCCACCACACCTTCTCTGCCCGCTCTCATTTGGGTGAACCTTCACTCTGGAGGCCAGGTATTCAAGTTCCCATCAGAGCAAGCAGTGACTGAAAGGAACATCTTGGCTTGGCTGGAGAAGCTAAAAGCAGGAGCAGAGATTCCCAGCAGTAAGTAGACAACACGTTTGTATGGTTCCGGAGCACGCGCCGCTAGCTCGGGTCTATTTATGAGAAGATGCTATGTGCAATAAATTGCCTGCCCTGGAATTTAATGATGGAAAAAAACCCTTAACTATGCTCATTTGAGCTGGAGAAGAACAAATAGTCCAGGCAGGAGAGAATACCCATGCTCACGAGTTCGCTTTGGGACTGTTTAATGTTCAGAGCCAAGTGTGAATACTTGGGAATCAACATCTTTTCCCTGAGATAATCCCCAAACCTGGCTCTGCTCTCTGGTTGCTGCCAACAGACCTTCTGAAACACTCCTAAAATGAAAAATCTCCTGCCTCCTGGTTGTCAGCATAAGAAATAGCTGCTCTTTAGGTGCCTTCCAGCTTTTGGGGGGGGTGTATTTTTTTGGATGGGAGAGGAGGAGGAGGCTGGTGCTTTGCTGCTGGCTTTGGGATGTAAAGGGTTGGCTTTTCACTGTGTCCCCCTGCCCTGTTCAGCCTGCTGGAGCTTTGGAGGAAGGCAGCCCAGATGTGCTTCTCTCACGTGGTACGTGTAGACGTAGGTGCCACGGGGCTTTTGGGAACTGCCGGCTGCCAGCCTGCGCCGGGCTCCGGGAAGGCGATGAGGTTGGCTCTGCTGAACCCTTTCCAAAGCCAGTCTTTCCCAAAGCTGGCATCAGCCCGGCAACGAGGGGGTGGGTGTAGGCTGAAGACACCCTTTCTGTCCCAGTAATTGCTGGGGGAACCCTGTGAGCCAGCTGCCCCCCCACACACCTCTTTCCATCACCGCTGCTAAAGGCACCTACACCACCGTGTAGGTCTCTAGTTAATAAAGCACTTGGTTTTTAGGGGTGTCAGAGGGGTGAGCTGATGGCTGAGCAGCTCACTGCATGACCAGGAGCCACCATGGCCTCCTCCTCCTCCTCCAGCTTTTCAATTCCACGGATGGGACCAGTCCTAAAAGCACAAATTGAAGAGCATCTTCACAAAATGGGACCAGTTTCTCCCCCCTATAGACAACGGGCTGCCCCCAAGTCCTAACGACATGTCAGTAACCTGTGGTCATCAACATGGTGATCTGGGGCCTGAGTAAAACATCCACCCACCAGTGGATGGACAGACACCCAGTGTCACCTCTGGGGGGGAGGTATCTGAGGATGGGGAAGGACCCTGCAGGCTTGGCCAGCTCCAGCAGACACAAACACACGCTTGGCTGGTTTAATTTGGCTGGTGCTGTTAGTTTTGGAGGGAAGAATGTCGTCTTCATTTTACTCTTGGTTTCACTAGGAGAGCAAAAGAGCCATAATTAATTATCTGGTGAGGCTAATGACCAACATACTAACATGGGGCTGTCTTTGCTTCTCAGCCACTTTGTCCCAGGAAGAGTGGAAACCACCTCTCCCTGCTTATGACTTCCTCCAGATGATGGAGACAGGCGTGCCTGAGCTCCCCCTCCACACCTCCCAGCGCCGTGGGGACGTGCCAGAGCGATGCCCGTCTGAAAACCCTGGAGGAGATGCTGCTGTCAGGGGGGATCCATCCCAGGACACCAAGGCAGAGAAAGTTGGGTCCCCTGGGAGGGACCTGCGTGGCACGGCCCCAAGGCTGGCAGCAAGGGAGAAGCAGGGCAGGAGACACGGCGAGCTCTGAGAGCCGGGCATCCCCCTGCCCCAGGGTGGTGAAAGGTGTAGAACAGCTCCTGGGTGACAGAGCCCTGGGACAGGCTGCCCAGGGGGTGTGGAGTCTCCATCTCTGGAGATATTCCAGTCCCATCTGGACACCTATCTGTGCAATATGAGCTGGGGACCTGCTTTGGTAGGGGGTTGGACCCCATGAGCTCTTGAGGTCCCTTCCAACCCCTGTCATTCTGTGATTCTGTGATTCTGTGAAATCCCTTTCCCACCCCTCCATGAGCCTTGACACCCAAGAGAGGAGTGTTTTGGGCTGTAAATGAATAGCAAAGGGGTAAACCAGCCCCCAGGTCTTGGTGTGAGTCCCCTGCTGTGGTGTGTTGGCTGTTGTGGGGCGGCTGTGATTTCCAACAGCAGAAACACATCCATGCACCCCACACCTCATCCCCCCCAGACTGCTGTCAGCATTGAGCAGCAAGGGCAGATCTGCAGGGAGGGTGATGCAAGGGAGCTCGGGATGAGGTGGGGTGAGCTCACCACGTGCCTGCACAGCCAGCTACCCTGGAAAAACCCAGTCAGCAGAAATCCTGCTCTCTAGTTTCTCTATGTCTCACAGAGGTGCTTTGGTTTCCCCTGAACAGGAAGGGGTGAGTGATTTCAGGGCTGAAAAGCACATCTCTTTCCCCACAGGGTTGCAGTAGCGGCTCTGCTGGTGTGTGCTGGGGAGCCCTGCTCTCCTCAAAGCAACACCATCCTCACTGTAGCTGTGTGGAGCTGGGTGGGCAAACAGGAAACCGCTGCATGGACTGGCACCAGGCTGGTGTTTACACCTGACGTGTGAGCCCAGCTTATCCTTGGGGGAGTAACAGAAGTACCTGGTTCGAGTGGCTTTATTACCAAGGGTCACCACAACAGCCCTGAATAGCTGGGATAAAAATTTCCCAGCAAGTCCCAAGGGGTGGGCAGGTTGGAAGATGGTTTTGCTCAGCGCTGGCATTTTCTTGGTTACAAGCCCAGGGGGTTATTTGCAGCCTCCATTTTTCTTCGCTGCTGGTGACAGCAGAAAGGTTGGTGCCTCCTGAGCTGGGGCTGGTGCTGGGTGTGAGGGCTGCAGGAAGAGTTTTGGAATTGAGGGTGAGAGGGCTGAGGGGCAAGGCTGGGGACAGACCCTGCTGAGGTAGGATGGTGCTGCTTTGCACCCCTATTTAGATGCAGGGCCTGGGGAAGTGGCTTTCCAGCCTCTGCCCATCTCCTGGGGACAGCAAATGGTCTGTCATTCCTTGCTGGAGGACCTGAGCCTGCTGGACGGCATGGGATGCAGGCTGGGGAGAACCCTGTGTTTGAGGTGAGGGGGGAGCTTTGTCTTACCCCCAACCCATGCCACGATCATCTTCCCACCCCCATCAATAAACATCATCTCCCTTCCACAGCACCACTGACCCCTCCTCCTTATGGCTCTGAACTTCCTGGGAAGGGGAAGAATTGCTGGTAAGGAGCTGCTGAGCACATTGTAGAGCCTGTGTTTCTCATCCCCCAAGCAGCCCACGTGGTTGGGAGCATTTTGAAATGCCAGAAATAGACCATTACTCCGGGGCTCTCCTTGAAGCCCTTAATTGAAAGAGACCATTTTTGGACTTGAGGACAGGCTTAGAGCCCAAATAGACGTATCTAAAGCACTAAACCCATAGCATCCAGCTCAGAGCTGGCCATATGGCTGAGTATTCCCAAGGGAAGGAGCGGGTCAGGGCGTGGATGGATCCTCCGTGAGTTCCCATCATTCCTCCTCTGCGTGAGGTCATCACAGTGCCAGGCACTGTGAGCTCTGCGTCGGTCCTTTCCCATCCTCTCCCTAATGACGTCGCTGCCGTGGTCCCAGCGTCGCTTTCCCACTCAGCACAAGGTATTTGGGCTCATCATTGAGAACTTAAATAAACCCAACCTTGGGCAGAGCGAATCTGCATCCAGTCCGGGGGCAGCGTGGTGCCCAGGGCCGGGGCGGGCTGGGCGCGTGTGTCCCTGTGGGGATGCCCCCCATGGGGATGCTCCTGCCAAGCCGTGCAGCAGAAGGGTCTCTTCCTTTCAGCAGGGGTTGTAGGAGACAAGGAGCGTTCCTGCATCCCGGCCGCGCTCGGCCACGGGCCCCTTTCCCGTCGCGGCGCGTCCCTGGTGCGGCATCGGGGCAGGAGCCTGTCACTAGAGGTCAGTGCCACATCTCGCTGGTGGCTGCAGACGCTGAGCGCTGCCGAGCTGCTGCCGAGCTGCTGCCGAGCTGCGGCCGCCAGCGGGACGGGGATCCCCAGCGCTCCCCGGGGTGCTGCTGGCTGAGGGACTCTGCTCCGGGGGCACCGGCTGCGGCCAGTCTGAAGGGCTGGGGAGTCCCAGCTCTTCACGGGAAGAGCTCTTCGTCCTCTTCAGCCCCTACTTCAAGGGCATCCATCGTCCCAGACCTCCTGGCTGGGGCTGGGGTGTACCAGGAGCCCCGAGCTGAGCCCAGCCGGGGGGTCCCTGCAGCTGGCACTGCGGTGATGTGGGAAAAGGATCGATTTGTCCTTCTCCCAGCACTGCTGGCATCAAACCAGGGCTGCAGCCACGGTCACTGAGCTGCTGACTCTGAGTGTGGGTGCAGCTCAGGCTCCTGGACCACACCAGCATGCACAGGCCTGGCTTTGGGAGGGGGGTTAAATAAAAAAATGTCTTTTTCATTGTGTGGCACAAGCAGGAACTTAGGGACACCCAGCCAGGCTTACAGGTGCCAGGATATGTATGGACAGGGAGAAAACCTTAGGGATGTTGGGGGCAGTCTGGAGAAGGAACCCACCCTGCACTAGGTTGGTTCAATAGCAATGGCTCCAGGGAAGAAATGCTCAGTGGGTGTTCAGGGCTTTGAGTGAGAAGCGAGCTAGAGGAAGGAGAGGCAGGATCTCAGCGATGCTATCAGCTCTCTTTTCAACCACTTAGCACTAAAAGACGTGCGGGTAAGCCACAGATGAAGCTGGTGA
The DNA here is from genome assembly GCF_964237585.1 of Gallinula chloropus. NCBI lineage: Eukaryota > Metazoa > Chordata > Aves > Gruiformes > Rallidae > Gallinula > Gallinula chloropus. Next base: position 231,405 of record NC_140099.1, on the reverse strand, counting down.
GGCACACACTGAGCTGAAGAACTGATGCATTTCATGACAGATGCGATATTGTCTAGTCACAGCTCCAGGCCAAGCTCGTCTTTGGGTGGTACTTCTATTTCAGAGCTACACCAGAGGGAGACATGGTCTCCCCACAGCTGGTCAGAGGTAAAGATGCTTTGGGGTGGGGGGCTTAAACTGTCGGTGGTTGGTCAGAAGATAAAATGGTGATGTGCCAACACCCCCCCAAAAAAATAAAAAACAGCAAAAACGATGAGGTGCTCATCCTGGAGAGCAAACTCAGTTATTGCCCAAACCAATAGGAAGGTCTCCGTGCTCTGTGGTCTGACCTTTCACCATCCTTGGTGAGTCCCATAGAGCCACCATCGTGAGACAGGAGGGAGGAAGGCTTGCAGTGCAGTGCTCACTGCAGGACAGAGGTGGCTCTGATGGTGAGAAAGCCCCAGGGACCTGGTGCCTGGAGAGGGGTTGTCATGCCATCCGCTGTCCTCAGGTGACCTAGGAACCAGCAGCGTCCCACCTGCCTCATCTGAAGGGTGCTCTCCAAACCATGGGACCTCAAGAAGCAATCATGGGATTTCTCCCAGCTTTTCAGCCTTCTAAGCAAGACAAGGCTGGTGAAAGGTGAGTCCCTGCAGCAGAAGGTGAGCTTAATCATCTGTTCTCAGCCCATCCTGGACTGCTGATGGCCACAGGCCTTCCCAGTAAGCCTTGCTCCATGGCCAGGCTCTCACCCGGCTCTGCCATGGGGATGCAGCTGTGGGGTGGTGGAAGAGGAGGCTGCAGCAGGGAGGAGGCAGGAGAAGACATTGTCCCCAGGAGGGAGATGCTGCGAAGCAGAAGCAGGGGCACGGGAAGGACACATCTGCCTGTGTGCAGGCAGCTGCCATGCCAGCGATTCCCGGCAGCGCTGCCAGGATGCGAAGCAGGATGCAGACCTGGTGGGCTGGGCTGGGCTCCTGGTGCTGCGTGGGCACTGGGGGGGTTCTGGCAGGGCTGGGAGGCGGCGGGGACCAGTCGCTCTGGCAGGCCAGCCTGGCAGGGACGCTTTCTTTGCAGGGCAGGCTCCTTTCCAGCCTGGCTTGGCCACGATCCCTGCCAGGGGGCACCTTCCCCAGCCGCGGGGCCCTGCCGGCAGTGACGGAGCCGTGGCTGGGCCTGTTTGCCTGGAGCTGCTGGGTGAGGCTGGTCTCCTGCCCAGACTTTCTCAAATCACCCTGGGAAGGCAGACAGACAGACAGACCTTGGAGGTGACTGACGTTACTGGCGTGATGCCAGCCATCCCAGGGCTGCGGTCCCCCTGCCCTTGGCATTGTCTGAGGGGATGGGAGAAGGGTCCCATGGTTCTGCAGTGCCCGGGGTGGCCCATCACTGCCAGCAGGTCCCCCCCACCCAGACCCAAACCGAGCCCACACGATGCCCTTGCTACCTGCCAATTTGGTGGTGAGGGGTGAGCTGAGAGGAACCTGGAGACAGACAGACGTTAGTCTGGGGGTGGGATGGGAAGCGGTGGGTGCCGTACTGGCACGGCTGGAGGTGGCAGAGGAGCTCGTGCTGGGGAAGGGAGGGTGCAGGGGCAGGATGGAGCTGGGGTGTGAGATAAGGGGTGCTGGCTGGGCGGGATGGGTTTCCTCGTGGCTTGGGGTGGCTCTTCCGCCTGGCGTTTCCATGGCTAAAAATACATCCGCGCTCCTGGCACAGGCCCTGGGCAGGTACCTGCTGTGTCCAACCTCATGCTGCCCGTGGTAACCCGCAGGGTGGCCATGACGGGGCCTCCATCCCTTCCAGCCCATGCTTAGCGTGGGCAGGGGCTGGGTCTTGAGGACACCTCCATCCTCCTGGAGCCAGGGATCGGGATGGAGCAGGACCTCACAGCCCAAACCAGCTCCTCCCCGATCACCTTCTCTATCTCCCCTACCCAGCAGAGAGATGCTGCACCTCCAGCATCTCATTCTGGGACAACACCCAGAGCTAAGGCACCCCGCTCCGTTCCCCCGCCAGGTGACACATGTGCCCACGCAAGGACCTTGGTGCTCGTGCCACTGGCCGGTCAGGGTGACTCTCACAACCCAAAAGCCAGGCTGGAAGATCGCAGTGGACCATCCCACGGCAACCCCTGCACCTTGTCTGTGCCCCCTTGGAGAAGCAGCAGCTGCCCGGGGTTCGGTGGAGCAGAGGCCACGTCGCTGGCTCCATTGTTCATTGTTCCCTCTTGGCTCGGCGGGGACGGGCGGTGATAAGGGGCAGGGGGCACCGCTCCAGTTCCTGCTTTCTGGCAGGTTCTTTCCCCACTTGCCCCACCTCCCTCCTTAGGTAAACTCAGCCCTTCTCCTCCCTTAAGAGTTTGCTTTGCTCTGCTGCCCTCCTCCAGCCCAGCCCCGGGAAAGCAGCGTGTCTCTATTAATAGCCCGTGGGGTTGCCACATCCCTTCTGTGTGTTGAAAGAGCGGCTGTAACACCATGATTCAGCTCTCAGTGGTCACCCATGGGCCAGTTCCCCTGTGAAGCCCTGCTGGGAAGGCTCCCAGCTTTTGATCCAGGCCTGGAGGGTGATGCTGGTGGGGTGTGGAGGTGGGGAAGGGCCTTTGCTCTGTGGGCTGGCCGGGGCTTTCTTGGCTTGTTTGCAACACAAACAGTGGTATCGCTGCTCTTGGGGGTGGTCCTCTCCCTTGGGAGCTGCCCAAGCTCACGGGCTGGTCTCACTCTGCACATAGACCCACAAAATGTTCAGGACCCCCAGTGAGGGCAAAGCCGTGGACCGGTGGCTCCTTGAGCCCAGGGGATGAGAGCTGTGTTGCTGGCTCAGCCCTGCTCCACACACAGCCCTGCCCAGAGGAGAGCAGAGAGCAGAGCCCCTTGGTGCAGTGCGTGGAGCATCTCATAGCATGTGTAAGGTTGGAAGGGACCTTCAAAGGTCCCACATGTTCACTGGATCAGGTCGCTCAGAGCCCCATCAAGCCTGACCTGGGATGTCTCCAGGGATGGGGCCTCCACCACCTCTCTGTGCAACCTGTGCCAGTGTCCCACCACCCTCAGAGGGAAGAACTTCCTCCTAACACCCAACCTAAATCTCCCTTTTCTACTCTAAAACCACCCCCCCTCATCCTATCACTCCATGGCCTCAGGAACAGTTCTTCCCCAGCTTCCTACAGGCACCTTTCAGGGACTGGAAGGGGCTATAAGGTCCCCCCAGAGCCTTCTCTTCTCCAGGCTGAACCAGCCCAACTCTCCTCAGGACCCTTTTGAGTTTTAAATCTTGGAGATTTCCCTCCTGTTGCAGGCTTGTGCATGACCCATGCTGGGGAGCGGGAGCTTTGGAGGGATGGCTTACCTAGGAGAGATGCTCTGGGTGACTCTCTGTGGACCCTGGACCAGCTGTGGGGAGAAGTGGCCCATGGGCAGAGGTGGGATCCTGGACCTGGAGGTACCAGGGGGCTGCCTGAAGGATGCTACTGGTGGGATAGTTCAGCTTTTCACGGCAATGAGTAGAGGAGGGACCCCCAGCTCCGAGCACGTCCAGGCACTAACACCAAGGCAAATATTTAGATAGCAAGATACTGACCCAAAATAGACCCAAAATAACTGCAAATTCTTTCAGGAGCAAAGCTGGAACAGGGTCCATGGGCACTGGCCAGAGTTCCCTGTCAGCTCCTGGCATGGGGAACAGAGGTAGGACAGGGACATGGCCATTTATTACCTTTTCTTTGGCAGTGTGTGAGGTCTGTGGGGCTTCTGTTTGCTGGGGGCTTGGGAAACACCCCCTCCCCATGGACCTGGCAGCTGAGGAGATAGGAAGCAACCTCTCCTCCCTTCTCGGTACGTGGAGGCTGAAATGGGGGTACCAGCTCCCAGTTTTCTCAGCAGCTTTAGGTGCAAACTCAACCTCTTGTGTTTAACTGCATCCAGGAGGGGGTATGTGAGAGCCTAAAGGTATTAGCACCAGCTGGGGGTCCTTAGGTGGGGATCCCTGTCCCCATGGACCTGCCCAAACCTGAGCACAGCGAGGCTGGAGCCAAGGGGAGCTCAGTGTCTTTGCAAAGCAGCCAGATGTGCCCAGGCAAACCCGGGATGGCAGACACAGCCCATGACTCACCAGCCCTTCACCACGCCGGGTACTGCCATGTGGGGCTGCCTCCCCGCTCCCCCCAGGGTGTGCAGTGCCCAGGGGAGAAGTGGGGCACATGACTGAGAGCTGAGTGCTGAGATTTTGATGCTGTCATGAGACACCAGCCTGATGTCTGGGTCACTTGGGAGCTATCTGGGGTGGCAGGGCAGGGGACCGTCCCCTCCCAGTGCTTGAGCAGCCTGATTCCCTCAGAACTGAACTGCTCTGGGAACCAGCTCTGTGCTGGGGACAGGAGGGTGCTGGGGTGGCTCATGGGGTACATGGGGAGGCAGCCACGAGGCACCAAAGGCTCTGGGTGCAGCCAGCAACCTGTCTTGTTTTTCTGAGGTTAATGTGCTGGAGGGACGGGATCCCATCCAGAGGGACCTGGGCAGGCTGGAGAAGTGGGCACAGGGGATCCTCATGGGGTTCAACAAAGCCAAGTGCAGAGTCCTGCACCTGGGTCAGGACAACCCCTGTTATCCACACAGGACTGGGGAAACGGGGATGTCCCTGGGATCACAGCAGGTCAGGATGAAGCCAGGTCAGGAGGTGGAAAGTGAAATGGGAAGGCAGGAGCGTGACTCAGGCTGCGTCACCCCTGGGTAGCGCTGCACTGGCCGGAGGAAATCCCTCCTTGATTCATGGCTTGGGAAGTCCTGAGGCTTACTGGGGACAGCAGGGACCCAGCGATGCCAACCCACAGCAGGGAGGGTCTGGGTGACGAGGCACAGCCAGACACCAGCATCTCTCCCCTGGGGTCACCCGCAGCCTGGCCACAGAGGGCAGTGAGGCGCTGGGAGCCGGGCACGGGTCACTGAGGGGATGTGTGGGCTGAGGGAGAGAGAAAGCTGGGAGTTCTCACCAGGAAACACTTCCCTCCTCTCCCTCCATCGCAGCCAGGAGCACAGCACGGGCTGGTTTAAGGGCTCAGCTCCAGCTGGGATGGGATCTCGGATATTTTACTTCCCAGGGAGCGGGAAGGTCCTCACAGCGGAACGGAGCCCAGCCATCCCCAGCTCCTGGTGGCAAAGCTCCAACTATTCTCCTGGCAAGCCATGTCCCACGGTCCTGGGGGAGCAAGGCCAGCTGGCTGCAGTGCCCAACCTTTCCCCCGTGCTGGTAGACCTGGCAATGCTGGGGAGGGAAGGGGGTCTGGGAGGACACCCCACTGCATCCCTTGTCCCCATGGGGTAGGTTTCCCACCCAAAGGTACACCCCTAGCCAGCCCCTGAGCTGAGGTGGTCCCTCCCAAAGGGGGTAGGTGAATCTGGAGGGCTGGGTGACTGCTGACCATCACCAGCTGAGGTTGCTCTGACTTGCCCTGTCCTTGAACTCATTCCCTAAATCCCAGCTAGCACTTGCTGATGGAGACAAGCTACAAAGAGACCTTCAGCGTGAGCCAGGAGGCCCAGCCTTACATTCTTCCCCCCAAGCAGCTCCCAGAGCAGATCTCTGGTTTTAAGGATATGAGTTAAAGCCATTTAATCATAACCCTCCCACTGTCTGTTTCCTTTGGAGCTCCTTGGCTTTCCATGGTTATTTTCTGGACTGACATCCCTCTGAGATCCCCAGGATGGTTGAAAACTGAGTCACTGACAGGAAGGACTCCTTAGCCCTGCTTTCCTCTTGGATCTTCCCTGATCCATTCACAGTGCCATGAGGAAAAAGCTCCTCTGTGCATCCACTCTGCCGTGTTGTGTCAGGGATTTCCAGGGAAGATCAGTGCTTCAGAAGTGCTGGGAAACATCCTGCTGTTTCCCAGGAAAACAGGGCTGGGCTTTTAGCCTGGGAGGGGTTTTCTTATGCTTTGCCCCAGGTCTTTGCCCAAGTGTTTCCTTCTGCTGCTCAGTATCAAGGGTAGGGGGTCTGACTTAACAAATAGACCCCCACCATGCCCCCCTATGAGGACAGGGACACCACAGGACCTCTCTGAAAGGACAAGGACCCTCTACAAGACCGAAGGCACCCTACAAGTGGCTTAGACCCTCTGCAAAGATGAGGACCCCCCACAATGACCCCCTAAAATCACAGAGTCACCAGGTTGGAAAAGCCCTTTAAGCTCATTGGGTCCAACTGTTCCTGTCCTGTGCAAACCAGGTCCCCGAGCACCTCATCTCCCCTGACAGAGACACCCCACCCTCCATGAGCACAGGGACCCCTACGCCAGGACAAGTACCCACAATGATGTCCTAAAGGGATGAGGACTCTGCAGAGGCCCCTTGCAAGGTGAGGAGCCTCCTAGGAGGGCAGGGGCTGCTCTGCATGGATGGGGCACTCTGAGGTCTGAAGCTGCAGCAGCCATACAGACCCGTGGGGCTGTGCTTCCACTCCCAGAAAAGCACCAGCAAGTCCAAGGAGGAGAAAGGGCAATTAATTAAAGAGGATTTTAAAAATGCAGCAGGCACTGCTGTGCAAAGGCCACGCTCAGAGCAAACACACCCACAAGAAAAGAATCCTGCCTGGCTTAGTGTGTCCTTCTGAAAACACGGAATGACTTCAGAAAAATGTGAGGAAAACATGAGCTGATCCCTCCTGGAGAGGGAAAAAATAGAGCAAAGCAGCAACGTGATGGTGTCTGCTGACCAGCCCTGCTCCTTTCACCTGGCAGGGGATGGGATCGATGCTCCCAGGGCCTTTGGGTGAGCCGGGCTGAGGTGTGGGGCCCTGTGTCCAGAGCTGGGGCCCAACACAAGGAAGATGTGGGGCTGGTGGAGAGGGGTCAGAGGAGCCACGGGGATGCTCAGAGGGCTGGAGCAGTTCCCCATGGAGAGAGGCTGAGGGAGCTGGGCTGGGTCAGCCTGGAGAAGAGAAGGCTGTGGGGGGACCTCACTGCAGCCTCCCCGTCCCTGAAGGGACCCCAGGAACAGGAGGGGAATCAGCTTGTTAAAGGGCAGAGACTGGCAGGACAAGGGGGCTGGAGTGAAGCTGGAGGAGGGAAGGGGGAGATGAGATATTAGGGGGAAGTTCTGTACAGAGAGAGTGGTGAGGGGCTGGAAGGGGCTGCCCAGAGAGGGGGTGGGTGCCCCGTCCCTGGGGGTGTCCAAGGCCAGGTTGGATGGGGCCCTGGTCAACCTTGTGTAGCTCCAGGCTGGAGGTTGGTGTCCCTGCCTGTGGCAGGGGGTTGGAGCTCTGGGACCCCTGGGGTCCCTCCCAGCCCAGACATTCTATGATTCTATGATAGCAGCAGCAGATACCCCTGGGAGCATTGCTGTGATGCCTGGGAATAGCTGTTCTGCCTTTAAAAAGCTGCCAGATGCCGAATATTCACTTAAATAGGCCCAAACCTCTTTGCAGCAGTGAGGCACTACACCATGGCCTTCCTCTCAGGGAGAGATTATTAAACTTTGCAAATCTTTGTGATTTATTCTAATAGCTCCAGCACATCGTTCACAATAAATAATTAAGGCAATCAAGAGCCTCTTGCATAACTACTCGAGAAGCCTTTGGCTTCGTGGCTGGTTGAAGCTGAGCCCAGCAGCTCTGTGGAGTGGCCGTGACTGGTCCTGGTGGGATGCATCAGAGGAAGAACTCAGTGCCTGGGGAGGAAGAGCTGGCTCTAGTGCTTTGGCTTGGTGCAAGGAGCTCTGTGGAGGAGGAAAGTGCTGAGCTAGCTGAGCTGGCTGCCCTGGGAAGGATGCTCCGGGTGCGTGGCAAAGGGAAGGACTTCTCCAAGGAGGTTGTTTCCCCCCCGCTGGATTTCCTGCTGTTTGGTTTTTGACCCCTGACTTGTCAGGGGGAGTCTGTGTTTCGCTGTCCTGGCATGTCCCCAAACACCCCAGCAGTGGGAAGCCTCCAGCTCCCAGAGCATCTTGCAGGGAGCGCTCGGGTCTTGGGGCTGATTTAGCTGCCAAAGCTTGGGGAGGCAGAAGGCGATGGACGGGGGGGCTGACAGCGAAGTACTGCCTGCAGAGAAACCAGCTGCCCACGGCAACTTCTGATGGCCAGACACACCTAGATGGAGCCTGGAAGCCTTTCCCTGTCCCCTATCCCCTTCCCCATTTCTCTTGCTCCTTTTCCCCATCTCCATCCCCATTTGCAGGAGGTTTGTGGAGTCTTTGTGCCCTTTCTTACTCACCTCATGGACATGGTCCTGCCGCAGAAATGGTGGGCTCACTACCAACAGCCCCAGGGGACCAGGGGGTGCCAGGCACGGCGATGCCCCAGAGCCCTGGAGGAAGCAGGACCACCTTCACAGGATGGGAGAGGTTTCCAAAACCAATGCCTCATCACTCCCAAGACCCTGAGCAGTTTCCTCCAGCACCCCCATGGACAGTCCAGGGCTGCCACCACCTTTCCCCCATGCACCACTTCGCTGAGAGTAAGTGCTGAGGGCTCATCCTCATGTAGCTACAGGTCAGTCTGTCCTCCACGGGGTCCTCAGGGTGCCAACTCAGCCCCAGTTGGATGCACGAGGGTCTTCAGCAGAGGAACTAGCAGCTGCTCACACCAAATGAATGTATACGTGCACTCAGCACGACAGACTCCATCACTCTTCATTAGCTGCCTGGCCAAAAACTCTAGTAGCACGAATGTCCGGGAATAAACACAGGCAAACAGAGCAGCCTTGGAATGGTTTCTTGTAAACACAGTTATTTCTCTTTTTAAGTTTGTTCAAGGCGCTGTCTGCTCTGACATCTCACATCTGCCCTGGTCAACACCATCCCCCTCTGTGCCCCCCACCTATAGAGAGATAAAACCTTGCCCTCATGTGCCCTGGCAGAGGAATTGGGGATTCTGGGCTCCCAGTAAATGGCATCCTTAGGGGGTTTTACCCCCCCTGGTACTGCCAGCCATTGCTACGCTGCTTATTCAGCATCTTCTAGGTGGTTCCATGGGCTGGAATTACAGCGCAGGTCATGGCAAAGGAAGGAGGTCAGCAAGGATGCCGGTCCTGGCACAGGTTTGGGGAGGGTGATGGGCTCAATGAGCTCTGAGGGCAGTTGTCCCAGTGCCATTTTGGTGCTTCTAGGAAGAAGGCAAGGATTGAGCAGAGCCCTCCTCCCCTGCATCCTTGCAGCTGATCCTGCCCGCTCCCCGGCACCCCGGCTAAGCAGAGGGGAATAACTCAGTGGCCAGGAAGGGCTGGCTGGGCAGGGGGATGTTTGCATCCAGTGGGTGCTCTTTAGAGTGGCCAGTGGGACTGAGAGAGCCGTGTGACTGCTCAGCACAGGGAACAGCCCTGTGGGAACCTGGCTCAGGCGAGGCACGGCCAGGCTCCTTTCGGCATGGCACGGTGCCGGCAGCGTGGGGCTGGCTGCGGGAAGGGAAAGCTGAGCCAGAGCAGGGGCCGCTCGTCACAGCGAAAGCTGCCAAGGCTGACAGGCTGGGAGCACGGCTGGGAGCCGCCGGAGGAAGCCAGGAGGTCGGGGCTGGCAGAGCCCTGCAGCATTGGCCATCCCCAGCCCTGGCACCCAGGCTATTTCCCTGATATCATTTCTCCTTTTTATTCCCTTTATTATTTCTCTGGAGTTTTCCCCGATCGATGCAACGTGATGGGGGGAACGGCCATGGGAGGGATGTGGCTCCCATACTGGGAAGAGATGCTCCCAGAGCATAAAGGGGAAACCGAAGTGAAGTGCAGCGTGCCAGACTTGCAGAGCTGGAGGGATGGTGCTTCAACGATAACAGAACCTCACTGAGCAGAGAAACCAGCTTTTTTTCAGGTGGTTTTGGCTGGGTTTGGGGCTTTTTTAAGAGGGATTTTTACTCCAGCCACAAACTGGCACCTTCTGAAGCTGGGGCAGCTCAGCAAGAACCACAGCAAAACCAGAGCAGGCGGTGGCTGCCTTCAGCTACGGTGCTGGGACCCAAAACCCTCACACAGATTTATGGTCTGACTGTGACCTTTGCCATCATCATCTTCTTTGCATGAGCTCAGCTCACGAGGCTGCAAGCAGGGGTCCCATGTTTACCTCATAAACAGGGTTTTCCGGCGAGGCGCCGGTGTTTGGTGCGCAAGGGCAGGGTGAGGAGCCATCCATCACGCTCAGAGATGCCTCGTAACTTTTATGGGCTCCTTAAAAGCCAGATGCTTGACACAAGGTCTGACACTGTTTAGTCTCTGGTCCTTTTGAAGAAGTTCTCTTTGGGAACTGCACCGACCCTGGCAGGCCAGCGGCATGTCCCTGCGGATTCGATGGGCGCGGATGTTTCCACATTTCAGGGAAATTCCGGTTAAAAAAAGAAGCTGGGCATGAGAAAACCCTCCTGACTTCCAGGAGCCTCCCCAAAACACGTGCCCACCTCAAGTTTTCAGGTCAGGACCTGATCTGTCCCTTTCAAACCCTTCGCTGGAGGGGTTTGATGCTCCCCCTTTCATGAGCATCGGGGGGGCATCATGGTCCAGCCCTCACTGCCAGCTTCTGCCACTCAGGGAAAGGCAGCGTGTGTCCCTCCAGCATTCATCAGATGTCTAAAGAGCCCCAGGCAAGAACACAGAGCATCATCTGGATGCTCTTAAGGGAGGAGGACTTTCTCTGGGGGCGAGTGCCAGGCCTGCCGTGCAGCAAGCAAACAAGCCCAGCAGTGGCCTCGGATGTCTCGCTCCCTGGCCTAAGCCAAGGCAGCTGTATTTTTAGCTCCACATCCCAGTTGGGTTCGTAAAACTTTCCCTCCTTGTGTTTTCAATCAGTTGTAGATCATCTCCCCAGCTCATGGGTGGATTTTTTCCCAGCCCAGTTGGTTTTCCTGCAGCAGCACGGTCCCAAAACGGAGGCGAAGGACTCTTTAGGGGGGGTCTGCTACCCCCAGCCCTTTCCCTGCCCATGTCTTTTGGCTGGAGGGTGGCTTGGGGGCCAACAGGGATGAACAGCTGCCCTTGTCATCCCAAGGCCAAGCACAATCCCTGACACCCTCCAGCTCACCTCCCTGGGCCAGCTGGATTTACCTGCAGGAAGGAATGAGCCCTCAGGAGCTGCTGGCAGCAGGAGGCTAAACGTCCATCCCACATTCCTCCCTTATGCACCAGATCCTGAAGCCATGTCTGGGTACCGGGGAGGGACAGAGACCCAGGAGTGTGTTGGGAATGAGCAGGTCCCCCAACCATCCAAAATAACAGCAGCTTTGGGGGGGAAACACCAAGGAGACCTTGGCCTCCCTGCAGTGCTGACCCAAAAAGCTGGGGCGATTGATTTATTTATTTTTAAATCGTTTTCATACATTGAAAAAAATAATCCTGAAACAGTGGCAATCCCACTACATCCCTGCTGCTTCCCAGGTCTGCAACCCCACTGTGATAACCACAGGGGAAAAGCCACTAATTACCTACTGTGGGGCTTGGGGTTGGGTGGCAGGCTCTGATTTGAAGCCTGGGATGCCTGGGATCTCCCAGCAGCCATCCTGGAAAGGGCTGACAGCCCTTTTAACCGGGCTGGAAGGTAAAATACAGCCTGATGCAAACCACAGGCTCTCCCCTCTGGGGATGCTGCAGGAGTTCAGCGCTCAGGGTTAGTCCCCAGTGACCCAAAAAGGGACCCGTTGCATCCAGGAAAATGGGAGATGTGGGGTGACCTGAGGGACCCGGAGGAGCTGGGAAGGTTTCACGTTCATACATGGGGATGGAGAGATCCAAAACCAGCTGCAAATGCAGAAGGCAGCCACAGTAAAGCCAAATCTTTCCCTTCCCCACTCTCAAGCCGCAGGGAATTGCCCTCAGGTCCATCATCTGATGCCAAGGTAAGCCCCACGCCCCTGAGAAGTTGGTCTGGGAGCCCAGCTGTGCCATCTTCCCTTAAGTCACTTCCTAGCCTAATTCATTTAATCCAGTTTAACAGCTATCATGCCACACACCCTGCCAGAGCCGGGGGACGTGGTCACTGCCAGTCCTCTGCCTGGAAACGCAGCCGCCTCAGCAGGGCAGCTGCCTCCCCACCCTGCCCCCCCGGCTCTCCCCTCCTTCCTGGGGTTCTGCTTTCCTTCCAGCATCCCAAAGGACTGGAGCAGCAGTCCCAGAGGTTCTCCAGAGGGATGTCCATGGCACATCATGCCACCCACCTGTCCCACAACATTGCCCACCTTTGCTGACCCCCATGAATTGGGCTGTGGGGGCTTTGGTGGCCCCCGGGAGAAGCAGCAGGGCTCACCCAGGCGGCCAAACCAGCCAACAGCTCAGAGGCTCAGAGGATGCTTTTTGCCGAGACCAGGAGGGACACGAGTCTGCGCCGGGGGCTGCGCGAAGCGCTGCCTGTGTCACACCACGCAGAAGCTGTTATGAAAGCCAAATTAATTGGGCTCTTTCCAGTTCAATCGACATCTGCTCAGCTTAACTGCAAGACACCAAAGAGTAATTTCATTCTGTGCACTGGCCCTTAATGATTTCTTATTCCCAGGCCGCGGAGCAGAGCCGGAGACACGCAAGGAGCTGCCGGGTGGGTCTTGAAAGTTTGCATTTCTGTCTGGAAATCAAGCTGCCAGAGAGGAGAGAGGCAGAAACCAGCCCTTGGGGACATCACAGGCCCACTGGGCTCCTTAAAAAATGGAGAAAGACTTCCCTGCATCTGCAGGAGGGAGCAAGCTGGGGGATCTGGGGGATTGGGACCCCTCCCCATCATCTTAGGGGTGGGTGTGAGTTGGTCCCTGTGGCAGCAGGGAGGTCAGCACCTGCCTCTCCTTCTGGGATGTGTCCCTTCATGACGGGTGTGAGCAGTGGGGCATGGTTTGGGTGGGAAAGGATGGCATCAGTTTTGGGAAAATGTGTGTTTTTGGAGAGAAGGGAAGAACAGGGGAGGGCTTGCCCCTTGCTCTCTCCTTTTCTGGCTTGTTTAGAGTGTCTTCTCTGGACACATGTGCTCTCAGCAAGGGGCTGGCCCAGTCTAGATGAGATATTGGATGAAGTTCTTTGCAGAGAGAGTGGTGAGGGGCTGGAAGGGGCTGCCCAGAGAGGGGGTGGGTGTCCCATCCCTGGGGGTGTTCCAGGCCAGGTTGGATGGGGCCCTGGGCAACCTTGTGTAGCTCCAGGGCTGGAGGTTGGTGTCCCTGCCTGTGGCAGGGGGTTGGAGCTCTGGGACCCTTGGGGTCCCTCCCAACCCAGACCAGTCTGGGATTCTGTGATTCTATGATCCCTCCCCAAGGAGCAGTGTGTAAAGGGGTCCCCAGGCAGAGCGATGCCCCACAGCGTGGGACCCATCTCTGCAAGATGCATCACAGCAAAGGGACGCAGGTCTCAGGGCTCCTCTCCTTGCATGAACCAAGCCTCTTCCCAGCTCACAACCCATTTAGCTTTTTCTTTTTATTTTTTTTTCCTTTTCTTTTCACATTAATTTTCAGCCAAATCATTTCCTGGACACCGTGTGCCAGGACTGCTGTCCCTCGTTGGGGACAGTTCACACGAGAGTGACTCCAGCACAGCACTACCCTGTGAAAAGCAGCCCCAGGCAGGATGGATGCTGGGAGGTTGTTCTCCCTGCCCCACGTTTCCTGATCAGGAGCCATAAAACTCCCAAAACAAAACAAGCAGATGGCAATTAGTGGTCAGCAGCCGAGCTGGCAGCCGGTGGGAGCGGATCCTGGGAGTGAGAGCCACCAGCAGCACGCTGCCTTCGGGTTGTCCCCTGTGCTGGGTCCCACACCTCAGCAGGCTGGTCTCTGCAGGATGTGACCCCTCTGTCATCTCTGACCCTGCTGTGGGGGGTGGTTTTTCCCCCCTCTAAGCCTTTCCCTCTGGCTTAGAAGAAGATTAGGCAGCTGGTCCTGAAATTCCAGCACGAGCAACCAGGTCACGACCATCCGGACAAACGAAGCACATGGACCCACTGTGCCTCTCAAAGCTTTTGGCTCCTTGCAAGCCAAACACCCCCTGGAGACACAACGGGGGGGCTAAAGAACCCAGGAAGCATCTTCTGGTGCTGCTGTGGCACGCAGGGATGAGGAGACAGCTGTGGAGGGGGGGATGGTCATCCCTGAGCAAAGGGGTGGGTGGCAGCCAAATCAGGACACTCAAAGCTCATCAACAGGGTTAAGGGCTTAACTGCACGAGTTAACACACGGGAAGCACCTCGGCTTCTCCTCACCCTGCGTGGGGCACATCTTGCAATCCAAAAGGCTCCCCCGCCTCCCCAGAAACCCCCACACCCACCTCCCCGCCCGTGGGGTGCTGCCAGAAACCCGTTGTCAGGGCTTGAGCAACAGCAGCCCATGCCTGACATCTGCCCACACGCGTTTCGGAGGCCAGTGAACTTCCTGTGGATATTGGCTGCCTGACAGGAGTGACATAAATTCGGCCTCCTTTTGGCTGGGGGGGGGGGGGTGTTGTTGTTTTAATTTCTTATTTTTAGGTAGGGGAATTTTTTTTTAGGGTCCCTGTGTGTATTTTGATAACAGGTAGGAGCTCTGTCCCCCTCGCCCTGCCTCCAGGATAGATGAGTTTTAGGGGAGAGCTCAGGGGTGTTTCTGTAGGTTGTGGAGGGAAGGCAAAAAAAACAACACCCCCCCCCCCCCCAACTGGGTCAACTACAAGACCCAGTTTGTTTTCACTTTTTAGGCACTTTCCACCTCCCCTCTTGCCCTCTCTCCCCATCCCCAAGGGCTTCATCCCACCGATGCTCCAGGGAGGTGGCACGTGACCCCTGGGATCTACCCCAAGGTGCATCTTCAGCACAACCCCCCACGCGACTCAGCGAGCTCCTTTCAGAGACATTTATTATTTAAATAATAATAATAATAATATTTATTTTTACATCACCCCAGCTAACATGTCACAGAACCCAGCTCCAACTCTTGGCACCTCTGAGCTTCCTGAGCAGAGCTGCAGCTCCCAGCCAACGAGACGCCCTCCTCGCACGACAACACCGTGTTTGTTGGGTGCTGCATCAACAGGCACCATGAATGCCCCCCCCCCCCCCCCCCAGCCACCCCCAGCAATCCCCAACAGCAGCGATGGCCTCAGGCCCAGACCAGCTTGTCCATGGGATCAGATGCTCCTTTTACAGGCTGCCCAGGGGGTGTGGAGTCTCCTTCTCTGGAGAGATTCCAGCCCCGTCTGGACACCGACCTGTGTGCCCTGTCCCAGGGACCCTGCTTGGGCAGGGGGTTGGACTGATGGGCTCTGGGGGTCCCTTCCAACCCCTACAGCTCTGTGATTCCCTGGGAAGGATTTCTGCCTCCCAGCCCCTCTCCATCCCCCTCCTGCAGCTGAGGGCCGTTCCTCTGGGCCTGGCTCTCCCTGCCCTGGGCACCAGCCCCTCTCCAGCTCTCCTGGAGCCCCTCAAGGGATGGGAAGGAGCTCAGAGCTCTCCCCAGAAGCAGCCTTCTCTTTTCCAGGCTGAGCCAGCCCAACTATCCCAGCCTGGCTCAGAGCAGAGGGGCTCCAGCCCTCGGATCATCCCTGTTGCCTCCTCAGGTCTAATTCCCACAGCTCTGTGTCCTCCTTGTCCTGGGGAGACTCCCCTGAGCTGGATGCAGCACTGCAGGGGAGTCTCCCCAGAGTGGAGCAGAGGGGCAGAATCTCCCCCCAAGACTTGCTGGTCCCACTGCTGGGGATGCAGCCCAGGACCTGGGTCACTTTCTGGGCTCTGAGCATCCATTGCCGAGTGACATTGAGCTTCTCACCCCCCAGCACCCCAAGTCCTTCTCTCAACCCTTCCTCCACCCAGCCTGTCGCTGTGCTGGGGACTGCCCTGACCCACATGCAGGACCTTGCCCTTGGCTTTGTTGGGGTTTCACGTGGCAAGGTCCTGGTGGGAAGGGGCAGCACTTGATCTCACTGCCCACGTCTCCAACAAAGTCATTAAACAGCACTGGTCCCAGTACCAACCCCTGAGGAGCACCATGCATCACTGGTCCCTACTTGGACATTGAACCCTTGACCACAACTCTTTGAATGGAATCATCCAGCCAATTCCTTATCCACAGAGTGGTCTGTCCATGGAATCCACATCTCTCCAATGTAGAGATGAGGATGTTGTGTGGGACAGTGTCAGACGTTTGCACAAGTCCAGGTTCATTCCCCTTGTTGGCTCCTGTGCAAACAAGGAGGCAAAGACATCTACAAAATGGGGCCTCCCTGCTCCTCCAGCCATCCCAGTGCCATGATTTGGCTGGTTTTGTGCCCCAGTGTCCTCAGATATGCTGGGTGGGCACCCACAGGACCCTAAAATCTCTGGGAATGGGGGACAGATGGACAGACACAGGCACACAGACCTAATAAAGTGCATTTCTTTAGGCAGCCAGACTACCAAATAAAGGGGGATACTTAGGGATACACCACTCACTTCCTCTCCTATCCAGTCCCTGGGGACCTGGGGGGCACAGACAGGTCCTTCCAACGACCATAGCTGCCCAGCCCCATCTCCAGGACCCACACCCCTGCCTGCACACTGCCTCCAGCCCAAAAAACGACCACAGGGACCTTGCTAGGAAGTAGGGCAGTGGGAAGCTCTGCTCCCCAACATGGGCCCCACAGCAGTAGTGTTATAATTTCACCTCCTGACCCTCCCAACACGGCCAAACACAACCCACACCCTCCTCTGGGTGGGAGCAGCCCCGTCAAAGGGCAACAACGATATCCAGGTACTCATCAGCCCTTCCAATCTTATCCCACTGTGGGTTTTTTTACCCTGTGAGAGGCCACACTGGCTTTCCAGGGGCTTCCCAGATGTGAGGCAGCACCTGGCCGGGCCACCCACGCCTGGCCCACCCTGCAGCAGACGTGTCTCTTTATGAGCAACATCTACCAGGGCTCTGTCCTTCACCTGGCTGATGTCTCCTGGGTGGATCTACTGCCCACAGGGCTCCAGCTGTGCTGCCAGCTTTGTCTTGGCAGGGGATGGGGTCTGTCTGTCCTGGCTCGTGGGAGTCACCTGGCAGCAGAGGACGGAGCGCATGATCCTCAGGACCGGTGGCCTCAGGATGGCAAAGACCCAAGGGTCAACGATGGAATTAATGGAGAGAAACCTCAGGGCCAGGAGGTCCCAGTCGTGGGTGTCCACCTTCTCACTGAACTTGTTCACGTAGGCACGGATCTGCAAAGGAGCAGAGGGAGGAACAGGAATATACATGGGGATCAGTATCTGAAGGGTGGGACCCAGGGCACAGGGGCAGCCTCTGCTCAGTGTCTGTGGGGACAGGACAAGGGGCGATGGGCTCAAGTTGGAGCACAGGGAGTTCCCCACCAATGTGGGGAAGAACTTCTTCCCAGTGAGGGTGAGGGAGCCCTGGGACAGGCTGCCCAGGGGGTGTGGAGTCTCCTTCTCTGGAGAGATTCCAGCCCCGTCTGGACACCGACCTGTGTGCCCTGTCCCAGGGACCCTGCTTGGGCAGGGGGTTGGACTGATGGGCTCTGGGGGTCCCTTCCCACCCCTGTGATTCTGTGAGTCTGTCATTCCCCCCGTGGGGACCAACCTGGAGCCACGAAAAGTGTCAGGCACATCCCACAACTATAACAGAGTGGTGCTGCAGGATGCTCCCTGATGGGGCAGGACTGGTGACCTGGGTGTTTCTGCCATTTAGTTTTTTCCATTTTCTTGGGCTTTGGGTTGTTTTATTCCAAATAAAATCTCCAGAGGTTTGTCCCAGGCTGGTGGGAAGCTGAGCAAAGGCTCTTGGTTCCGGCAGCCCAGGAAGAGAAGCTCTTCTCTGTGCCAACCCAAAACCCATCAGCAGCATCACTCTGGATGAGGGTAAAGCATGTGGTGTCTGTGTCTGAAACCTCCCATTCCTTAGTCAGGCTCTTTATCACTCAACCCCAGCCTGATTTGGGTGGGAAGGGACCTCAGAGCCCCAAAGTGTCCCTCCCAACCCCTACAGCTCTGCGATCCTGTGAGCAATAATTCCAGGTCTGGGCTTCCAGGCTCCATCCCCTGGCCATCTCCTCAGGGAGAGGTGGGCTGTCACAGCACACTTTCTGCTTCCATGGGTCTCTGTGAACTCCTTGCTAATTAAAGCCAGCCCATGATCTGCCCTGTGCTCTGCACCCAGCACCTAACGAGGCTTCGTTATCAACACCAGTGGCTGCCCAAGGAAGCGGTGGGTGTCACCTTGAAACCCACACAGACAGGGCAAACAGACATGTGAGGTGGAGAGGATGAGGGGTGGCTGGAGCGCTCTGGTCCTTCCTGCAACATGCCGACTCATCGCAGCTCACGGGGCTTCCTGGAATAGTGACTCAGCATTTCTTACTCATGCGGGTGGAATCGCCACCCCCTCACTTTGGGGGACATGAGTGGGGGGCACAGGAGATGTGAGCGTCCCTCCTCCAGCTGGGTACCACCCAGGGATGGATGGTGCATCCCAGGGCACAAGGTTCACTCATGGTTCAGCCGGGACCGCCGTGAGCGCAGCACACGAGGGCTGCCCTGGGCTCAGGGGTTTTTGGGGGAGGATTTTGTGGTGTTGTGACCTGATGCTCTCTGGGTTCACGTCCTGGGCAGCCCCAGCCAGAAGAAAAAGTGTCTCACACCAAGGAGGCACCACAGCAGTGTTTAGCAGCTGGGTTTGAGGAGCTGCCAAAAGGCAGCCCAAACACAACCCCACATGGGAGAAGGGCGGTGGGAAAAGCAGAGCCAGCTCTGCTTCTGGATAAGGCTGTATCTGCTACTGCAGGGCCCAGGGGATCCCCACCAACGGCACTTTCCCATCCTGTCTGTCCCCAGCAGACCCACAGGACCCTGCCCATGCGTCCCCACCGATGGGTCCCACTTTATAACGACCACAGCACCCAAACCTGGGCTTTTTTGGGACCCAGGAAGGGGCGCCCATGATGTGTGGGCCCACTGACAGAAGCTGAGGCATCTCTTGGGATGGGGAGCCTGGCCCCCAGGATGCTCAGAAGCATCTGGATATTATCACTTTGGCTTCTCTCTGACTTCAAACCCAGGCAGCCTGGCTCAGCTATGGCCTGTGGTTATCTTCTTTTCCCTTGGGAAAAGGAGGGACTCATGAAGGGCAGGTAGTGTCTATTTAACTCTGTGAGCACAAAATTAGCACTGGCTGCGCTCCCAACCTTGGTGGAGCTCATTTCTAATGGGAACAAAACAACCTCCTGTGGCAGCAGCCTCACACACACACAGGCAGGGGCCAGGAGGGGCTCTGAGACCGTGATGCTGCTGGCATCACATGGCTGGGATGGAGGAGAAGCAGGGAAACTCGCTCTCTCCCCTTCCTCACTTGACCACAGTGTATCAATCCTGTAGTTCTGCTGGAAGCCTCACGTGCAGACAGGGTGCTGGACGTGGGCATGAACCCTGGGATGAGGGATGTTGTGGGCCATGGGATGGATCTCCATTCCCAGCAGTCACCCATCTCCATGCTCATGTCCCGGTGGTGGTGTGGAGTGGAGACCTCAGTCCATCAGTGAGGTCGGTGCTGCCCACCTGCATTTCCAGCTCCATCCTTCCCTCTGGGATAGGATGGAGATGGAGATGGATCCCTCTGGAGATGGATGGATAGGATGGATCCCTCTGCCCACGCAACACATGTACCCACTGTCTCGAGCCCATCAGGATCTTCTTCATGCTCCACTTTGGATGGCTAATCTCTGGTACCCCTCACACCTAACCCTTGAGAGTCCAGCTCCCAGGAACCACGGGGATGCCGTGTGGTCCATGGGACCCCTACTCCAGTCCCTGCCTGGGCCACGCTGTCTGTCCTTGGAGCCAGGGCACCTTTGGTTCTACCACCCCATCCTCTTGCCACCTTGTCACCCTGCCACCCATTCTTTTGTCACCCCATCCTCCTCCTGGCACTGAGGATATGGGGAGTGGTTCCCCCGAGGATGGATGTGCAAGGCCTGGAGTTCATGGCAGAACTGGGGTGTCCCAAGCTTCAGGAGTAGCTGAGCTTTGACCCCAACCCTTGAAGCTTGGGCAGTGGAGCATGGGGGAGCCTTATAAAGGTAAGGAGAGAAACAGGGGTGCTGAGAAGAGGGACCCCCACCGCAGGGGAGAGGCGATTCTCACTCACCGTGAAGGGCAGGGAGCAGATGACGAAGATGATGGTCATGATGGAGAGCAGGAGGAGATGGTCGATCTCTTCAGCCATGGAGAACATGCGCCGGCCGCAGCCGCTGCCCGCCCGCGGCTGCTCGAGCGTGGCCAGGCGCCGGGTCTTCTGCCCGCGGCGGTGCATGCGGGCCAGGTTGGCGATGACGCTGAGGTTGCAGAGCAGGACGGAGAGGATGAGGATGAGGAGCAGGCTGGCGTAGAGCAGCGAGAAGGTGACGTCCGACTGCGACACCTCCCCGCCGCCGTTGTGCTGGAGGTAGTCCAGGTGCATCTGGATGAAGCACCAGGTCCCGGGGCAATACTGCACGTAGCGCCCGAAGCCCACCAGCGGCAAGGAGCTGAAGGCTGCGGAGAAGGTGTAGATGGCTGGCAGGGCCACCAAGCCCGTGCGGGGGCTGAGAA
Source organism: Gallinula chloropus (assembly GCF_964237585.1). Lineage (NCBI taxonomy): Eukaryota > Metazoa > Chordata > Aves > Gruiformes > Rallidae > Gallinula > Gallinula chloropus. The sequence continues at coordinate 210,961 of NC_140099.1, read as the reverse complement.
AGCGCTCGTAGAAGTAGGGCTGCCCCAGGGCCAGGCACCTCTCCAGCGCCATGGCGAAGAGGATGAGCATGGTGGCGAGGCCGAAGAAGCTCATGGCGAAGCCGAAGTAGAGGCAGATGTGCCCTCCTTGGGCCAGGGCCGTCAAGGTGCGGTTGCGGTGATAGGATGCCAGGACGAAGGGGCTGACGGAGCAGGTACCCAGGAGGTCGGTGACCACCAGTGCCAGCACCAGGACGTGGAAGAGGGAAGGCGGCCGGGGCCCGCGGCGGCAGCGCAGCAGCAGCCCCAGGGCCAGGAGGTTGCCCAGGAGCCCCGCGGAGAACATCAGGGCGCTGACCAGCGGGCGGGCCTCGGCCGGCAGCGCCCCGCCGCGCTCGCACTGCCCCCGGCCCGTCCCGTTCATCCCGCCGCCGCCGCTCGACTGAAGCCGCCGCCCGCCCGGCCCGGCCCGGCCCCGCCGGTACCGCCCCGCCCCGCCGGCGCCGCCCTCCGCGCTGCCCACCCACACCCACACCCACACCCCTTCCCCTCCCGGCCCCCCCGCCCCGCCCGCCGCCCCCGAGCCCGCCCCGCGTGGCGCAGGGGCCACCGGAACGCGCCCCCCGCACCGCGCCCCCCTCTGCCCCCCAGTCTCCTGCCCGCGCCCCAGCACGGATCGTCCGGGCGCGCGTTGGGGGCCCCGCTTGCGGCCGGTGCTCACAGCCCCGGTAGCGGGCAGGGAGTCCCCGCGCCGCTCCGGGAGCCCCGAGGCGTGGTGAGTCCCGGTAACGGGCTGAAAGTGCCGCTCACGGCCAGCCCCGGGGCCGGCCCGGGGACCCGCCACACGGACAGCCCGGTACCGGCGGCCTGGGATCCCCACTCGCGGCCAGTCCCGGTACTGGACCGGGATCCCAGATCCCCACTCATGGCCAGCCCCGGTGCCGGTCTGGGATCCCCTCTCACTGACAGCCCCAGTACCGGGCCGGGAACCCCCAAGCTGCCTCAGTGCCGGGTCCCTGGTGCCGGTCTTGGAACCCCTCACACGGCCAGCCCCGGTAGCAGGGCGCTGGGATCCCCCGGCACAGCCAGCCCCGGTACCGGGCTGGGAACCCTCCGTGCTGCTCCAGTGCCAGCTCCACCAGTGCTGAGCTGGGAGTCCTGCTCGCGGCCAGCCCCAGCACCAGGCCGGGATCCCCTCTCATGGCCAGCCCCGGTGCTGGTCTGGGATCCCCTCACATGGCCAGCACCCGTACCAGGGGGCCGGGGTCCCCTCTCACAGCCAGCCCCGATACTGGGGGGCCAGGATCCCCGCTCATGTCCAGTCCTGGTACTGGTCCAGGATCCCCTCACATGGAATAGCCCCCACACTGAGACAGCCCTGATGCAGCTCTGGGATGCCCAGGAGGCACAGCCAGAGCCCCCTGTGCCAGTCTGGGGCTCTCCAGCTCAGCAATACCTGGTGCCGTTCGGGGAGCACGGGGCTCACACTGAGCCCTGGTGCTGTGTCACGCCAGGACCCGGTGCTGGTTCAGGGACCCCGCTGAGCCCCAGTACATCCCACCAGCCTGGTGCAAAACTGGGGAACTGTGGCTGAGCCCAGGCTGGGTGGGTGGGTGGGTGCCCACAGCCCTAGAGCCACCCAAACCCTATGGAGAACACCCTGCCCCACGGCCAGCCCCACATCACATCCCCATTGTCCCTCTCTCCCATACGACATCAGAGGTCCCCGTGGGACTGCAGCACTGTCTGGGTATGACTGGGGTGTGTGGGGGGGGACATCAGAAGGAACCCCTCTCCCCACTGTAAGCCTGGCTGAGCACAGCTTGTCTGCCCCACATCCCAGCTCCAAGAAACCTCCTTCTGTTGGGCCTTGGGGCTTGTCACACGTCACAGGAAGCTCTTGCTGTTGCGTAATGTTTCCCCAGCCATCATTACCCTGATCCTCTCCCCACCTTGCCAGAGAAGATCCTTTTCCCCCAAGCTGGGATGATCCAGGGGGCCAGGCAGGACTTGGGCGCAGCCCTTCATCCAGGACCTGATGGGAAACCATCCCCTCAAGGTGCTCTGGTCCCCCCATAAATCCCAGTGAAACGATGCAGCATTGGTGAGCTCCGGCAGGGACACGGGCAGGTTGCTGCCACCAGCAGATTTGGGCTGTTATCTTTAAAACCTGAGTTTTGTAACAGGAACTTTGTAAAGGAAATATGGTCTACAGCGAGCTCCAGGGCCGGGCGGGCTGTGGTTTGTGACAGCACCTTCATTTCCGATGCACTAATCCCCCGCTTTGCTTCCGTTCATCACGTAGTTGGAAGGCTTCTTCAGCCTGGCAAGGGAGGATGTGTGCCCCAAACCCCATCCCTCCCTCTTCCCATGGCCAAAGCCACAGGGATGATGGAGGGGGAGGTGTTTTAGTCAACACCCAGCTCACCCTAAGTGCAGGTGGGACAGCGAAACATGCATCCCAGGGCCTTTTAACTCCCCTCATGGCCTTCAGACGGGATCCATCAGAGCACCAAAGCATGTGGGGACACACTGGATTGTGGGAGCGATGCTGCCAGCTTCCTGAGGGATCCTGGCATCCTGATTCACTCAGCCCCTCTGTGGTATCCACAAAACCCAGGCTTGATAACAGAGCTGAGGCTGGATCCTGGCTGGGTCCATCCAAGCAGCTCGCGGAGGCTGCAGTCTGCTTGCCTGGAGGTCTCTGTCCCAGTGGAGCGCACCCCGTAGGGTGGTTGTTCCAAGGCTTTTCCCAGCCTTCTGGTGGTTGGTGTCACAGCTCAGGAAAGGGGTTTTGGCACCTTCTGGAGCTCATTTTCCTGGCAGCTAATGGAGCCTTAAAGACCCACCTGGGGCTTTGGGTGTCTCAGCTGACACTCAGCTCTGATGGGATATTTTTGCAATAATAAGGAAATTGGTTTGGGGACCCTCACATCCTCGTTGGCATTGCTTGCCCTAAGAGAAGATTTCCAGGAGGAAAAAAAAAAAACACCACCCCAAAACCTCTGGGCTTGTAGGAAAAGCAGCAAGAATTCCTTATAAACCCTGCAGCCAAGAGAACTCAACCTCCAGAGTCTGCTGCCTATGGTTTGGGAGAGATCCTGCTCCACCCCTGATGGGTTTTCAAGGAAAGCTTGGGCAGGAGAGAAGACCAGCCCTCTTGTGCATGGAGGGATGGATTGCACGGATGGATCTCAGCCCTTTTAAACCCCAAAAGAACCCCCTCCCCCCCCATCTGACTTGCGGTTAGCAAATCCAAGACATCATTTTTCTTCCAAAGCCTTCCCAGTTCCATCACTTATCTCACTCACTGGTGCTGCCAGCAGCCTCACTTAGCCCCCCCTCCTCACCTCCTCGCCCCCCCCATCCCCAAGAGAAGCAAGGCTGAGCACTGGGAGGACACATTTCGGTGCCTTGGTTTAATAACTCAACCCACACAGAGGCTGGTTGTGTCTTACAGCCCCTGGGGGCTGAGTGCCTTGGCTCGGGTGCCTGGCATCCCCCCCAGGGTGCAGCTGCCTGCTGGGACACGTGCCTTCCTGCTTCCAGAATGGCTGAAAAATGCAGGCAATAAAAAATTGAAAGAAGGGGAAAAAAAAAAAAAAAGGCTTTTTGCAAGAACTAACCAATTTGCTGGGAAATGAGCCTGGGTGAAGCTGTGCCTGGATTTCATAAGCTGGGGGGGGGGGGGGGGGCAGGGATAATAATAATAATAATAATTAAAAAATGGCTTGGTTTACATCCAGGGAAGGAGCAGGGTGCAGGACTTGGTGATGCTGGGTATGTGTGGGCATGGGATGGTGGTGCTGGAGGGCAGTGGGCACGGTGCAAGGGTTCCCCCCACCCAAGAAAAAGAGCATCGTCGGTGTGAGCTGCAGCCTTGAGTGTCTCCTTATTGCCTCCATTAAGCATTAGTCTGTCCCTTTGGGGATCAGTCTGTCCCTGAGGGAGCCCGTGGGGAACGAGGGAGCCTGGGAGGAGGATGCAGCTGGGAAGGGCTCCCACAGCACCTCTTACCTTGGCTTTTGGCTGGGTGAGCCCTGAACCTCTGGGCTTACTGTGGTTCCTGTTTAGCAACTCTTAAACTACATGGGGCAGGGATAAGTCTTTAATTAATTAATTACTTAATTAATTAATTTCCCCCAAGCTCAGCAATAGGAAGGGGCTCTGAGCTCCTCCAAACCCCAAACTGTACATGTCTGGGCATTAAAATGTGGGATGCCCAAGGGAGAAAGTTGGGGTGGAGAGCAGCAGCGTGCTCCTTGCAGTGCCCAGCGCGCTCAGGCCAGCTCGGAGCCCAGCTCTGGCTGGGGACGTGCTGCCATCTCTGGAGAAGACCGAGATATGGCAGTCCTGCACCCCAGGAACGTGCCAAGGAGTGATTTATCTGCTCCCAGGTCGGCCTGGCCTTCAGCTCCAAGTGCAAACCTTGTCGGCTGCAGCCGGGGCTCGGCTTGCCCGGAGGTAGCGGTGGCTGGCTGGAGCCTCCGAGTCTGCTCCCAGGGCAGGTAGGACACCAGAAAGGGCAGAACACTGATTAAAAGTGCTACTGGAGCCAGGTGAGTGTGTCAAGGTCACTGGGACACTCAGGAGCCCGGCCAGGGAGCGGGAATGATGCCGGGAATGGGGTGGGGGATCACCCCAGCAGCCTGCAAGTCCCCAGGGAGTGCTTGGTGGCTCCATGACAAGCTCATGGATGGGTCAGATGCTGTGGTGTGTGCATCATCTCAGATGGAGCCTGATAATAAACCTTAATGAAGAGCCTGGTTTGGGTTTGGTTTTAATGTAATTGCTGCTTCCTGGGGACCATGGTCGCTGTGGGCTTTAAACACACACAGTGTGGGGCAGGGGCCGTTCCTGGGAGGCTCTCTGGGACCGAATCCTCGTTGGGTTCATGGGCAGATGACGGTTTGTCCCAGCCTGGGCACACACCGAGCACCCGCAGCTCATGTCACTGAGCATTCCTAAACCCAGCCAGGCCTGGTCCATCCGTCCTGACTGATGCAAGGATCCATATGGTGCAGGAGATCCCAGACCAGGGCCGGTGTGGGGGTGACAGGAGGATTCTGCAGAGCCATTATCTCACCTGGCCGTCATCCTGCCGTGGAGAAACAGGTCCGGTGAAAGGCAAGGCGCAGGCTCGGTGCTGTTGACTCTGCAGTCCCACGTGAGCCATCTCCAAGTCAGTAACACACCAGTAACATGAAACCAGCACACAGGCCAAGCCCCATTTTATTTCTTTCTCCTTAGAAAAAACCCCGACGAGAAGCCCCGAGCAGGGAGCTGGCAGGTCACCCCCCATACATCCTCAAACCCAGCCTGCCCTTGCCTCCAGCCCGGAGTGTCTGGCCAAACAGTCGCCCTCACCCCCAAAAAGCCCCCAAGGTGGATCTGCATGAGTTTCTTCCTTCAAAAGCAGAACCCATTTGACACCAAGAGTAAATACGGGCAGGAACACGACTACACCTTGCAAGGCTTGGCTAAATAGAGGGAAGTATTTGCCCTGTCTCCTCCAAGGACTCTGAGCAGATTGGGACTTTTGGACATGATGAATTTTTTGGCCTAAATGGTCACTTGAGGTAGATATTAAATCCAGTTAATACGTGTGGTTGAGGGGAAATGGGTCTTTCATTAAAATGATTGTTTGCTTGCGTGCTTGCACCGTGAGGTTAGACATCCTGGACTCTGTGTTCTCTCAATTACTGTTTTATTAGGGCTTGGGATTGTCATAAATAGTGAATTACAATAATTACAGCAGGACAGGTAGGCATCTGAGTAACACAAATGCTGCATTAGCCCTCGGAGGAATCAATTTGTGAGAGAAGAGTGAGCCACAGCGGGGAAACCGCAGCCCTGCTCGGGGGATAGGGGTTTGGGGCCGTGCTGCCTGGGCACCCCAGGGAGGGATGATGACAGGTCTGCCAGGGAGGGACAGTGGGCACCATGGGGAGGGACCCCCACTTACCCTCTGGCTCCTCAGCACAGCCACGAACTGCCGCTGAGTCTCCAGGTCCCCAAAGGCACCTTCACTTCACACCCCACTCCCTCCCTCCACTCCCAGGCGGCAGACACCCCAAAGCAGTCTGCAGACACTGCAGACACCCTAAAGCATCCCTTGCAACAACCCCCCCCCAGCATGGAAAGGGCTGACGCACAGGACGAAGCGATGGAGCAGGGCTCTGAAACACTTTTATTTGATGGGGACACCCCCCCCCTCTCCTCCCTGCACATCCCCGCTGCCCTGAAGCCACATTCCAACATCCTCCTGCCTCCCTGGAGCCAGGTGCTCCCCAAACCCTCCACGAAGTGCTGCTGCTGCTCGGTAATGTTCACAGGTACCCAGTAGCCCCCCCCCCGGTTCCTCTCCAGGGCAAAACACAACCCGGGGAGGGGGCAGAAACACTTCACACCCACCCCTTGCTGCAAGCTGGACTCTGTCCCAGCCTGCGACAGCCTCGTGCTGCCTCAGGATGCTCCGGGGTGGGGGCACGGGGCCGAAGGCTCGCTCCTCATCCTCACCAGCAGCCGCCGGCTTCTGCCAAGACCCGCTCGCTCAGGAGAAGCCGAGCTGAGGGGCGTCTGTCCTGCGCCAGCCCAAGGGGCAGAACTGGCTGTCCACCCCTGGGACGGGACTTTTCAGGGTGGCTTTGCGGGAGTTCAGCCTCCTGCAAACCCTGCGGATGAACATGCGGAAGACAGAGGTGCGGAAGATGATGAAGACCCAGGGGTCCACGATGGAGTTCACAGAGAGGAACCGCAGGGCGCTGAGGTCAGCGTTCTCGTTAAAGTCGGCGGCGAAGGCCCCCATGTAGGCCCGGATCTGTTAAAAACACAAAGAAACGGGGGAAATGAGAAAAGAATCCACTCCAGGGGTAAAGCTGGGTGCAGAACCCCTCCCAAGGGGCACCTAAAGAAGTTTAAGCCCCTCAGTGTCCTTGTGCATCGAATCAGTATGGGTCATGGGGTGCAGGGCTGGGAGCTGGGGTGGGTCGTGGGTGGTTGTAGCAAGGGGGCACCGTGTCCCCGGCAGGCCAGAGAGATGAAACCTGCAGGTTTGGTCCAAGGACTGGGGTTATTTCGTGAGCAAAAGGAGGACCCAGCCTTTGCAGGCTGCTCTGCCCCCCAAAGGTGGGCACCCCACTTCTGTTGCCACCCCCCTGCACTGGGACGGGTCTCGGCATCTGTTGGATAAAGTGGCTGGCCCACAGCCAGGCAGGGGGGCAAGGTCCTGTCCTTTTCCTCCCCACCCAGGTCCCTCTTTGTTTGAGGGCCACGGGGCTTTCACACGGCTTATTACAAAACCGGTACGAGCCCCGTCGTGACTGGGCTGCTGGTGGGTAGCATGTCACCATACAGCCCCAGGATGTGACAGAGGGGACAGGCAGTGGAGATGGACGTTGTCTTCTAGGGCAGTGGCAGCACCCGCACCCCCCCACCCCGCCAGGATTCTGGGATAGCCCCCTCTGCAGCACCCTACAGAGGCAAGGGGGTGTCATGCTGGGGGTCTCCCACTCCCGCCCCCACCAGCGGGACCCCCCTCTCCCCAGTCCCTGGGGAAGAAGCGGGGGGATTTTAGGGACAATTTCCCCCACGCTAGAAAACACAGCCTGGTTCAAAGGGGCTTGAATCAACCCAGCCCTCAGGGCTGAGAGGAGGGAAGAGATGGGGTGGGGGGGGGGGGTGTAACACAACGAACCAACCTCCCTAGGGATAGGCACAGGAGGGCTATTTCAAGGGGATAAAGCAATGAACCAACCCTCCAACACCTTCGACACCTCTGAGGAATGGGGTAGGGGCTGGGGGGGTACTTCAAGGAGATTTAAGGAATCAACTGAACTCCAGGATGGGGTGGTGGATTAAAGCAATGAATTAATCCCATCCTACCCCCAACCCCCGCCCCATCATGGCATGGGGTGGTTGTGCTGGGGATTATTCCCTGGGCGTTAAAGCAACAGCCAGACCCTTGAGACAGGGTGGGGGATGCTCAGAGGGGGGGGTAAAGTAATTATCTGAACTCACCCCCCCGCCCCCATCACAGGGTGGGGTGAGGAGGGGTTATTCCATGGGGGTTAGAGCAATCAACTAACCCCTGGAGACATGGTGGTGAGTATTCACAGGGGGGCAACCCCCCAAGGACAAGGGGGTATTCATCCTAAAGGGGTTGAAGGAATAAGCCAACCCTTGGGGACAGTTATTCGGGGGGACTAAAGCAAGCGATGGTTATTCAGGGGGGACTAAAGCACTGGTCCCCCCTCAACCCCTCTGGTGGTGGGTGGTGGTGCCAGGGTTTATTCCAAGGGCCCACAGAAATGGCCTGACCCCCCTGTCTCTCTGCAGGACTGAGTGCTGGGGGTGGGGGGCATTATGCCAAGGGGGCTTAGACAACGAGCTGACCTCTGAAGACAGGTTGGGGGAGTATTGAGAGGGGGGCAATGCCCTGAGCCCCCAGGAGCAGGTGGTGGCGCTGGGGATATTCCAAAGGGCAAAAACAACAACCAAAATCACCACACACCCCCCCCCCCCCGACTTCCTCCCTTGGGACTGGGCTGTGCTGATGGGGGGGCTACTCCAAGGAACTCTAGGCTGACCCCTATGGACTGGGTGAGGGGCTTCTTGGAGGGGGCCAAAGCAACAATCCAACCACCTTGGGAGGAGGTGGCAGGGAGAGGGGATGTTTTTTCAGGGGGGTTAATGCAGTGGCTGCCCCCAGGGCTGGGTGGGGGGTATTCGGGATGGGGAGGGGTAAAGAAACCGGGGGATGGAGGGTGGTGTCGGGGGGGGGGGGGGAGGCTGTTCCGGAGGGGTCGGGGGGAGGCGGCGGGGGGTTACTCACGATGAGCGGCAGGGAGCAGATGGTGAAGAGGACAGTCATGAGCCCCAGCAGGACGAGGTGGTCGAGCTCCTCCATGTGCGGGGCGGCCGCGGGGGGCCCGCGGTGGGGCTGCCGCCGCGCCATGCCGTACAGGTGCCGCATGCTGCTCACGTTGCAGGCGCCGATGGCCAGCACCAAGAGGCCCATCACGCTGGCGTAGAGGACGGGGAAGCCCAGCTGGCGCGGGCCGCCGCCGGCCATGCGGATGAAGCACCAGGTGCCGGGGCAGTACTGCATGGGCGCCCCGAACCCCAGCAGCGGCAGCGCGCAGAACAGCGCGCACAGCCCCGCCGCCGCCGGCCCCACGGCAGCCCCCAGCCGCCGGGTGAGGTGCCGCCGGTAGAAGTAGGGATGTCCCAGGGACAGCCAGCACTCCAGCGCCATGGCCAGCAGCAGCAGGGTGGGGGCCAGCCCGAAGAAGGCCATGAGGAAGGCGAAGAGCTGGCACAGGACTCCCGGTTCGCTGTCGGAGCGCCCGCCCGGCCCCAGCTCGCTGAGGCTGCGGTTGTAGGCGTAGGCGGCCAGCACGATGGGGCTCAGCAGGCACTTGCCCAGCAGGTCGGTGACAGCCAGCCCGCTCACCAGCACGTAGAAAGCGGAGACCCTCGGCGGGCGGCCACCGGAGGACCGGGACCGCCTCCGGTGCTGTCCCAGCAGCAGCAACGCCAGCACGTTGCCCAACAACCCGGCGGCGAATAACACCGAGCTGGGCAACGCCGACTGCCCGCTCTCGATGTACCGGCTGTTACGGCACCGGTAACCTTCCGTCGCCATCGGGATATCCCGCAGTGGGATGCACCGTAGCGGGATGGGGTGCTCCCCGGCCCCCCGCACCGCACCAGCACCGCACCGGGCTGCGCCGCGGCTGCCGGCGGCGACTGGCCCGGCGGGGCGAGCGGCCCCCGCCGGCCGAGGGAGGGAGGGAGGGGAGAGGGGGTGCGGCGAGGATGGGTACGGCCTCCGGGGCGGCCCCTTCCCGTTGCCCGGCCCACCCTGGGCCGTCTGAGGGCGGCTGCGGGACGGAGGAGACGGGGAGTTCCCCCGGGAGACGTGCGGCTGCGGGCTGGGGGCGAGCCCCGGGAGGAGGGACGGGAAAAGGGACCGGGACGGGGGTTACGGTAAAGGGATCGCGGCTGGGTCCCTGGGTTGGGGGTTATGGGGTTATGGCGGGGAGGTCAGAGCTGAGTCCCTGGAAGGGGGGTACGGGGTAGGGAGCTGGAGCCGAGCCCCTTGGGGGGGGTGCAGGTAAGGATCCAGCGCTGTTTTGGAGGGGGTACAGGGTAGAAGACAGGGACCCAGTCCCTGGGGTTGGGGGCTGAGGGGTAAGGGAGGCCTGGCTGAGTGCAGGGGGTTATGGGGTAGAGGACAGTATGGGTAGGGGAGGACAGCCGGGCTCTTTGGGGGGCTGCAGGTAAGCAGGCAGAGCTGAGCCCCAGGGATGGTTCCTGGGGAGGAAGCTGGAGCCAAGCCCCTGGGGGGTTACGGGTGGGGGGTCAGGGCTGAGCCCGTAGTGGGGTTACAGGGTAGGGGGCTGGGCTGAGCCCGAGGGGGCGTTACGGGGTGAAGGGCTGGGGACAAGCCCCGCTGCTGCACTGGGCTAGGTAAGGCAGGGGGCACACAAGAGTTACCCCAGGCCCCCGTCTGCTGCCCAGTACCCCGTGCTCCCTCGGGGAGCAGCGTGCCCTCACTCCTCGGGGCGCCCGTGGCTCCAAATGACTCAGGAGCCATCCCGCCTTGAGCCTTCAACCTGGCACAGCATCACCCCTTCCTGCACCCCATCCGCGTGCCGGCTGTGGGGTGGTACCGCTGCTGACGCCCCCCATCTCCAAGCTGCGGGGCTCCAAGCCCCTCTATGCACATCAGCCCTCTGCTCTCCCAGAAGCAAACTCCGGGACAAGCCCCCAGAGCTTCTTCCAGGAAAAGAAGCCTTTCTTTAGCTGCAGAAGCCCCACTGCCTCACACATACCACAGCTTGCAGGCTACATGTGATGATGAATAAGCACGAAACCACGGTCGTCAGCTTTCAGGCTCCTTTTTGCTACCCTGGATGAGTGTACACCAAGCACAGGGAAGTACTGAGATGACAGGAGGGGTGGGAAAGGTGGTCTGGGGCACCAGACATCAGCCCTGCCAGTGTTTGGGTGGTGGGGCTGTAATTGCTTGCGGGGCAAGCTGGTGACTGCAGGGACCGTTGGTGGCTGCTGCCGGTGTGCCGGGGACAAGCCCCGGCTCTGGAAGGAATCAAGATGCGACTGGTGGCAGCACGACACTTGCACACGTGAGCTGTTGAAGTGCTGCCCTCGCTGGGGCTGAGCACCAGCCCAGCCTCTGCTTCCTGCCTGGGGCCCAGCGGAGAAGAAACTCCATCCAGAGTGACACCCTCCCCCCCTGCACCTCCAAAACACAGCCGCTGCCTTTGGTAGCAGGGCTGGCATCAGGGCTCAGCCGACTGTTGCCACCTCCCTGCAGATGATCATAGAATCCCAGACTGACCTGGGTTGGGAGGGACCCCAAGGGTCCCAGAGCTCCAACCCCCTGCCACAGGCAGGGACACCAACCTCCAGACCTGGAGCTACACAAGGTTGCCCAGGGTCCCAGCCAACCTGGCCTTGAACACCCCCAGGGACGGGGCACCCACCCCCTCTCTGGACAGCCCCTTCCAGCCCCTCACCACTCTCTCTGCACAGAACTTCCCCCTAACATCTCATCTCCCCCTTCCCTCCTTCAGCTTCACTCCAGCCCCTTGTCCTGCCAGTCTCTGCCCTTTAACAAGCTGATTCCCCTCCTGTTCCTGGGGTCCCTTCAGGGACTGGGAGGCTGCAGTGAGGTCCCCCCACAGCCTTCTCTTCTCCAGGCTGACCCAGCCCAGCTCCCTCAGCCTCTCTCCGTAGGGGAGCTGCTCCAGCCCTCTGAGCATCTTCATGGCCCATGATGAGCCAGGGAGGATGCTGGGGAGGGCAAGGAGGCGGCTTGCCAGTGTCCCAGTGAGTGTCCTGCTCTGCAGAACCTCTCTCCAGGCATCCTCCTGGAGGGGTGGTCCTGGCAGTACAGGACAGAGGGATGATGGAATGGGATCCCTCAGGCTTTTCCCTGGCATGGAGATTGGGAAGGGGGGCCCGGCAGCTCCAGATTGCTGATGTACCAGTTCCCAAGGGTTGGGAGGACAGTGCCTGGAGCAACCCCTGACAGCCCTACCGAAAAGGACCTGGGGTGGTCCTTGCCCCAGGCTGGCACTTGCACAGGGCATGTCCAGTCCTCCTTCTTCTTGCTCAGTGCAGAAACGTGCCATCTCGAACCAAAACCCAGGTGAGCTGCCTCCATCCTCATCAGCTGCCTCCACCCCCATCAGCTGCCTCCACCCCCATCAGCTGCCTCTCCCGAGCTTTGCTTCCCTTCCTGCACCAGGGGTGTTAGGGATGCTGTACCCATCACCCCCAGGCACAGTGGGTTCCAGGGATGTGCTGCCAGCTGAGAGATGACACCACACGTCCCCGTGAAGGTCATGTCATCACCAGTCTGCTCTGATGGAGAAGAGACCCCGGTGCTGGGCTTCCCCACCACCTCTGGGAAGTCCCTCGACAGACACCAGCCAGGAGGCCAGACCCACCAGAAGTGGGTTGGCAGGAGGAGGAACCGTGACAAAAGCCAGTTCTTACTGGGGGCAAGTGCTGCCCCAGATGCACCAGCTGGCTGGAAACTCCAAAGAACCAGGGGGATGCTGCTGTTCCCATCCTCACACCCTTGGTACCAGCGTGATGGTGAAAACCTGGGATGGAGACAGCTTTTTGGGGTGACCTCCTGGTCCAGCCATGCCTTGGAGGTGCTGGGTACAGGCGAGGGAGGCAGCCCCCCAGCACGGCCTCCAGCTGAGCAGGAGGATGCTTTTCACCTGGTCCCAGACCTTCCCCAACTGCTGGAAGATCTGATGCTGAGCACAGCCAGCAATGGTGACCAACCTTCTCTGCAGTGGGCAACCCAGCCCCCAGAACCATGGAGCCAGGCTCAGGGCAGGTGTCCACCCAGGAGTTTAACCACAGACTCATCTCCTTCCTCTTTCTCCCTCGGGACAGAAAGCAGCGTGGGCAGCCAGATGCACCCGGCCAGTCCCCATTCAGCTCTTCTGTGGGTTCATTTGCATAAATTGCAGCTTATTTTTGGGGAGGGAAAAGGCTTTTGAGAGACTCTCATCACTGCCTATGACGAATTTCTCCTGTTGGTCATGCTTCCGATGTGACCCTCGTCTCCCCGGTCACATTCCTGGTGGAGAAGGGGAAAAAAACCACAGAAACTTCCCCCTCACCCCCCCCTCCACACCCCCAACTCCATCCCCACCACCACCATCACCCCACCCCCGGAATAAACCCAGCCCAAAGCAGAAGAAAAAGCAACACCCCAAAAAACACAGAAGACAAACGAGGAGCTGGAAAAAAACTTGAAGCAGCCACAAGGAATTTCAGGGGAATTTTTGTTTTTTCCCCAAAAAACCTCTTCCTGACACCCCCCCTCCCACCCCCGGGGCTTTTTCCTTGCCATCTGGGTGGTGGGAAGGGGTGATGAGGGGTGCCTGCCATGCCACCGTGCCAAGCCTGGCTTATCCCAAAGCAGCTGTGTCTGTCTGCCCTTCACCAGCGACACAGAATCCGTACTGGGACTTTTTCTCTCCTTCCTCCTGGCTTTCAGAAGGGTTTGTAGCTGTGGCTGAATAACCTAATTTAGAGCCCGTTAGACGGGGAGGGTTTTGGCAGGCAATGCCGTGCCGGGGAGCTGGCTGGGGGGATGCAGCTGGCTGGGAATGGGGTGGTTTTGGCAGCTCTTCCCTGGATATTCGTGTGTCAAAAGCCAACAAGGCTGGGAGGGTCCTGCAAAAAAATAAAGAACCAACCTCCTCCCTGCCCAGCAGCACTCAATCGTGGCTGGCTGGTGCTTCCTCATCCATCCCTGTCCCTGGATGGACCCCGTTTTTGCAAGGGGACAGGAGGAGAGCAGCGCTGTCTCCTCCCCTCTGGCCTTTCCAAAGTGTTCCCACGCATTCTTCCCCAGCTCCGGTTTCTCCAGACTAAACACCCACCAGGTTTTTGGCCTTTCACTCTTTCCAGGCAGTGGGATTGGGGTTTTTTTTGGGGGGTGGGGATTCACAGCTCCCTGGCATGCAGTGGGTAGGTGGGTGCACCCATGGACCAAATGATGCAGCAGGTTGGGGAGGCACCCACGGGGTTGGGGCGCAGGGGTGGGGATCACCCACCTGCACTCGAGCCACTCATGAGCTGTTGAGGTTTTAGGGGGTGGTTTTGGCTGGGAAGATGCAGGGAGCACCTTAAACACACCCCAAAATCCCCCATTTAAACCAGCTGAGAGAGACAGGGCTGGTCCCCGCATCCCCTCACCATCCCCTGACCCAGGAGAGAGGGGTTTGGGGGCGCTGCTGGGGTGCACGGCCCCAGCTGAGCCTTCTGAGTCATCAGGAGGGAGAAACCCTGCCGATAGTTTCCAGCTGTGTTATTGCAGCCCTGCTCACCCCGGGAGAGAGCCAGAGCTGGAGGAGAACATAACCCCAGCCCAGCCGGGAAATGTGCCCAAAGCCGCTGGCAGCTCAGGCCGTGGGGGGCAGTGGGGGGCAGTGGGGTCCCTGGGGGGGCTGCCACCTCCTCGGGCTGTGTTATGATCCTGACTGGTCTGCCAAAGGCAGGGAAACAAGGTGGGATGGGGAAGAAAGGAGCCCTGGAAGGTGTTGGGCAAGGAGGGGGTGGGCGGTGGAGCGATGTTTCCCCCGTTGCACAAGGCCCCACAGCCCAGGGCGGGGCTGTCGCGCTGGTGGGATGACTGGACCCAGCGAGGAAGGTGGTTTGGGCGCCGCGGCTTTGCCAGGACAGGCTGGGGTGAGTCCTGGGCAGGCTGGGACGCTGCTGGCTGGGGCGGGAGCAGGGGGCAGGGGGCAGGGGTCCTCATGTGTGAGCAGAGCCCTCTCTGCAGGGGAGAGGGGGTCGTGCCGCGGGCGTGTGTGTGCTGCCGTGGGTGCGTGCCCGGTGCGCAGCACACGCGTGGACAGCAGGCGGCGGCAGGGGCGTTCTGCGGGGCGGGGAGGGGAGGGGAGGGGAGGAAGGGACGGGACACACTTCTCGGGGTGGGGGGGCACTCCCCTTCCCCTTCCCTGCCCTCCCCACAGTGCTGTTGAGTGCTGCCTTGCACCAGGGAAAGGATCCAGACCCCAAATTCTGTTCTATTTTTCTTTTCCCCTTTAAATTGAGGATGTTCCAGCAGCTTTTCTCCTTGGGCAGGGGCTGAGCTGGGCCTGGGCTCAGCAGAAGAGTTTCATTCACCCAGCGATTGCCCCAGCCGCTGCGAGGGGGTGAAGGACCATCACCCCCAGAGCTGCATCCACCCACCGCTTGTCCTGCAGCTCCTTCAGCCAGCGTCCTGTCTAGTGCTGTGTGAGAAACCCCTCTGTTCTGCTCTGAGCCTCGTGGTCTTTGGCCAAGGAGGACAACAGCATCCTGGCCCGTGTCAGACCCAGCGTGGCAGCAGGGCCAGGGGACAGGAGATGGGACAAGGGGCAATGGGCTCAAGCTGCCCCAGGGCAGGGTCAGCTCAGCTGGGAGGGAAAAGTTCTTCCCTGGCAGAGCTGTCAGGGCCTGGCACAGGCTGCCCAGGGAGGGGCTGAGTCCCCAGCCCTGGGTGTGTTTAACAGAGGGGAGATGAGGTGCTCAGGGAGCTGGTTTAGCACAGGACAGGGACGGTTGGACTCGATGAGCTTACAGGGCTTTTCCAGCCTGGTGAGTGTGATTCCCGCTCTCCATAGAGGCCAGAGGTGGGTTCCCCACCTGGGCTCACCCATCAGAGCACCCCAGTTGTGGTGGGGAAGGGACCCTGGGTGAAAAGGGACCCATGTCCAGGCGAATGGACGCAAGAAGCTCAAGCCCTCAGCGGGGTCAGACCCACTGCAGGCCAGCCCACAGCTCCGTG
This sequence comes from Gallinula chloropus, assembly GCF_964237585.1. Lineage (NCBI taxonomy): Eukaryota > Metazoa > Chordata > Aves > Gruiformes > Rallidae > Gallinula > Gallinula chloropus. Next base: position 195,150 of record NC_140099.1, on the reverse strand, counting down.
AGGAAAAGTCCTGCTTGGCTTTGACACCTGTTGAAGCAGAGTTGAGGGATGCTGGAATGGGAAAGAAAATTAGAAAGAAAAAAATAAGGAATTAATGAAAGCAGTCTGGGTTCTGTAGGCAGGTTGAGCCTGTCTGGGATTGCTTCCATCCATCCCTCTGGAAGGCAGTGGGATCGCAGACCTCCCCTGTGGACACACAGGCTGTCCCAGGGAACAGGCTGGGGCTGGGAAAGCAGCTCCCAAATGTGCTGCCCATGTGTTTCTCTATTTCCCATTGAATTTTAGGCTGGCCCAGGCGCTCTGTCCCCATTTAACCGGCTCCTTCAGCCTTAAAAATCCCTTTCAGCACAAAACGCCCCTGGGGCTGCAGGGATCTCCAAGAACAAATCCTATCTCCTCAACTTTGAGCCGGCCCATCCGCTGCTGGGGGCTGGGGTCACCTCAGTCCTGTCAGGTGGCCTTATCTTTGGTCACTGGTTTGATCCCCGGAGACAGAAGGGACGGCAGGGCCGTGTGTCAGGGGAGAATAACCTCTGCACCCAGCTCGGAGAGGCTCCGCGGGACAAAGGCTGGTGGGAGAGCTGGAGCCAGGAAAATGTGGCTTAAAGCATGTTTGCTGCAGAGGCTGTCACAGGGAAACAAAGGCAGGAAGCAGATAAACTCAGGGAATGAGGCTAATTGCTGGGATTAGTCACCCCAGAGCATTCGGGTGCCGCAGGGGTCAGGGCTGGAGGCCCCAGGGAGGTCAGGCAAGGAGAGATGAGCTCAGGAGAGGGTATTGTGGGGAGAGCTTTGGATCTGTTAGGTCCATAGGAATGGCTTTGTGGCTGAAGAGAAAGGGGTGACCAGGGCCTGGGTGCTGTCACTGATGGTCCCAGGTCAGTCACGGTGTCCCAGCTCCTCCAGGACTCTCTGCTCAGGGCAGATCCCAGGGACACCTAAATAAAGCCTAATACTGCAGGGACCTCTTGATTCGGGGTGTAAGCACCCAGGGACATGTCTCAGCACCCCATCAGCCCGGACTGGTGCATGATGGGGGGCAGAGAGCCTTGGGACGGCGCAGGGGGGGTGATGGGGAGATGTGATTTGCATCTGCTGGGGGGGAAACCCCACAAGGAGCCCCCTGCCCTGGGTGGATTTTCTCTTTGCTGTGAACATGCTCCCTCCCTGCCCCACTGGTGGTCTCAGCCCCAGCACAAACCCATCCAGGCTGCTCTGCCTGGCAGATGAGATCCCCTCTGCCAGGGCGCTTGCTGCAGCCAGGACCAAATAAGGAGCTCGAGGCTGGGGGAACGGTGAGCAGGAGGCAGGATCCCAGCTCCACAGCAGCCCTGGAGGCTGGGGGGGGTCAGTATGCTCCTCCAGCAGCCACAGCACCAAAAAGGGGTCTGCAGCAATAAAGGAAGGAAGGAAGGAAGGAAGGAAGGAAGGAAGGAAGGAAGGAAGGAAGGAAGGAAGGAAGGAAGGAAGGGAGGAAGGGAGGAAGGGAGGAAGGGAGGAAGGGAGGAAGGGAGGAAGGGAGGAAGGGAGGAAGGGAGGAAGGGAGGAAGGGAGGAAGGGAGGAAGGAAGGAAGGAAGGAAGGAAGGAAGGAAGGAAGGAAGGAAGGGAGGGAGGGAGGGAGGGAGGGAGGGAGGGGGGGAGGGAGGGAGGGGGGGAAGGGAGGGGGGGAAGGGAAGGACCCCAGAGATTAGCTCACCTCCCCTTTTTCCTGACCTTCATCCCTCGAACCCCACCCTAACACCTGGAGCAGTCCTTCAGGCTGGGGCTCGGGAGCCTCGGGAAGCTTTGCCGTGTGCGAGCAGTGTTCCCATCCCACGAGTCTCTGACTCCCCAGGATGCTGGGACATCCGAGTCCCGCTGCCTTTCCGCCTGGGAGGGCTCAGCTTCTGCTCCAACAGAGCTGGCCAGGGCCAAGAATCCCTCCTATTTCTATAAACCCCTTGGTTTTCTGTATTGTGGACCCTCCTGGGATCCAGCACTCCACCTTCCCAGCTCTCCCTGAGGACAACCTCTCTCCTAGAGCGTGTTTGGTGCCCTCAGCAGGACAAACCTGTGCTGGGTCCCAGCCGAATAGAGCGTGTGGGATGGATCCTGCACATGGACATCATCTGCCGCGCGGGTGGGCAGAAACCTTGGGCACAGGTGGGTGGTTTGGGATCACCAGATGCTTCTTGGGGCTGGTGGCCTCCAAAACCCACCCGGGCAACACATGGATCCTCGAGGATGCACCTGAGCAGGTCCTGTGGTAGCTTCTGGGTCCAGACCCAGCAGGGAAGGGAGTCCCCGCGCGCCGCAGCGGTGGGATGGGGTGAGTCACCAGGAGAAGCTGATCGAAAGAAGTGAGGCTGAAGTCAATGAGAACCCTTCCCAAAAATGGAAATGCTGAGAGCTGGGTGCTGTGCTGGTGGGAATCAGCCACGCTGCTGCTGCTGCCACTTCGCTGCTGTCAGCACCCAGCGGGATGCTCCCAGGAAAGGAAACAGCCCTGGGAAGGCAGCGAGCCCAGGCAGGAGCCTACTGTGGATGGACCCTATGGAGAGAGGCTGAGGGAGCTGGGCTGGGTCAGCCTGGAGAAGAGAAGGCTGTGGGGGGACCTCACTGCAGCCTCCCCGTCCCTGAAGGGAGCAGAGGAACAGGAGGGGAATGGGCTTGTTAAAGGGCAGAGACTGGCAGGACAAGGGGATGGAGTGAAGCTGGAGGAGGGAAGGGGGAGAGGAGAGACTGGGGGGAAGTTCTGTACAGAGAGAGTGGTGAGGGGCTGGAAGGGGCTGCCCAGAGAGGGGGTGGGTGCCCCATCCCTGGGGGTGTTCAAGGTCAGGTTGGCTGGGGCCCTGGGCAACCTTGTGTAGCTCCAGGCCTGGAGGTTGATGTCCCTGCCTGTGGCAGGGGGTTGGAGCTCTGGGACCCTTGGGGTCCCTCCCAACCCAGACTAGTCTGTGATTCCATGACCTTGACATGGCCTGAGGGGAAGCAGAGCCACCCCCCCTGGAAGGGCACAGCCACCCAGTGATTCCCCTTTTGCCCCCAGAGCAATGCAGGGGTTGTTCTCACAGCAGCAGGATCCAAACTGGACTCACCCCAGTGTGGATTCTCAGGTGGCTTACAAGGGCTGAGCCCGAACCCAAGGCCATGCCTCCTTCCTCAGGCACAGGGCAATTAACAGGGTGTCTCATTCTTCCCTCTGGGTCTGCAGCCCCTCAGGAGATGCTGCTGCCAGGATTGTCTGAAATTAGCCAGCAGATTAAAGCTGGAGGGGAAATCCTGTGCACAGCTCTTTAATTTAGGGCCAAAACCCCCCTTGTGCGTGCTGATTCAGGGAGCTCAGAGCTGTGAGAGCCCTTCCCTGTGAGAGCCCTTTCCAAACCAGAAGGATGTTTAAGGCATTAATTGGTTGCTCTTCCTTCCAAATAACTTGACCACGAGCAGGACCCATTTCCTACAGCCAGGAGGGGAAACAGTCCAAGGGCATCACTACAGTGACCCACTAACCCAGCTGGCAAGGGGACACTGCCAAAACCCAGCTCTTACCCAAGCCACACTCCTTCCTGACATCCCAGAGCATCCGACCAGCCCCGGTGCATCCTGAGAGCGTTGGGTTCCTGCTGCAGGCTCCAGTCACTGGGAATCAAGTTTCCTTTCCTGGCCACCCCAAGAGAGATGCACGTTTCCTGCTGCTTCCCTTATCTCTGGCTCAGCGATCCCAGAGCTGCCAGGCTTTGGGGAAGAGGCTGCTGGGATTTCCTCCCTGAAACAGCCTCTGCACCAGGGATTTGCCTGCTCTTCCTCCTCCTCCTCCTCCTCCTCCTCCTCCTCCCCTCCCCCTCCTCCTCTTCCTCCTCCTCCTCCTCCTCCTCCTCCTCCTCCTCCTCCTCCTCCTCCTCCTCACTGGGAGCCCCGGCCAAGGGTGAGCCTTCAGCAGGACTGGGAGGCTGCCACCCTCAACCCCAGCAGCCACATCTGGCAGGAGGATGATGGGGGACAGACCAGTGAGAGGTTTGTCCAGGTATGCTCAGTGTGTCTGAGGCTGGGGAGGGTGGGGGGCTTCAGGGACCAGCAGGAACCCTCCCCAGCCTGGTCCTGCAGAGCATTCCCCACCTCCTCCAGCTTCAGCACATCTGTTTCTGCACAAACCACCACCAACTCAATGCCTATTGATTTTTTTTTTTTGGTCTTTTTATGCCCAAGCTATGAGAAAAACTCACCCCCCACACCCCCCCCCTCCCCACCCCAGTCAAAGGCTGTGCTGAGGCACATGGAAGTGATTACAGGGATCAGGCTCTGCAGGAATCTCCTTTGCTGACACATGGTGTGGGGGAGCACAGCCTGTCCCCCTCCTCATCCTTGTTCCCATCTCCATCCTTGCCCCCAAACATCTCCTCAGTCCCATCCATATCCCAGCCCCATCCCTGACCCCATCCCCATCCTTGCCCCATCCATATCCCCATCCCCATTCATTTCCCATCCTCATCCTTGCCCCCATCCTTGCCCCCATACATCTCCTCAGCCCCATCCATATCCCAGCCCCATCCATATCCCAGCCCCAGCCCCATCCTTCCCCCCCCATGAGGCTCCCAGCTGCTCCCAAAGCCTCTCCGTGCCACTTGGACTCTGCTCCCAATGCCAGAGCACAACTGCAGCTCTTCCCAGCTGCTCCTTATTTAACTGACTGGTGCCAGTTTTGCCAGGGAGGTGGTGAAAAGCCTCTTTTAACGTCTTAAAAACTGGGCAGGAAGCCTGTCAGCTGTCCCTCCCACATGGGCCCCTTTCCCTGGGGCACGGGGCAGCGCTGGCTGGACCCGGCGAGGGGAACATGTGGGGTTAGCAGCTCCTCCCTTGAAAACCCAAGTTAAATTACCCTTTATATATATTTATATATATATATATTAGAAGATAAATGTCTTAATGAGACATCTCAGGACAGCTACAGCAGCTCACATAACACCCCCCCCCCAGACCTTTCCCATTTTCTGACTGTAACTCTTCCATCCCACTGGGGACAGGTGGGTTTGTGTTTTCCATGCCCCCAGAACATCCCATGGGGCAGCAAGGCTGCTCCCCTCCTTTCCTGCCCATCGCCACCTCCTGGGTGCCACCAAATGCCACCAGTACCCATGGGAGGGACATCCCAGGAAGGAGCTCCCTGCTGGGGTCTCCTGGCTCTGCCAGCCCCGCGGGGTGCCCGGTTTCCCTGGAGAGCCCCAGGGTGGGGTTGAGCTTCAAGGAGAAACCACTTTTTGGCAGGCAGAGCTCCTCGAAGGCTGCAGACCGTGTCCAGCTGGCCTGAGCCCTGCTCAAAGCCTTAATGGTTTTCCATGGCCAGGCAAGGAGCGTCCCTGCAAGGGCTGGAGCCAGCTGACTGCAGCGGGGCAGCCGGGCCGGACGCTGCCCCCGCGCTCACACGCTCGCCCGGTCAGCCCAGCGCCCGCATGAACTGGCCCTCAGCACCCCCAGCACGGGTGGGAGCCGCTTTCCAGGGTGCCTGGGATGTGTCAGCTTGCACGCTGCCCGGGATGGAGGGGACAAGGGACTCAGGGACAAATCCCCCCTCACTCCAGCAGGGATGGGGGGCATCCAGCCGCTTCCCCTGCGAGGATTCCTACTGGGAATGCCACGAATCGGTGTCCCTGATTTATTTCTCTCACCAGCCTCGGGGGTTTGACACTTCTCTCCTTGTTATCTGGCATTCCTGGGGCATGTATACATTTTGGGACAGATGTGATAGGAACGCTGGCCTGGGGCCAAGGAAATGGGAAGCTCTCCAAGGAGACTGAGCAAAGCTCCTGGCTGCTCCCAGCCCGGATTTCCAGGAGCCTTCCGTGAGTCTGGCTGTTTGGATTTGGGGGAGGTGTCCATTCTCCAACCCCAAACACCCCCAAAACCAGGGAACAACCCCACCCCAACCTCTCCTCCCCAGCCCCCATATCCCAGCTGTCCATCCTCAAAGCCTTGACCCCTCCGGATCTCTCTGGGCAGGAAGATGGGTCTGAGAAAGGATAAACAGGGATGACCTCCCACCCGCGGCACCGTGCGTGCGTGGGGAGCCCTTGGTGGGGCCGGGCCAGCCCTGCTCCCTGACAGCTCCCCACTGGAGCTGCACGACATATTTTGGCCGGGTGGCTGTTCCAGCCTTCCAGCCCCCAGCCCCCCCGCCTCCCCCCTCGCTCCCTGCCCCGGTTCTCGATGGATAAGGAGTCACGTTCCTGCCCGGCTCAAGGCAGAGGGGAACGGCCGGGGCCTCTCGCCCACGCCCCGACCCCAGCCCCGACCCCGGCTGGCTGCGGGCCCGGCTCCGGGGGCGTTGCAGCCGGAGAGGCGGGGGGGGGGGGGCGGGCACGAAGGGGGATCCCCCCACTCCCGCGTTCCCCCCCACCCCGCAACAGCGCCGAGGCCCCGACCCCCCGGGCTGCCCCCGTGGTACCCAGCGGGGGGGGGTGGGGTGGGGGGGAGGGGGCTGGGGCGGGGGGCGGGAGGGGGTCTGCAGCCCGGGGCGGATTTTGGGGTAGGACCCGATTGGTCAGCGCCGGGTTCGGGAGATCCAATGGGGGCAGGGCCGCGCCCCGTCCCGCCCCGCCCGCGCTCCGGTTCCCTCGCTGGGGTCGGGGCCGTCCCGTCGGGGCCGCTTCGTTCCTCGGCTGCGGGTCGGCCCGTCGAGGGGAGGGGAGAGGGGAAGGGGGGAAGAAGCCCGTGTGCTGTCGGCGGCGGGATGCGGGCGCTGGCGGCGGTGCTGGCGGCGGTGCTGGCGGCGGGGGCTGCCCTGCCCCGCCGGGGGCTGCTGCCGCACGGCCCGGCCCGCGGCGATGCCCGGCTGCGGCCCGGGGACGACGAGAGCTCTCCCGGGCTGCCGCTCCGCCGAGCCCTGCGCCTCTACGGCCGCACCGCCCGCCGCCTCTACGTGAGTCCCGCCTGGCCCCGGCCCCCTGCCCTGCCCTCCTTTCCCCCCCCCCGCAACCCTCCGCCGCTCTTCCCTCCAGCCAGCCCCCCTTCCTCCTCTCCATCATGTCCCTCTGTCCCTCCATCTTCCCACCCTTCAGTCCTTCCCATCCCTCCACCCTTCTCCACCACCTCCCTGCATCCTTCTCTCCTTCCATCCCTCCCAGGCTCTCCATCTTCCCACCCTCCTCCTCTCCATCCCCCTGCCCCGCCGCCCCTCTCTCCTCATATCTTTCCGCCCCTCCATCTTTCCCTTCCTCCCCGGCCGTTCCCCTTGACACCCACCCCCTCTCACCCCTCTCTCCCCACCACTTGCCCCTCCATAGGTGCCTCCACCCCTGCATCACCACCCGTGTCCTTTCCCCCCCCCCCTCCCTTTACTCCGTCCCTTCCCCCCCTCCCCTTCCACCCCATCCCCTCTGCCTCCTGTCCGGTGGCTCCGGCTGCTGCGGAGGAACAAGGGATCTTTCTCCTTCGCAGCTGTTCCCCCGCAGCAGCGGCTGCAGCTGGGGCGGCCCCTGAGCTGCGGCTCTCTGGGGGATGGAGAAGCCCGGGGTCTTTGTTTTCTCCGTGGCTGGAGGGGGCCATGCGGTCACAGGGCTCCTGGCCCTGCTCCCCACTCCACCCAGGAGGGGAAGGACGCTGAGAAGTGGGGGCACGACGGTGGCAGAGTCACCTCTGCAGCACCTGAGCACCCTGCACCCCTCTCCCTGCAGGTGGGGACCAACGGGGTCATCTCCACCCAGGATTTCCCCAGGGAGACCCAGTACGTGGATGACGATTTCCCCACAGACTTCCCGGTCGTGGCTCCCTTCCTGGCCGACCTGGACACCTCAGGAGGCAGAGGGAACATCTACTACCGCCAGGATGACTCTCCAGACGTGCTGGACAGGGCTGCAGGTTACATCCAGGCTGGGTTCCCCGACACCGCCGGCTCCTTCGTGCCCACCACCCTGTTCATCGCCACCTGGGAGGACGTGGGTGCCTACCAGGAGCTGTCACAGGACACTGAGCCCTCTGAGAAGGTGAGGCTGCTGGGCTGAAGTTGGATACCCACCCTGTCATCCTGGGAGGACCGGTCTTTCTTTGTGTGGCACCCAAACTGCTCCTTGGTGTCTTCTTTCTGGGCAGCTGGATGGTGTGTCCAGCCTCGGATGAGCCCCGGGAGGGACATGGAGCTTCTCCTCTCCGCTCAGAGCTGCGGTGTCCGGGGGCCCGTTGGCTTTGCTGATGAGCAGAAGAGGTTTGGGGGTTGCCCTCAGCTCCATAGCTGGAGGTTCCTGGGCTTTTCCCTGCTTCTCAGGCAAAAGGGACTTTGGATTTAGATTGCCAGGGCGGAGTTGGGCCGGGGGAAGCCGTGGCCCAGGTCGTGCTCCTGGCTGTGTGCTGGTGGCTTTGGGCTGGCCCTTCCTTCTGCCCAGCGAGGAACCGGCTTCCAACCTTCCACCCTGGGCTGATTTTGTGTCTGCAAAACAAGCCTGTAGGTGGTCCTCCGGGTCGGGGAGGTGGCCTGAGCTCCCCACCCACGGGCTGATAAGGCTCCCACGTGAGGGCAAGGTCCTACAGGCTGCCTTTTCCCCACAGCACTGGATGTGCTGCCGGGGCAGGAGCCGCCGCGCCAGGCTGATGACGTGCTGGGGAAGGGACAGTGACGCTCCGCCGGCAGGACGGGCCTCTGGCTTGGAACGAGCTCCAGGAGGAAAAGCTCTTGGGATGGATCCCCCAGAGCCGTGTGACGGGTCACAGGCTCTCACCACGCTGGGGTGGGCTCAGCCCAGAGCCCGTCAGTGGGTCCCCACGGGCCATCGGGACCCATCCCCGCCGGCCGTCCCCCCGCGTTGGGGCCCTTCCGTAGCGGGATGCTGAGAGGGCAGCCAGGCTGGGGGAGAACACACCCAAGCCCATGGTTTGGAAGGAAACAACGTGCATTTTTTCCTCTCATTTAAAACTTGGGAAAGCAGCTGAAGAGATGCCATCAGGGGCCTCGCGGTGACCTCGCAGCCATCAAAAATGCAGCCTAATCTCTTCTCACTCTCCTTCTCTCCTTCTCCCCCTCTCCTTCTCCCCGTCTCCTTCTCTCCTTCTCCCCCTCTCCCTCTCCTCCTCTTCCCAATTGTGTTTGTTGGGTTTTTTTCCTCTCTCAAGACCTTGGATGAGGGGTTAAAATGAACCTGGCCTTGAAACCCGCTCAGAACCAGCACTGCCCCTGGAGCCTTTTCCTCCCACTGTCAGAATGTCAGCTTGCTCTTTTTTTGAGCCTCCAAAGAAGAAACCTGGCTCAGAGGGTCCCCAGTCCCCTGCCTTGGGGGTCTGGGAGGTCGTCAGCAGTGCCTTGTCCCCCTCCAGCTCCTTGGGGACATCACTTCTAGTCCCTGCAGCGATGCTTTCCAAGGCTGCAAAGTGGGATGAGAGCTGATCCCGCTTCTCCAGGAGCAAGAATTGCCCTTTGGGACAGGAATTTGCCCTTTGCTGGGAGCAGCTGGCCACAAGCCAGGGGCTGCATCCATCCCCACCCTCCTCTTCACCTCCTGCCCCGTGTCCCCCTCTGTGTCCCCCCCTCACCACCCACCACAAGGCAAAATGAGTCTTCCAGCTGCCACCACAATTTGGCTGTGTGGGGGAGGAATCTGACCCCAAGGCAGGGCGGGGGGTAGGGATCATCCCCCCCTTCTACCCCCCTCCCCAGCTTTTTGGCTGCCTTTGCACGGGGTCTCTGAATGCCCAAGTGTGTGATGCACACAACAAGGCTCTTTATATCCCTCAGCGCCACTGGGAAGCCCTGCGATGCCCTGGGGGCCCTTCACCCCAAAATAAGGGCTGGAGGGGAGGGGGGTTACACAGGGGGGAGAGCCCCCACGCCTCCTGCCTGTTTCTGCAGGGCTGAACCCAGGAGTTTAATAACTTTTCCTTCTGCTGGGCTGAGATCCATCTATTTGCAGAGCAGCATCTATGTGTGGAGGGGGAGTTAGAGGGTCTCCTCCTTCAGGGTGATGCTGATGTGTGTGTATGGATTCTGTGGTGGCTTGTAATGGTTGTGCTGGCTCAGGGTGGGCAGGCAGGGTGCCTGTAGTGGGATGTATGGTTGGACTTGGTGATCTTGAAGGTCGTTTCCAAGCCAGGGGCTCCGTAGGGGCGCAGGGTCAGAGTGAGCTCGTGCCTGTTTTTTCCTGAGGAAACAGAGCTAAAGTTGTTCTCCGGATGGAGGGAAGCAGGATGGGGTGTGTGTGTGTGTGTGTGTGTGCAGGTTTTCCTCTGGTGCTGGTGGGATGGGGAGGAGCTGCTGGTGTTGGGGACAGGAGAGGAGGAGAGGGGGTGGGAGCAAGGGGGTGTCCCAGGTTATGCCACCTGGGATGCTCCTGGGCATGGTGGCTGCTCACGGGGATGCCCCTGCTCTGATTGAGCTGGGGTGGGGGGGGGGTGGGGGTACTGGCTGTGTCTCAGGCTCCCATGGAGGATGCAGAGCATCATCCCAGCACGTTGTGCTGAGGTTTGGCCCCTGCTCTCCCCTCGGCAGCTCAACACCTTCCAGGCCGTGCTAGCCTACGACGACGAGGACACCTACGCCATCTTCCTCTACCCCCACGGCGGCCTCCAGTTCCTGGGGACGCGGCCCAAGGAGTCCTACAACGTCCAGCTGGAGCTGCCAGCCAGGGTGGGCTTCAGCCGGGGCGACGGCGACGACCCGAAGAGGGACGGGCTGTTCCACAGCCTGGCCAGCAGCGAGCAGGCCCTGAAGCACCTGGAGCGGTGCGTGGTACCCGGGGGGCGTGCGGGGTGGGCAGGGGGAGCGGGGTCACCTTCTCCCAGCCCCCCCTGTGTCTTTTAAAGGCTGGGAGGTGAGCCGGGGGTGATGGGCTGTGTCGGGGCGGGGGGGGGGGGGGGGGTGTCACAGCCCTCACATCCATGGGAGCTTTTTGGGAGGCGCATTTGGAGTCCTGGGGGTGTTGTGGAGCAGGGATGATACTTTTGGGGTGGGTTTCCCACCGCAGCTCACGTGTGCTGCTGTCTTGCAGGGGGAGCAATGCGGGGGTCCCTGGTGTGTGGGTCTTCCACGTGGGCAGTGCAGCCCCCCTGGAGCACGTGGAGCCGGGGGGCACCAGGAGAGCCAGCCCTGACACCCCGCAGAGCCCCGAACCCCACGTCCCCGGCGAGGCCGACCGCAGCCACGCGCTCTACAGCCGCGCCCACCGCGTCTCCACGGAGCTGCCGGCGTGGCACGGCTCGGACGCTGCATCCTCACGTCCTGACCATGGACCCGTCGCCCCCGAGGGTCTTCCTGCATCCCCAGGGCAGGAACGGAGCCGACGGCTGCACCCCGATGGGGATGGCAGCACCCAGCAGAGCTACTCCCCCCACCCCTCTTCCTACAGCTCTGGGCATCACGGCGTCGGCGTGGAGGAAGACGTGAATTTCAACCCCGATGGTGAGTGGCTGTGGCCCCTCTGATGAGCCCCTGGGGATGTCTTGGGGTGGGTGGCTCCCTGAAACAGGCCCCTTCGCTGGAAGCTCATCTCTTCCCAAGCAGCTGGGGCTGGAGCTCCTGTGGGCTGGCATCGGTCCTGCGAAGCTGCTGCCCTTCCAGCTCCTCTCCTCTCAGCCAAATCCCGCTGCCAAGGGGCTGCTGGAGCTGGATGTCCCTTCCCAATGGGTTTGCTGCTGCTCTGCCCTGACTCAGAGCACTGCTGGGGGCTCCTCATACCCAGGGTCAGGGGGATGGGGGGCAAAGCCCTGTCCCTGGCTGGCTGTCCCCCAAAAATACCCTCTGCCAGGCCTGCCTAAAGCCAGGCAACAGGTTTGCCACCCTCTGCCTCCCACGTGTATCCCCAGGTGGCTTTCTTGAGAAGGGCAATGGCCATCTGTGCCTTCCCCTCTGTGCCGTCCCCAATGGTGTTTTTGGGACCGGGGAGGGCAGGGTGCCTACCCTGAGGAGGGGTGGCTTTGTCCCTGTGCCCCCCAACCCTTTGCCCTCGTCTCCAGTGTTCACCTACAGCGCAGCCGGCAAGGAGACGTGCTCCCAGCACCACGGGCGCTGCTCCCCCCACGCCTTCTGCACTGACTACCCCACCGGCCTCTGCTGCCACTGCCGGGCCACCTACTATGGCAACGGGCGGCAGTGCCTGCCCGAAGGTACGAGGGGCGGGCAGTGGGGACAGGGGCACCCCGTGCCTGGGCGGCTACTGCCAGGGGTACCCATCTCCCTGCCCAGGGGCCGTGCATCGTCTGAACGGGAAGGTGAGCGGCAGCCTGAGGGTGGGCCGGGCGTCCGTCGGCTTCCAGGACGTTGACCTGCACGCCTACATCGTGGGCAGCGACGGCCGCGCCTACACGGCCATCAGCGGGGTGCCCCAGCCCGCCGCCCGCGCCCTGCTGCCCCTCCTGCCCGTCGGCGGGCTCTTCGCCTGGCTCTTCGCGCTGGAGGAGCCCGGCTCTGAGAACGGCTTCAGCATCACCGGTGAGCGGGGACATGGCATGTCCCACCGAGCCCTGGTTGCTCTGAGGGACCCCCGTGGCTCCCAGTGGGGTGGCCTGACTCAGACATGGGGTGATGCGGGGCTTGGGATGGGTGGGTGGGGGTGCAGGGCGGCTCCGAGGCTCTTCTGATCGCCATCTCCCTGCTGTGTGCCCGTGTGGGGGTGGTGGGAAGGGTGGTTTGGGGATGTATCCCTGTTCCCTTTCCCTGCCCAGGTGCTGAGTTCACCCAGAGCCTGGAGGTGACCTTCTACCCCGGGGAGGAGACAGTCCACATCACCCAGACAGCCCAGGGCCTGGGGCCGGATAATTACTTAAGCCTGAAGACACACATCCAGGGCCAGGTGCCCTTCATCCCAGACAACGTCACCGTGCACATCGCTCCCTACAAGGAGCTCTACCACTATTCCACATCAGGTAGGAGCCCCCAGGGCTTCGGTGTGACTCTGACTCTGTGATGCCCATCCCGGGTAACTTTCTCACTCTCTGGCAGCTGTGACATCCTCTGCTCAGCAGGATTATGTCCTGGTTGCTGGGACCACCAACCAGACGTTGTCCTACCGCCTGCGGCAGAACATCACCTTCTCTGGCTGCCCCTACGCCCGGCCGCCCGCCCAGCAGCAGCTCAGCGTGGCGCGTGCCTTCGCCCTCTACGACAGCCAGGAGCACGCCCTGCGCTACGCCCTCGCCGCCTGGGTGGGCTTGGCACGAGGTGAGCCCCAGGCGCCCGCCCTGGGGTCCCCACCCTGGGGGATGCTGCTGTCTTCTGTCCTCTCCCGAGAGAGGGGCTCGTTTCCAAGCAGGTTGAGCTGACGGGCTCCTGGCATGGTGGGGAAGGAGGGAGGACACATGGACACACAGAGCAGGGGCGGCACTGTGTGGCGTGGCCCTGGGGCGCTCTGTGGGAGGAGGGTGCTGCAGCTCTGGGGTGATGCCCCCCCCCCCCCCACACCCAATCTCATGCCCCACAGGTGATGCTGAGAATCCCCCGGTGAACCCGTGCCATGATGGCACACACGGGTGCGAGGCGCCGGCGCGCTGCCAGCCCGGCGCGGGGATGGAGTACACGTGCGAGTGTGCAGCTGGGTACCGCAGGGACGGGCGGGGCTGTCGAGGTGAGCGGGGGGCTGGGGAGGGGGTTTTGGCGGGGCTGGTGCACCCCATCACCCGTGGGGCAGCAGGGTGGCCACAGCCGTTTGGGGTGCTGGGATGTGCCACAGCATCACAGCTCCTGCACCAAGGAATGGGGTGAATGGTGTGGGGAAACTGAGGCAGGGAGCTGGGGGAGCATTGCAGGGGTGGAGGAGGCAGCAGGCGTGGGATGGGCAGCACGGGGTGGGATGTTTCCCCCGGGCTGGGAGCAGATGGATCCCGGAAGTGGGGATATCCCACCACCCGTGGGGTGCCTGGTGTCTCCCCCTCCCTCTAGATGTGGACGAGTGTGCGGAGGGGCTGGGCCAGTGCGGCTCCTTCACCACCTGCCAGAACGTGCCGGGCAGCTACCGGTGCGAGTGCCGCAGTGGGTACCAGCCGGCGGAGGACGGGCAGGCGTGTGTGCGTAAGTGCCAGCCCCACACTTTGGGGTCCCCCTTGACCCCTGTGTCCCACTGGGCTCACCTTAGCCCCTCACCCTTCCTGTATCTGCAGCGCTGGCACCAGCAAGAGACCCCTGCGAGGACGGGAGCCATCCCTGTGCGCCAAGAGACCGGGCACGCTGCCTGCCCCATGCCAGCGGCCGCCCCGTCTGCGAGTGCCTCCCTGGCTACACCGGGGACGGCATCCACTGCGCTGGTACGGGCTGGGGGGCGTGGGAGGGACCGAAGGGTGCAACCAGGGTGCCCTGCCTTAGCTGATCCCCATCCTCCTCACATGCAGACGTGGACGAGTGCGCTGAAAACCCCTGTCACCCAGCTGCTGCCTGCTACAACACGCCGGGCTCCTTCTCCTGCCGCTGCCGGCCTGGCTACGAGGGCGATGGCTTCCAGTGCACACACGGTATGGTCACCCAACCCACCACTCCACCAGCTCTTCCCCGGGGTGGCTTCCCCACATCCTCACTCCGCTGTTGCTTTGGTTCTCCCAGCAGCGGAGGGGAGCACACAGCGACTGACCCCCTGCCAGCACGAGCGGCTGTACCCCCGGGCGGTGCCACCGGGACCCTCGCCCGTGGGCAATGGGCATGTGCCGCAGTGCGACGAGGAGGGTGGGTACCGGCCCCTCCAGTGCCACAGCAGCACCGGGTACTGCTGGTGTGTGGATGCTGCGGGCCAGGAGATCGCCGGCACACGGACAGCGCCAGGCAGCACGCCGCCTCGCTGCGGGAGCCCAGGTCAGTGCTGCCCTGCGGCTCTCGAGGGGGTGAAGGGGGAGGCGAGCAGGGTCTTTTGGCACCTTGTTGGCATCCCGGTGGAATTGGTGGGCATCCAACTGTTGGGGCCAAGCATCCCCGAGCACCGCGGTGCAGGAGATGCCATGGCTGTCTGTGCAGCTGGTTGTGTTGGGTGGCACACGGAGCCCTGCCTGTCCCACATGGCCGCAGCACTTCAGCCCCAGCATTTCCTGCCCTGGGTGGAGTGGGGCCAAACCTGAGTGCCATGGGGGTGCAGGGGTGCTGCTCAGTCCCCCCTGAGCCTGGGATGGGGGCATTTGCTGCCAGCAGAGCCCATCCAGCAGCTGACCCCTTGTGAACACGAGCGGCTGTACCCCCGGGCGGTGCCACCGGGGCCCTCACCCGTGAGTGATGGGCACGTGCCACAGTGCGATGAGGAGGGTGGGTACCGGCCCCTCCAGTGCCACAGCAGCACCGGGTACTGCTGGTGTGTGGATGCTGCGGGCCAGGAGATCGCCGGCACACGGACAGCGCCGGGCAGCACGCCGCCTCGCTGCGGGAGCCCAGGTCAGTTCTTGGGGGGGGGAGGGGGCAGCACCCCAGCATACTTCATATAGAGGGGCACCCAGCAAGGAGGGGGGGGGCACCCAGGGCCCTGGAAAAGCCCTGTGCGCAGGGACGGGGCTGATCATCTCCCTCCCCATGCCAGAGCCCACGGAGCGGCCCCACACCATGTGTGAGCGCTGGCGGCAGAGCCTGCTGGAGCACTATGGGGGCCGCCCGCGCCACGACCAGTACGTGCCGCAGTGTGATGCAGGGGGCAACTTCACCCCCCTGCAGTGCCACGGGGACAGCGGGTACTGCTGGTGCGTGGACGAGAGCGGCAGGGAGATCCAGGGCACGCGCTCCGAGCCCGGCAGCACCCCGCCATGTAAGAGCTCAGCACCCCAAGTGTAACCCCCCTCCCCGCCCCATCCAGTGCAGCACGGGTGCCTGGCACTGCACCCTGCTCCTGCTGGGGTGCAGAGCCGAGGGGCGATGCTCCCTGAGCCAATGTCTCTCTCTCCCCTCCCCATTTACCCCCCCAGGTCTCCCCAGCGTCGCGCCGCCCAGCGTCCGGCCCTCACCCCGTCCTGACGTGTCCCCTCCAGCCACGGGGACCTTCCTGCTCTACGCTCAGGGACAGCAGATCGGATACCTCCCACTCAACGGCACGCGGCTGCAGAAGGAGGCGGCCAAGACCCTGCTCTCCCTGCATGTAGAGTACCTCCAGGGTCAGGGTTGGGGTGCAGGAGGGAGTTAGGGAGGGGCTGGTGCTGCGGTTCTGGGTTCCACATCTCCCCACACCCCTCTTGGTCCCAGCTGTGATGGGGTTGAGGGGACACCTCGTGAAGGTCCACGGTGATTGGAGGGGATGTTGGTTGTGATGGCTGCCTTGGCACTGAGCTGGAGGAGCAGGAGTGACCCCCAGCAGCAGGGCAGGGGGATATGGGCACATGGAAGGACACAAGCTGCCCCCCCCCCCCCCCCAGCCATCCATCACAGGCCCAAGGCTGCCAGCTTGCGTGTTTCTACTCCAGACCTGCATTTTCCCTTCCCCAGACTCTTCTCAGAGTGTGGACAAGCCCAAGTGAGGGAGCGGAACACTAAAACCTGGGCCACCACCCTCTCTGCACCCGGGGAACTGAAACAGCTTGCCAAATATTCCCTTTCCCCATCCTGAAGGCCATTCCTCAGGCTGGCTTTGCTGCTGGAGCAATAGCTCCTTAAGCCGAGGGGTTTCAAGCCCATCTGGATACGGGGCTGTCCCCTGCACCAGCTGCCCTGAAAGCCTCGGTGGCAGCAAGCCTGTCCATGCTGGGTTTTGCTGAGGAAAAAGGGATCGTTCCCCACTGCCATATCTCACAGAGGAGGATTTCACCCCCCAACCCCCTCTCCCAACCCTGGCAGGGCTCCATCGTGGTGGGGATCGACTACGACTGCCGGGAGAAGACCATCTATTGGACCGATGTGGCCGGCCGGACGATAAGCCGAGCGAGCCTGGAGCCCGGCGCTGAGCCAGAGACCATCATCAACTCAGGTACGTTCCCATCACACAGCAGCAGGGCCATCCAGCTGCTGCCCATCCCAGCTCTGGGGCCGCTGTGTTTTGGGGTCACAGAATCATAGGGGTTGGAAGGGCACCTCAAGAGATTATCGGGTCCTCCATCTGCACTCACATCCCTTGGCTGTGGGTCAGGGCAGCGGGCTGGGGCTGGGGGCAGCACGTCCCCATCCGCTGACCGTGCCCGTCCCTGGGGCAGGGCTCATCAGCCCCGAGGGGTTAGCTGTGGACCATCTGCGCAGAACCATGTTCTGGACCGACAGCGGCCTGGATAAGATCGAGAAAGCGCAGCTGGACGGCTCTGACAGACAGGTGCTCTTCGACACCGAGCTCGTCAACCCCCGGGCCATCGCCGTGGATCCTCTCCGAGGGTGAGCAGCAGCCTTTCCACAGGGATTTACACGCAGGGATTTGGGAGCTGCAAGAGTTCCAGCACCGGTGGTGGTGCCCAGACCCCATCCTGACCTCAGGAGCAGCTCTCCTCCCTGAAGGAGGGATTTGCTCTGCTCCCCACCCGTTTTTATTTCATAATCCCGGATTTTGGCTGAACCCCCCTCCCAGCATCAGGTTGTTGTGTCCCAAGCTCCGAAACACTCCTGGCGCTGGAACACACAAGCTGCGCCCCTGGGGTGCTGCTGGGATACAACATGTGCCACTCCTAAGACTCACCCTCGTCTAGGAGCTGCAGTTTGGGTCATAAACACGTTTGACATAATTTTGGGTTTTTTTTTTCCTTTTAGAGGCTTTTCTTCAAATTCAAATAGAGGTTTATTTCAAGGGGAAACCCAGGCCTCCCTCCTGACAGGGACCAATAAGAAGGAGTAAGCTCCCACCACTCCTCACTGGCGCGTGTCCTGGTTGTTCACTGTGCAATTCTTTCCCAAGGAACCTTTACTGGACAGACTGGAATCGTGAAGCACCCAAAATCGAAACTGCCACTGTCAACGGAGCCAACAGGAGGGTGCTGGTGAATAAGGACATCGGGTTGCCCAACGGCCTGACCTTCGACCCCTTCTCCAAGCAGCTCTGTTGGGCAGACGCAGGTAACGTCACTGAGGGCAGCTCAGTATGCACCACACTAAGCCTGGAGAGGAAAACCAGATGTACTGGTAACCCACTGGTGCCTACAGGCTCCTCTGCCCCCTCCCAGTGTCCTGCTGCACAGGAGTTGGGGCTGGGGACACACACAACATGAGCTCCTGCTACACTCCCAGGCTGAGGAGCCATCTCAGAACTTGGTGAATGTCAAGAACACGGTGGGTGGGCTCAGCTTGGGGGTGGTTTTGGTGCCCAACCCGTCTTGTGTTCACAAAGGAACGAAGCACCTGGAGTGCACACAGCCGGATGGCAAAGACCGGCGCGTCATACAGAACAACCTCAACTACCCCTTCAGCATCATCAGCTACGCCAACCACTTCTACCACACCGACTGGAGAAGGTAAGGGAAGAAATCCCACTCCCTGAGCCAGCAGCTCCTAAGGCTCTGCTCCCCTAAGCTGCATGACTCCAGCTTGTGAGCAGCTTGGAAGGGCTTTAAGCTGGAGTGGGGGGAACCAAACTCTGTCCCTGTGCTGCTCCTGCATCCCAGCATCTCACCAGAGCGCTCCCTGGGGTCTCCAAGCAGCACCCGCTTGTACATCTCCATGCGGAGCGGTTGTTTGGAAAGTCTCAGCTTCCTGGGAGGGACAGAAATAGCAGTTGGGGTTCTTTTAAATAAAACTTGGCACTAGTTTCTGAACCCAGATGAAGTCAAAGGAAAGATTCCACCCTCTCCTCCTCTCTGCCCCGTCGGCCGAGGCCCTCAGCAGCAGGGACTCGCACTTCCCGCTCCAGCTGGAAGCTCTCAAAGCTACAATCAAACCCTAGCAGATGACAACAAACACTTAAGTGCTTGTCGTGCTTGGAAGAGACTCTCAGGGAGATAATCTCTCCTTGGAAGGCGGTCCCTGCGCCTCCAAATCGCTGAAGAGAAGTGCCCTGACCACACTGGGTCAAATTTATATGGGGCAAATTTCTTCCCCCCCCCCCGTGCTGCAGGTGTTCAGACCAGCATCTTTGCTGCCTCTCTTCTTAAATGCATATAGATGGGGGGAAAAACAACCCCCAAACCCAAGTTCTGTAGGTGAGTAAAGCTCTTCTGCCCTTCATGTCACCAGGGATGGTGTGATAGCTGTCAATAAAGAGACTGGCTCCTTTACTGACGAGTATCTCCCCGAGCAGCGATCGCACCTCTACGGAATAACTGCAGTTTATCCCTACTGCCCTGGAGGTAAAACCCCCCCAAAATCCATCCCCTGGCTGCCCTCTGGCAGCAGTTACATGCTTGATGCACTAAAGATACCTGTTTCTCTCTGCAGCAAGGAAATAGGACCTGCTATTTCAAGAAGCAACAAATCTTTGCACCCCCAAAGAACTTCAGACCCAGAGAACTGCCACTAGCACACAGCTAAGGGGAGAAAACCTTTAACCAAGGCCAAGGGAGCGACTTTCCTGCAAAAGATTATCAAAAGTCTATTTTTGGAGCTATACCTCAAGTCTTTACTACTGTATTTTTTAAACAAGTGAAAAAACACAGATATATCACCAAACCAAGAGGTCCCATGACTCCTGGGCCCTCACTCTTTAACTCTTGCTTATGCAAGCAAATCAAAAATGTAGCTTTCTTACTCAAATGGTTTATTTTATTGGAAGAAGAATGGATTCATTCTTGTAATGGTTCTGACAATCTGAGCACTGGGTCCCGTTATCCAAAATAACTAAGTGCCTGCAGAAGCTCTGGGTGGGGTATCTCACTGGGTCTAAGTAACACACAGCCCCGAAGACAAGACTGTGTGTGCTGAAGGGTTATGTGAAACACCAAAGGCATCGAAGCCTTCTGAGAAGAACTCTGTATTTTCACCACTGCCTCAATGCATGTCTTTTAGTATTTATATTAGAAGAATATGCTAGAATGGACCATTCGTGCTTGTTTCTTCTAAGTGCCTTCATAGACCTACCCAGTGTAGACCGACACACGGTCAGAAATACCATTTACATTGTAATGCTTCACTTTTTTCCTAGGTTATTTCAATAATTGAATAAAAAAAGATGGTTGTTTGAAGTTTCCCCTTTTGGATTTAGTTCTTAAGTATTCTGGCTGTAGGGTAGACTGTGGAGAAGCCAGAAGCTAAGCAGTTCATAGGGCAGGGCCTCAACAAGAGAGGAATCCGCAGAGCTCCGGTCTCAACACAAAGCCAAATACAATGGAAAAACAAACCCAAACCCCAACGAGTTGCATTTGCCAACTCGGAGCTAATCAGAACAATTCATCTATTTTCCCCAATTTCATTTATTTAAAGAAAAATGAGAATTCTTCAGGAGTTAGAACCCAATTCCCCCCCCGTTTTCTTTCAAAACAGTCAAGTGATACCGTTTCAAAGAGCATGCCGGAGTTGTACATAGATCCTAACTGGGCTAGAGCACACAAGGGGCTAAAATCTTCTACCCATTCATCTCCCCACTTTGCCCAGTCTGTGGTCAGTCTTGGGATCAGCAATAATGGCCTGAACTGCTACAATGGCTTCGTTGATTTTGGTTTGCAGCTCTCGGAGCTCCTCTATATGCAGCAGGCGGAGAATCTGGGCAGCTTCGTTGAGAACAGCATCTGGGTGGGTTGTGAAGAGAAATCACATCAAATTAGCTTCATTTGAGACAAAGGTTTTAAGGAAAGCTTAATCTGTGCTAGTACTCTGTGCTTCAGCTGTGCTTGTCATGCTGGAGATAGGGAAGAACTTTCTCCCTGCTGCTTAGAGAGGGATGGGGTGCTCCTCAGAACCTCCCTCTGCTTCCTTCTCTGGAGAGATTCCAGCCCCGTCTGGACACCAACCTGTGTGACCTGTCCTAGGGACCCTGCTTGGGCAGGGGGTTGGACTGATGGGCTCTGGAGGCCCCTTCCAACCCCTACAGCTCTGATTCTGTGATTCCTGGAGCCCTCCCAGGTAATGCATAGCTGGGTGGCTATGAAGCCTAGTAAATTAGGCATATCACAGGGCAAAAGCAAAGCCAGACGAGTGGAATGCCAGGTCGTCTGGCTCTTCTTTGCAGGATAATCTATGGTGTCACGCCAACTCTGCTGCCTGTGATTAGATTTTAGGTGAGTTACACAGACCAAAGCAGCACAGAGGTCCTCTGCTGGCAGAAGGAAGATTTACAAGGCAGCAGAAACGAGGAGCATTCCTTCCTCTCTGCAATTAAAAGCTGTTCTTTAAACACGACTCTGAAAACAACATATTCCACAGCTTAAGATTTATGCTTTGCTGTTCCAAAACAAAATGCTCATAAATAAGCTGGGAGGGAGCAATTCTTTCCACTGGAGGCTTTTGTGCTGCCCATGTTATCTATGTATCTGACAGCAATATGCTTTGTGGAAGGCAACAATCACTGTTTAGAAGTGGCATTACAAGGACTGCTTACCTCCTGTGTCAAAGCCGAGCACGTGCTTTTCTAAGGCAACAGGCAAGCCCTTCAAAAAGAAAAAGATCATTAAAATGTGATTAACTAGAAATGTCATCTCACTTGTTTGGGCAACAAAAGTCAAATGCTGCAGCAGGTGACTCCTCTGGAGGAGAGGACACTCAGGTTTTGCTTATCCAGACACCTTGTGACAGCTTGGAGGAGTCATCGTGCTCGCTCGCACACGAGCGCCGCTGCGCCCCGAAACATCAAACCCAGAGTGTTAATAAAGAGGAATCTTCATGCTGAATAACCCCCCCTCCTCGTCAAGAGAACCCCATTGGATACACGCTGCCTGCATTCAATCCTTAAAAGGCTAACACCAGTGCTGCCAGAGAGAACACCCACCCCAATAAAAAGCCTCCTTTGTGTTCCTCAGAAACCCTTGCCGTCAAAGCGCTGCCCGTTTCCAAAGCACAGGCTGATCTGAGAAGAGAGTTGTAAAAGTTCTCTGCCTCAGACTCTCCACTTGCAACATCCCCAGGAGCATCTCCTCAAGTGTTAAGCTCAGGAACAAAACCATCCCACTTCCTGCTCTGGGAGGGCAGCACAAGGTAAAGTTTTATCAGTGACAATTTCTAAGCTCCCTTTTCCTTTACCCTCTTCCCACTGTGGAGGAGAGATGCCAACCAACCACCTGCCCTGTTTCACCACAAACACAGAAGGAGATTCAACCAATTCAAGTCTTCAAATTTGCTTTCACCACCTCTATTAACTTGTTCCAACACTTGCCTTGCAGGACAAAAACGTATGAGTCCAGCACAACCTTGTGAAGGGTGAGGATTTCTTTTAGAGGCTTTTATATTAAGTAGAAAGTTGATCAAACAATGCAAGCCAAATATGAAATGCCACCTGAACTGAACTCTTAATACTCTGTTTCCAAAAAAAGGTTCTTTTACAGTATGTTGGGCATTGAACTGCAGCCTTAAAAACACACCCATGTTGTTGAACTGGAAACAGGTTGTTGGTCAGAGCGACTTTGAGCAGATTCAGACTTCAAGTCTACAGTTTTTAAGACATCCAGTTTATACTTAAGGCTGCCAGAACCTCACTTCCAGCCTGGCACATGCTGGAAGCTGCATGATCACAAAAAAGAATGGATTTGGTTGGTTCTTTGTGGATGAATTCCCTGGGAACGTTGCTCTGCACCCTCAGTGGCTTTTCCAAGACACCCGGTAGCGCAGCGGTACTTCCCCTGCCTTCCTCTCACCGGTCCATCTGCCAGCTCCCTTCTGGCTTCCAGCTCTGGGGCCTCCAGGACAGGACAGACATGGAGCTGTTGGAGGGAGTCCAGAGGAGACCACGAAGATGATAAGGGGGCTGGAGCACCTCTGCTATGAAGACAGGCTGGGAGAGTTGGGCTGGTTCAGCCTGGAGAAGGAAAGGCTCCAGGGAGACCGAGCTGTGGTGTCCCAGTACTTAAGGGGGTCCTACAGGAAAATGTACCTGCTTTGTTGTGCTTTTAAATATGCCCCAGGTATAACTTTTGGGAACATCTTTAAAGTGATCCTAAAGGGTGTTTTTTGCACTTGATCCCACCTAAGGCACACTTATCAGGCAAGGAAAGCTTAGGACAGGCTTGAATCACAGACTGGTCTGGGCTGGGAGGGACCCCAAGGGTCACAGAGCTCCAACCCCCTGCCACAGGCAGGGACACCAACCTCCAGGCCTGCAGCTACACAAGGTTGCCCAGCCAACCTGGCCTTGAACACCCCCAGGGATGGGGCACCCACCCCCTCTCTGGGCAGCCCCTTCCAGCCCCTCACCACTCTCTCTGCAAAGAACTTCCCCCCAATCTCTCCTCTCCCCCTTCCCTCCTCCAGCTTCACTCCAGCCCCCTTGTCCTGCCAGTCTCTGCCCTTTAACAAGCTGATTCCCCTCCTGTTCCTCTGCTCCCTTCAGGGACTGGGAGGCTGCAGTGAGGTCCCCCCACAGCCTTCTCTTCTCCAGGCTGACCCAGCCCAGCTCCCTCAGCCTCTCTCCCTAGGGGAGCTGCTCCAGCCCTCTGAGCATCCCCAGGGCTCCTCTGACCCCTCTCCACCAGCCCCACATCTTCCTTGTGTTGGGCCCCAGCTCTGGACACAGGACTCCAGCTGGGGAGGGCAGAGCAGAGAGGGACAATCCCCTCCCTGTCCCTGCTGCCACTCCTCTGCTGATGAAAGAGGACTGTCTGGCTAGGAGTGTGTCAGCATAAATCCAAACCCTGTCTGGACACCAAGGACACTGAATCACTGGCCATTCAAGCCATAATCTTAAATAAAAGGGAAAAGAAGTGCCATGTCCTACCTTGAAAGCTGTGCCTTGACAGCCCAACACCACAAATCTCATGTCACTGTGTTTAAGCCACAAGCACAGTGGTGGAAGCTCCCTCAGCACAGTCCTCAGAGACCATTCCTGTACCTGTTTTATCTTTTCCCCACTGCACCTTGTTGATGGTGTTTATTAGTGCTGCCACCACTAATAAAAGCATTTTCCTGCCTCTGCACCCCTGTTTTTTCTCCTTCCCCCCCCCCTTTGCAATTTAGCATTCCTAATGGGAATACACTCCCAATGGCAATAATCACATGTGGTGACATTTCACCCTCAGACCTGGTGGCACTTTGAGGATCTATCAAATGCAAATAATTCTTTGCCAGGAAAAAACAACACAACCTGGTTTTTCTTCCAAGCAGCCAAACACCCAGAAAAGCCCATTCCAATCCCTGCATGTCAGCTGAGCAGCTATGGGAACAACAACTAAAAAGACAGCTTTTTAGTGCCATCAGTTACTTGTTCTTTTTAATGGTTTTAGGGATATGACAGCAAATCTGTGATTGAGTGTTCCAAGGCCTCTGGCAATCACAGCGCCTGCAGCTCAGAGCACCTGCAACTGCCACTTAGTAAAGGCCACAACCAGTGTTGTGATGATAAATAAAGCCTGGACTGTGCTGAGCAGCTGCCAGAAGAGATGAAGGGGCTCCTTGACCAGATGCAGTGGCTTTAGGTTTCAGGAACACATCAGAACATACAGCTGCAGGGCAGGAGCAGCTGCCTTCCCTGGCTGCGCTGAAGGGCCAATGCCAGTGGCTGCTGCACCCAAACAGCAGAGAAGAGCTGGAAAACTGAGATGTTCTAAGAAATGATGAGCTGAAAAACCCTAGACATCCCCTGGAGCTTCTTAGGAACAGCCAGCTTGTGGTCAGAAAAGAAATTCTGCAAAATCTGAGGTTTAAGCACAGAAGTTGCCTTCAGTTCTTTTAGGGGAAGGGGTGGGGAGAGGGGAGTTGCACACCCAGCATCCCATTCCTTAAACACACTGGAGGTGTACACACAAAACACTCTGTATGAGGAATGTTTCAACCTGTTTAGGCAGCAAACACTGCTGATTCCAAGGAAAAGCCAGGTCATACGTCCCCTCTCCTAAGAGCCAGGGTAATCCTCCAGCAAACCCCGAGATAAGAGAACAGCTCTGTAAGTGATGCAGGTACACCTGTTCCTATTCAACCCAAACAAAGAGCTTTGTAAACGCTCCATAATCCCCTGGCTCTTTCAGAATTGAGATGGTGAAGATACAAAGCAAGTTTCCACCTCCCTGCTAAGCATTTCAACAGGACTGGATTTGACTGAGCTGGCAGACAGGGAGGCCTCTGCTCCATTACTCAATATGGAATAATTAACACCAGGCTGGTGCAGTGATACACAAACCTCCTTGGACTGAGCGGCCTTCGCGATGGCGTCCTGCGTCAAGCGCTCCTGAACCAGGATGCGAATTGCCTAGGGAGAAACAGAGAGGGGGAGAGTACATTAACTGAGGTCTGGAAGCATTTCTGGGCAATTCCAAGGGAAAGGGAGCCAATGCTGTAACCCAGCATAACCTCAAACCCACGAGTCTGAGAGAAGTATTTTGAGCAGCTTTCAGACCTTAACCCTTTTTGAAAAGTGCTAAGAATGACAGAGCTGCAGGGGTTGGGAGGGACCCCCAGAGACTGAGACCAGCCCCCTGCCCAAGCAGGGTCCCTGGGACAGGGCACAGGTCGGTGTCCAGATGGGGCTGGAATCTCTCCAGAGAAGGAGACTCCACACCCCCTGGGCAGCCTGTCCCAGGGCTCCCTCACCCTCACAGGGAAGAAGTTCTTCCCCACATTGGGGGGAACTCCCTGTGCTCCAACTTGAGCCCATCGCCCCTTGTCCTGTCCCCACAGACACTGAGCAGAGGCTGCCCATTTCTCTCTCATCTCCAACATTTCAGATATTTATAAACACTAATAAGAGCTCCTGACTCCACCATCCCTCAGCACCTTTCCTCAAATAGCCAGGCCTGTCTAGCCTCTGTGTTCTGATGTGTGAAACAGATGAAGACAGAGAAGTTCAAGTCTAGAAACAGAAAAAAAAAGAAAGTCCCTTATTTTAACCGAGGCACCTAAATTTGTTGCTTTGATTCTTCCCTAACTTAACAAAAACCTCAAAACAGAACAAAATATTCCAGCCTTGTTTATATTCCAAGAGTGATCATTATGGAGTGTAACTTTCTCTTGTGAGAGCTTTAATGCTTTGAGGTTTCATTGCAAAAAAAATGGAACAAAATAGTTCTGGCATCTCATGAAACTAAAGTTTCATAGTGTTGCATCGAGGAATACTCAGAGCTGAAAAGACACTGAACACTGATTCTGAATGGAGAACAACGCTGTGTTTGACTTTAAATCTGTTTAAGAGTTTATTTATATGCCAGGTAATAAAAAGTGGATCAGATTAAGGGGAGATAAATAGGTATTGTGTGTATTTGAAATGGATAAACTCTCTTCTTTAATTCAGCTAACCCCTGCTGGAATAGCTACTGATTTACAGGGTCATGAATTCAGGATTTAAGGAGCTAGGTTAACTGTATCTGGTTTCCTCTGGCTGCATTTCAGGGGTAACCACTTCCTCTGTATTTGAGCTACTGTTAAATCATCTGTTACTTGAATAGCAGTATTCCATAGAGATATTCCTTCCACGTAGCGCCTTACAAAGGGGTAGTTTCTTTCACTGGGGAAGGCAGCTTCACCAGAAGAGGGAAGGACATTATGCTCTTCATTTCAGCCACTTGCTGGGCCAGAACATACCAGGAACAATCATGAATGCCTCCGATTCCCAGACTGCCATTCCAAAGCAGCAGCACCATGGCTTTTACTTTTCTCTGCAGCACTACAGCTTCTCCAGGAAGCAATTTCTGCTGTTGGCATCCTTTAGTAGGTGCTGCACCACCTTCCACACACAGAGGATCCTGGAGCAAGGCTACCCATCCAAGTTTTAATTCCTTCCTGCTCTGCAGCCTTTTATTTTTAGACACAGGAACAAGCACAGCCTTGATTTTATACAATCCTGCTGCTCATCTGTTCTTACTGGCTCCAGTACACAGCATGAAATTGTATCAGAGCTCTCAGTTACTGATACCTACAGCTGGAAACGCCTCTAAAAATAACCAAATACCAAGCAGGCAGACTTCCACCCCAAAGAACTAGGTCTGTCAAACACATTCCTCAGACTCTCCCTGAGGAGCAGCCAAGGGCGACAGAAGTCTTCCTGCTTCATGTCTCGCCCAGTTTTGCTCAGGATTGGACTGGAAAGGGGATATGAGGAAGTTGCCACTGAATACTTCTAGAAATCTTTCTAACTGAAGGAGAAAAGAATGGTTCAACCAAGACTTTAAATTCCAGGAGTGAAACCAAACCCCATGTAAGAGAATTCTGAGTGCCTTTCGCATTAGAAGAGGGATATCCAACTGTGCTGCACGGATGCTTTCTGATCCACACACCAGATTTCAGTTACTAAAAGGGCACTCCAAATACATCTGCTTGCTCTGCCCAAATGTCTGGGGCATGCTCACACCCTCTGGCCTTCCCTAGGCACCCATTCCAGAGGATCCCAACCCAAACAGGGATCAGGAATTCTCCACATGCACACTGCAAACTCGCTTGCTGTGGTGTGGAATTGTTTCACTGACACATCCTGACCCCATCAAAACCTGAACACTACTGCTGCTCATGTTAACATTCCTGCTCCTGTTCCCATTGTAATTAAAGGGAAGAAAATTCAGGCTGGTGGCTGTGTCCAACCACTCCTGTCTGAAAAAAGTGAGCCCAGGACTGTGGAAGTAGTGATAGAAGCATAAATACATTCACATAGACAAGATATGTTGTTTTCTCTCTCTCTCAGTTGTTGGCACCAAGTTAGAAGAACCCAGGTGAAGTTTGCTAGCCTGGAGGCAGTCCTGTAAGGAGACCTGAAGGAGCTCTGCCTAACAGAACCCCAATGGTGCCAGTCACAGGGTCTCTTCCCTCTCTACTCAATATTCCTCCCCGCTGTTTTATTGTGGAGGTTGGGTTTGGGTTGGGTTTTTTTGATAGGGGGTTGATATACTCCAGCACTCCTTAAAGATTAAGAGCTCAAAGGCTATTTTGGGAAGGTGTCCTGGTTTTGGTCAGGATGGAGTTAATTTCATTTGTACAGCAGATGGATGCTGTGTTTGAGAGTAAAATGGGAGTACTGCTGATAACACCCTGATGTTTCTAGTTGCTGTCAGACAGTCAAGGACTTTCTCAGCTCTTCATGAGAAAGGAGGGGCGAAGCCAGGACAGGTGACCCAACTGACCAAAGAGAGTATTCCACGCCAGTTACGTCCTGCCCAGGATATCGGGGGCTGACGGGAGGAAGGACCGGGGTGGCTCCGGGACGCGCGGTGCCTGGGGGACGGTCGGGTTCTGGGACGGCTCTGGGTGGCACGGCCTGAGTTGTGTGGTTTGGTGAGAAACTGCCTTGGGTATCAACAGCTTCATATATTTTGCTTTGAAGTCCTGTTAGTATTGTTACATTGTATCTTTCTGTTATCTTAGTAAACTATCCTTATCCCAACCCACGGGCCTCTTAATTTCTTGATTTTGGGGTTATTTGCCCCTTTCTCTTCCTTTTCCCTTCCCTTACTTCTCACCCCCCTTCCCCTTCCCTTTAACCTGCCCTTTTCCTTAAAGGAGCAGGCAGCTGCGTGGATCTTGGCCCTCAGCCGGGTGAAACCACGACAGAAGGCAAAGGATGATACCATCCTGGAGAGAAGGAGGACAGCATTGATGGTCTAACTGCAGGCAGCCCTTTCCTTCAGAAACCAGCTAGCCAGACTACTGCTGAAACAGACCTGCTACAGCCTCACACACACTGTATAAACTTCAATACCTGTGGCATTTAGTTTCTCTAAAATTTAGCAAATATCACAGCTTCTCTAATGGATGGACATTAGTCTTTTTCTTCAGTAAAATGAGTTTATTCTGGTCCCAAACAAAACCAAGCTGCTTTCTGTATCACAACATGATCAAACAGGAACTCAGGATCGCTACGGCCTCAGTAAATACAGTACAAGTTCAACCCCAAATTTACAGAGAACTACTGTGTTCTCCTGCTAAGCCACACATTTTATCAGTCATAAAAAGGATGCTTTAGAAAATTAATTAGCCTATGTATTGTATTTAAAAGCCTTGATTAGTTGTCAAGGCTAAATCAAACTGACTTCAGTGCTGACAAGGAATATGCAGCTCCTAAGGCCAGGAGGAGCTGGTGGCAGCTTTTAACCTGGGGCTTCTCCCCAGGCTGAGTGTTTTAAAACATCCTTTACATCCCTTAGCCTCTGCATGTTCAAGTTTCTCCTAATTTCTAGCCCTGGAATGCAATCTTCTCCTTTTGAGTGCGTTCCTCAGCATTCCCAAGGTTCATCACAAAGAAAGCAGTACTTCAGCTAGCCTCCACCACTTCCAACTCTGACCCACAGCTCTCAGTGGTGGAACTCCACCACCCAGCTACAGCTGAACTGTTTACCAAGACAATTACCCCTGCATTAGTTTGCATGATTCACATTCTGTGCTCTTATCTGTTTGAAATGGCACATACAGGATGAGTTTCTCTTTCTATTTGGGCCTTACAAGTCCTAGTTATTGGTAACTCTGCGACAGAAGCTTCTACTCATGTACCAGGCACTGGGGAGAAGAAATAAGGTCTGAAACCTGTGAGACTCACCTTAAGCATCACCAAGTAATCGTCGTGCCGCTGAATTTGAAGCAGATTAGCTAAAGCCATCACTCCAGCCTTGAAATCAGGATTATTCACTGCAAATAAATGATTGGCATCGTTAAAAACGTTAGCTGAACGGGCTCAAAAAACATCAGAATTGGCTTCCTGACTCCACAGCATTGGGCTGCTCTCAAGGATGGGCAAGGCCATGGACACACATCAGCAAGCAACCACTTTGTCTGGCTGCAGAGCAATCCATGTGCACACCGGGTTTCAGAATTGGGCTGCAGAACATCATCCAAGCACAAGCAGCATTGTTTCCAGCATGTCCTACCTCACAGCAAATTTGCATTCAGTCTTTGAAAATTAAGCTAATTACACAAAAGTATTATCTTTACTGAGTTTTTCCATCAGCACAGAGCAGACCTGAGGTGAGGGCAGGACCAATTTCTAGGTGGCTGTTTGTAGAAGGAGCAGTGGGAGAAGACTTGGGAGGACTTAGAGCTAATTTTAGTAGCTGTTTTCCCACCACTTCCACTTATTGTGACTGTGCCTAACAGCCAGAAAAATGATTCTGAAAGGTACAGCTGGGGAAGACTGAGCCAACACAGAATATGTCACAGCATTGAAGGAAACAGCCTGCCATCATGTTTCCTTAGCTGGTTTTGGTGAGGTTTTTTTGTTGGTTTGTTCTTTTTTAAGAGAAGTTAGAGCCTATAGTTGGTATTTCACTCTAACCTACAGTAAACACTCCTGTTTTATAGAGCTGGTAAGGTAAATACCCTTCATCTGCTTCCTGGTAAAAGCCCCCTCAACATTATTCATATCTGAACAAGTCTCTGGGCACCTCATTTTGCTGGGAAAAATTCTCCTCCTCTGCCCTTCCGCTTCTTCCCCCCAACAGGAAAAGCTCTGCAGACACCTGGGATTCCTACAGAGCAGCACCAGTTCCTCTTTCCTTTAGTAGGAATACAGATAAGTGCCAACAACTCTAAGTAACTCGAAATGCTGCTCACAGAGAGGCAGTAAAAGAATATCTGAGTCCTTCCTAAAGCTTTAAACAGGGCTTTGAAAAGTTGTATGTATCATGGTATCAGAACTACTTAATCTGAAGGATATCACACAGGCCACAGAACACTTTCACACCCAATATGCCCATACAGGAGGTTGCCACATACTCACCATCCAAGTTAATCAGTGGTTCTGCATTTTTTGCTGTGTTGTCAGTGTTCTTAGCACCATCAGGGGTCGAATCCTTATACTTATCAGCTGTTAAATGGAGAAGCAAACACAAACACCACAGAGCTAATGACACAGTAACTAGTTAGAAGTTAGAATACAGCTGCAGTTTGCTAGACCTGTATTTCTGGGGTGTGGTAGTGGCCCAAAAGCCTTCTGGGTTTATAGAGTGATGTTTAGGAGCTCCCTAGGAAGGTCCCCAGTGGCTGCCATTCCAATGAGCCACCCTAACAGCTGGAGAGAACTTACGCGCTGTGCAAGAGCGGCATCAGAGCATGCTCCACACTTCTGCAGGGAACTATGCGCTTGCTTAAAGCTCTTCCTACAGTCCTCATCCCAGAAAGCCAAACAAGCTGCACCTTACAGTCCTACTGCTGTGAAATCTGTCAGTTAACTAGCGTTGGGCCTCTGCCTCCACTGGCAGTGTATGCAGGGCTCGAGAACTACAGGCTGACGTTGGTTACAACCAGCAAGTAAAATGTTTCCAGTGGAGGTTGTACTTTAAATACCACAGCACTCATCTGCAACCCACACTGGGTTGGGTTTTTTTCAGTCCTTTTGAGGATGGGACTTCCTGCCTCCTTCTAACTGTAAGCCTGAGTCCCAGGCAGCTCTCTCTCTCCACCGGGAGGGACTGAGCAGCAGCTCTACAGACTGCAGGTATTTATCCCCTTGTGGGGATTAAAGGTAATGGGAAGCAGTCCTTTTACAGCTCCCTGAAAGGAAGCTGTGGGGGGCTGGGGCTCAGCCTCTTCTCACAGATACCCAGCGACAGGACAGAGGAATGGCTGAGAGTTGGGCCAGGGGAGGTTCAGGTTTGAAATGAGGAGAAATTTCTCCTCCCAAAGAGCGGTTGGGCGTTGGAAGGGGCTGCCCAGGGAGGTGGTGGAGTCACCGTCCCTCGGGGTGTTCAAGGGAAGGCTGGGTGAGGGACTTAGGGATGTGGTAGGGTGACAGTTGGACTAGATGATCTTGGAAGTCTTTTCCAACCTTAATGATTCCGTGACTGTTACTGTGTTTGCCACCAGGACTCACATTTGCAGCCATACTCTCACTATAAGGAGAGGAAACTGCTGCTGACTGCTCAGATTAAACTCCAGTTTTTTATAACCTTGCCCTAGTTCCCAAGGGTTTGGGATCTACTCCCTGTAAAACAAGGGTCTAAGAATAGTTTATTTGAATAAATGCAGCACTAAAGAAGATGCATTTAATACACTTCAGAGTAAGTTCTCATCAAGGCAATCCCGTGGGGAGAAGGGTATAAACATACAATGGGGTTTGCTATATCCAGAAATAAAGTAATAAATACAAGAATGCTACTGCCCTGTCCCGTGGGAGCTGAGGAGAAACAGTTCACATCTGCATATGGAGCAAAACCAAGCAGATGAATCTCTTTTTTGTGTTATAAAGGAAACTATATATACTTTTGACATCATCTTAACTTGAGGAATCAAACAGAAAGGATGAAATCAACTCACTCCTACCATTATCTCCATACTCGAGCCGAACCGCCAAGCCCAGGAGCCAGTCCACTGTCTCCTGTCGTTCCTGGACTTTGAACGGGCAGTTTACATCTTTCATGTACTGAGGAGCAGAGAGAGAGGAGAAAACAGATGTTACTGACCCCTGAAGAGCTGGAAGCACAGAGCTGCTTTGTAAACAGTTGCTTTCCCACAGAGCTTGCGGTTGCCAGCACAGTTGCTAACAAGAAGCATCATCCCGAAAGGCTCCGCTGCGGCACCCGCCCTGAGGTGTTCTGGGGAGCTCCAAGCCACCACTAAACCAAACCTGGCACTTACCAGCAGCACCTGCCTTTTGATGGGTAACAGTCCTTGTCAGACTGCAACAGGAGAAACCAAACCAGGCCTTTCTCTGCTCTCTGATCATTTTACACACTGAATGGAGGCAAGGGAAAGGACAGAGAGCAAACTGCTGCAAAAATGTCACAGCTAAAGCAGGGAAGAGGAATGATGCTACCTAAGGCTCTCACAGTACTGAGATCAGAGGATTCTGAGGGGCAGCAGAAGTAATCTTCCCTTTCTTAGGGATTGTGTGCAATGAGAGAGGACAAAAAGCAGCTGGGACAGTGTCTCTGCTCTCCTGAAGCCAAAACACAGGACTAAGGCCAACCTGCTGCCCAGACTCAAGAAAGCCCAGGACATGGTGACATTCTGCTGTGTCCCTTAGCTGGGGAGAAATGCCACACAGCCTCTGCTCCAGCAGCACCAGAGAGAAAGGGCATCAGGGGCTGGAGAGCAGGAGCAGGCAGGGCTCCCCTGGCACGCAAGCAGAGAAGGATGGTCTGGCCAAGCCTAGAAAGATCCCACTGATCCACAAGAGTCTCAGCAGCCAGTAATTCTAACAGCATGTACATCAATGTATGTGATATCAGAATGCTTTAAGTGCCTCCTCCTGCCCAGCACGAGTGCTGCAGCTCCAGCCCTCCAGGGCAGGGAGCAAGGCAAGTGGTTCTAGGCTGGGGGGGAGTGAGATGAAGAGGCACTGAGCGTTACAGAGCATCCTCAGCTCCTTGCAGGGCTGTGTGGAGAGAAAGGAAGTGGGAACCAAGAGGCTCAACCATCCTGCAGTGACTCAAAATGCTCATGAGCACACAGGATATCGCTCCAAAAACGATGGCTGCTTGCCATGCCTTGTGCCAGCAGTGGGAAATCATCTCTCTGAAACATTAAGAGGTGCAGAGATGAGTTGAAGTAGCTTTCTGCCAAGTGCCTGCAAAGCCTACAAGTGCATTAGCTTCATCCATCTTTCTTTTGGAACAGGAGAATCATTAGTGTAGAAAAAGCTGTTTATTTGTAGGCAATTTTCTTTCTACTTCAAGAGCAGAATCAAATCAGGCAAGAAACAGATTAGGATGGATACTTCTTTTTGCAAAATCCCACAGCTGAGTGGAACTGATGGACAGAACATTCTCCCACCCCAGCAACACCTCCAGTTCACAGAGTGCATTTAAATTCCTAGAAATGTCAAAGTTCAGAGAAAGGGAGAATATTCAGAGCCATTTCCATCCAGCAACAGGAGCAGCTCTTGTTTGTCACTTACATAAGACATCTTCATCATTTAAAACTTATCTGAAACAAGGAAAATACCTTTTCAAAGGATTTGGGCCAGTCATCACTGTGGATGTTCCTCAAATTCCCTCGGTCCTCAATCTTGTAGTGCCTGATTTTCTGGTCTTCAAGCCAGACAATAAAATTCCTGAATTCTGTTTCATCTGTCAGGAGAAACAACCAAAGAAACAAAAAAATCAACCAATTCAAGTCACTTCCAACTGGTTGACAACCCTAAAAGGCATCAGCCAGCAGGGTGTTTTTATTTGGAACGTGTTTATAACTGAAGTGGAGAAGCAATAGGTGAAACAATGACAAGAGAAGTTCGGTTCCTAACCCTGTTCTCTGGACAAGCATGTCACACGCAGCAGGGACACCCCCTCTCTCCTCAAGCCACACCACTCGCGACTGCGCAGAAACATTTGCTTCCTTCGCTGTTGACTCAACTTTTCCTGGTTGTTGACCCAACAGCTCGTTATTTGGGAGCTGGAATTCCATAATACACAGACTGGGATGCAAACAAAGCTATCTGTCCCCTGGTGAAGCAATTAGCCTCACACCTGCACCCCAGTGAGAGAATTCACTGCTGGACACAGCAGGATGGTGGCTCTGGCGTATCGCCCGCCCCTCAAACACCAGCCGTGGTATTCTGGGCACTGGATGAGGTTTAATAATCTGAGTTAAGGAGTTTAATATCCCCCTGCATCTCAGGGAGGGGTAAGCACACTGTTTCTCCCCATCAGGGACAAGAATGGTAAGTTTGCTTCTTGGAAAGCGTCTTCTAAGTGATCTAAGTGCCCTGTTTATGTTGAATGTGTTGTGAGAGAGAGACAGTTAACAGCACATGAAGGAAAGCTTGCAGTAAGATTTTTGAGAACTTCTACAGAGATAAAACGAATTTAAAGGAAAAAAACTCATGGTCTGGGTTGGAAAGGACCCCAAGGGTCCCAGAGCTCCAACCCCCTGCCACAGGCAGGGCCACCAACCTCCAGGCCTGGAGCTACACAAGGTTACCCAGGGCCCCAGCCAACCTGGCCTTGAACACCCCCAGGGACGGGGCACCCACCCCCTCTCTGGGCAGCCCCTTCCAGCCCCTCACCCCTCTCTGTAAGGAACTTAAAAGACCCACTACAGGAGAAGATGCCCAGAGGCAACACCTAGTGAAAGAGAAGCGAGTCCACCTGCAGCACTGAAGGAAAAACAACCTACTAAAGATGGCCCAAAGCTTGTAACTGATCACGCTGCGAGATACAATCATTACAGGCCCCTTTCATGCAAGGGAAAATGTTAATTGTTGCAAAAACCGAACATCAATGTATTGATACACATCAGAAAACAGCCCTAATCATGTTGTAAGACCACTCCTACTCACTGCTCTGCCTCTGCCTTGCTTCCTGCACAGGATGCCCCTGGCTCCGGGGCCACGGGCAGGTCAACCACAGAATTAGAATCCTCGAATCTCCTGAGCTGGGAGGGACCCGTAAGGCCCCTGGAGCCCAACTCCCGGCTCCACACAGCCCAGCCCAGTCAGAGCACGGGACTGAGGGCATCCTCCAGACGTTTCTTGCCCTCAGCCCAGCTCGGGGCTGTGACCCCTTCCCTGGGGAGCCTGTGCCAGCGCCCGACCCCCCTCTCAGCACAGAACCTCTTCCTGACACCCAGCCTGAGCCTCCCCTGGGGCAGCTTCACGCCGTCCCCTTGGGTTCTGTCCCTGCTCCCCAAAGAGGGGAGATCGGTGCTGCCCCTTCACTCCCCCCATCAGGAAGCCACAGACCCCATGAGGTCTCCCCTCAGCCTCCTCTTCTCCAGGCTGGACAACCCCGGGGCCTTCAGCCTCTCCTCCCGAGAGTCACGGGGACGGGGCTAACCGCGCCGGGCCCCGGTGCTCCCGGCACACGCTCCCTGAACACCGCGCTAAGCTACGGCCTAGGGCCCCGAGGGCAGCCTCGGCCCCCGCCGCAGGGGCGCTGAGGCGAGGGGACGGCCAGGGGAAGGCCGCGGCGCCCCGGCAGCGCCGGGCCTGGGAGCGGGGCGAGGCGGGCGGCAGGGCCGAGGAGACGGGCGGGAACGGGGGGAAGTGGCGGCCCCGCGGAGCCCCGCCGCAGCCCCTCACCCCTGCAGTTGAAGCCGGCCGGGTTGTGGTAGTCGAGCGCCGAGAGCTTGCGGCGGAACATGGCGCCGCTGCCGGCCGGGCCCAGCCGCTCCCCCGCGCCGAACGGGCCGCACCGGAAACAGCGTCCCCCCTGCCCCGCTCTCTGCCCGCCCGTTGGTCAGCGCCACACTGAGCGGCAGCCTCTGCCGCCAATCAGAAAGCGGAGAGGGGCTACCGGAAGGGGAAACTTCCCTTCGGCCAGTTTTATTGACACGACGGCGGACGGACAGCGGCCGGGGGGCGGGGCCTCCGAGAGGGGGCGGGGCCTCGTGCTGGGGGCGGGCCCTCGTGCTGGGGGCGGGGGCGGCGCGCTGGGCGGCGCTGGGGGCTCTGGGACTTACTGGGCAGCGCTGGGCCGTGCTGGGGGGGTGGGGGGTCACTGGGCTGTACTGGGGGTGTGCTGGACTGTACTGGGGGTGGTGGGCTGTGCTGGGAAGCGCTGGGGGGTGCTGGGCCGTGCTGGGGGCTTTGGGCCTTAAAGGGGAGCGGTGATCCTTGCTGCGGGGTGCGGAGCTGTGCGGAGCTGTGCGGAGCCTCACTGGGGACCACTTGGCCATGCTGGGGAGTGCTGGGCTGTGCCTGGGAGCGCTGGGGCAGCCCCAGAGCAGCGCCCTGAACTGCATGGCCCTCAGCCACTCTGCACCTACCCCAGCCCAGCCGTGTCTGCCCCAGCCCCCGTGCAGCCTGGTGCCCCCAAGGACAGGTCTTGGGGCGCTGCAGCGTGTCCGGTGGCTCCAGCGAGGGCTGTGGGGAATGAGAGGTCACAGCCCCGGGGAGGAAGGGGGGCAGTATGATCCCTCCCCTGTGTTCTCTGTCCTTACACCGCGCTGGTGGTGCTGCAGGGGCCAGCAAAGCCCCTCACGACACCGGGCAAGAGCCGAACTGGGAAACACCCAACTGGCCAGAGAAGGGGGTCTTGTTCTGCCCTCCCAGTGCAGGTGTTGGGTTTGTTCTCCAGCCTTCAGCAAATCCTTTGAAGTCTTCAAACCACAGCATGAATCACCCCGACGGTGCAAAGCCGCCCCAGCCAGCAGCTGGCTCTGCAGCCCTCTGTCATCCTCCTGGGAAGCAGGGAAGGAGGTGTTTGGGCAGGGGATGCTGCTGCCTGCTGAGCCTGAGCCCCTTCTCCCTTCAGTGCTGCATCCAGCTCGGCATTAAACACCCAGCTTGGAATTAAACTTTTCCATGCAAATGCCGCTGCTGCTCATCCCATTTTGCTCCCGGGTTATTTCCCTCATCCCCAGAGATGGGGGGTGCGCGGGGAGAGAGGGTGTTAGTGTGGTTTAGTGCCAGGGGAGGTTCCTGCTCTGGTGGCATCTTGTGCCCGTGGCAGAGGTGAAGGATGCCTGTTTAAGTGGGGGCTGGGTGTTTCTGCCTGGAGAAGGCGACGAGCCCGGTGTGGGTGGGAGTGAGCCCACCTCCCTCCGTGTTTCCCCCCTCCCTTCCCCTGCAGACGCGGTGCTGACAGCGCGCCGAGCCCATGCAATGTTCATCCCCACATTTCTCCTGGTGCCAAAGCCCTTCCCAGCTCCCCAGCCGGCAGCCAGCACAGCCACGGGCTGCAGCGGCGCTGGGACGGCAGGGTGCCATGGGGCTGAGCCCAACCTCCCCACAGCACCCTGAGCCTCGGGGACGGGGTGTAGGGAGGGGGCTTCTCCCTTCTTGCCCCGTTTGGACCAGTCCTCTCGCGTATCTCCTCGGAGATGGAGGGCTTTAGCTGCAGGAACAGGCTCTGTGGCCGCCGCAGCCCTGCCCAGAG
Organism: Gallinula chloropus; assembly: GCF_964237585.1. Classification (NCBI taxonomy): domain Eukaryota; kingdom Metazoa; phylum Chordata; class Aves; order Gruiformes; family Rallidae; genus Gallinula; species Gallinula chloropus. The sequence goes on along the minus strand of NC_140099.1, from coordinate 157,595 downwards.
CAGGCAGGGAGCCAGCTCTGCCTCCTTTGGCTCCCGGAGCCGGGGCCTGGCAGCGCTCTGGCGTGCTGGTGACACGTGTGAGCCGTGACGTGCAAGCGAGCAGCAACGGCACAGGGACTCCCACCTTTGCAGCATCCCCAGGAGCTGCAGAGAGGGCTCACGCTTCTCCTCTTCCCACCATGTGCTGCACATCTAATGGGCTCACGCCTCAGTGAATGCAATTAGCATGGAGAGGGTTAATTCTCATTAGCAGGCCTCACAGAGCCCGTGTCAGGGGGTGCACAGGGCAAGCAGCTGCCCTCCCTTGGGTGTGCCACACCTCCTCCTCCTCCGGCTCAGTGGCTCTGGAGCTGAATACTGGGGAGGTGAGATTAAGCCTGGGGAGGAGAGGACAAACTGGAGCAAGGCTGGGGAATGGGGGGGGCAGCGAGCACAGCGACAGCTGAGCGGCGGGTGGCTCGCTCTTCCCTGGTGACACCGATGCTGCTTTCCTTCCAGGCAGCCCGATGGTCTCAGTGAGGGGTGGGGAGCTTGGAGTCGAGCCAGCCTGTGTGGGGATGTCAGGCCAGGCTTCTGCTGTCTCCCCAGGGACGGGCAATGTCCTCTGCTCCACTGAGATGCTCGTAACATACAGGGAAAACTGGAATTCCCACCCAGCGTGTCCACCCTGGCCTCAGCAGCGGTGGGTTTCATCCCAAAACCCACTCTGTCACCTTGCTGCTGGCTCCAGAGATGACCCAAGCACACCCAGCCTCAGACCACAGCTAGGAAATAATTTGCCTGCCAGGGCCCTACAAAGCCAGAGAGAAAGCATGGGATGTAGTGACTTTGGCGGGAGCAGGGTGTCTTTGCTGAGCACGGAGGGAGTCCCGCCGTGCTGCTCTCCATCACCCCTTCCCCAGCCTCCCACGGCAGCAAGGACGGAGCTCGCAGCCTCAGAGTCTCCCTAAAAGAGCCCCAAATGAGGCCATTGCTGATCCTGGGCACTGGGGAGAGCCTGTGCTCGCTGCTGGGGATGGGAGCAGAAGGAAAGCATGGGGAGGTGGGATGGATGCCCAAGCTAGAGCTTTTGGGTGTCTTTCAATCATCCATCCTGGAGGGGGTTAAAAGAAGAGATATGGTGCTTGGTGACATAGTCTAGTACTGGACCTGGATAGTAGGCCCAACACTAGGCCATGGTTGGGTAGATGGTTGGACTTGATGCTCTTGAAGGCCTTTTCCAACCAAAACCATTCTGGGATTCAATTTTGGAGCAGTGGTGATCTTGTGCAGGGAGTGATGTTCCCCCTGACTGAGCCCAATCCCCCCACGCTGCAACTGAGCTGCGGCTCAGCAAGAGCCGAAACCCTGAGAGGCTCCACCAACGACCACCAAACCTTCTCCCAAGACCCCCAACCAGCATGGGAACCCACTTCCCCTGGGGGCTGGGGGCTGGCACGCACAGAGCATCATCTCCAAAGGTTTTGAAACAAATCCAAAAGTTTATTTCCAACGAGTACACAGACCACGTGGGATGGGGATGCGCTACACCACAACGCCGACCTCCCCGCGCTGGCTTTCGGTGACCACCGCCCCCTCCCCAAACAGCCTGGCAGCAGAGGGATGGATTCACCCCTCCCCTGCCAGCAGCCTAGGCAGGAATAAAGAACAATTCCTTTTCCAGCACTCCAGATATTTTTTTCCTGGGAGGGGAAGGGGTGAGGGGGGGGTAAAGTTGAATGTCATTTGATACCACGCTGGAAATACAGCATCAGGATGGAGAGATGACTGGAATTTTGAGGGGGTTGTGGGGGGGAAAGGAGCTTGGCAGGCGATCTCTACTTGTCTAACAAAGGTATATCTGGGTAAATATAAATACTGTGGTGAAATACCTGGCAGCACACCAATGGCAACGCCACTACCAACGTAAAACAAGAGACCAGCAACGTAGTAAAACACCTTCAATGAGTAGTTTAGGCGAATTCAAAACCCCCCCTCCCTCCCACCCTCCCCGTTTTCATGCAGCTGAATTTCTCCACTTATTTATTAAGAATTCAAGTTGTAAAATAGGCAAAGTCGTTACAAAAGATTATTACAAACCCCTTCATGACAGCATCTGGGGCCAAACCCCGGGTCAGACCGGCTGCTCCTCACTCTCCATGAGGGTAAACCGGCATTGGAAAGGAGAGGCAGACCCCCAAATGGGGTGTTTACATGCCTGCCATGTAACCCCAAGAGTGAAACCAGCTGCAGAGCAAACAACTTCATCCATCCTCTATCCTAAAGCTACGTGAGCTGTAGTAAAAAGATCGAGCTGGGGAGCCTGGGGGTGGTGGTAGTAGGGGGGTAACGAAAGCCACCACGAGAGGGTTTTGGGACCATCTAGGCTACTCGTGGTGCATAAACATTCCCAGATGGCCAAAGTTTTCAAGCCCAGTGTAAGAAGAATTGGTCTTCTCTGTAGAAGACTAGAAAAAGAGTAAGAAAAGGTAGAAAAACCAAAATGCACTTGTTTTGGGCTGGAAAGGTTCGCTGAAAGGTACCTGGAGACTATTGCCCTCTTGAATCCACAGGGATTTTTAAGCTGATACCTGATTGGGAACTACGGCTTAGCGAGGTCACAGCAGGACCCCCATCCCCTCCACCCAACCCCCCTGAAGCCCTATGTGATACCCACTGAATTTTGTACCCAGATCCCCAAGTTGTCATTCCCAAAGTTTTCTGGGAGTGGAGATGAGCAGAGAAAGCTGGGAGGTGTTTAGCAGTGTAAAGGAGAGGCAAGCTGGGTCTGCAAAAGCTTTATCCCAAGGTAGGACCCCCCTCCCAAAAAAAAAGGTGGTGGGTGTCCACCCCCCCATAAATGCTGATAGTGGATAAACTGGACCTGGGAATAATTCCCTGGGCTGATGTGGAGCTCAGGCTGTGTGTAAACAAGGCATCAGGCACCTCTGTGAAGGGGTGGCCCCACAGCTTGCCCCCCAGCTCCCCGAGCTGCTCCCCTGCCCCTACCCATCGTGGTGAGGTGGCAGTGGGAATGGGAGAGCCAGTGAGAATGGGTAGGGGCAGAAGCATCTGACTGCTGGGCAGCATCCTGACCCAGTCCCAAAGGGAAGGAGATGCTGCTGGGAAAGGGAAAAGAGCAGGAGAGGGACCAAGCGAGGAGGGCAGAGGCACAGAGGTGTAGGAGAAGAGGAAGGACCCGGAAAGAAGTGGTCGGCTTTGATTTGCAGATTCTCTAGCTACCCCACGACACCTAGAGCGGGGGCCACCCCGAGCCCCCCCCAGCACCCAGGGGTGGGTGGGAGGCGGGAGGAGGGAGGGCTGGCACCTACCCTAAAGCAGGAGGTATTTCAGGCACGTCTAAGGCATCGCAGGAGCCGCTTTTGCTCTCGGAATGGCCTGGGTTTCCTCCCTACAGCTTCTTCCAGCAGCACGTGGCGTCAGGCGATGAGGGAAGAAAACTCTGGAGCGGATGAAGAGAGAGAGACTCTCATGCACTACCACCAAACGTCGTCACAGGAGTATGAAGCACCAACCACGACACACGATTCACTTGTTTACTCGCAGAGCCGAAGCTAACCATGTACAAAAATGGTAGAAAGGGGGGGTTGCTAGAAACACAGAGGTGCCAGTATGGTTTGGGGGGGGGGGGTTACAGGCAGGAGCTGCCAGCTGTACCTCACCTAACCCACCACAGGGACCGGTCACAACCCCTGCGCTACGCTACTGCCAGAAATGAAAAGAAGCACAAGACCAAACATCCAACACCATAGTCACCTAACCTTGTTGCTATATACCCAACAACTTAAATAAACCCCAGGATTTGGGAAAGAAAGAAACCAACACTAGCATTCTGAGAAGGTTATACACATCCTTAGCGGTTACTTTGCTCAGCACACCTCTGGTGCTTTAAATATGGAACAACCAAACAGTTTGGTGAGCAGAAAAAAGTGACACAGATTTATTCTTGACATTATTATTATTAATTATTATTTTTTCCCTTTCCCTTTCTAAGCAACTCTACAAACTTCAGACCTTTTTTGCCTCACAATGCAGATCATCTTATATCTCCCCCCCCCTCCAAAAAAGGTGGCCAGGTTCTTTAAACATGCACATCTCTGTAGCTTCCAGGCCGTGTTTTGTGGGTTTTTTTAACTTATTTTTGTTTAAATTCTTCGGACTAGCCGGTTGTCCCCATTCCTAAAAACTCTACATCAGTGTTCAGGGTGGCCTGAGTGTTGGTCAGGCTCCTCGAGGCTTTACAGGATCACACAGAAGAACTTCTTCTCTCTAAAAGGGTTTTCTGAAGCCGGGACTGGGGTCAATAGAGGGTCCTCCTTGGCGTGGGCTTCACAGTACGCCATCAGGTCTGCTGCTGCTTTTGACACCTGCAATAGAAGGAGCCCTGTGTTAGGGACAGGCTGTGCCAGGGACATCCCATCCCAAGGGAGCTCAGCCATGGGACTGGGCTCACAGCATCCCCGGCGTGACCTGACCGGTGAGACGATGCCATATTCCCTGCTGGGGCTGGTTTTGCTCTCCGGGCTCTGTCACTTCACGCTCCTGTGAGCATCCCTGGCACCCTTCACCCAACCATCCCTCACCCAACCGCATCACAGGCAGGACCAACTGCAGCGAGCGCCACATCCCTGCTGCCTCAGTCCCCTGCTGTCCCTCAGCAGGGACATCCGGAGCTGCCACACCAACATGTGCAGCCCACAGCCACTGACTTGGCGATTTATGCAGGACACGGTGGCAGATCCCAAGCTGCCAGAGCTCACCCCAGCCCCACAAGATGAGGTTTCACTTCCAAGGCCCCAGAGGTGCCAGCAGCCAGCCCCAGAGCACCTTTCTCCCCAGGACCAGCTGTCATCCAAAACCACCTCAGGGGAAAAGACAAATCCCCTGGGATCTCGGGCTTGAAGCCCATGAGCCTTCATGTGCCCAGAAGCAGCAGTTCTACCAGGGTGGATCAGAAGCAGTTAGAGGGGGGAAACCACCTCCCAGAAAGGAGCAGGCTTTCCGTACCAGTGAGGTTTGGGGACACCCTTGATTTGAGGTTTCCCCACTAACCTCAGGGCTGAGCACCGAGCCCTGCCCAAAGGATGGTTTTAACAGCAATCAGCATAGGTATAGTGTGTTCCTGGGAGGGACAAGCTGCCTGGGGGGGGGGTAATTTGCTCCTTCCCACCTCTGGCAGGGCTCCAGCCAATGCTTCCAGCACCTTCCCTGGGGAAGCATCTCAGAATCACAGAATCACCAGGCTGGAAAAGCCCTTTAAGCTCATCGAGTCCAACCGTCCCTGTCCTGTGCTAAACCAGATCCCTGAGCACCTCATCTCCCCTCTGTTAAACACACCCAGGGCTGGGGACTCAGCCCCTCCCTGGGCAGCCTGTGCCAGGCCCTGACAGCTCTGCCAGGGAAGAACTTTTCCCTCCCAGCTGAGCTGACCCTGCCCTGGGGCAGCTTGAGCCCATTGCCCCTTGTCCCATCTCCTGTCCCCTGGCTGCAGAGACCATCGCCCACCTCTCTGCACCCTCCTGGCAGGGCAGGGGAGGTGGGGAGAAGGTCTCCCCTCAGCCTCCTCTTCTCCAGGCTGAACACCCCCAGCTCCCTCAGCTGCTCCTCAGAGGATTTGCCCTCCAGCCCCTTCCCCAGCCTGGTTGCCCTTCTCTGGACACACTCCAGGACCTCAATGTCCTTCTTGTAGTGAGGGGCCCAGAACTGGACCCAGCACTCGAGCTGCAGCCTCACCAGTGCCCAGCCCAGGGGCACAATCCCCTCCCCAGACCTACTGGCCACGCTGGCTCTGACACAAGCCAGGATGCCCTTGGCTCCCCGGGCACACTGCTGGCTCCTGTTCAGCCTGCAGTCACCCAGCACCCCCAGGTCCTTCTCTCCTGACAGCTCTCCAGCCAGTCTCCCCCAGGCTGCCTTCAGCCGCTGCCATCGGCACCATTACACGAGCATCTCCCATGAACACCACCCTCCACCACAGCCTGGCTCCTGCAACTTTTGGCAGCCACTCAGCATTGGGCACGGTCCCACAGCATCCCTCTGAGCCGAGAGTTGTCCCCCCCCCCCAGAGCCGCTCTACCTTTATCCTGTCGATGTTGGCCTCCATCTTCAGCTGCTCCACCAGCTTGCGGGCTTGTGCTATGCTAGCAGTGTTGTTGCTAGCCATGGGCAGGCCAGGCACGCTCTGCAGATGGGCTGTGGGCAACAAACACATGTGGGTGAGCTGAAATACCCCCTCCAAACAATGGGCTGTGGTTACACCTGTGGAGCTGTCCCTGTGTGAGGGGGTGAGGATCACAGAACCACATGGTTGGAAAAGACCTATAATGTCATCAAGTCCAACCGTTCCTGTCCTCAACAAAGGATGGAAGATGAAGACCTGGGTGTTTCAGCTGGCGTTTAATCCTGAGTTTATACGAGGGCAACGGGGCACCAGCCTTTGCAGGTAGTCGCAGGCTGCCAGCAATGCCCTCCTGTGTCCCCCCATCGTTGCCAGCGTGGGGGATTTCCTACAAGCCATGCTTAGGGGATGCCAGGACCAAGGCAAAGGAAACAGGAGAAGGAACTCCAGCCCAAGCATCCCTGTGCCGGGCTGGTTCCCCTGCCCTGAGCTGGGCACATCATCCAGCCCAGCTCCAGCTGTCCCTTGGCCTCCCTCTGTGTCCCTGCTGCCAGCTTGAGCATTGAGATGCTAAACAGGATGCTGAAGTTTCCTGTTTCTGGAGACTTCTACCCCAGACAGGCGGGGAGGGGAGGGGAGGGGAGGGGAAAGGAGGGGAGGGAGGGGAGAGAAGGGGAAGGGAGGGGAGGGAGGGGGGCATGCTCATTACATCCACACCCTCTCAACCACGGATGTTTTTCCGTTACCTTCTCAGAGCCAGAAGCCTCGGCAGCACCAGCCAGAAGCCCCAGCGTTCAGCTCATCCAGCAGCTGATGCTGTTACAGCTGCCTGCCTAAAAATGGGGGCGCTCGGGGGTGATCCAGCGATGTTCTGCAATAGCTGGGTACCAGCTCCCCGGGTGATGGGACAAGGATGCTATGGCCCTAAAAGGAGGGGTACAAGGAAGAGGGTTTGGGTGGGGTTTGTTTTTACCAGAAGCAGGTCTCCCTGGTGATTTGTGCTTCTAGGGGATGATCTGCTCCTCTCGGCCGCTTGCTACCTTTAAAGACAATATAAAAACCAATTAAAGACCCAGCTCAGACAGCTGAGATGCCAATCAACATGAGCAGAACATCATTCACGGCACCAGGAAACCCAGAGCCCTCGCAGACGCCGAATCCCGTACCGGGGAGGCAGAAAGGCTGTGGGTTTCCTTCCGTGTCCCCCCCGCCCCCTCCAAGCACTATCATTTGTTTGCTTTCAGCGAGGTTTTCAGCAGAGGAAGAGGTTTCAAGTCAGCAGGCAACTATCCAGGGGCTGTTGGCAGTCAGGCTTTTGGCTGTTCCCCGGCTTGCAGCGAGCCCTGCAGCATGGCCGAGCGCGGGACACGCGCTGCGGGAGGGGGAGTTCTAACCCTCTGTTGAGCACGAGCACGTACGTGGTGGGGCGGAAAGAGCATCCCCCCCCCCCCCCCCCCGGGGAGGGCTACCAAAACCCCTCCAGCCTCCAGCATAGCTCCGCTCCTACTGAGCATCCCCATCAGCCAGACCTCCTGCCTGGCTCTGCTCTCTTTGGGCACAGCTCTGCGCCATCGCTTGAGGTTCAGCTCAAGCGTCTCTGACCTGTTTCCACACTGGTTTTGCTCAGGTCTCCCCCAGTTTCTTTGCTGGAGAGGTGTTTGAGCCGCAGGCGTGTGCCTCCTGCTTTTGCTTTCAATTCTTCCTGCAAAACCACGATGCCAATTCCAGCCTGTTTCTCACCAGCATTGGGCTGATGAGAAAGCCAGCAGCCACATAGGTTGACCAAGGTGCCCATCACCCAAGGCTCCACTGCACAGTTTGGATCCCACAGGATCTCTTCTGGTGTGGGAAATGTTTGCCTCAGTGATTTGGTGCCATTTCCCAGAGGACCGTGGTCTGTTGCTGCTCTGGTGGCAGGGAGTCACATAGGGATTGGAGTTTAATGTCACAGGAGGAAGCACAGGAGTGGGGAGGACTGCATAGAGCTTCTGCATGGCTGGTACACCCCTTAAATATGTGTATCCAAACCCTGCTACTGCCCTCATGCAAGGAACCCCTCCATACTCTTCCTACGCCCCCCAAAACAAAGCCTAAGAAGCCCAAGACCCCAGTGGGATGGAAGAGGGGACATCCATGTGAGCACCCTGCGCTGCGCAGGGCTGCTGGGATGATGCTGGGGACCCAGGGACAGCTTGCAGGACCCTGGCATCCCCAGGCACCAGCCACATGCCCCATGCTCAGCCCCTCTGTGGAAACCTGGTGCAGGAACTTGAACGGTTTTGGGGCCAACGATGGTTTTACAGCCTTTCCCCACTGTGAGCAACTGGGCGTGCTTCCTCCAGCATGGGTAAGAAGATAATAGCAGGTGACACCACGAGGAGAGCTCGTCAGCATACCCCACCAAAAAACAACCCTGCAAGGTTGTTCGGGCGGCTTGTTTCATCACAACAGGAAGAGACCCCATCGTAACCCCAGAAGGTGCCAAAACCTCCGTGGCTCTTCAGTTTGGATTTGATTTAAGCCAAGCCGAGCTGCTAGAGCATCCTCCTCTCCTTTAACCCCCAGGACCTCTTTACTGCTGATTGCAACCAACACCCTGGCAGGTGTAAATTTACAGCTTAGATCAGATATAAGGAAGAAATTTGTTATGCTGAGGGTGGTGAGACACGGGCACAGGGTGCCCAGAGAGGTGGTTGATGCCCCATCCCTGGAGACATTCAAGGTCAGGTTGGATGGGGGGATCTGAGACACCTAATCTAGTTGAAGATGTCCCTGCTCACTGCAGGGTTGGACCCAAAGGCCTTGGAAAGGTCCCTTCAACCCAAACCCTTCTGAGATCCTGTGATTTACTTCTCTTCCCCAAGACCCAACAAGGCGTGGGGTTCCCTGCCATGGAACTAGAAAATATTCATTAGTGGGTAGGCACCAAGGGCATCAGAGTTCAGACAAATCTACCCCACCCTGGGAAGGATCTAAATCCTTAGATTGGAGGACAAATGCCAAGTATTTGCTGCTGGAAGGGAATTGCCTTGCCAGACAGCTCATTTCCGAGCCGTATCATCCCTCTGTGGGCAGCCTCTGGGATGGGAGGTTTCAGAGCTGGGATCAGAGATCCACTAGACCCAGATACAACTTTAACCCCATTTTAACCCTGGGAATCCAGGTAATTCCCAGCACTGCAGCACTTGGACACATCAGGTTTGTACAGGGACTGATGGGATGGAGCCATCACGCAGGAGGGACGTGTGCTGGCACTCGTTGCATTGCTCTGATTTACCTACAGGTCCCCTCCAGCTGCCAGAGCTCCCCTCCCAACCCTAACCATCAAAATCCCCACTCCTCCCAGTATATCCCCATCTCCCTGTTGCCATGGCTGTCCTCCCACCCATTGCTGATGTGCTCGAGTTTGCTGGAGAAGGTACAGGTTTGGGTGGCACTCACTAACCCATCCCTGGATAACAGGATTCCCACCTGGATAGCCCATGGGTTAATCATAGAATCATAGAATCCCAGACTGGTCTGGTTGGAAGGGAGCCCAAGGATCACAGAGCTCCAACCCCCTGCCACAGGCAGGGACACCAACCTCCAGCCCTGGAGCTACACAAGGTTACCCAGGGCCCAGCCAACCTGGCCTTGGACACCCCCAGGGACGGGGCACCCACCCCCTCTCTGGGCAGCCCCTTCCAGCCCCTCACCACTCTCTCTGCAAAGAACTTCCCCCCAGTCTCTCCTCTCCCCCTTCCCTCCTCCAGCTTCACTCCAGCCCCCTTGTCCTGCCAGTCTCTGCCCTTTAACAAGCTGATTCCCCTCCTGTTCCTGGGGTCCCTTCAGGGACGGGGAGGCTGCAGTGAGGTCCCCCCACAGCCTTCTCTTCTCCAGGCTGACCCAGCCCAGCTCCCTCAGCCTCTCTCTGTAGGGGAGGTCGAGGTTAATGAGTAAGGACGTTACTTGATCATCACACTAATGATGTTTAGCCTGTGCAGCACATGGATCTTGACCCTGTAATTGCAGCTGAGGATCTCACCAGGTTGGTTTGATACTTGTCCATATCAGGGGGTTGTTTAGTCCTTGTGGCACAAGGCTGAATTCATTTCAAAGGAATGTCTGGGCTGGGAAATTTGTCTGCTGATTTCTCCAAGCTGGTACCTACACTCCAAGGAAGCACCGAATTTATTGCTGTGTCTTTATGTAACGAGGAGCAGTTGATAGTCAAAGGATATTCCCTTCTTCCCACCAGCAACACCCAGCCAGAACAGGCACTGAAAACCAGGGTTTAATTGGGCAAACAGCTGGGGACGCCCCTGACATGGGGGCACTGATCCAGTATTTACAGCTCGCTCTGCTCTCAGTCTGCTTGCTCTGCATTTGCCAAAACCTTCAGCTTTTACCCATGATGTTGAGTACAAAACCCAGCCCTGAGCTGCCTGCTGGTGCTGCATCCTCGTGCTGCACAACAGGATGAGATCAGGGGTTCATTTGCTCTTTGTTAAAAGCCACCATCGCTTTAAGCCCAGAGACAACCAGCACTCCTCCTTCATCCCAGTAAACTAACTACATCCACCTTGCTTTCTGGATGTGTTTTTCCCTCCCAGTATGTTTATGCATCCCGTAATCTCCAGTGACAGCGTTGGTGCTGGTCCCCTGTCCCCCCATCCCTGAGTGAGCTGGCATGGAGGCACTGACCCTCACCCATCCTGCCAGCATCGTTTAACTCAATGGGAAATTAATGTGCCAAATTATCTGCTGCTCCCCACCCAGCTCCAGCCCGGTGAGCTGCTGGTGCTGCCTCCCAGCATGAGCTGCACCACCACAGCATCACCTCAACTGAGGAGTGAGGGAAAACGCCGTGTCCAGCCCCAAAAAAGCCACCAGCAAAGGAGAGTTTCTTAACAACCAGAGCAACTGAGCCCTGCTGCTAAGCTGCCTGTCCTCCTCCTTCCTCCAGAACTGGGCATCCCGCAGCTGCCAGCCCTGCTTGCAAGAGTAATTAGCCTTCGTTTGCCAGCTCCTCGTCAGCATGAGCTGCCTCCTGCTTTGCACAGAGCTGTGCCCAAAGGCAGCACTTGGGCAGGGGGGTGTCTCCTAGACCTCCATCACCCCATCACTAGCCCAAAACCCAAAAAATCTGAGCCCAACCTCTCCTACAGAGCTATCCCCCCCCCCCCCCCAATTTTATCTCAAATTGCATTTGGGTGGAGACCAGATTTCTCCTAAAGGTATAAAAAATGGCATTTTAAGGGTGATTATTTAGCCTAATTGCCTTAAAGCATCAGCTCTCATTACACAAGGGCTCTCCTGGAGCACCTTCTGCACTGCTAAACCTGGCTGGCATGCACCAGCACCCTCACAAAGCATCTTCTTATGTTCTTGAAGGTGCAACTGGGCATCGACTGAGGCTTTACTGGTGCCTTGAGACACCTCCCGCATCTCGAGGGGACCCCAGTCTTTGCCTGTGTTTTGACACCCACAGGTCACATCCTCTCCTATCTCCCAATCTTCTGGGCTTTTTTCACTTCCCAGAGGGGTTTTTTTCTCTCCTTGTGGCTGAAAAAATATTCTCCCCACAGCTCCCCTGAGCTGAACCGAAAGGAAAAGCAGAAAGAAACCGAAAGCATTGACATCTGCCAGCACAAAATCATCACTGGTCCTTCACTGTAAAGACCAAGAGCAGCTCCCTGGAGCATCACACGGCATCACCTGCCACTGGAGCATCACATGGCATCACCCACCACTGAGGCCAGCTCCTTTTCAGAGTGAAAGCAGGAACCTCCCTGCTTCTTGGTTTCCATCACTGATGAACTGGTATTTTCCACCCAGTTGGGTGAAGCCTGTTAAGGGGCACTGACATGCAGAACTTCTTCCCGGTGAGGGAGCCCTGGGACAGGCTGCCCAGGGGGTGTGGAGTCTCCTTCTCCGGAGAGATTCCAGCCCCATCTGGACACCGACCTGTGTGACCTGTCCTAGGGACCCTGCTTTGGCAGGGGGTTGGACCCGATGATCTCTGGAGGTTCCTTCCAACCCCTATGATTCTGGGGAGCACAGGGCTCAGGCTTCCTTGCCCAGAAAAGATGCTAGGGTATGATAAGGGAGGGATTTGTTCCAGCTCTTGTGCGTGCTGGGACTGCTCCCGGCTCCTATGCATCCCAACAGCTGAGACCAGCCCAGCTCGCTGCACCCCAGAGGCACAGCTGGGCATAGGACCAGTGCAATCCCAATCAAGGCAAGCAAATTCTCCCACAAAATGCCTGTTCTTCCCCAAAACTAGGCATGATATGGCATCCAGAATGGGTAACAGAGCATAGGGCTGTGCTGCCATCCTTCCCACAGCCAGTGCTGCCGGTCACCGGCCGGCTGGAGCGTGGGAATCCCTCAGGCAGGGCTGGCTGCCTTTCCAAGCCATTCTGTTGCTAAAAGCCATGGCTAAAAATAGTCAGCTGGGTTGAAAAAAAATAAAAAAGAGTTGCTAAATATATCCAGGAAAATATAAAAATATCCCAGACAGCAAGAAAAATAGCTGAGCTGTGATTCCAGGGGGTGGGAGCCGCTGCAGTCACATCGATCCCGACAGCAGTCGCAGACCTGGCTGGGAAAGGAGCCTCTGTACTCCCAAATTACATGTGTTTCATTGTTCCCTCCAGCAAAGCTGGATTGATACCCGTGGGCTCCCATCAAACCCCTTTGCTGGGGCAGAGGACCTTCCTCCTCAGCTTCTCCTGCAGCTCCCCAGCTCCCACCCACAGGGATTTTATTCCCTCTTCCAATGTCCAGGGTTTTTTTTTATGTCCAATCCAGTATTTAAATTGCTGAGAAGCAGCTTTGTGGGGTTGGAGATGTGCTGGGAAAGAAATTAATGAATTAAAAGGTGCCTGAGTGAAGGGGAGGGGGGGAAAGAACCTGTTTCCATGGAAACAGCTTTGGTATCACACCAGCATCCCATCCCTCCGGCCAAACGGGTGAGGTGGGATGGGTGCCTGCTTTGGCCCTGACACTGGTGTTTTGCCCATGGTGGTGGGTTTTGGTGCCAACCCTGCAGCTGGCCTGACCTCCTGTTGCTTCTGTCACGAGGATACAAAAATATATTGCCCATATTCAGCTGTATTTCACCCCAAAAGCAGTGCCGGGGCGGGGGAGGGGCAGACCCAGCCTGCCACCGGCTCCCCCAGGGAAATCTCATTATCAAGGCAATGCAGGGCATAAGGAGCAAAGATTTCTCTCTTCCCAAATTTTGCTTTGGGATTAAACCAAGAGCTCAGCACCAGAGGTGGCCCCATGGCTCGGGATGTCCCCTCCATCCATCTTAACAACACCCAGCCCTTTGGAGAGCCGAGCGTGTCCCAGCGCTGCCCGGACTGAAGCTCCTACGGACCTGGAGTGGAGCAGGGGGTGAGATGCAGTGGTGATGGAGCCAGGGCCCCATGGGAACATTTTGGGTCATGCAGGGCTATTCCCTTTGGCCTGGAGAAGTCACAGTGCTGTGGGCATCACGTGAAAGTGAGAATCTCAGCCTTTTATTTTCTCACAGGCATCCTAACGGCTCGAAAGGAAGGCGAGCACAAACGAGCCCCAACTTCCTGGTTTTGGTTTGGGTTTTTTTAAGAGATTATTCGGGTGAAGGAACAGGCACCAGACAGCACAGCCTGGGACATCTGCTGGGTCCCTCCTGCCACCGCTCACATACAGTGTCTTGTCTCCAGCTGGGTACCACAGGGAGGGCAGCACCGACCTGCTCCAGGGTCAGCACAAGGCTCGGGCACAGTGGGAGCACTGTTGGGGTTGCTGAACCCCTAAACCCCCCAGTCAGGGGTTTAATAACAGCATTGTTTCTCCCCTGGAGATTTCCAGCAAGCCAAAATGCCATGCCACCCCTCTGCCCCACTCCAGGGCCTTTGGGGACGTATCCCTAAAAAGGAAAAGCCTCCCCACCATCATTTAGGGGAAAAAAACAGGGAAAAAGTGTTTGGGTTTAACATACAAGGGGCAAACCCAGCAGTGTGCATGGATCAAGCACTGGGAGCTCAGCCAAAAACTAGGGAATAAGGATGCCCAGAGACACGGTCCAGTGGTCGGAGCCAGTGAAGATGCAGCCAAGCATCACCTTCCTCCCATGGCCTGAGGTTGTCATCCAGATTAAAAATACCCACATGAACTCAGTCCTGACCCCTGGTCAGCGCCCCATTGTGCTCTCAGCACCCACATACACTCGTGGGGATGCATCGCAGGGCAATGCCTGCCAGGGGGAGGGCAGCTGACCTCCTCACTATCACAGACTCACAGAATCACAGGGGTGGGAAGGGACCCCCAGAGCCCATCAGTCCAACCCCCTGCCCAAGCAGGGTCCCTGGGACAGGGCACACAGGTCGGTGTCCAGACGGGGCTGGAATCTCTCCAGAGAAGGAGACTCCACACCCCCTGGGCAGCCTGTCCCAGGGCTCCCTCACCCTCACTGGGAAGAAGTTCTTCCCCACATTGGGGGGAACTCCCTGTGCTCCAACTTGAGCCCATCGCCCCCTGTCCTGTCCCCACAGACACTGAGCAGAGGCTAGCTATCTCCCCTTGTATCTCCTCACGCTGTGGCACAGAAAGAAAAGACCTTGGCTGTCACGTTTCAGCGTGTGACGCACAGAGGGGACAGATAAGGGCACGCATCCTGTCACGCCATCCCCAGCATCGCCTTTCGGGTTGTCCTGCAGCAGAGGCTTTAAGCACAACCTCCACTTCTGCAGTCCCCATCAGTGCAGAGCACCACCACCAGCACCTCTGTGCTTCACTGAAAATGAAACTGATTCAAGGGCTGGGCTTTTTTTCTTCCCCCTCCTCGTTGGTTTGTGGTTTGGGGGGGTGGTTGTTTTTTTTTTAATTTACTGAAATGTTAAAACACACCCAGAGGTCAAAGCTCGCTGCAGTGTGTGTGAGGAGGACCAGGAACTTGAGGAGCCTCTGTCCTACTGATCTCCAGGGTGGGCTTGTGGCGAAACCCTGGCCATAAAGGAGGCAGCTGCTCCTCCATCCAAGCCACCATTAGCCTTCTTTCCACCCAGATATAATAAAACCCCCTAATGCATTCAGCTGCCTGCATTTTAGTTGCCTGAGAGGAGAACACACAGCTTTGGGGATTCCCTAAAACTACCAGTGCTCCCTTGAAATCCAGGGTTTTCCTGAAATGCCCTCCTGCAAAGTGGTACTGACCTCCTGCATCTCCAACCTCCCCACCAGGCTGGAGGATGGAGACATCATCACCATCTTCGAAATCCCCTGGCCTGACCAAAATGTCTCCATCATGCAGATTTCCCAGTAAATACAGGAAAAGAGGAGGAGGAGGAAACCGGGCAGACAGGAGCAATGCTGAGGGGCGACGTACAGATGGGTCACGCATCACCCCAGGGTGACCCCTCTGACCATCGCCCACTGGTACAGACCTTCCGCCCCAGCCAACAAGCAGGGTCACAAGCCCTGTTGTCCCATGTCCCCCAGTGAGTCCGACATCCAGATTTCTCCCCATCAGGTCCACAGAAACCTAGGAATAGTGGCTGCTAAGCCTCAGGGCATCACAACCCCATGAGTTTCTCTTGCATTGGAGGGTCTTTCCCTGTGCAGAGCTCAGCCCATTCCAGAGATCAACAGCACTATCTGCAGCCCTGGGACTTCTTAGCATCAGTTAGGACACTACACAGATATCCTTAAAAATACTGGAGTATATTATTCTGCTGCAGGAAAGGCCAAGGAAAGACCGGGTCCTCTTCTATAATGCTGTATAACACGGCAAACCTTTTCTTTAGGGTTATTTTCCCAGCCAAACACTTGCCGTGGGCATGACTCTTCCCAGGCTGAAGTGACCCTCATGTAACCATGTCAGGGCTAACTGGTGACAGGCCAGCACTACCAGCTCCCACACACCAAGGGAGCAGCAGCTCTGTGGACTAAAACACGAACAAATTGACCAAATACAAATTCCCATTGAAATCCCACTGAAACCCCCCAATTCTCTCTTGGATCCCCAAATCCATGGAACTTGTTTCCTACTGATGAAGTGGCAGCAGGCTGGGTAGTCCCTTACTTTGCTGGGCGGAAGGTTCTGCTGTGAAGGAGAACTTAGGTCTAGGAAACACTCACCAACTCACAGTAGGACAGAAAAGAGCAGAAAACCTCCAAAAAACCTCTTTAGTCCCCAGTGGAGAGACCTCTAGGAGACCAAAATCACCCTCTAATTAGAAGCATCATCATACCTATGACTTCTCAGTTCCTTTGGTTCTTGATTCCTCCCCAAAACCAACTCAAATCAACCCTGAAATAACTTCTTTGTACGCACCTTGGTCAGAAATCCCAATTCCCTGCTCATTTTTCCCAGGAAAAAAAAAGAGAGATGGTTAAATCTACAGAGGAAGCAATGAGCTGCTGTACTGGGAAAAGGACCTCAACCTCTGTTCGTACTGCTCTGAACTCCTGACCCTTAATTAAAGGAAGCAGCCAAAAGCTATTATGTCATGTTAATTAACCGGTTCATTCTTGGGTTTCAGTTTTTAACATCCTGTATTTGCCAGGGCCAAGGTAAAGACCTTTAGGGGAAGGTGTGACACAAGGTTTGGAAGCGGAGGGAACGCCGCGTGACAGAGGTGTTGCACCCAGTGTCACAAGGATTTGGGTATTTGGTTGTGTCAACACCGTTCCTGAAGGGAGAAACCCACCCCAAGCCTCATGCAAAGTCACCCTGAATTCACGGCCATGGTGATTTACCAGCCACCCATCTGGCAGCACGGGGTACAACCACCCCTGGCCCCACTGAAGGAACTGGGGGGAAGCTACTGAATTGTCCTGATTCAGCTAAAATGGCTGAGAGAGTTGGGATTGTTCAGCTCGGGGGGGGCACCTTGTAGGCCCCTTCAGGGACTGGAAGGTGCTACAAGGAAGCTGGGGAGGGACTTTTTAGAAAGACATGGAGTGATAGGATGAGGGGGAATGGTTTAAATTGGAAGGGGGTAGATTTAGATTGGATATTAGGAAGAAATTCTTCACTATAAGGGTGGGCAACTGGAACAGGTTGCCCAGGGAGGTGGTGGCTTCCTCCTACCTGGAAGTGTTCAAGGTCAGGTTGGATGGAGCCTTGAGCAGCCTGGACTGGTGAGAGGTGGCCCTGCCCATGGCAGCAGAGGTGGGACTTGGCGATCTTTAAGGTCCCTTCCAACCCAAACCCTTCTGTGATTCTATGATCCCTGCCACAGTGCCAGGCCCATCCTTCTGCAGCACATTTTTCAGCCCAGCTGAAATAAAACCAAACCCGCTGGGCCTGGCCGTGCCATTTCGGCACGTGAAGCCCTCGGCTGCAGAACTCTCTGCAAGGAGAAGCTGCTCTCCACTGATTTCACCCAAACCAAACCTTTATTAGAATTTTTATTTTAAGTAACACTCACATGCAGCCTAATAACCCTTCCCAGCCCCTGGGAATCACCCAGCAAGTTACATCAGCAAAGAAACAACCCCGTTAACCATCCCATTAGCTTAACCCCCACCCCCCAGGAATTACCTTAGACTGCTTTAATTAGGTATCCACCGTACAAAAGAATAAATTAATTAGTGATAAGCACCTGAACCACATTACTCATAAGGTTCTATTTCAAGCTTCAAATACAGCAAACAGGTCACAGCCTATCTGCTAGAGCAGAGCCAAGCCCAGATGCTGCTGCCTGTAATTTCTGTTCCCATCCCTTGCCACCAAAGCAACGAGGCTGGGAGGATTTTTTTCCCCATTTTCTCCCATTTTTATCTCTTTTTCTGGGCTGTTTTTTATTTCACAGCACCCAGAGCTGTCGCCTTGGAGAGCGACTAGTCAAATGGAGGATGTAGCACATGGAAATGGGAGAGTTTTGTGATTGTTTCCTGAGATTTTATATGCTTTCGGTAGGGGTTACAGGGGTAAAATCCCCATAAAATCTTGCAGCTATGGGTACCTTGCAAAGGTTTCCTCACAAAGGCACCACTGAGATATCTGTAAAATGAGTGAAACCTTTGCTGAAGGCCAGATCCCAAGCAGCAGGTGGAGGATCACTGCTAAACATGGGCGATTTTAGCTGGTTTCTGGGAAAAACCACAAAGAAAAAGGAAAACGGAAAAAAAACCCCATTAAAAAATCCCCCATGCTATTCTAGATTTTCACAATAAATGACTTGGAAAAGTAACTTATCATAGCTTGGGCTGGACCTGATGTTTCATGGCCAACTTGAGGGCTCTGGGGGTGTTTCTCTGAGCTGATAGCCCACGGCAGGGATGCAGGCAGGGCCCTGGAGGTGCTGCAAACTGGGTTAGCTGGGGCTGGCTGGGGAGAAGTAGGTTGCTCCTCCGTCCTCGGTCAGTGAGCTGACCCATATTACCATATTAAATTTAACTTCTGCCGCCCACTGCTGCCTCAGGTGTTTTTGTCCCCCGTTAATCTCCTGCTTTTGGGTCTAAAGTAGGACCTGGTTATGGAGAGGTGGAGGGCACCTGGGTCCATCCCGAGGTGACGGGACAGGAGAGCACAGCCATCCCAGCACAGTTGGGGCAGGGATATGGAAGGGGGATAGAGAGGCAGCAGCACCAAGGGCTTGGCAGCTTCCCCCCCTCCCAGCTCTGACCCTCTCACACTTCTCCTGACCACAATGCTCCTTCAAACCACCCAAATTCACTTTCCTTTCCTTTCCTGAGCCATACACTCAGAACCTTTCCCATGCTATTTCCCCTGGCCCAAGTCCATCCTCACCCCGTCTCCGGCATACTCATCACTTCCTAATCTCCACATACAACCTCTTGCTTTTCCCATGGACCAGCCTGTTTTCCCCTGAAAACACAGGCAAAGCATCCCTGCCACGCTTCCTGCTAACGGCCCTGCTTTTACCACCACGCGTTCTTCTGGCTACGGCGTGGAATGACACATGCTCAGCAAACACTGATATTACGCCGATGGGAGGAGAAAGCCACCTCAGAGCTGCTAGCCTGGGTGGTGTTTTCACACTTGCAACATCAAGCACTGCTAAACCCCCTCCCCCCAAATTAAAGCAAAATTTAAAAATAATAAATTAAAGCCAAAGAAATTATGCAAACCCTGGATTAAGCAGCACAAGACGGCATCACCCACGCTGGCTCGCTCTCCCCTCCCACCCATCAATACCTCCCATGCTGGAGATCAATCCATGCTGGCCATGCTGCAGACTACACACGCTTCATTTATACCCCCCATCCCACCCCACCCCAGCTTTAATCCTTCTTCCAAATGAGCTGGAGCTGCTGTGGGTTTTAGGCCTTGCTGCTCTGCAAGGGCAAGCGCCTTTTCCTGCCTACCTGGGTGCTGGGAGACCTCAGCATGGTATATTCATCTGGATATTTTTCCCAGTGTGAGCTATGAAAATAAACAGGGGCAGCTGCAATTTTGGGGGGGGGCAGGTTTTGTTTCTGGGGAGGATGGAGAAGCATCAATTCACAGCCAGCCTGACATCAGTTAGCTTTAGGCTTTTAAATCTATGTTTATTATTATAATAATATAATAATAATAATTTAAATTATTATTAAAATAATAATATATAATAGTTATAAAAAATAAAATCAGTGCTCCCTTTATTTGCTGTTTATACTTCTCCCTATGCCTGGGTTGCTGCGTCTTTTGATTCCCCACCTCTGCATGATCTTATCTCCAATCTGAAGTCCTGCAGCTTTCCTTTCCTAAGGAACCCAAACCACTGCAGACCCACTGAGGACGTAGGAATTCCCTGACAAGGCATGTAGAGACGTGGAGAAAACCTGGGTGCTGGAGAAGACCTGGCCATGTTTCTGCACAGCACTCTGAGGCCACCCGGACCCACCTGGACCTTTACAATGCCCATGGGGACAGCACTGACCTACCCACAGTGCTGGCCATGATTTGAGCTGCAGATGTGACCAGGCACCTTCAGCTTCCCTCTCCAACCTAACTGAGTCATTGACCATACTGGTTCATTACCAAAATCACTGTTTGCTCACTCAAAGAAACCTGAGGGATCCAGAAAACAACAGGAAAATGAAGGGAGCTGGCACAAGGCCTCGGGCTCCTGTTTCCACAGCCCCCAGCTCTGAGGACTAACACTGGTGAAAGCCCAAACTGCAGCTGCAGACTTCTTCCATAAAACACCCCCACGTCACAGGCAACCAATATATGTCACCCTTTGCCCTGAACCTGCCAGCCAACTCCTTTAACCCCTCTCAGGCTGTCATGGAGAAGTGACCATCTCCCCACACTCCTCATCCAGCTCCTGCCAAAAATGGGTCACATTCAAGAGCCGATAGAAGCAGAAGGAGCCCTTGGAGCCAACTCAACCACAATGCAAGTGAGATAAAACCACATGACGTGCCAATGGAGCATCCTTCTGAGGAAGTAAGAAAGCCAAAAGCCAACTGTGAGGACACGACCCAACCTCCTCATATGTGGGGGCCAAGGGTGAGGAAGCCTCTGCCATGGAAATGCGATGGTCAGATGTTTTCTGCACACCCGCTGGCACTGCGGGAAGGAGGACGCGTCCCACAAAGGATCTGCTGTCCTGCAACAACAGCTCAAGGCTCAAGAAAGCCTGGCTGGGGGTGGGGGGGAAGGGAAGCACCAGCACGTGAGCTGTGCTGTGGTCAGAGCAGCAAACAACACATCTCTGCTCAAGACAAAATTTATGGAGATCACGAGAGGCCTGGTTTGGTCTGATAAGAAGAAAGAGCAGGAAGTGCCACAAGGTTTACAACCAAGCAGCTAAAGATTGAATCTGTTCACCTCCAGGGTGACTAATGAGCTTTGGGCAGCTCCTGGTACGTTCAGGCCACACTTCAGGGCTTCCCAAGACTGTGGAAATGCCCCAAAGAAACCCCCTCCTAACAGGAACCAGCACTAGAGCTGCCCCATCATGGCTTTGAAAAATGGGTACTGAGAATTTCTCCTATTGCTTTGGTCCTCAGAAGATACAGACCAATGTTTTGGTGTCCCTTAATCTAACATGAACCTTTCAAGAGGCAAAATGCAGCAAGAATCTGTCAGGAGGGTTTGGAAGAAGGAGGGACATGGTGCCTCTGGTCTCCGTGAATGCCCGGAGACCTCCAGGAACCTTCCTTCAAAGACATAAACCTCAACAGGCTGGATGTGACCCACACCTAAGGAGCCGTTAACACCACGTTGACCTGAGAAGATGCCTGTAGGCACTGGGGACACACTAATTTTTATCAGAATGGTGTCTGCAGGTGTGAAACCAAAAACAGCAGCAAGGAAGAATGTGGTGTTAACTCATCCCCCATACATCTCATAAGGGCACATAGCAATAGCTAGAAAAAGGTAAGATTTAGGTTGGATATTACCAAAAAATCCATCCCCCTGAGGGTGGTGAGACACTGGCACAGGGTGCCCAGAGAGGTGGGGGAGGCCCCATCCCTGGAGACATTCAAGGTCAGGCTTGATGGGGCTCTGACTGACCTGATCTAGTGATGTCCCTGCTCACTGCAGACTAGGTGGCCTTCAAAGGTCCCTTCCAACCTAACACATTCTATAATTCCACGATCCCCTGACCCGCCATGTCCCCTGTGTGCACGGCCCAGGGCTCTCTGCAGGGCACACAGACCACGAGCAGATGGCAGATGCTTATTTGCCTGCTTCTCCCAAGACCTGCCTGAGGAGGGGCACACTGAAACAGAGGATACATGCTTGCAGGGTGATTTCTGCCTCCAAACAGCTCATGTGTTGCATTCTTTCTGATAACAGCAGCAGGGAGAGCAAGCTGGAGCCCCCATCTCTCACCCTGATTTGGCCAGCAATGACACTCCTGCTCTTCTCAACACCTGTGGGTGATGGGTAACTCACCTTGGAGGGTTTAAGGCAACCCAGCCCAACCCCACAGCAAAGCCAAGGCCACTGTGCTGCAGCTCTTTGGTTTGGGTTCAGCCCTTTGGAAAACCCAAACCCACCCAATGCTCTTGAGGAAGAGGGACACACCCAGAGCACAAAGCTCATGGGTGCCCCACCCCAGCACAATCCCAGACCAGGTATCATGGCCCTAAACATAAGACAGCCCTTATGATGAGACTTGCTATGCTCAGAGACATGCTGGCACCATCCCAGTACCCCCAGTGACAGTGGGATTGTGGGATCTCACACCCCTGACCTCCCCCAACCTCAGCATCCTGCTTCCCTGCCTTCCCTGCACCTCCTCCAAAGCAAAACCAAAGACAGGAGGACTGATGAGGAATGATTAAATCAACACTGATCACCTACATCTGTCAGCAACTAGCTCTTTCTTACCCAAAACCAGCCCAAACCCCATAGCTCCTCCAAACCCACAGTCCATGTGACATGCTCTGTCTGCAGGAATTCACAGCTCGGGGGGCTTCAAGAAGACCAAGGCCTGAGGGGTCCCTTCAGCATCCTCCTTAAGGAGATTGCTCCTAAGGCTCGTGAGTCTTGGGTGCCTGCCCATGCTCCCTGAGCCATCCCAACTGGATGCTGCAACAGGTTAATTGCTCTTGCACTTCACCCAGCTTCAGCTCCTCTGGGACAGGTTCAGATGGGAGCAGGCAAGAGAGAAAATGTGGCTTCACCACATCCCTGCGGCTGCTGGTTGGCACATGGGGACACCCTGCCTGTCCCCAGGTCTCCAGGTCCCCAGGCTGGGGATAAACACCCCAGGGCAGTAAGCACACCAGTCCCACCATGACCACAAGGCCTCAAGGTGGCTGGGACAGGGGGCTGGGACAGGGCCACAGTGCTGGAGATGCCACGGGGGACAGTGTGGGCACCGTTCCTCCAGGTTTCCCGACACAGCAGGGGTGACACAGAGGCACCGCAGCCCGAAACGGCCCGACTGTAATGAGCACACAGACTCACCCAAACCCTGTTGCTATTTTCCCAGAGGTGCCAGTGAAGGGAGCGCTGGGGCAGGAGGAGGAGGAGGAGGAGGAGGACAGGGATTTCTTGGTGCTGACTTACTCTGGACATCTTCCATAATTAGGTCTGTGTGTCTGTGCAGAGGCGCCGGTGGTGGCACCGCCGTCCCCGCCGTCCCCACTGCAGCTGTTGGCTCTGCCTGTGGGGATGGGGATGGGCACGGGGAGCTCTGCCTGTGGGGATGGGGATGGGCACGGGGAGCTCTGCCTGTGGGGATGGGGATGGGCACGGGGAGCTCAGGCAGCTGCCAGGCTTTGAAGCTGGGGTTTAGCCACCCTGGCCAGGAGGATGCTGTAGGCAGCAGGAGGGATGCTGAGCAGCACGGCATGGGGTAAAACCAGCATCACAGCAGGAATATCCCATCCTGTGCAGGGTTTTTTTCCACCTTGGTGGGATCACATGCAATCCAGGAAGATGCACTGATGCTCAGGATCCCTGATGGGCTCCAAGGCTGGAGCAAAGCTGCTCCTTCCCACTTGAGCTGCTCCATTTTACAAACCCAGCTGACCAGCCCCAACCTCCCTGGCCTGGAGAGCTGCTTTGAGGGAGCATCACAGGAGGGACAGAGCCGATTTTCCTTCCCAAAGCCCTCAGGAGGCCAAGGCAGGGCAGGGTGATAAACCTGTTAAACCAAGACACCAACTCTCAGAGCTTATCTGGTGTGCCACCCCCTCCCCCCTGGCTCCTGGGGTGTCCCACCACATTGGGTACAGCGCTTTGGGGTTCACAGCAGCACCCCTGAGAATAACCAACCTGCAGCTCAGCCAGCTTTGGGATGCTGGATGAAAGTATCACCCAGCACCAGAGATCCCCCCATGACACTGGTACCTGCCAAGCCCAGTCCAGCCATACTTCCTTTGGATAAACTAATTGGTCTGAGTTACGATGACAACAGACAACAGGAAGACAATTTCTGCATGAAAAACAAGGGAAGGATGAGATGAAGTGAAAACCAATCATGTTTGGTAGGATAAGCAGGTCCTGGCACAGCTGCTGCCTGGGAATTGGGGATGGTTTCCCAGCCACACGTGAAAAGCAAGGTGGGGATTTCTTTAAAGGTTCAGTAAAATGCCATCTCAGATTTTTTTTTTAATGATTTTTTTTCTCACAGAGCACATGAAAGATTTGGGTTTGGTGCCTGGAGTGTGTCATCCCTACACAAAATGCAGGAGACATGAGATTTTAGACTCCAACCCCCAGCACGGCAGCATCCTTGGACATCCTCACCTAGCCCCAGGGACTGGCTGCCTCCAGCTCCTGCTGCCTCCCAGCCCACAAAGCGCTGGTGAGTCTCTGATGGAAGCCATGGTTAATTAATCACTGGCCTGACCCAAAGCCCCAGGTTTGACAGGCACCATCCCGGTGATTTCGGATGGGTTTTGGAGCCAGAGCCAAATCTGTGTCCTCCTGGCAGCTGGAGCCCATCTTTCTCCCCAGCTCAGACATGCCTGTAAACGGGGTGAGTGCCAAGAGCCTCGTGCCAAGCGTGTGTGGAGAGCTGGGAGAGGCAGCCTGCGTTCCCCGCAGCCGTCACGCGTTCCCCCACGAGCCGCAGAACCTCCACCCCCCCCTTTCCCTTTCACTTCTCCCTATGAGTTTGGGGAGGGGGGCATAAAGGCAGCTCAAAGGGATGAGTTGGGGAGGGGTGGTATTTTGCACATACAGAAGAAAAGAAATAGGCTGAAGGCCCCCTGGAAATGAGCAGGGAATCAAACCAGACAAAAATCCCCTTGCCAGCGAGCCACGCTGCACCCCACGCCACGGACCCCACTGCCTCCGCCTCTCATCCCATCACTCCTCCCACCAGCCGCTGCGACCCCATGAAGCAGCTGAGCAAGAAGCCAGAGGGGGTGTGTGTGGGGGGGAAAACCAGCCAGAAAAGTCTGAAAAAGCAAGAAAAAAGGGGAAACCCACCCAAATCCCTTTGCTCTTTCCTCCTGCGCGTGTGAATGCGCACGGCCGCATCCCGCTCTCGCCTCCCAGTCACACCTGGAGAAGCCGTGCTGAGAACTGGCACAACTCAGACCGAAAATGGAGCTTTCCCCAGGACAAACCCCTTATTCCCAGCCCAAAATGGGGTGCTGGGAGGGAGTAGGTGGTACAGCCCCGCGTTCCCCATGGGCAGCACATGCGTCATGAGCGTGCCGGCCTCGAGCATCCTGACACTGGCACGTGGGATGGGGCGGCACAACCACCCCTGAGCACCGCGGCACGGCGAGGGGTGCTGGGGGTCTGCGGGGCTCCGGCGCTGTCTCGCCAGCCCCAATTACTATGGTAACAGCCTGCGCCGGCGCCTGGCTCTCCTCCCTCGGTGACTCACTGGGTTTTGAAAGGAGAAGTGGGGCCTCCTCGGCCACCGCCGCCGCTCAGAGCCCGGGGCTCCGGGAGCCGGCAGCGGGCACATCCGCGGGGCTGGCGGATGCCGCTGCCATCGCCCGCACCCCATCTCGATAACCCCCACCCCCCATGCTGTGAGTCAGCCAAAATTTTCCCAGTGGGAAGCAACAACCCCCTGTACCATGAGGCAGCCCTGTGCCAAGCCAGGATGCACACCAGTTATCTTCCCCCCGGCCCCACCATGGCCAGCCATGCCATGGTACGGCTGTTCATCTGAGCACACACACACAAAGGCACTGTGATAGTTGGGGGGGACACACCTGCGGTTCCCCCCCAAGCTGGGGACAGCCAGTTCAAAGGTGAGGCTGGGTCTGGTCATCCCCAAGGTGATGCTGAGACCGCCACGCTCATGTCACAGGTGAGCAGGCAGCAGCACGCGGTGCCAGCGAGAAGCCACCCCTGCTTCCTCTCACAAGCAGGAAAAGCCAAAAAAGAAATATAAATATACATATGTATATTAAATAAAACACCCAAAGTAGTGCCAAGGAACCAGCACATCAGCCTCACAGAGCCAGGGCAGGATGGGGCTGAGCCATGTGCCACTGTACCCCCCAGTACGGGGTGAGCAAAGCCCTGTTATACCCTGGGAGCACCTCAAAGCGTCCTCCCAGAGCAAGGCTTGGCCCCAGGGCTTTCCTGGCAATAATTAATTGAGTCATATTTCAATCCAGCCAGCGGCCATATGGAAGAAAAGAGGATTAAAATCGCATGCTCCAGCTGCATCCAGGGAAATCCAGTTATAAAGGAGGGGGGGGGGGGAAACATCCTCTGTGCCTGGCCCCAGCCTGCTGCCAGGGTATGTGCCACTCGCATGGCCCAGGCTCCTTTCCCTCCCTCAGCCAGAGAGTGTGGGCTCACTGGTGGGGTGATGGTTATTGGGAAATTTGGGGGCTCCAGAGGGAAACAGGGAAAGAAATAACCCCACAGGACCCAAAGTGATGCTCCACCCTGCATGCAGCAGGTATGGCAGTGGCTTGGGTTCAAGCTCATTAGGAACTCGTTAGGAATTGGTGGGGAGTCACCAGGATTCAAGATTTTCCTTAAATATAAACCCATTTTCCACCAAGGAGGTGAGAAGGTAAAAGTTTTTCCACTGGCTTCCCACCTGGCTGGGGCAGGAGAGCCCTAGACTGGGTTTCTCTGAGCACACCTTCCCAGCTGACCAGTGGATACTATCCCCAAAGCATTCACCCCATAAACCACTGGGAAAAACAAGGATAACGATGGGAATGATGGGGAAAAGGGCTACTGCTGTGGGGATGGCAGGGTGGGGCACTGAGTATGGCTGTCACCCCCCCAAATCCTCCCTTCCCCCCCTAACAAGCCAGGCTGGGGGTAAATCCATCCCAGCTGAGGTTCCTGCAGAGATTTGGGATTGGGAAAAGTCTCACCCTTCCTTCCCAGGGAATAATAATGTGTGTGTGGGGGGGGGAAACCCCAAGCCCAGGGAAAGAAAGAACACTACGGCTCATTCATGGGCGGAAAAAGCCTGCCCTGTGATGGCAAATCAGTTGATTAACTGAGGATCAAAGCCGCTAAATCAAACCTTTGTTGGGGAGACTGAACTCTCCGTGCGTGGTACCTCCCCCCCCCCCCGCCTCGCCCCAGCCCCGGCAGCCCCGCGACCCCCGGCCCCCGCTGGGATGGGGACCCCCGCACCCCCTCCCGCAGGTGCCATCGCCACACCCGAGGCTGTGGGAGCCCCAGGGAGGGGGTTGAGGGGGCGGGGGTTGGAGGGGGGGGGGTGATGCAGGGATTGCTACCCGGAGGGGGGGATTTTTTGCTGATTTGGGCTTAAGCGGTTCGGGGGCCCACGGAGGGAGGGGGGCTGGGGGCCGCCCCGCCAAGCCCAGTGTGCCCCAGTGCGCCCCAGTGCTGCCAGCCCCAACCCTCCCAGCGCTCCCAGTAGCCCAAACCCCGTCTCCCCACCCCGGTACCTGGAGGCGGGCAGTGCTGCCCCGAGTGCCCCGCGGGGCGGGCGGCGGCGGGACGGAGGGATGGACGGACGGCCAGACGGAGCGAGGGAGCCAGGGAGGGATGCGGGCTGGCGGGGGTGGGGGTGTGCGGGGGGGTGGTCAGCAGCAGCCCCGAGCGCCGAGTCCCCACCCAGCTTTGTCTGCGCTCATCCTTCTGCCTACAGGAAGCGGCTCGGCCCCGACTTCCTCCTCCTCCTCCTCCTCCTCCTCCTCCTGCTCTCCCTCCTCTCCTCTCCCTCTCCTCTCCTCCAGGCTTTGCAGATCCCTTTTCCCCAGACCCCGCAACCTCCCGCCCCTCACCGTGCCTCGGTCCTTGTCCCTGCCCACCCTCCCTGTCCCCGTTCCTGGTCCCTGTCCCCGATTTGTGCCCGGTGGGTTTTGCCCCAGCCCCTTCCCCTGCCCCTTGTTCCTCCCCCCTTCCTCCCCCAGCCCCACTTACCCCCGGACCACGCACCCCACACATGCCACACACCGACCCCACGACCCACCCACCCACTGTACCCCCACCCTGCACCCCACCCCTGCACTCCCAGCGACGCTGCACCCAGCCCTGCCCTCCTTTGCCCTCCACACCTCACAGCTCCAAACACCCCATGCCTCGACCCCATCTTCTACCCCCTAGGCTCCCCAAAACCCTTCACCTCTGCGCTGATGTGGGGCATCGTGACCAACACAGCCCCCCCATCACCCCCAGCCCCCTCCCTGCCTCCCTTCGCCATTCCCAGCTCCAAACTCCCCATCTGAGCCCATCCCTTGGCCAGTTTGGGCATTCCAGGGGGAGGATTTCAGAGGTCTGAGAGACCAGATGAGCACTGGGTGTGTGTGGGGGGGTTTGTACCAAACATTTTCCTTTCCCCCATCTGCACCCTGAAACCTTTGTGGCCACCCCAGCTGCCCACCCGTGGCTGTACCTTCAAGTCTGCTCTCTGGAGCTCTCAACGCTGAATGTATGTTCAATATATACATTGAAGGTCTGCTAATGTGCTGCAGGGGGCACAGCAGAGCTGGGGTGCAGCAACCCCCCCCCCCCCCCACACACACACCCAAACCAGCCATACCAGTGCCCAGAGCTGCAGCAGCACCATGGGATGCAGCTCCCACGAGCATCCCACAAAGGGCAGCAGTGGGACCCCCTCCCCGGGGCCAGCACTGGTGGGCACAGAGTGGGGGGCGGGGGGGGTGTGGGGCTCTGTGTCACCCCTGCACTGGCCAAGCTCTGCCAGGTTCCTGGCACAGAGGTGCTGGCTGTAGGGGTCCCCTCCTGTTTCCACAATGACTGATTTCCTTTGCTGCCCTGCGAGCGGGACGCAGGAGCTCAGCCCTGACATGATGCCCTGGCACTCACCAACCTGCCCATGGGGAAAGGGGGGGGGGGGGTGGCCTTGGCACCCCCCTAGACAGCGCCTAGCATGGGCACAGCATGGTGTCCCCCCACATAGAGCCACCAACCCAACACAGGGGCTGTGTGATGCTGTGTGATGTGAAAGTCCTGCATCCCACCAGCATCTCAGGGTATGGAAGGTCCCCAGCCTAAAAGAGCTGCTGGCACATGGGGGGGATTTTTATAATTACCACTAATTAGTCACTGGTGTCTGATTGGGGGAGTGTCAGTGCTTGGTTTGGAAGGGCTGGTGAAAGGAGGATGCTCTGCAAGGGATGGAAGAGAGAGTATGGCCAGTTAGGACGCTTTGAAATGAAAAACAAGGCTAGGATGGCAAGTTTTAGGTCTTCTACAGCTCATTTGGCAGCTGGCACCATAAAACAACCAAAAAACAACATTTTCATGTTGTTACCCTACAAATCCCAAGTCTCCAACCTCCTAGGCTCCTGTGAAATGATGGAAAAATCTGGAAGTGGAGTGACTGAAGAGGAAATGACCCCATTGCAGCCTTTTGGGGAGGGCTGGAGTCTGTGAAACAGTAACCCAGAGCAGCAGAAGGGTTGCCAGCACCAGGGAGCATCCCAGGGAAAAGGCCAGTGAGGATGCAGAGCTTCCTGGGGACATGCCAGGGTGGGAACTAGGATGGGAACGGGAGGACCTTTCTCCCCGGGGGGCTTCTCCTGCGGTAAGGTGAAGGAGCAATGGGGACCAAGCCATCAAATGCCTTCTGATGGAGGAGGTTTTCTTTAACAGCGTGGCTGAGGGTACTATTCTCTGCTAAACACAGCCTTTGGGGAGGGGGGAGACCCCTCCCTCTCCCCCCTGGGTGCAGGGCTGGCTCACTCTGTAGGCCCACATGAAAAAAACTTCAACATCTGTTTTTTTTAGGAAAATTTCCCATATTTTATAGGCCAGGGATGAAATCTAGAGGCTGTCCTCAGTAGCAGACATCATTACTAAGCCCCTTCCCAGAAATCCCTCCCTCCCTCCTCCTCATCCCTCCACCATGAGGCAATTACCTGTCCCAAAAACATCCTGTGTCAGCAGCGATCGGGTACCCAGACCCCAGGGACAAGGGCTGGTTTTGGAGGACACAGGGAAATCACTGGGAATATGCCATTACTTTCCAAGCCCATTAGAGAAGGTGCAGGATGCTCCCTGGTATCACTCCGGGATACCCTACGCCAGGGGTGCCAAGTCCCATAGCCCCATCCCCATCCTAGTGCAGGTCCCAGTGCTGCCCTGGATTCCTGGAGGGGGGGTGGTGGTAACCCCACTGGTCCCAGCCTTAGCGTGGCACATGGTGACATCCATGGGACAGTGGCACCTGCTGGGAGGAACCATGTCAGGAAGGGATGCTGCTTCCCTGTGTGTGAACAGGCTCTTCATCATCTTCATCCTCAACTTCACCAGGAAATAGGGATTTTGCTGCTGAAAATGGCCAATTTATGACATCAGAGTGATTGGGCAGCCCTTCTCTTCCTTCTCTACCAGGCATGTCTCAGAAACAGGCCGGATAAAGGTGCTGGAGGTGAAGAGATGCTCAGGCAACTGGGAAGGGGGACTGGGAGAGGCACTGGGTATCTGTACCTCCCGCAGCAGCAGGTGCCAGGATCAGTGGATGCGGCACAATCAAGAAGCAAAGAGTTGGCTAATTATGTTCTGAGGAGTTTAATTAGCGCTAGCAGCATGGGAGACAGGAGGCTGGCCCCTGGGTGATGGGGAGGGGGGGCTGGCTGCCGCTCAAGCCCTCCATCAGCTGCTGGAGAATCCACACTCTTCGTCCAGAAACATCAACTGGGGAAGGAGAAACTGAGGAGGGAAGTGGGGAAATCCTCACTGGGAGCTGGGAAAAGAGCTCCAGAAGCATCCCTGCACTCAGCCCAGCGCTGGGATGCTGGCCCAGGCTCTTGGGTGGGATCCTGCTTGGTGTCATGGCTTTGATTAACATGGTGGGGCTTCCTCCGTTGGGGAGATGCCCCCCGGCGCTGCTCCCAGACACCCATCCCGCCCTCCCTAAGCAGATCCCGCGCCAAGCAGAGGAGAAGGGAGGAAAGAGGGATTTAAAGGGTGGAGCGCGGCGGGCTGAGGACGGCCTCGCTCATCACACCAGTGACCGCTGCCTCTCCCGCTGCCGGAGGCGAGCCCACCCCCGGTAGCCCCTCGGTCCCGCAGCCCCTCACCGTGCCGCGGTGCCGCAGGATGGCAGCAAATGCCGCGGCGCTGCCGGCCGGGCTGGGGTAGGGGGGGTGGAGATTTGGGACAGGCTATGGACCCACCCCATATCCCTCTGCGGTCCCCAGGGCTCTGCTGTCCCCGCCACCCAGGCTAAGGGGCGATGCCCGCGCTGGGCTTCTCGCTCAGGAAGCAGGGGAGGGTTTTTTGGGGGGGAATCATGGGGAAAAAGGCAAATCCCGCCTCGCTCGGCCCGTTGCCAGCGCGGGGATGCTGCGAGCCGTGGGCTAGTGGTCCCTGGGGATGCTGGAGCCCACCTGACATCCCGGGGTGGCCCCTGCTGCAAGTGGAGGGGTGCCCCATACCCCCCAACACCCACACACCCTTTCCATTGGGACAGCTGGGCCCACCCAGCTCTCAGCCGGCCGCCAACCACACTTAACCCTTCATACCAGAGCTGAACCTGCAGCATCCCCCCCAAATCCTAGAGGCCGGGGACACCCCTGAGCACCCCACATGGGGCTCACCACAGCCAGACCCACTGGCTGCAAGGAAAGCGACGGTCCCACTTGTGCTCCCCCCCCCCCACCCCGTGCCCCCACTTACACAGCTCAACCCCCATGCCAGCTGCTGCACATCCCCCCGTGTCCCCCCGCCCCCCCCGACTGGAGCCCTGGAACTTAGAAATCCCCCCTTTTTCACAGAAATCCCCCCCCTTTTTCAAAGATATCGCCCCCTTTTCATAGAAACACCCCCCCTTTTCATAGATACCAACCCGTTTCGTACAAATCACACCCTTTTTCATAGAAATCCCTTTTTTCACAGCAACCCCCCCCTTTTTCATAGAAATCCCCCCTTTTTAATAGCCATCACCCCTTTTGATATAAATGACACCCTTTTTCATAGAAATCACCCCCTTTTTCATAGAAATCCCCCCATTTTCATAGATATCATCCCTTTTCATAGATATCACCCTTTTTTCATATATATCACCCATTTTTTCATAGGTATCATCTATTTTCATAGATATCACCCCCTTTTTCATAGAAATCCCCAAAAATCAGGATCGAAAGGACCAGCCAGGCAATGCCAGAGCGAGGAGGCCAATAACATTAACACCTTCATTAACCCCACCCTGGTTCCATCGCTCCCCGAGCCCGGGAGCACCTTGAAGAGTCACAGTGAATGCCAACGACTGTCACTTTATTGTCACTCGCAGCAGAAGGCACACCCCGACCCCGCCCGGGTACAGACTCACTGCGCGGCGGGGCTGTGGAGAGGAGTCCTTGGGGGATATTCCCTACTGCTCCCCCGTGGCCCCCATGGGAAGATCCTTTCACAGAAAGGACTATTTTCGTTCCTGCACACAGACGGCTCATTATTGTGGTGGGGAATGGCGCTGCACCAAGGGAGGGGGGGGGTGGTCACCCTGTCCCCCCCCCCGGCCCCCCGTGGGACCCGCTTGGCCACCTGTGGAATAACTGGCACCTCTGTGTGTGTGTCCTGTCCCCCCCCCTCCCCGTCCCAACCCTCCCTGGTACTGCTCCTGCTTGCCCCAGCGGGGTGAGCTCCACCACAGCATTCCGGCATCGCTCTGATCCTGGGCGGGGTTGGGGTTCAGCTGCAGGATAATGGGGTGGGGGTAAGAGATGGAGAGGTGCTGGTCTAGCTGCGCCCCCTGCCCCCAGGCTTTCTGAGCAGCGTGGAGCATTTCTTTATCTCCCTTTATGCTCCCTCTGGCTACATGTTTTGGCAGATTAATGGGTGAGGGCACCCAGGGCTTGCTGATGGAGGGGGTGCTAGCAGGACCCCCCCCAAGCTGGGCAATGGAGAGGGGACAAAAAGAGGCTTGGAGGGAATTTAGGGGATTTTCATGCCTGTACCAGCCTGTGTGGCTCCAGCATGGCAGATGCTGGTGATGGAAGGTCTGCAGTGAGGGATCCCAACCCACAGGAAAGGTTTTTCAGGGTGTTTGCTGGGATCCCCCAACAATGAGAGAGCAGCATAGAGCCCTGAGCCCCCTGCCCCTGCAGCATCCTTCTGCCTGTTCCAGGCAGCTTCAGGGAAGATAAAGAGGTTTTAGGCCCCACCAGCTTCCCACTCACCCTCACCAGCATCTGTCTACACAATTGTCCCCTAATACTCCCCTTCATAGAATCATAGGGCCACAGACTGGTCTGGGTTGGAAGGGACCCCAAGGGTCCCAGAGCTCCAACCCCCTGCCACAGGCAGGGACACCAACCTCCAGCCCTGGAGCTACACAAGGTTGCCCAGGGCCCCATCCAACCTGGCCTTGAACACCCCCAGGGACAGGGCACCCACCCCCTCTCTGGGCAGCCCCTTCCAGCCCCTCACCACTCTCTCTGCAAAGAACTTCCCCCTAACATCTCATCTAACCCTTCCCTCCTTCATTTAATAGGAAGGGAGGCTTGTGCCAGGTGAGATCAGGCTCAGGAGCAGAGACACCCAGAGCAGAACCCAATGCTCTCCCCAGAGCAGCTCCAGTATCACGATAACACTGAGGATCTCTGTGCCGTGCCAAGAGCCACACTCCTTTCCTTTTGGTACCAGTTCCCCCACCACAGCTCCCCCGACATTTCTTACAAAAATAAGATTGTGCTTATTTATAAAATAAGAAATTAATTTTGTTTGGGTTTTTTTTAAGAAAAGTTTCCAGTTTTTAAAAAAACAAAGGGCAGTATATCAAAATACAGCCAAACTTTGGCATTAATGGCTAAACTCTAATTAAAAACCCCGACTAAAAAGGCATTGTGCTGTGATTATTAGCTGCTGTAATGCTTCACCCTCTGGCACTGATGGTAAGTATCACACCCCAGGCAGTTTGGCTTCCCTAGCACATGCTTGGAAGCTGTGCTTAGGTTTTTCCAGCACATCACCATCATAGAATCATAGAGTGGCATGGGCTGGGAAGGACCCCAAGGGTCCCAGAGCTCCAACCCCCTGCCACAGGCAGGGCCACCAACCTCCAGGCCTGGAGCTACACAAGGTTGCCCAGGGCCCCAGCCAACATCATCCTTTAGCAGAGCTACTCAAACTGTAAGAGATTTAAGAGATGCATGACAAGCCTTGGTACAAATCCGATGGCATGAGCCACACTGCCAGCGCATCCGTGTTTTTCTCCAGAGGAACAGTCTGTTTTCTCACCTTAAGTGCTTTGGGAAACAGAAAACGTGAGCCTTGATATGGTTCCTTAAAGAGGAGAGGCAGATCCTTTGTATAAAGGGTGGTTTAGAGCAGAAATAAAATGCAGATGGGTCTATAAGATCCAGACATATATAAACATACATACCTCCATATATTTATATATGTAATCTCCATATAGGCAAAGTTTGGGATGGATTATTGCAATAGCTTTGCAGGTGACTTGTTCTTTTCCATTCTCCTTTTGCTTTCAGTTTTCTTGGGTGGGGATTGGTGGGTTTTTTTTTGGTTTTGGGGTTTTTCTCTCTCCAAAAAAAGAAGAAAAAGAAGAAGAAAGAAAAAAAAAAAGAGAAAAGAAAAAAAGGAAAAAGTTTAAAAACAGAAAAAAGGAAAAAATAAAGGAAACCAGAAAAAAGAAAAAGGAAACGGGAAAAAGGAAAAGTAAAATAAAAATGGGGAAAAGAAAAAAGGGAAAATAAAGGAAAAAAGAAAAAGAAAAAGGAAAAAAGGAAAATAAAGAAAAGAAAAAGAAAAAAGGAAAAATAAGAAAGGGAATGGGAAAAATAAAAAGGAAAAATAAAGGGAAGAGGAAAAATAAAGGAAAAGGGAAAAGGAGAAAAGAAAAAAGTAAAAAATAAAAAAGTAAAATATGAAAAGTAAAAAGAAAAAATAAAATAAATGATAAAAAAGGGGGGGGGGGGAAGAAAAAAAAAAGAAAAGAAAGCAAAAGAACCAAGAAGAACTCAGAACCAAGAGACCAAGCGAGCTGCAATCAGCTGCGGGAGCTGCCAGCCCCCCTCCGCCTGGCTGGGGCGGCTCTGGCTGGAGCCCTGGCAGTGGTTTTGGCAGGCTGCTGCTGCCCTGCCCCAGCCCCGGGGTGCCGAGAGCTCCCCTCCGCGGGTTATTGCTCAGTTCTCCCTTCCCATACTGGCCTTGAGGGTATTTACATTTCTTTGGCTTGACTTGAACGCGACAGTCTGGCTCTTCCCCTCTGGCAGCCGCCGCCGAACCCCCCCCCGGGGCCCCCAGGAGCACTGAGGATGGGGGTGAGAAGAGGCCGTGAGAAAACACAGGGTGCCTTCCGCCTGCTCAGAGGAGGATGCCGGGGTGGGGGGGCCACCGGTGGGGCTCCACCATGCCCAGGGATGGGGTGGGGAGGGTCTCCATCCATCCTGCCCGCCGTCGGGGTGACCCTCGGAGCGCGAGGGGTTTCCACGGGCTCTCGGTTCGCGGGGAGCGGTGCAGAGAAAGGCAGCAGGGCAGGGAACCCCAACTTCTTCCCCCTCGAGGGTGGGCAGCAGGTCCTGCCCCCCCCCCCGCTTCTCCTCGCGGCGCTCAGACCACGAACTCGGGGACTTCGTCGTGGGTGAGATCCAAGGAGAAGTATTTGCTGGTTCTTTTGACGGGGAAGGTCTCCTGGATGTTGATGCACTGCTGGGCCAAGCAGCCGTTGCAGTAGAGCCCGTCCTCCTCCAGCCCGTGGGCGCAGCCGAAGGTGTAGCTCTGGGCCGTGTCCTGGCAGAGGTTGGCCAGCTGCAAGAAGTCCTTCTGGTAGAGCCGGATGTCATCCAGGCTCAGGCTGTGACGGTCCGTCGACGTCTTGGGTTTCCTGCACGTCGTCTAGAGCAAAGCAAAGAGGGACCTCAGGGCCTGTCACGGAGCTAATGGCGTGGGGGAACCCCAAAAAACCCCACGGTGCCAGCAGAGCCCACCAGCACCACGTACCTGGGGTAAGGAGTCTGTGCTCTGTCCTCGCAGCTTCACCACCGTCTCTGAGGAGCTGGAGGTGGAGGAGCTGATCTCTTTCACAATAAGCCCTGAGTGGGGGAGAAGAGAAGAAGGGGGTGTGAAGGTTATTTTGAGGCTTTTTGGGGTCTCTTGAGTTCCATGCCCACTGCCCTTGGGGGCTTCAAGGCGAAGGCACCCCCAGCTCAGCAGGGCCACGATGGCTCTGCTTGCAACCTATAAAGCATCCCAAATTCTGCACCAAAACACCACCCAAAGCTGTCCCCAGGGAGCCTGGCACCTCAGAGGCCTCCCAGTAGCACCCAGCATGGAGGAGCTGGAAGCGTGGGTTGCTCTCTGGGTGCTGGCACAGTTCCAGAGAAGTCAGGTTCACACATGTGATAACAGCACCCGTGCTCGTGCGAACAAGCAAGGAGGTGTCATGAAAATGAAAACTGGGAGCCAGCAGTTGAGAACATGGCCAAACTGACATCCATCGCCTGCAGGCAGCTCCTGCCATCATCCCCTGGGATCTCAGAATAACCTGGAGTCCCTGGGCACACCCTCCTGGGCTGCATCAGTCATGGAGCATCAGTCCTACTCTGAGTAAAACCTATGCCTTGCCTGGGCAACCCCTTCTCTTCTTAGAGCTTCACCAAACTTATACCGCCCCTCCTGAGTGAGCAGCTTTCCCAGTGTCCCAGACAGATGCCTTGGACTAACTCTGCTCTGTCAAACACCAAAGGTGCTCCTTGCTTTGAGGAACTGGGGTGAAAAGCCACTGCTGCCTTACCCGAGTGCCCGTTGAACTTGCGTGAGAGCAGCATGTCCTCCGTGATGTAGACACACATGTCGGGGCTCACCTCCATCTCCCCAACCTGCTCCAGCTCCCGGGGGTCATCCACCAGCATCTCAATCTCTGTGGGTGGGAAGGAGGTAGGAGGGGGAGTCATCGATGTGCACCTTCAGAGCACCCTCCAAACCCACCACCCGTCGAGTTGCAAGGTGAGCAGCCCAGACTGGAGGCAGCTGGTGTCTCACCATCATCCTGGGAGTCCTCCTCCAGCCGGTCCTTCCCACCGCTCTCCACCCCGGAGGTGTGGGAGCTGCCGTGGCTGGTCATGGAGCTGCAGGTCTTCAGCTTGCGGTGGGCACCGGCACCCGAAAAGCCGTCCTCAGGCCCCACCTCCCTGGGTTTGGGGTCGGTCTCGATGCCCGAGGTGTGGGAGCTGCTGTGGCTGGCGGTGGAGTGCCGGGAGAGACGCTTATGCCGGATGCTGCCGGCGCTGCTGCCGCTGGCCCGCGAGCGCTTCTCCAGCTGCTCCATGTCCAGGTCCAGGGTGTCGCTGATGTAGGACTCACGGTACTGCTTCTTCTCTGTAGGGCCAGAGGCACGCTGTCGGCATGGGGCCGCCCCAAACCCCTGGGTGCCTCGGCCCTCACTTCAGGGAAGGACACGGCCACCCCCGAGCACCCAGTGGCACCATCACCCACGCCCAGCATGGTGGCACTCCAGGAGCCAGCCCTGTCCTGGTGGGATTTGGGGATGGGGAGGTGGGGAGCCTTGAACTTGCTGTGCTCTGTGCTGTGCCATCCCTCCAAAGGAGGATGAGGAGGAAGAGGAAGAAGAGGAGAAGGAAGAGGAGGAAGAGAAAAGATGAGGAGGAGGAGTAAGAAGAGGACAAGGAGGAGGAAGAGGAGAAGCAAGAGGAGGAGGAAGATGAGGGGAAAGAGGAAGATGGGGAGGAGAGGAAGATGAGGATGAAGATCTTAGATTTGCACAAGGGCTTTCTGAGATGGGACACAGGGCACTGGGAAGTACTGGCAAGAACTGGGCTGTCAGGGACCACCACAGAGCTTGTGCCCATCCCTAAGCCAGTGGGTCTGTGGCCAGGAGAGGGTCTTCCCATTGGACACAGCTGGGGGGGCACATGGACACATCCTCCGCCTGCCACGCTCCCGTCTCCGGTGACTGACGCAAGAACCAGTTACAGGCAGAACATCCAGGTGGGATTCACACCCTGGGGTGAGGGGGGGGCAACCTACCCTCGTTCTCCTCCAGCTTGCGGACCTGGCGCAGGACGGGCTGCAGGTTCATGTAGAGCCGGTGGCTGCTGCTGAGCAGCTGCAGGAGGTGGCGGGAGCGCAGCGGGCAGCCCGTGTAGTAGATGAGCTTCCTGGCTGAGGGCAGCCCATCTGGCAGGATCTCAAACTTCTTACCCTGTGTGTGAGGAAGGGAGATCATCAGCCCTGCAGAGAAAATTCCCTCTTGCCATCTATAACCCCCCCCACCAGGTTATAATCACCCTGCCTGGGAGCTGTACACCATCACCCCGTGCCCAAACCAGAGCCCAGGACTGACCTGGGCAGTGATGCTCTGCCCCAGGGATGGTGGAACTCACCACAAACACCAGTTTTCCCACGTTTGTCCATGGGAAGTCGTAGAGCAGCTGCTTCTCTTCATCCAAGTTCTGCAGAAAGAGAAGGGACAGGCTCAGCTGTGGGGGACGGCAGCGGGCACGGAGCTGAGGTGCCACCCTCACCCAGCTGCCTACCTGGAAGATCTGGATGCCCCGTGTCGTCAGCCCCAGCGTCAGGGAGGCTTCCACCTCCCTTTTGTCCTAAGAAAGGGGAAAAAAATAAATAAATATCCTTTAAATGACACAATTTGCACCAAGAAATGGATAAATCTGCCCCCCATCCCAGTCCAGGTACCCTCCTGATGTCACCCCCCCTCCCAGGTAGCAGTTGAAGCCGTAGGTGCCACGTTAATTGTAGGATCATGGAATCATTTTGGTAGGAAAAGACCCTGAAATCCGAGCACTGGATTAATGATGTGCACACACCGCCTAGTCACATCCTCTAACACCCTCCCCAGTGTCACCCCCAGGCACCTGCTGCCCCCTTCACTGCCCAGAAACACCTCAGCTCAAGGTACTTGAAAAGCAGATTAACCTCAGAGACCTCCAGAAACAGAACTGGGGCACTTTTACACTTGAGCCCAATCAGGTCCTGCACCAGCACCCTGTGCTTTCTTCTCTTCACCTCAAGGATGC
The DNA here is from genome assembly GCF_964237585.1 of Gallinula chloropus. Lineage (NCBI taxonomy): Eukaryota > Metazoa > Chordata > Aves > Gruiformes > Rallidae > Gallinula > Gallinula chloropus. The sequence goes on along the minus strand of NC_140099.1, from coordinate 118,693 downwards.
CAAAAAAATGGTTTGTGATGCTCCAATTCCCAGCAAAACTAAACCACTTTGTTCCCAAGATCCCAGAAACCTCAAGGCTGCTTCCCTGGAGAACCTGCCCTTGAGACCGCCCCGCTCCAGCCAGTGAGTGCTGATTCACAGAATCATAGAACAGTCTGGGTTGGAAGGGACCCCAAGGGTCACAGAGCTCCAACCCCCTGCCACAGGCAGGGACACCAACCTCCAGCCCTGGAGCTACACAAGGTTGCCCAGGGCCCCATCCAACCTGGCCTTGAACACCCCCAGGGATGGGGCACCCACCCCCTCTCTGGGCAGCCCCTTCCAGCCCCTCACCACTCTCTCTGCAAAGAACTTCCCCCTAATATCTCATCTCACCCTTCCCTCCTCCAGCTTCACTCCATCCCCCTTGTCCTGCCAGTCTCTGCCCTTTAACAAGCTGATTCCCCTCCTGTTCCTGGGGTCCCTTCAGGGACTGGGGGGCTGCAGTGAGGTCCCCCCACAGCCTTCTCTTCTCCAGGCTGACCCAGCCCAGCTCCCTCAGCCTCTCTCCCTAGGGGAGCTGCTCCAGCCCTCTGAGCATCCCCGTGGCTCCTCTGACCCCTCTCCAACAGCCCCACATCTTCCTTGTGTTGGGCCCCAGCTCTGGACACCGTATTCAAACCCAACTCTTCCCAAAACATGTGGAAATGGCTCCTTTCCATATAAAGCTGCCCTGAATCAGCCACCACACCCAGGCTGGGTTGGAGCTCACCTTGTACAACCTGTAGTAGTGCACGGCCACGTCATCCAGCCGGACGGCCTCCTTGATGTATTTGAGATGTGCTTCCGAGGCCGTCAGGGCAAACTGGTCTTTGTGCATGTTTGGGACGTGCTTCAGGATGTAGTCCTTGCCCCTCTTGGCAACCACCTGTTTGGGGAAGAAGAGAAGGTCATCCAGGGGATGAGCAGCGGCATGGGCTCCCCCAGCCTCCACACCCCCACATCCCCCAACCCTCCCTGCCCATCAGCGTCTGAAGGTCAGGAACCACCGGCACCGGGCCAGAGACGGGGTGTCAGGAGGAACGCTGGCCACTCAGGAGGCCTCAGAGCAACCCAGCATCCCCAGCCCCGTGGGGTTACAGCAGGGACCCCCTCGGGGGACTCTTACCCAGGCAGGGAAATAGGCTTCGGGCTCGAAGTACTTCCCATAGTGCTTGTTGCGCTTGAAGTCGCCCAGGTCGGCCTGGAGGGCGAAGGCGGTGAGGAGGAAGTAGGCCTCCTCGCGCAGCACGCACTGCGAGTGCAGCACCTGCTTCCGCAGGTGCCAGTAGTAGTAGTAGCGGGCGGTGCGGTCACTGCCGGGGGAAGGAGAGGAGAGAGTTGGGGAGGAGAAAGGACCAAGCAGGACACCCACCCATGACTGAGACTGTGGGGTTTGGTGGGGGGCACCTCCAGCACCTTCTCCTGATGGAAAGCTCGGACAGAGGGAGCAGTGGCGGGGTGGTGAGTCGTTTGACCCCTGTTCATCAAAGCTGGGGCTCCCATATGCTGGAATTTCTGGGGGTCCCACAGCCAGAACTGTGTGTCCCCCCACCCATTCCAGCATCCTCACGTGGCTGCAAGATGTCACTCCACGTCCCCACGCTCCTCAGCCCCTGAAAATCGGCTTTGTCCCCCTTGAAACCTCAAGCTGCCCCCCGGCCAGAGGCACATGGGTGCACCAAAATCAGGGTGTGCCGCAGGTTAAGCAGGACAACCCCCTAAGTGTAATGTCCCTAACCTCCCCAGCACTCCACCCCCCCCCCAAAAAAGGCTCCCCCCTCACTGGCTGGGAGCAGTGTCCCCACATTCCCCTGGCACCCAGCCACAAAGAGCCCCAACCAAAGGAACAAGCACCCATCCCACAGCATCCCTTGGTTGCGTAGCCCCAGCGAGCGCTAGCCAAGGCAGGGGCACCCCAGGGTGCTCTCCCAACAGCTGCTCATCCCGGGGTGGGGGTTGCCCATCACCCTACCTGATCAGCCTGCCATTCTCCACGTAGTACTGCACTCGGAAGTGGATGATCATCGGGGGCCCAAACTGGTCGATCCCCTGAAAGGGAGGAGATATTCAGGAGTCCTGTGGAGATCCCAGCATCGCATCCCAGCTCCCAGCCCCTTGCCTCAGCTCACCCAGGGGCAGCTCCTTCACAGCCCCTCCCTTACCCCTCTCCCAGGGAAGAGTTTACACCAGTCATGGGGGGGTGGGGGGGTGTTTCACTGAATGAAGAGTTTGAAACCCATTTTTCCTTCCCCAATAAGCTGAAACACAATGGGGAACTGGATTTAAAGCTGGGTCTGCAGCCCCTCACCACCACTGTCTCTCCTCAGCCCATCTCCCACCAGTCCCCATCTCAGTCACCACCCTGGGGGCTGTCACACCAACCCCCTTGGCACGTTGCATCCAAATAATTAAAAGGTGTTTTGGGAGGGAAAAGAAACCCCAAACACTCGATGGTAGAAACATGGAGCATGGAGGACATGTCCCCCGCCGGGGCACGTGGTGGCACCTGGGGTGGTGGCCCTCAAACATCACCTGGGGTTTGTTTTGCATGCCCACACCCCCACCCTGCACTAACAGCCAAGTGTCCACCCCACCCTCCCCAACCCTTGGCCGCCTTTCCCGTGTCCTGGAAGTGACCTGCGACGGGGACAGAGGTGGCCTTACTGCCGTCAGCTCTCCATGCAAGACCTCACCGCTGACCTTGCTGGCCTCCTTCTTCCACTCCTTGGGGCAGTACTTGTAGAGTTTCTGGGCCAGGTCCATGTACACGTGCTCATTGTCTGGGTGGGACAGAGGTGGGGTCAGCATCCTCCCCACCTGCCCCCCGCATCCTGCCAAGCTCCATCCTGTCTCCCCCAGCCCACCAGTGGGTGATGTGGGAGGAGGTTCCATAACCCCCTCCCCACCTCACAAGGGGCCACCAAAGGGATGGGTGGATTTACACCCACTTTTGGGCAAACCCACAGCCCCTGTAAAGTGGCATGTGCCAGCATCAGGGCCCTGGCACCAAACCCATCCCACTAGTGAATCCTGACTTACTCTGGATGACGCTGAGCCCAAAGAGGTGACAGTCCTTCAGCCTCAGGAGGTCACACACCTGCACCAGCAACTCGTGGCACAAGATCTTCACCTGCAAAAGAAACCCGCAAACCCCATCACGTGGGTCCTACTGCATCCACATGGTGTGGGAGGGCAGCACCGCACCCCCTGCCAGGACTGGGGTGGGGAGGGGGTGACAGGCTGGGCTGTGTGGGGCTTGTTTTCCCATGGGGACAATACATTGGTGCCTAAAAGCAGGACCCCACCCTGGGGCACAGGATCAGAGATGCACAAGGCATGCATTGAGGGCAGTAGGCAGTGGTGGAGACCCACCTGCAACCATCCTGGCCCTGGGAAGAGGGTTTGGGGGCAGAAAACAGGACCCTGAGTGTTGAGGAATTAAAAAAAAGCACCAAAATGCGTATTTTCATGTTAAATACTAAGCTCAAATCCAAGCCAAAGCCCCTCCTGCTTGTTTGCTGAGGTACATGAGCCCGAATCACCATCCACAATGGATGTGGGGAGCAAGGACCGGAGGAGGGAGGACTGGCCACTCCTCATGGTGCCCCAGGATGGCACACAGCAGGTCCCCCCCAAAAAGCACAGCGCTCCCCAGTCACGAAGGAGCTGTAGACTGTAAAACGCTGCCACAGGAGGGCTCAAAATTAAAAGCAGAGCTTCCACATCCAGCCAGTTGGAAGCCCTTGGGTGTGATGAAAACACCCGTGCTCAGGGGGAGAGGAGGTTTCCCTGGCCCCTGCGCCTCCCTTACGTTGATGATGATGTTGAGGGAGTCGTCATTGGGGAGGAAGATGCACACGCTGCGGCGGTCCTGCATGACTCGGTTGTTGTGGAAGGGCAGCTTGTTCATCGTGCTCCAGGCTCAGGGCTCGGGGCGGGCGGCGGGCACCTCACCGGCACGCCGGCACGGCCTCGGTCCCCGCGGGCGCCATCCCTGGGGAGGAGATAGGGCGTGAGCCCTGTGCACAGCACCCCTGGCTCCCTGCATCCCAGTGTGAGCATCCTCACTGCCCATCACCGCAGCACCCAGAAATGGGGTGGGAGGGGTCACAGGGGACATCCTGAAAACCCACAAAACACCCCCCGACAACCACCCCACACCTCAACATGAGCATCCTCCCCACCCATCACCCCAGACCCCAGAAATTGGGGTCACAGGGGACATCCTGAAACCCCCAAACACACCCCATCACAGCCACCCTGCACCCCAACATAAGCATCCTTCCCATCCATCACCACAGGCCCCAGAAATGGGGGTCACAGGGGATGTCCCAAACCCCCCAAACACACCCCACTATGACCATCCTGCCCCCCAACATAAGCATCCTTCCTGCCCATCACCACAGCCCCCAGAAATGGGGTGGAGGGGGTCACAGGGGACATCCCAAAACCCTCCAAAACACCCCACCACAGCCATCCTGCACCCCAATATGAGTATCTTTCCTGCCCATCACCACAGCCCCCATAATGGGGGGTCACAGGGGACATCCCCAAACTCCCTGAAAACACACCCCCCCCAGGGCCACCCTGTGCCCCAACCCCAGCACCGTGGTTAGGGCAGCGTGAGATCACAGCCAAGCCCCAAAACCCCTGACCCAGCAGTTTTATTCTCCTGCCTGGGGTTCAGGAAAACCTCAGGAAAAGACTTGCCTGGCATCATTAAAATAAAGCCCATTCACTGGGGACAAACCCTGCTCTGCCGGGGGGGAGGGTGGGGGTGGGGGGGTCCCACAGACAGAAGAAAGATGAGGGGCTGCTGAGGGGTCCCACAGCAGGACCTCCCTTGCCTTTTCCAGCATCACCTCCCCCAGCTCTTTACAGGGAGTAAAGACAGGAATCATAGAATGTCTGGGCTGGGAGGGACCCCAAGGGTCCCAGAGCTCCAACCCCCTGCCACAGGCAGGGACACCAACCTCCAGCCCTGGAGCTACACAAGGTTGCCCAGGGCCCCAGCCAACCTGGCCTTGAACACCCCCAGGGACAGGGCACCCACCCCCTCTCTGGGCAGCCCCTTCCAGCCCCTCACCACTCTCTCTGTACAGAACTTCCCCCTAATATCTCATCTCCCCCTTCCCTCCTTCAGCCTCACTCCATCCCCCTTGTCCTGCCAAATCTCCATGTCTTGCCACTTCCCAGTGCCAAGAGGGCGAATCCATCCTTCCATTAAACCCCAGGCAATTCTTATTCCCAAGGCATGTATTCCTTAAGCACATCTTACTCCATGACCATCCCTAGGGGGACACACAGATACACACATATCTCTATGACCCAGAATCCTTACAATCTGAGCTACTTCCCATTTTCTAACCCCAGGATTTCCTCTGGCACAGCAGAGCGGCTGCCCCATCACCAAATATTTGCTTTGGTCTAAATGAAAATGCCCTTTGGGTTCCAGAACAGGTTAACTGGCTCGTTTGTACAGCGAGGGGGGGGAGGTGGAAAAAGTGCCCTGAGGTGACTCTGTGTTGGGTATCTCCTGGGGTTTTGCAGAAGCTGGGAAATCCAGAGGGGATGCTCCTTTGCCACGCTGCTCCGGGCTTGCAGCCCGGCCCCACGTAGCTGTGTGCCACATTCGTGTGTCACATCCCGTTGCACTTGTGTGTCATGGCTATGCCCCATGGCTGCGCCTGGCATCTCTGCATCACGGCCACGTATGGCATCTGTGCCTTCCAGCCATGCATTGCATCCTGCCTTGCATCCGTGCCTTGCACCCATGCCTTGCATCTGTGCATTCTATCCATGTCTTGCACCCATGCCTTGCATCCATGACTTGTATCCGTGCATCGCACTCGTGTGTCATGGCTATGCACTGTGGCTGTGCCTTGCATCTCTGCATCACGGTCAGGTATGGCATCCATGCCTTGCACCCATGCCCTGTATCCATGCATCGCATCCGTGCCTGTCGTGGCTGTGCCTTGCATCCCTGCACCACGGCCGCACATCACAGCCCACACCGCACACACACATCACATCCACGCGATCCCTCCCAGCGCCGCGCCAGCGTGCCGCAGCCGTGCCCAGGCACGATTGATCCCAGCCTGGGAGCAAACAGCGCAGCGCCCGGGTTGGTTTCAAGGTTCATTACAAACCACAGCGGGGAACGAAACGGGGCTGAAGGTATTTGGCAAACGCCCTCAGCACAGCCGGGCACCCAGCAGCTCCCGTGCGCCGTGGCGGGGCTGGGCATGAAGCGGCTTGTGCAGGCCGCAGCAAGGAGGGTGCTGCGTCCCTGGCAAAGCAGAAGTGCCCCAGGGCACCTTCCAGCACCCTGCTCCCACCCAAAGAGCATCTTCTCACCACAGAATCCAGCCACAACCCCCCCAGGAATGGGCCCGGAGCAGCGGGTCGGGAACAGATCCCTTCTCCATCACCACCTCCGCACCAAGCCCTGCCCACAGCTGGATCCTCAAGGAAAACATCTTCTTAAAAGCACTTGGAAATGAAACCAAGTCTTCAGGCGCTAATGAACCCGTCAGTATCACAGCTCATCACCTCACTGCCTCCAAAAACCAGGCAGGGGCTGGGCATCGGGCCCCACCATGCAGCTTGTGTGTCCCCCCCGCTATTCTGAGGAGAGCTAGCACACAGCATGTGGCATCCCAGGGCTGTTCATCCCTCCCAGAGCCCAGCCAGGCATCCCAGGGCTGTTCATCCCTCCCAGAGCCAGGCTGGGCATCCCAGGGCTGTTCATCCCTCCCAGAGCCAGGCTGGGCATCCCAGGGCCATTCATCCCTCCAGGAGCCAGGCTGGGCATCCCAGGGCTGTTCAGCCCTCCCAGAACCAGGCCAGTTAATACACTTTACTCCTCCTCCCTCAGCCTGAATTGGTCCCTGAGCATCGGGGATTAAAACCCACGAGCTGGCGTCAGCGGAGCACGGGCATCGGTGAGGAGCCAAAGAAAACATCCCTCCCAGCAGCAGCTCTGCAGGGCCCGACCTACAAGAGCAAACAAAACACCAGAGGGAAGGGGTGGGGGTGAACCAAAACCCTCCAAAACCCAACATATATTTTGGTATTTGAACAGAAAATGCTCTAGTTTGGGCTGCTGAATGGTAACAACCCAGCAGATGACCCCGCTCTCTGCACAGAGCATCATTAGGGTGGTTGGTGGCTTTGTGAGACCCCCCCCCCATCTTCAAGAACTTCCCCCCCCAGGGTTTTCCCAGTCCTCTGCAAGCTGGAGCCACCAGAGATTTAGGGAGCGGGCACAAAAAAGCCCTTTGCAGGGCAATGTGCCTCCAGCAGCCTCAGCCAGACGCCGGCAAATTCTTTCCGAGCATCTGCTGCTCATTCCTACAATGTCAGCTTTGATTCCCCAGGACCCCGTGCCACTGCCCTTGACGAGGGGATTCGGCTCCAGCACAGACATGGGGAGAGCTTGGATTGCAGGGAGAGCCCCCCCTACTCTTCCCTGGAACTGGGGTTGGTGGTGGGAGAAGGGGGAGACAGCTCACCCCACAGCCAACCTCCACCCAGGGCAGCTTTGCCAGGGGATTTCCATCCAGAGAACAAAGCCAGCTGGAAAAAAATAAAACACCCACACCACTGGGAATGAGGATTCAGCCTTCACAGTGCTGGGAGATCCAGGTTTTCCAGCTGAGTTTTCCCTACTCCAAGCAAAAGAGCAACAAAACTCCATAGGAAAACGCTTGGAAACTCTTTCTCCACAGAGAAAATTCCTCCATCCACCATGTTTTCCAGCCCAGGCTGCCAGAAAACCATCCATCTCCCTCCCTTGTACCAACACCACGGGGTAAATCCCGGTCGGAGAAGCTTTTTGCTGTAAAGAAAACATCATGTGCTAAACGTGCCGGCTGGGAAAAGCAGCTGGGAGCATGGCTGCTGACTCGGCGGGGGATTTACTCAGCACAGGGTCTCACAGACACAGCCCAGGGCAGGCAGAGGTGCTGGAGCAGGGTGCCAGGCTCTCCTAGGAAATAGAAATTAGGATGCAATTCCAGGCTTGGGGATTTAACTGAACTTGGGGATTCAACTTGAATTGAACTTGCTGGCTGAGGTGGGGTTTTTTTCCTTCGAGGATGGTTTGCATGTGTAATGTTTCTTCCCTCCTCAAAAAGATGTATTTAACGACATTTAAACACTCTCATCTGTGGTTTTGGGAGAGGTTGGTACCCCTGTGGTACCTGCCAGACCATCGCAGAGCCGACCACTCAACCCAGCCACGACCCCCAGTCTCCAAGCAGCTCCATCCCCTTTCTCCATCACTCCCATCCACCCCCTCAGTGCCAAAATTTCCATTTCAAATAGAAAACCCTGTCCTATCAGCCCCTAACCCATCACCAGGCTTTAGTTTCAGAACCCCTGTGCCCCCCCCCCCCAAACTACAACATGGGGGAGAGAAGGGGGTTCAGCATGGGGGAGAAAAAAGGGGGGTCAGCACAGGGGAGAGAAAAGGGTTCAACACGAGGGGGAGGAGGGGGTTAAGCACAGGGGAGAGAAGGGGGTTCAGCTCAGGGGGGGAGGAGAGAAGGGGGTTCAGCAGGGGACTCGCCCGGCCCGTCTCACAGCGAGTAGCAGCCCAAAGTGCTCGAGCGAGAGCTGGGAAGATGAATTCCTGGGGCAGGAATTTCTTGTTTTTAAGGAGTCTGGAGTGGGTTTCACCCCACATCACAGGGCCCAGGTATGTGTGAGCTGTTATTACAAGTTTTGGGGCTAATGCAGCTCCAGCTAACCCAAAAGCCTGACGGATGAATTCCTGCTCGCGGTTGCCCCGTAATTAAAATCGTCTCCAATTCTTCATGAACTCAACAGTTTCCTCCTAATGAAGAGAGGCAGATGAAAGAGACCTTCACTGGGAAAAAGGACTCAGTTATAAATATTACATTACTTCATCCGCCACAAAAGCTATTTGGATGCTGGAAACTCAGCCTGGGCAGCCGAGGGGGTTGGGACACACACACACACCAGCCCCACCAGCCCCAGGAGATCCCCCCGAGCGCTAGAGGCATCCCAAAAGTCTCTGTGAGGAAGGTCCTTGCCTGTCTCTGTTCCTCCTCTTCTCTCTCCTCCTCCTCTTCCTCCCCTTTGGCTGCTGCAATGGGACAACACCAATGAGAGCAGGGTGCTGGGGTGCTGGGGACATCCTGGGGATGGCCGCAAGGGGCCAAGATGAGCACATCATCCCAAAACATCATAGACTCACAGACTGGTCTGGGTTGGGAGGGACCCCAAGGGTCACAGAGCTCCAACCCCCTGCTCAGGCAGGGACACCAACCTCCAGGCCTGGAGCTACACAAGGTTGCCCAGGGCCCCATCCAACCTGGCCCTGAACACCCCCAGGGATGGAATGGTGGTCACTCTGTCACCTCCTCTTTGCATCACAGATGGAAACATGGGGGACAAGCCCCATGGGACACCCCATCAGGGCATGAGGCAACACCAGCAGAGCCACGGCAGCTCAGGAAGCTCCTTCCCCTCCCCTTGGCCCATCCTTCCCCCATGCAGGAAGCTGAATCCAGCCTGGAAGCACTGATATTCCATCCTCCTGCGACCCACAGCACAGACATTCCAGGCCTCTAGATTCCCTAAAAACCAAGGGAAGCTGCCTGTGCTCCGCTAAGGATGCCAGCAGAGGTGGACTGTTGCTGGCACAGGCTCCAGCAAGGGAGGGACGGCGCCAGCTCTTCCTCTTCCCACTTCTGCCTCTGAACCAGACCCTTCCATTCGGTTTCCTTCCAGGAAACTTCGCCCCAAGCCTTTGGGATTAGAGCTCTATCTGCTGAACCATCCAGTTGCATCAAGACTGGGTTGGAGAAGTCTCACCCCATGTCCCAGTGGGATCCATCAGTTCCAGATCCTCTCCCCATCTGCATTCCCAGGGACTTTACGAAGCATCTCCTGGAGTTGCCAGCAACAAGCCCCAACCTCCCAGTGCTGAGGGGCAGCTCCCGGGACCACAGGCATCGCTCTGAAGGATGCACATGCATCTCTGCCACAGCATCCATAAATCCCTTGGGATTTAGCCCCAGGAATTGGCTGCAGGATTCACGGACCACAAAGCCACCTTCATGACCACTGTCACCCTCCTGCATCCCAACATTTGAATTTCCAAACCATGGATTTCCCTGTTTAATAACAACCCCTCTCCCTCTTTGAGATGCTCCAGCCTTGGGCAAACCCTCCCATCCTGGGAGAAAGCAGCCCCATCCCCAACACCCTGCTCCTGGGTTTGCTCCCACCCATGGGATCAGCACCCAGACCATCCCAGCTCCAGGAAACGCTCAAAGTTTTATTCACAGGGCTGGAGGGGGGAAGGGAAAAACCCAAACAAAGGATGCCCTGCACTGGGCAGACAGCTGAGAGCCAAAACCCCAGCTCCATTTTCTCCCAAAACACACAGAGCCATGATATCTGGATAGCCTTGGATATCCAGAGCCACCACTCCAAGATCCAGCAAAACAAAGGCAAATTAAGTTGGGGTTTTTAATTAATTCCCCCCACACACACCCCCTGGAGCAGGCACAGAGGGGATTTGTCTTTCCCCTCTTTCCCCAGCAGCGCCGCTCTCCAGTTCCCCGTCTGGGACAGCCATGCCAGAGCCTCCATAAACTTCTCAACCCCAACAGCAACTGGGAAAAGCTTTGGGGGGTTATTCCCCCCCCCCCCTTCATGTGTTTAAAAAATACCCTGAGCCCGCTTTTCAGACAAGGCGGGGGGGGGGGAGAAAAGCAACATCAAACTCAATTAACAAGCAGGCAGAGATATTTTAACCACCACCATGGTTTGTGTGCTCCATCTGGAGTCCAAAGGCTTCTTTTCTTTTTTTCTTTGGGGGGGGGGGGGGGGTTGGATTTTTAGCAGGAGGGAGCTGACATCATCTTAATTTGAAATTCACATTTATTTTTACATCTGGTCTGAATTAAATCTCTCTTTTTATTTTTTTCTCCAGCGTCCTGACTTTCATGTAATGGAATAATTGCTTACAGACCCGGGGTTGGAAAGAGCTGGAGCAAAGATGGTTTAAATAAAGAACACCCCCCCTCCCTTGCTCCATGAAAAACCAGTACCTACAACCCAACCCCAGTACGCCTTCAGGACTGGGAGCTTGAAATGGAACAACGGTGCTTTCAAGCAAGGGAGCTCAAATTAATCCCTTCTCCATCCAAGAACTGTGGAAAAACACGGACACCAAACCAGCCCTGGGAATTAGGCAAAGCTCTGTGTGCCCAGCTCCATCTGTGCCACACTGAAGCAGCGCTGGAAAAGCCGAGTTTGGGTCAGAGGGAAAAACATATTGAGGAGCAGGAATGCATCCTGAGCAGGGATTCAGGATGGCAAGGTGACAGGAAAGGTGGTGGGAAGCTGGGGACATGGCAGGGATGGCTATTGCTTTACTCAAAGAACATGGGGACACCAAGCACGGTCCTAGAAAACCTCAGCTCCATCCTGGGGAACCTCAGCCCTGATCTCCTCGCTGCCACGAGGGCATGGGGTGGGTTAAAGCCCAGTTTAAGAGCTGCTGTGGGTTTATCCTGGCCACTTCCAGAGCCTGAGGTGGGGGGGGGGGGGGTGGGGGGTGGTGGAGACTGTTAGTGATACTACTGGCATCAGCCTGTGCCCTGAGCCACAGCACTCCCATGGCCAACCCATGGGGGAGGCACCCATGGGGGCACAGGGCCGGTGGACAAGGTGACTGCTATCTGGAAACAGGAGGATACACAGGGGATGGGACCCAGGGATGATGGGACCCACAGGTGAAGGGACCCATGGACAACAGGAGCCATGGGTGAAGGATCTCACACACAACAGGAGCAATGGGTGAGGGGACCCACAGATGATGAGACCCGTGACTCATAGACAGTGAGTCCCATGGGTGAGGGACCCCACGGACAAGCACCCAGCTGAGGGGCCCAACAGCTGACAGTGCCCACAGGTGAACACAACCCACAGAAAAGTGGTCTCACAGCCAAGAGGTCCTGGGGGTGAGTGGGCACACGGGCGAGAGGTCCTGGGGCTCAGAGGGCACACAGGTGAGGGGTCTCATGGGTGAGGGGTCCCAGGGCTCAGGAGGCCCACGGGTGAGGAATCCTGTGGGTGAGAGGTCCCAGGAGTGAGGAGTCCCATGGGTGAGGGGTCCCAGGGCTCAGGGGTTCTGGGGCTCAGGCAACACATGGGTGAGGCGTCCCGGGGGTGAGGGGTTCTGTGGGTGAACGGGTCCTATGGGTGAGGGGTCCCGAGGCTCAGGGGACATACAGGTGAGGGGTCCCGGGGGTGAGGGGACACACGGCTGAGGGGACCCATAGCCAGGAGTGACCCACAAGCAAGAAATCCCACAGGCGGGGGGACGCGCGGGTGAGGGTGCCCCTCGGGCCGGGGTCCCGAGCGTGCCCCGGGGGCGCGCACAGCCCCCGGGCGAGGGGCGGCCGGGCGGCGGCGGGGGCGGGCGGAGGTCGGTCCGGCGGAGCAGCCCGGCCGCCGTTCGCCTCCAGCTCCCCGCGGGCGGGCGGAGGAAATGACTCGCATTCCTGCAGCCGGAGCCTCTCGCACTTCTCCGGCTCCAACTCATCCCCCGAGCGCAACAAGCACCCGCCCCGGCCCCACGCCGGGCCCACCCGCAGCAGCACCGGGGGGCCGGGGGTGGACCGAGCCGGGCCTGGAGCGCGGAAGCCCCGCCGAGCCGGGACGGGACGGGATAAACCGAGATGGACAAACCGGGGACAAACCGAGCCGGGATAAACCGAGGATAAACCGAGCTGGGTTAAGCCGTGCGCGCACCTACCTGCGGCCTCGGGGACCGCGCTGCCAGCCCAGCCGAGCCGTGCCGAGCCCTGCCTCGCCGAGCCGTGCCGAGCCGAGCCTAGCGGAGCCGTGCCCAGCCCAGCCCAACCCGCCGCCCCCGCCCCTTCCCGGGCCGCACCGCCCCGAGCGGCACCGGCACCGCCTCCCGCCTGAGCGCGGTCCCCGGACAGCCGGGTTGGGGCGGGAGTGGGGGACGCGGGGCCGCCCCGGGGAAGGGATCCGAGCAACTCCGCCCGCCCCAGAGGGCGAGGGGACCCGAGAGGGTGAGGGAAGTGGGGTATCTTATCCCCCCTCCTCTGCGCCCCGGGGGTCCCGTGTTCCCCTGGGGGAAAGGACCTGAGCGTCCCCTGGGGAAGGCACACAGGCATCATTCCTGGGGGGGCTTGAGCATTGCCCAGGAGGGGTCCCAAACCTGCCCAGAGAATATACCCACCTGAGTATACCCCGGGAGAGGAGCTGAGCATCCTCCTGGGGGGTCCTGGACATCCCTCGGCGAGAGGGCTCATGTGTCTGCCGTGGATGCCCAGGCATCCCTGGAGAGGGGAGCCCAAACACCCCCAGTATCCCCAGCCCTGGCTGTGCCACTGGCATATTAAACCAGTACTTAGGAGTCAGGCTGAGACAGGAGAAGAATCAGGGCCAAATTCTGCTCCCATTCAGGCTTCCACTGATGTCCTGGCAGCTGGATCAGAGGTGAGCTGGACCCCTTCATGTGCTGGCCGGCCGCTGCTCAGCGCATGGAACAGCTAAAGCACACACAGGTCTCTCCATAGGTGACCCAGGACGGGAATAGCAGCAGCAGCACCACCACCACCATAAATTAGCAGCAAAGCATCATCCGAGCTGCTCCTGCCTCAGAAATGCCATCTGGTGAGATTGTTTTCAGAGCAGTTATTTATTCCCCACTTTTTAAGCGTCTACAGGCATTTTTTGGGATGACCTGTGAGGCCGGCTCTGCCCCCACAGTCTCTCTGAGGCTCTGGGAGAGAACAGCCGCTTGTTCCCAGCCCTAAATAAAGAGCAGCTCTGCTGCAAATACCCTGACACTCGTTTCTGAAATCTGTTTGCAGCTCAACAGATCGTGCTGGGTAATTACATTATGCGAGTGCGCGGTACAGGCACTAGGAATCCACTGCTCTGCTCTCCTCATGGAAAAAATCAGCCAGGCCTGGAAAGCCCTTGGTTTTGAGCTCGCTCTCACACCCTCATCCACGCCATGTGAAATTTGGGGAGCAGCTTGCTCCTGTTTGTGTTGTGCTGAGTCCCCCCACAAAGCCACTCGTGCCGAAAGCCACTGCAGCCGAGGGTATGGGGAGCATCGTGGCTGAGCAGGGACCACCAGAAAGGTCTTTCCACACCCCCCTCACTCCAAATCCACTTGGGAAGCACCCTTCCTGCAGATAACATGGGGAGATAGCCAGATAAGGGGCCAGGCCACTCATCTCATTTAGCCCAACTCCCAAAGCATTTTAAGGGCTCAGGGATGCTGCCCCATCACCTTGTGTGCTGCTGAGGGGGCTGAGTCAGTCCTACCGAGTGCTTCCCACGTGGCCCCTGCCCCATCTCCCCCTGCCAACCTCCCTCCCCAACACAGAAATATGGGAACACGGCGCCTGCCTTGCAGCAGAGGCTAAATAAAGCAGCAGGAAGAGCTCTTGAATACCAGCGAGGCGATATATAAACATGTACGTGGATGGCACGTATGTTAATGCTGTTATACAGCCTAAGAGGGATTGCTGCGTCTCCCATCGCTGGGAGATGCTCTCAGGGCCAGAGGAGAGTCTCAGGGAGAAGCCACGCTAGGCATGAGCCACCCCAAGGCTCCAGCACGGGCGGAGAGCTTGGAAAGATGGATGTCAGCCAGTGTCCGGTCTGCCTCTCCTCTCTGTGAAAGGAAAAGCCCCAAGACTTGGGGTGACATTTTTCTCTTTAACAATTCTGGCATTAATCTTACTCAAAAATCCCCAGGAACGGAAACACAGATGGAAAATGTAATAAATGGAACCTGGGGGGGGGAGGAGGGGGTGTTCCCCCCTTCTTTTCCTTTGATGAGGTTTAACTGAGCTAATTGCATCGCTGGGTGTACCTCAAACAACAATTAAATAATAAAAAAGGTGGGGTGGTCATGACTGAAAATACCATTCCCATAAAATACAGGGATTTTTCTTGCACTAGCTGTATTTATATTGAGGGGATGGGAAATAGCAGCTGTTCACTACTGGCTGAGTATCTTCCATCCCAGCTTTGTTTCTGGCAGGGGACGGTCACCCAAACCTCTCTTATCTCATATGTAGCTTCCTTATGATTTTTGCTAACGAGATAATAAGCAACAGTATAACAATTAAATGCACCTGGGTCTCAGCACCCTGCTCCCTTTCCCGGGGGGCTCTTACAGGGGTGAGGGGAGAATCGTTTCCAAATCCCCTGGGGCTTTCAGTGCTCAGCACCCATGTGAGTGATTTTTTTAGGGTGTCCCCCTAGGAAAAGTTCACCCCAGCCCAGGAGTACAGGGACCTCAGTGTCTGTCTGCAATGCTCATCCAGCCAGCTAACCCTGTGGGGTGCATTTGGGGACAGGGGTGTCACCGCTGTCTGATGACACCTGGCAGAGCATCCGGGTCCCAGCTCTGGCTGCAGCTGAGATTTAGGAATTCTTTGCTGGAGCAGATAGGAAAACAAGCCCCAGATACCACGAACAGGCTGTGCTGGGGCTGGGAATGGCTTCTCAGCCCATAAGGGGAAGAAAATAAATAAAGAAACCCCGTGGCAGAGCCACAACAGCCGGCACGTTGCTATAAACTCCAGCAAGGAGCTGGACCTTGCTCTGGGTCTTGCATTACACAGGGGATTTCCAAGGAAGCTCTTCCTCCCCCCACATCCTGGCCGGGCAGATGCATGTCCCTGTCTCCCCCTCCAACCCCAGGACAGGAGAGAAACGGGGACAGAGGGACCCAAAGTTGTGTGCCACGGAGGGGGTGCTCCCCGCCCCCCCCATCCAAGGCCCTGGTGTCTCTGAGCTCTTCAGGAGAACACTGATTTGGGGCCAGAAACACCCACTTCTCTGAGATATAACAAAGCCTCCGCTTTAATTTCATTTGATTAAAAGCCTGGGCACCCATTGGGACCCATCCTCAGGGTTTTTTATTCCTGATGCTGCCCCACTTTGCTATTCGCTTGGGTGTGCCTCCCCTCCCCCCCATCAGCAACCCCACCAACAGCCCTGACCCCATCCAGCCCAGTCCACCCCAGCTGGACAGCTGGCTAACTGGGAAAGCCAGTACCCAGCATACAGAAGCCAGCCCTGGATTGCACTGAGCATCCCCAGTTGGAGTCAGGGAAAGGTGGAGCTCCCCAAAGGGGTGTCCCGGGGACACCCTGGCTGAGTACCCAGCTGGTGGCCCTGCGAGTGTGCCGGGGTGGCTCGTGGTGGCACCCAGCCATTGGCTTCAGAGCAGGAATGCCAGAAATGCAGAACCACCCTTGGCTCCCTGGCCAGGCCATCCCATGCATCGGGGATCAGGGAGGGGATGCTGGCAGAGGGATGCTCTGGCCTGGGGGAGGAGAGCGTGTGCTTAACTGCAACCCAAATCTCCCTCTATTCGCCCTGCTGTCCTCTCCTTTGCCTGGGAAGTCATCAAGGATGAGAACCAGGAGTGGTTTTGTGACATCTGAGTCAAGCAGGGCTGGATAGAGAGAAAATCCAGCCTGAATGCACAAGCACTGGAAACAAGAAGGGTATCCAGGGGTGCATCCTGATGGGGAGGCATCCCCGCCATCCCGACCCCTGGCTCTCTGCTCTGCCAGCACTGCTGATAAGGTATGTTCTGCTGATCTACCCCACAGCACATACAGCTGCCTGTGTCCCAGGATCTGCGTCACAGCAGCCAGATGCCATTAGATCCCTCACTGTATTCCCAGCAACCTGCCCAGCCCGGGACCCTGAGCTGGGTTATTACCAAGCTATTGATAACCCCAGGGTGAGATGGGCAGGGATTTGCCAAGGGGCAGAGCCCCCCCATCCTATTGCACAGTGAAACACGGGCTGCACTCAGCATCTCCACAGACCCCTGGCAGAAACACCAGTGCCCCCCCACCCCCCCTCCCATCCCCACTCCTCCATCTGTTCCCTTCTTCTGGGGTTCTAAAGGGGATTTTTGAGGGGTTCTGAGCCTGGGGGTTATACTCAGGGTTTGCTCACAGCCTGCCTAGGCTGCTGAAAAGCCTGTGGAAGGATGTTATGAAGCAGGAAAGCTGGTGGGGAGGGGCAGAGGGGGAGGAAAGATCCTAGAAGCAGGGGAATATTTTTAGCCAGTCTGTGTGTCAGTGACCCTTGGCGAGCTACAGAGCCGCCTGGCTGGCTTCAATCAGGTCTAACAGAGAAGCAGACACCTCAGGGATGCTTCTGTCCTCTAAAACTGGACTGAAGGGACCCTCCCAGTGTGGGTAACAGCAGCCCCCAGCCCAATGCTATGAGACACCAGAGAATCCACACCCAGCACTGCACCATGAGAGGAAAACCCATGTGTGTGTTTCTCTGCTGAAAAATAATTGCAATTGGTGTGATTTGGGGGGTGAAAGCTCACAGGGGCATGGGGCATCCATAGGGTTCTTGCAGAGGAGGGAGGGGGAACACATGGGAGGTTCGTCCCGCTCCTGGCAGCCTGGGAATTTGGCTGCCTGCCCAGCACGTGGTTTTCCATCACAGCCCTTGGCCAGCGGGTTTTGGTTCACCCCTCCGCAGGGTGAACTCCAGGAACAGGGTCACAAAGCCACATGTTTCCCTGCAGACCTGACCCTGGAGTAGAGGGAAGGGGAAAGCTGGGATAAAGCTGGGATACAGCTGGGATAAGGGACCAGCACAGAGCAGGGCTGGGTTCGCTCCATCCCTGTGCAAACTGTGGCAACATCAGGAACTAGTTGGGCTCGAGGGTCACCAACCAGCCTCCCATTCCCACTGGGAGGAACTGGAGACACTCCAATGTGCTTCCTCTGCTGGACTGACTCCAGTTGCACCACCACATGCCCTAAGCTGACCCTTAGATCAGGCTCTTGCCCCAAATACACTTAAACCAGCCACAACTCCAGCACAGGAGGACACCAAAACCCCGTTGTCTGGTGCAGCGTGGGCCCAGCATCACCTCCATCCCCAGGGAAACAGGACTCCAGCCTCGTGTTAGGTAAACACGTGGGATTGCAGCAGGGAAAAGGCACCTCGGGTGGCTTGTGTGTGTCCACCCCCCTCACTCCACTCCATCAGCCCCAGGGACAAAGCCCCACAGGGAAAGCGAGGCGGCGGGAGCTTGGCCGTGGCCCGATGCGTCCATCACCCATCTATCAATGATTCACCGCTGCTGTGAAGTGCTCTTTGTGCTGCCGGGGTTTCCCAGCGGTCCCAGCCAAGGTCAGTGCTCTGCTTGTGTGGAGAGGGGGAGGCAGGGGGGCACGGACAGATACCAAGAGGGAGAGGGGCCCAGGAGCCTGCACTGTGTCAGCGGGTGCAGGGCAGGGGCAAAGCGGAGCCCCTTCATACCCCACCAGAGCAATGGGCTCATCCAGAGCATCCCTCCTCCCACTGTGCTCCCAGGGTGGAGCTGGGGACGTGGAATCATAGAATCCCAGCCTGGTCTGGGTTGGGAGGGACCCCAAGGGTCACAGAGCTCCAATCCCCTGCCACGGGCAGGGACACCAACCTCCAGGCCTGGAGCTACACAAGGTTGCCCAGGGCCCCAGCCAACCTGGCCTTGAACACCCCCAGGGATGGGACACCCACCCCCTCTCTGGGCAGCCCCTTCCAGCCCCTCACCACTCTCTCTGCAAAGAGCTTCCCCCTAATATCTCATCTCCCCCTTCCCTCCTCCAGCTTCACTCCAGCCCCCTTGTCCTGCCATCCATCCTGCCATCCACCTAACCCTGCTCTTAGCTCCGAGGGGTCACAGGCCAGGGGCAAACAGCCCTCGTCAGGGCTCTGCATCACCCAGGAGTATGACCCCCCCACCCCTCAGAGGCAGCGGCTGCTGGAGCCGGGGCCGGGAACCGTTCCCCACTGGGGTCACTGACACAGCGGCTGTCACAGCCGAACCACCCCCGCCAGCCAGGAGCACTGGGGTGCTGGGGCCAGAGCGCACCAGGCGCCTCGCTCCAAGGGTTCCAGAGGTGCTGGCAGGCAGGATTCCTGCAGTTACCCTGCTCTTTGAAGCTGCCGCAGCTTCCCAAGCAAATGTAAATTGATTTTTGAGGAAGGGGCTGAGCAGGCCTCTGCGAGGGCCCGCAGCTCGGCTAATATTTATCTAATGGGCTCCCACAAACAGCTTATCAATCCCTTTGTATTTAATTAGCAGCATGCAGGACCCAGCCTGCTGCAGCTGAGCTCCTGGGGCACGTTGATGGGGACACCCCCCAGCCCTGCATCCCTTTGCTCTGGCCCCCTCCTTTTTTCTCCCTCCCCTCCCCTCCTCAGTCCATCCCTAGGAGATTCCTCTTTATTCCATTCCCCCTGGAGCCAAAAAAGCCATTTGTGGGGCTGGATGATGAACCAGCACCAGGCACCAGATCAGAAACAACCATGGGCTTTTGGCTGAGCTGTCTGCATCCAGGGGGTGCATCCTTCCAGAGGTCATCCCACCAGAGAGGTGTCACCACCAAGTGCTCTGTCACACAGGGGGCAGCCTGGAGGGGGGCTCGAAACTACTTGGCTTTAGGCACCGATCACAAGTACCTTGCCTCAGTTGCTGCAAACACTTTACTTACCTATTTTTACTCATTTAACCATGAATTGAAATAATCCTGAGGCTGGAGAGTTCCCTGTGAACCTATGATGAGGGAGCAAAACATCTGTACACATGTGCAGTCACACACACCTATGTATTTACATATGTGAAGCCCGGGGAGCTCAGCACTGGGGCAGTGCCTGCAGCTGCTGTCTAACCCAGCAGTGCCCATGTCCCTGTTTTCACAGAGTCACCAAGTTTGGAAAAGGCCTTTAAGATCATCAAGTCCAACCGTCCCTGTCCTGTGCTAAACCAGATCCCTGAGCACCTCATCTCCCCTCTGTTAAACACACCCAGGGCTGGGGACTCAGCCCCCTCCCTGGGCAGCCTGTGCCAGGCCCTGACAACTCTGCCAGGGAAGAACTTTTCCCTCCCAGCTGAGCTGACCCTGCCCTGGGGCAGCTTGAGCCCATTGCCCCTTGTCCCATCTCCTGTCCCCTGGCTGGAGAGACCATCGCCCACCTCTCTGCACCCTCCTGGCAGGGCAGGGGAGGTGGGGAGAAGGTCTCCCCTCAGCCTCCTCTTCTCCAGGCTGAACACCCCCAGCTGCCTCAGCTGCTCCTCAGAGGATTTCCCTCCAGCCCCTTCTCCAGCCTGGTTGCCCTTCCCTGGACACACTCCAGGACCTCAGTGAACTTCTTGTAGTGAGGGGCCCAGAACTGGACCCAGCACTCGAGGTGCAGCCTCACCAGTGCCCAGCACAGGGGCACAATCCCCTCCCCAGATCTACTGGCCACATTATTTCTGACACAAGCCAGGATGCCATTGGCCACCCAGGCACACTGCTGGCTCCTGTTCAGCCTGCAGTCACCCAACACTCCCAGGTCCTTCTCCACCTGACCTGACCACGAGCTCTCCAAGCAGCTCGTGCCAGCGTGCCAGGATCCCAGCCACCACCAGCCCGCGGGATCCCCAAGCCCCCACTTTCCCCCGCCCCAGTGCGAAGGGATGCTGTGGGGTTTGAGGGGGGTGCAGGGTGGGACTCATCACCCCGGCAGAGGTCAGCTGAGTGGCTGGGACATTGCTTTTGGGGACAACCTTGCCCTTTCATATACCAACTGCCAAACTTCTCAGCACGATGCTGCCTCCAGACCACCACCTGGGGGTGAAGGCAGCGGGTCCCTGAGCTCAGACCAGCACTTCCCATGCCTGCTGCTCTCTCTCCCTTCCTCACAGTGCCGACGGTGGCAGAAAAACACACCGGTTTGTTTTGGTTTTCAGGGCAAATTTCAGTGGAAACATTTCCCAAGCACTCTGTTTCCTTGGGAAGCAGCAGCTGTGCAGCCTCCCTCGGCACATGGGACTCTCCTGGTTAAT
Organism: Gallinula chloropus; assembly: GCF_964237585.1. NCBI lineage: Eukaryota > Metazoa > Chordata > Aves > Gruiformes > Rallidae > Gallinula > Gallinula chloropus. The sequence continues at coordinate 97,770 of NC_140099.1, read as the reverse complement.
CGGACAAAGAACGTGTTTGGATGGTGAGTCAGGCACAGGCACGGCCCTGAGCCAAAAGGAGCAAGCCCAGTTTTCCAGCCAGCACTGTTATCCTGCCCTGAAGAGCATGGATCCCTCAGGAAGGCGGGGAAGTGCCCCTGGCCAGGCACTGGAAGGCAGGCGCAGGCAGGGCTCAGGCAGAGCGACGTGTTCCACAGTGTAGCCAGATTTAAACTGGCTGGAAAATACATCCCTATCCACTCACCCCTGGGGTGTATGGAGGACCCAGGTGGGTCTGGGGGGACACTGAGGCTGGGTTGGGCTCAGGGATGTGCTGGGGTGCCTGCTCCGGGCAGACCAGATGTTTTCCATCCTGGATTCCTCCAGCTGATGTGGATGAGGGTCCTGGGATGGAACACAGTGCCCAGACCACCCACTGTTGGGTGCTGTGGGTGCCCTGGCATGCCATGGGTGGAGAAGTGGACTTAGTGCTGACCCCAACCCTGCATCTCCCAGAGGGACTTGGCTCTGTTCTCAGCCCCCTGAGGTGGTCCCAGTTATCAATTCAAGTCCCCACTGGCAAACTCCTGATCCACATATGCTCATCTTTTTGTGACACCCAGGACCACCCTCCCCAGGAGGTTTTGGGGCTGTGGGTTCCCACCATAAACACCCTGTGGCAGCAGCAGGAGCCGGCACCATGCCACCAGCCCAGGCACTCTCTGCTTTGCAGAGCCAAGCTGTTTATGAGCTCTACAAGCACAATAAAGCAAAAGCAGCTGTGGCTACTACCTCCTTTTATGTGATTTTTTTGGGGATTGTTTTTTTTTTTTCTTTTCTGCCCCCCCTCCTCTGAATGTTTATGATCCAGACATAAAGCCCTGAGAAACAGAGGTTTAGAACAGCAGCACTGACACCAGGGAATTTGGGGGTATAAACGCAGTGCCCTGACTCTCACCCATCCCAGGAGGTGAAGACAGGAATGGGGATTACAGCAACCCAAGGCACTTGTCACAGAATCACAGGATCACAGAATTTTAGGGGTTGGAAGGGACCTCAAGAGATCATCGAGTCCAACCCCCAACTTATTTTCCAGTGAGTTTCTGGGTTTTTTCCTAAAAAAAATAAAAAACCCAACCCACCCCCAAAAGCCTAAAAATAAAGCTTCTGGAAGCCAGTGATGGGCAGCAAGGGAGAAATCCCAGGTGTTTCTTGCTCAGCCTTGCCACGGCTTGTGTTTGCACAGCGCTGGCACAGGCCAACATTTCCTTACCCAAGGCCTTACCCAAATAAAGGCAACGGGGTGAAGGATGCTGCTGGCACCCCAGGGAAGGACTGGGAAACAGGACTGTTCCCCCACCACCACCACTGAAACCTTGTTTTCAGCACTGGGTGCTTTGTCAGCACTTGCTGTATTTAGGATTAGTGTATTTTTACTCTTTTGGGGCTTTTTGGAGAAGCTATTCCAGCTTCCAAGTCACAAGCAAGAGAGGAAAGTGGGGTGTTAGTATTAGAGCATCACCCCGGGGTCAGGGAGACCCTCAGGGAGTGACTGTGGGAGGGGATTTGCTCCCACCAAGCGCCCAGTGAGCAGGCCTGGCAGTGGAAAGCATGCTGGGATGTAGATGTATCTTTTTTTAAAGTGTATAAACCCCCCAGGATTAAGCTTGTATTTCCCTTCACAGGGTGAAAAAGCTGCATGAGCCTGGGGTTGAGCTGGCTGCGAGTGGCACTGTGGGGACCCCAGCACTCCGGCTGGGACACTGGCTCTGCCCCAGCACCCACATTACAGTAAATATCAGAGCCTGTGAAATATTAGAGCCTTTCTGAAGGAGCTGAATGGGCTCCTAAAACAGTCTGGGAGCCTGCCCAGGCTCTGGGTGTGTACACTCGGCCCCCCTGCTGCTCACCTGCTGTGATCTCACTGCCATCCCACCCAGCACAGGGCAGGGGGACTGGGGATTCCTCCTGTGTTATCCCACCCCATAACCCCCATCCTGCCCACTCCAAAGCCCAGAGCAGGCAGCACAGACACCTCCTTCATCTACAGCCACGCTTGTCTCCAGCACAGAGCACCCACTTTGCACCCTCCCTGTACAAGCACAGCACTCACACCCCCTCACCTTGACGGGGTTCATTCGTTTTGGTGCTTTACAGGAGATCCCCCCCGATTTACACCCCTTCTGCCACTGTATTTGCCAAGGCAGAGCATCCCACTCCCCCCAGTTTATACAGACCCCTCAGCCCACACTTGTGGTCTGCAGGGTGGCTTCTTTTAGGTCATTGGCAATTCAAGGGATGCTGCATTTCCACAGCATCCCAGCCACCCATCCCTGGGCAGCTGGGGCTGGGCTGGGAGCCTGCATGCCCCTGAGCATCCCACAGCAGCTTGTGACCCATGCTATGGGCATCAGCATCTCCTTGGGGCTGTGCTATAGCTTCATCAAACAACCATCCAGCAGCAGAATCTTGGATGGACCCTCCTTGCTCTGCTCAGCCTGGGGCTGTAGGATGGGTCTTGCATGCACAGCTCTGCCTTCCCTGCCTTTTTTCAATTCACCTTGGAGAAGGGAAGGATTTGGCCTATGGGAGTGGGGCATGATGGCTCTAACCAGCCCTGCGACACTTTGGCAAGCCCAGGGCATCCCCAGGGTTACCCTACCACCAAACTAAAAACTCCCCTAAAATAAAACAAACCAAACCATAACAAATCAGACTCTCCCTGTATGTAAGGGACTGGCAGCGGCAGCATCCTCTGGAGCAGCCAGCACCCCTACACCCAGTGCAGGATGATCCCTCTGGGTTGTGATGGCGGCTGCTCGCACCCAGGGCAAAGGCTGGCACTGCCTGTCCCCGCCACCCCCTTGCTTGACCAGCCAGGCTGGCAGGGACATGCTCCATCAGCTCCATCACAGCCCCTACACCAGCTTCCAGGCTTCCAGAAGAGCCATTTCATGCAGGGGACTGTGGCAGACCCTGTCCTCCCACAGTGGGACCCCCTGGCTGCTGCATCCAACCCAGGGGGGGAGCACCCCTCCACTGTGATGGGGATTTGTTTCCCCTTTTCTATATCCTTGGGTTGGGGTTTCCTTAGCACTCCAGGGGTACAGGATGCTCCTGCAGCCATCCACCGGCCCCATCAGTGACTGGATAAATGAGACAGAGAAATTAAGGTTTGCAGTCTGCCTCCTGCAGGATAAATCCCTATTTCTCAGGTATAACCAGGCCAGTTCCTAGATGGGAAAGGCCCTTTCCATTCCTCCAGCAGTGAGTTCAGGAAACGAGCCGACCCGTGGAGCAGGATCAGATGCTTTTGTCGCATTCCTCCGGCTGTGTTTATGACTGGGCTGGATCTTAAGCTGCTGCATGAAAAATACCAGGCCTGCCCTTCTTTGAGTTGGGTTCCACACCCAAACCCAAGCCCAATCTGCACCTCCTCCTGCCCCTGTCCATCACACACACACACACACACACACACACATCCCCTTCTGATTGCCTTCCGCAGCCATTGCCCACAGCTCTCCTCTCACCAGCACCCAGGGTTGAAGCTCTCCCCCAGCCAGCACCCAGGGCTGGGATAATCCCTCCTGACCCACCATCCCACACGTGATGCAGGGAGGTGCAGTCACCTGTGGGCATCCCAACAGCACCAGGAAGGGATAACACACCAGCATCCCATCCCAGCACTGCGTGGGAAGCTTCCCGTGGAGGAGACATTTCATTACACAGCGTGGGGTGTTTTCCCAGTTGCACAGGGCTGGCTGCTCTATCTGTTTGACAACTAATTGGCAATTAATAATACCTTCATGTTAGACAAATGGATTATGAATTATATGATCTATTTTTTTCTCTGTTAGTGCCTTTGCATTTGCCTCTGAGTGCAGAGATGTTCTGAGGCTTGGATTACATATATATAAAAAATATGAATTATATATATTATATATATGGATATATGAATTATGTATATGGATTACATGGATTTGATATGTTATATCTATGGATTACATATATGGGTTATATATTTTTCCATATTTTTTTTCGATCAGTATAATCCATATATATATAAAAATCCATATAGAATCATAGAATGTCTGGGTTGGAAGGGACCCCAAGGGTCCCAGAGCTCCAACCCCCTGCCACAGGCAGGGACACCAACCTCCAGGCCTGGAGCTGCACAAGGTTGCCCAGGGCCCCATCCAACCTGGCCTTGAACACCCCAAGGGATGGGGCACCCACCCCCTCTCTGGGCAGCCCCTTCCAGCCCCTCACCACTCTCTCTGCAAAGAACTTCCCCCTAACATCTCATCTCACCCTTCCCTCCTCCAGCTTCACTCCATCCGCCTTGTCCTGCCATTCTCTGCCCTTTAACAAGCTGATTCCCCTCCTGTTTATATGCTCACATACATATATATATAATGCATATAATTCATATGTATCTATCTATTCCTTTTGCTGTGAGCTAGAAAAGCGGGTGTTTAGGGATGCCAGAGCAGGTAACCCTTCCTGCATGAGTCGCCATCCCGAGTGATGGGGATTTCCCCCCGCTGACCCAAGGCTGGGTGCTGGCGGTGAGGCAGCCTCAGCCCGCTGGCAGATGAAAGGCCACGGGGACGCGTCTGTCTGGCTGTGAAGGCCGCCGAGACGCGCCGGGCTGGCCTCATCACCCCTGGGGATGCTTTGGGTGGCACGGTGGAGCAGGGAAAGAGCATTAAAAATTGCCTCAAATAGCAATAGGAAGGACTTAGCACAACCCTGAAAGAGCTGGGAGGCAGCATCCAGGCGGCTCTACCTATGCTAATCGGGGAGGAGGTGACCGCAAACAGCTCGAGGTAAGAAGACTGGGCGGCCAGGAGCGAGCTGGGACTTTCCATGAGAGAGCAGCCAGCTCCATCCCTTTTATCTGCTGCTGGGAGCATCTGGTTCCTCAACACAGGCTGCCTGCTGGGTGCCACGCCTGAGGTACCCCGCTGCCATGCTCTCATTGATGCTGAGGGTGTAGGGTTGGAGGTATCAAGGAGGGTTGGCTGTCCCTTAGCATCTCATACCCACATCCCTGTGCTAGACACTGCAGGGATGTTGGATGGTGGGTACAGGGTCAGCCCATGGTCTGCCGGCAGCGATGCCACACGTGGGGGTTTTGGGACGGGCAGGAAACTCAGTGCCATTTATTTTGCTTCCTATTCCCAGGGGCTTTAACGAGGAGCGTTGTGTGGAGCAGTCATTGCCCCTCCACCTTCAAAGCCCCATTGCAACCAGCCCAGCTGCAATGCCAAGGTCCTGGGGGCTTGGAGAAAGGAGAAACCATGACTGCAACAACCCCCCTGCTCACCCCAGCTCAGCCATTGAGCTGCTTTAAATTCACTGGGATGCAGAGCTGAGGGGCTCTTCCCTCAAAGTTGACTTTCTGCATTGCAGCACCCTTTAATTTTTTTGGTGGGGAGTGAGTGGATAATTCCCATCAGCCCTGGGGATTCTGCTAGCTGCCCAGCAAGCCTTGCTCAGGGGCTTAAAGAGGCATCTTTAAGGAATAGGAGCAAGATAAAGAAATTAAAACACCTCCACCCTCCCCAAAAAATAAAGAGCAGAGGCATGGTGAGTGCAGATTGGACACCTGCACTTCTGTCTCCCCGACTCAGGGACTGGTTTTGCAATCAGATCATGTGAATTTAGACAAAGAACATGGAAAACCAGCAAACATCCCATTTTTTCCCAGTCTGGGCAATTCCCAGAGATAGGTTTTTGCAAAGGCAGAGACCAGGAAAATATAAATCACTGGTGGAATTGGCTTCATGATGCTCAGGGAAATCTTTTGCTGGGGGAATTAAGATATTTGGTGGGTGGGGGGAAGCAAATGCTGTCCAAATGCTTTGCCTTGCACTGAGCAGCCTCTCCTCAGAGGAACACCTCAATGAAAGCTTTGCCTCCCAGGCTACATATGAAGGGTTTTTTTTAAATAATTCTGTGTTCCTTTGATAAATCATTTGCATTTGAGGTAATTAAACTTTAATCATCAAAGCCAACAAAATTGAGATTTTTAATATTTTTTCCAGCTGAGGTGAGACAAAGATGGAGCCATCAGACCTGATGTGTCCCATTAAAACTGCCCAGGTCTCTCCTTCCCTCTTGTAGTGTGAAAGAAGATGGGGAAGAGCAAAGGGCAAGAGGAAGCAGCAGGAAAATCCATGCATTTTCCAAATGAAATGGCATCAGGGATAAAAATTCCCTTGGTTCTGCCTGCTTTCCTATGGCTCCATTGCAAACCCTTGGTGCAAATCCTCCCCACCCGGGTGGAGAAGCTGAGGTGCAGTTAAGCTGCTTATTAGCTGAGCTGGGTGAGCAGTGAACAGGCAGCACTGCAGGCAGCTTGTGCACTGCAGGCAGGAGGGTGCTCCCTTTCCCATTCCCCATCCTCATCCTCATCTGCATCCCCATCCACATCCCCATCCTTATCCCTGTCCCCATTCTTATCCTCATCCCCATCTTTATCCCTATTCCCATCCTTATCCCTGTCCCTATCCCCAACCCCATCCCCATTCCCATCCCCATCCCCATCCTCATCCTCATCCTCATCCTCATCCTCATCCTCATCCTCATCCTCATCCTCATCCTCATCCTCATGTCATCCCCATCCCTATCCTCATCCTCATCCCCGTCCCCATCCCCATCCCTGTTCCTATCCCTGTCCCCATCCCTGCGGAGCACACACCCTCTCCACCAGCAGCTGGAGTGAGATCTCAGAGATTTTTTACCCAACCCTGGCTTTTAATCTGGTTTTTGGCTAAAGCCTGAGGCAGCCAGGGCTCAGCCAGACACCTGTTTGTGGCACCCAGCACACAGGTGACAGCCCCGCTCAGCCACTTCCCCAGGGATAAAACCTCCCAAAGCAGAGAAGAGCATGGAAACAGAGTGAAACCAGCCCTGAGGACAAGCTGTTTGCAAAGCCACGGAGCATTCCTCCTCTTCCCTGCCATCCTTAACGCACACCTGTCTCTGCTAATAACTCATTGGGACACCAAAATAACAGTCTGCACCCTTCCCATGGTACGGGGCATGCCAGGTCCTCAGCCAGCAACCTTGTGCTGGCAAATGGCTAGAAAAAACAGTTAAAAACCAGAAGTTGTTGGGTTTCTTTGAAGGGCCAGATGTGGGGCTCAGTGGGGGAAAGGCTGTCGGAGAGCCTGGCATCCCCTGAGAGCAGCGTGGGTCCTGCCTGCCACCCACTGCAGGGACCAAGAGCTGACTGATGTCCTGGGACCTCTCCATAGGAAGCTGAACCCCCAAGGGGGATGCTTTGGGTAGGGGATTCTGGTGGGAGGTCCCTGGAGCACAGTGGGGTTTGCTTTGGAGAGGGGTAGGGGAGAGATGGGCAGAGGGCTGGCTGCAAAGGGGAGGGAAGCGTGGAGGAGGAAATGAAAACTAATTAACTAATAAATGCTCTGGGTTGGCTCCGGGGCAGCAGGAGAGCGATCCAGAGGGCTGACTCACTCTGACTCAGCCTGCAAAGAGTGGGTTGAAATTTGGCACGGGGTGTTACCTCCTGGCCTGGCCTCACAGCCGGGCTGCAGGCACCGAACCCAGACCTGCTGGGACCCGAGCATTCCCACCTCATGCAGGGGACACTTTCTTTCCAGGAGGAAGACTCCTTTCTCTGGGGAAACAGAGCCAGGCTGGCCAGCGGGAGCACATAGCTCAGGTGCTGCCAGGAATTTCGGATGCCAACTCCCTGTCTCACTATTTTCACCTCAAAATTGGCCAAGCACCAGGGGCGGGTGGGAAATCCCCCTCCATATACAGCCACAGCCGCGGCGGCTGTGGGAGAAGATGCCAGCGACGCCAAACGGCAGCCCCAAAGCTGGCACCAGCATGACGACCAAAGGGATGGCTCCTGAGGGATGGATGGAGCCCTGTCTGGCTCCCTGAGTTGGGACCCTGTCCTGGAGGCGCTGGCTGTGCCGCCAGCCGTGCCGTGCGGCGTGTCGGTGCCGCGCGGCGTGTCGGTGCCGTGTGGCATGTCGGTGCACGCCGGCGGGGAGGTGCAGTCTTCCCGCCTGCCCCGGCTTCGCCTCGTTCCTGCCCAATGACTGGGTGCGATTGCTTCACCCCAAAAAGGCTCCAGCCACAGGGCAAAGGTCTCCCTCCAACACCCCTTCCCTGCTCGCGGGGTGCTGCGGGGGAACGCGCTGTTTGGGTGTGTGGTGAGGGGAGGGATGCAGGTTTAGATGTGGCCAAGAGCATCGCCTGAGGCTTGGGGTGTCACCACTCTGCTCCCCCATTTCCAAGGGACTGCACAGGAGTTTTTGGAGGAGATGAGGCTCTATAGGGTGTGGGGGGTGCACAGCTTAGCTCCCATCTCCCCTCTCTGACCCACTGAGCTTAGCTGACACAGCTTGAGACAGCTGTATTGGGTGCGTCCCACCCTCTGCAGAGGAAGAAGGAGAAAAAAAAGAGGAGAGAGAAAAACTTTCTGCAGCTGAGTTGGTTTTTTCCCACCCCCAGAGGCTTTGGCACAAACTTACTGCTTTTTTTTGTTAAAAAAAAATGTGTTCTCTCACTCTCTTTGTTTTTTTCCTCCTTAAAATATTTCCAACCGATGCATTTACTGAGGTCTCTCGCCTCCTGACAAAACCCAGGCTTCCTGCCAGTGCATATTTCTGATAATTCATCCATTATTAAATGAAATCAAAGATATGAGTTTAAAAAAAAAAAACAAGAAAAAGAAAGAAAAAAAAAAAGAGGCAGACAACTGTTTGCATCCAAGAGAAGCTGGTTACAGCCCAGCTGGGAGGTTCTTTAACTGCAAAAGGATCTCCCCAAGGAAAACCCACCCAAAATTCTTGCCCTGCTCCTCAAGCTGCAAACATCTTTAGGTGGCCATGCCAAAAATCTAGGGATCTTACAGCATTTTCCTTCCTGGGTAAAGGCCATTCCTTCCTTGGTGTGGGGGATAGGAGCCCTTACTGGGAGTGGGTGCTGGCTGGATACACATCCCTTCCCTGACAGCGATGTCCCCCCTGGGAGATCCTGCAACCCATGGCCAGAGACAGCCTGACTGGATCAGCCGGTCCTCTCTCCAAACCAGAGAGAGAGGAAAATCTGATGGAGAGGGAGGGGCAGAGCAATTACAGCCTGTTCACTTTAATAACCCGCGCTGCTTTCCCGAGTCCCTATTTACATCCTTCTCGGCACCAGAGTAGTAATTAAAGTCTTTCCTCTCGGGTCTAAACAACAGCAGACCCTCCTGTCATTAAAAGAGAGGCAAAGTTGGAAATAAACCTGGGGTTTAGGTCTAGGAAGCCTCTCCAGAACCTGTCTGATCAAGGGGTGCAGCAGGATTTAGGGCCACACATCCCATGCTCTGCTAGAGCATCAATCTCCCATTTATCTCCATGGGATGCTAGGGACAGAAAATCACTTGGAGAACAGCTCTGTGCCACTGGTCCCTCCTCAGGTTGGGTTTTTTTTGGGGGCCATCTCTACCACCCATAAGGGAGCAGATAGGTCTTGGGATCTGTGGGTACCGGCTAATGGGCAGAGCTGCAGCGGTGCCGGGAGCTGCTCGGTGGCAGCTTGTGCCTCACTGGAGCAGCTCAGTCCCTTCTCTCTCTTTAAAGAAATTATGCCCCCCCCAAAAAAAAAAATTAAATAAAATTAATTATTCACTGAGGCTGCTAATTAAGCTGATTTCCTCTGCGAGGGCATGGAAGGAAATGAGCTGGAGAAGCTCTTAATTGTTTAAAAAGAGTCTTCCTACAGGCATCCCTCACGTTTCACCAGATCCGGAGGAGTTTGCCAGTGTCAGTGCTGACCCCGCACCTTGTAGATGCTTTCAAGGAAGCAAAGGTCAATACTAAGCCATAAAGAGCTCCTAAACCCCACAGGGAGCAGGGTCCCCATGGGGCAGCTGGGACAATCCCCTTGTTGCAACTGAAATTCATGAGGGGGTTTCAAACCTCAATGGCATGGTCAGCAGGATGCCTGGCCTGCTGATCATAGAATCACACAATTATAGCATCATAGAATCACAGACTGGTCTGGGTTGGGAGGGACTCCAAGGGTCACAGAGCTCCAACCCCCTGCCACAGGCAGGGACACCAACCTCCAGCCCTGGAGCTACACAAGGTTGCCCAGGGCCCCATCCAACCTGGCCTTGAACACCCCCAGGGACGGGGCACCCCTCTCTGGGCAGCCTGTTCCAGCCCCTCACCACTCTCTCTGCAAAGAACTTCCCCCTAAGATCTCATCTAACCCTTCCCTCCTCCAGCTTCTGATACCCAGAAGGAAGCTTGAGCACCAGCTCATGATGGTTCGGGCAATCCAGAAGGGATACCTGCCAAAAATACCCACAGCATGGCTGCTAAACATGCATAAAAACCCCAAAGCTTAATAGTCCAATCATTAATTAATCTGCAACCCCAGCTTGTTTCTCAGGTTATGGCTCATGAGCGAGCTGTTTCCAGCATCCAGCAGCACGGATCTGCCACCTCTCCCACAATGACCCCAAGGCAGAGTGCTGAACCCACTGCCCAAAGCACCCTTGGGTGGGTGGGTGGGTGGGTGGGAAATAGTGAGGCCTTGGAGCTTGATGCCCAAAGAACCAGATTCATCCTGGTTTCTGCAGGTGGGAGTGGAGGTGCCCAGGGACACGAGTGCTCTGGAGGTGGCCAGGGATGGAGGCCCCCAGGCCCACAGCACAGCCTCCCACAGCAAGGAGTGGTCTGGCTGCCCACGCCGAGCCTTTCCCTCCCACTCCCAACACCATTTCATTTCTGTGCCCCTTTTCCAGGACCTTCCCTCCTTGTCCTGTAGGGGTGGATAGAGAAAACCCGCTCCAGGATCTCACATGGCAGAGAACAAAAGGAGGTACTTCAAACCAAATGGAGGCACCTCGCTGAGAACGGGGTGGTGCTGCTCCAGCCTCATTTGTCCCCACAGAAATCAGCCCTGGCACCACAAATGTGGTGGGTTTGTGGCCAGGGAGAACATCCCCTCCATCCCAGCCCCTTCCCCTCCAGCAGCTCCCAGGATGGGAGAAGATCTGGGCCTGGAGGAGGCAACCACCGGAGATCAAAACCGAGAGAAAACCGAGCAGATCCAGCTGGACAGCGTCCCACCTGGAGCTTGGTGTTTTCCTGACACAATACTGTCCTCCACAAGTATCCCTGGGGGAGCTGCACCCTTCCCAGCACAGCTCTTGTGCTGAAATGCCATGACAAAGGAAAACGCGACCCTGAGGAGCACAGCTGCCAAGGCTTGGCCTGTAGTGTCCTCACCAGGACAAGACCGAGTTTGATCAGGCCACGATTGCCTTGAGATCTCTGCTGAGTTTCCAATCGTTTCCAAAGCCACGGGTAAACACACAAACAGGAGCTTCTCAGCCAACACCATGGCCCCACGTCTCAGCTGGAAGCTACGACGGCCCCTCCAGCTCCAGGTCGCCATCTGCTCCACCTTTCCTTCCCCTCCCGCAGCCCAACGCCATTAAAAACAGGCACTTCTTTTCCTACCTGGTGCTGGGAACATCTATGAGTCGGGCTCCTCCAGCAGCTCCATGGTGAGCTGGGGGTAATCTCAGCAGAGCTGGGAGATAAAGCCACCAAGAGAAAAAGCTCAGTGTCCCTGCAAGAGGTGGGAGGCTTCAAGGCAGGTTCCTCCTGCGTGGCTGACCGTAGCCCATCCCATGGGGCTCTCCACGTCCTCCCAGTCTGGTGAGGCACCACGATCCCTGGGAATGGTGCTCTGCTTGGAGAGACCTACCCTTTTTTGACTGGTGTCCAACCCCAAAGCGCATGTTCTTACCTGCTCGCTGGAAGACGGGGGAAGGCTGGAGCACCCTTCCGAGAAACACATGGGTCTCAGCGGGGTGTGGATCTCATCTGGCTCCTCCTGCTCCTTGGCTGAAGGGACGGTTAGGGGGCAAAAACAAAAGGGGGGGATGCAAAGTTGCAGCAAGATGGGGAAAAGAGGCCGGTGGTGAGAACGCTTCCCTGCAGCTCCCTACACAGCTCTGCCGGTTGGTTAACAGCAGAGCTCTGATCAACAGGTACATTGATGTCAAGCTGGGGCTTGTCTCCTCGGTGAGGAAAGGGAACAGCAGAGATTACTAAGCAATGCAGGAATGTGGTTTGGTTTAATATGAGCCATCAACACACAGGAGTAAAGTAATGACAGATGTGCAATCACATTTCCCCGAGTCTGGAACCATGAGATAGAGAATTTAAAACACCCCTTTTCCCAAGATCAAGAAGAGGAGCCGTTTGGCTTAAGGACTCATTTGGTTACTAATTTCCAGGGCATTAAATCAGCTGGTTCCCCAAATCTCTTGACATACTTTGCCCAAGCGCTCCGAGGACAAGGGCTGCTCCCTGTCTTGCTTTGATGTTGAGGGTAAAGCAGGGCGAGAAGATGCTTTGGAAATACAGATACGCCGGCTGACCGAGCTGGCCCAGATCAGGGGTTCCTGAGAGTGGCTTAATTGTTGTATTTTAATGAAAGATGGAGAGATAAATGTCACGTGGCTTTTTATCGAGGGGGAGAGGCGAGTGGTGGGAGGCAGAAATCAGGATCTGGGTTAAGCCAAAGGGCAGGCTTAGGGGTAAATTGAGCTGTTTCTCCAGGAAAAGCCTGTCAAGGCTGGTCTGATGCAGGCACCTGGCTGAGGGGCACCAGACCCAAAGCCCACTGAGACTAGAGAAAGAAATCACTGCTCAAGCTTTAGTCTTTGCCTCCAGCTGCAGCAATTTCTCGAAGGTCATGGGTGCAGGACCTAGAGGAAAGTGGTTCCTGCACCTCAGACAGTGGGGAAGAGCCATGAGGGAACTGGTTTTATTTGTCTCTTAAGTGGGAAAAGCACAAAGCCAAGTGGGGAAGGTGCCATCGAGCTCAGGAGCTAGCTGTAGAGGGACTCCAGTCTGCCTTTGGATTTTGGAAAGCTGGAGATGCCCAGGGGAGCAGGACCACTCTCCCAGGTCGTGGCAGACTTTGCAAGGCTGCAGGGTGATGGAGCCACTGCACCACACAGTGAAAACGCATTCCCTAACAGGGACTGTGGCTGGGACAGAGTTTATTCCTTTATTTGCCATCATGTCCATGTGTTGGACACCCTCGTCCGTGCTGGCAGGGCCTCTCCCCGCTCGCTGCCAGAGGAGCTCCGCTGACCATACGGCCAATGTCCTTCCAGCCCAGTGATGCCACCAGCTCAAATCGTGCCAGCCTGAGCCAGGAAATGCTCCTTTATTTCCAGTCAATTGAACACATGATGGTTCCACCCCAAAAAGGCACCTAATGAGCAGTGTCCCCACATCTGTGACCGCATCTGTGCCTTCCTCCCTGCACCTTCATCTGGGCACACAAAGCTGCTGCCTTCTGCCATGCGAAAGGCATCTCCATCCCCTAAATGGACTTTAATTAGCCTGACCACCTGCCAACAGCTATTCTGGTGACACCCATGCTCCAATTAAGTCTTGGTTTCACCCCAAATTGTGCTGAACCCAGGCACGACTTATCCCTGGCTGGCAGTGCAGAGAAGAGCTGGAGGGGGTGCTGGCAGAGCTCAAAGATCACATGCAGCATGGGGACCTGGGGGAACAAACCCACCTCCCTACCTCAGCCAGTGCCATGGTGGGATTGCTTGCCATTGCACGCAATGCCAAGGGATAATTTGGGATGTGGGGAAAACAGCCCATGCAGCGAGTTGGGAAGCTAGTGGAAGCGTTTGTGGAGCATGGGAGGCACAGGAACCTGCCAGCCCTGCCTGCATGGAGCAGCTCACCCTGTGCCCAGGGCACTGATGGGTTCTTGGGTGCGTCTGGCAGCCCCGTGGCTTCCGTTCAGCGCCGCAGCTCCAGCGCTGTTTGCTTTCTTAGGAGTCATCTTGGGTGGGATGCAGACATCGGCTGTGAGCCAAGCTGAATCACACCCTCCCAGCCAGTCCTCTCTGCACAGGGAGTCTAGACAGCTGGCGGATGCGGAGACATCTCCTCTCCGAGATACCTGCGTGAGGTCTGAGCTGCTCCCCACATCAAAGGGCCCCTGAGCTACTAAAGTGAGGTTATAATTAAGCCACCCTGGAGCAAGAAGGGAGAGTGTTTCTCCCACTGCTGGCTCATGGCTCTCCATGGCTCCATCACTTGGGGTGCTGTCCCCTGCCACCATCCTGGGAGGTTTTCATGGCTGTAACTGGGCTCCTGTCCCACAGCTTGCAGGGGTCATGATGACCCCAGTCTAAAAACCAGAGAGCCAATTCATCCTTCGCAAGCTGGTGATGCTCTGTGGTCAGCTCCTTGGCTCCCTTGCACACAAGGAAGGGAGCTGGAGTAGGGATGGGGATGCAGATGTGTCAGGAGCTCCTTATATCCATTTTCCTGCCAAATTGCCCCAAGAGACAGGCTGGGCAGCCATGGGCTCCAGGAAGGGCTAATCCAAGGGGCAGAAGGAAGCAGAAACCCTGGAGATCCTTGCAAACACCACCACGACATGCCAGCAGCTCGCACCACAGGTGAGCAGGCATGGCAACGCAGCGAGCTGCAATTTTCACTGTGGAAGGAGCCCAGGGAAGCAGCTACTTAATTAACCAAGGGAACCTGCTCCCTGTGAAGTGCAATGGAGTTTCCGCGACGCAAAAGGCCCTGGGAAACCCAAGCCTTGCAGGTGGGAGTTGCTGGATAGTGTTTTCCTCTTGGAGTGGGGTTTGGCCCAGCTGGTGGGCATAAAAGAAAGGACAAAATTGGTAGGAGCAAAAGGGACATAAGGTCTGGTGGGCAGGGAAAGAGGAGCCAGCCGCTGATCCTACCTGCCAGCACCAGGAGGGCCAGGTGTAACGCTGCCGTAACAAAAACAGGGACACACTCCTCAGCTTGCAATTAAAAACTCCACAGAGCATCAATAAAGCTCAGATGAAGGGATTAAAAACTGGCAAGGAGGAGATCCCAGGAGGCAGCTGTCCACCTAAAAACCTCCATGAAGTCTCACATGTTTTTGCCAGGCCAGGCACGGAGCCAGATGCTGCTCGGCTGCTTCACCCATGATCTGGAGATGGCAGGGAAAAGGCGTGTGGCAGCCCCTGTGCTTGCAGCAGAGAGCACCCAAAACAGCTGGAAGGGTTTTGTGTGTGTAGGGAATCACAGAATCAGAGTTGTAGGGGTTGGAAGGGACCTCCAGAGCCCATCAGTCCAACCCCCTGCCCAAGCAGGGTCCCTGGGACAGGGCACACAGGTCGGTGTCCAGACAGGGCTGGAATCTCTCCAGAGAAGGAGACTCCACACCCCCTGGGCAGCCTGTCCCAGGGCTCCCTCACCCTCACTGGGAAGAAGTTCTTCCCCACATTGGTGGGGAACTCCCTGTGCTCCAACTTGAGCCCATCACCCCTTGTCCTGTCCCCACAGACACTGAGCAGAGGCTGCCCATGTTCCCTGTGTCCCACCCTTCAGCTATTGATCCCCATTGATCAGATCCCCTCTCAGGCTTCTTTTCTCAAGGCTGTCTGGGTGCACGCTCACAGCTACGCAACAGCCTCGTTACCCAACAGAGGAGATCAGGGAAAGCTTACCCAGGGAAGGGACCTGTAGTAAAAAAAGAACTCCCCTTTTAAATTTGGAAACCTTGCTTAAAGCTGAGTAAGGATTTAATGTTAGTAATATGCAAGGAGCGAGCCAATGCAAAATGACTTCTATGATTCACCCCATCTCCAACCTGGCCTGGGAATTGTGGCAGACTTTGGCTCAGATGATCAGTGACATTGGGATGAGAGGGACAGCGCACCTGTACAGATGGTGTAAGGTGCAGTGGCATGACTGCCCAGACAGACTTCACCCATGCTCATCCCACAGAGTACAGGAGGGCTGAATTGGATGGACTGGAGCAGAGGACAAGGTAGATAATGGGTAGATAATGGCAGGACAAGGGGGATGGAGTGAAGCTGGAGGAGGGAAGGGTTAGATGAGATATTAGGGGGAAGTTCTGTACAGAGAGAGTGGTGAGGGGCTGCAACAGGCTGCCTAGAGAGGGGGTGGGTGCCCCATCCCTGGGGGTGTTCAAGGCCAGGTTGGATGGGGCCCTGGGCAACCTTGTGTAGCTCCAGGCCTGGAGGTTGGTGTCCCTGCCTGTGGCAGGGGGTTGGAGCTCTGGGACCCTTGGGGTCCCTCCCAGCCCAGACCATTCTATGATTCTATTCTATGATTCTATGACAAAACCTGACCATCAACATGTGCCCTTATCCAGGTGCACAAGGGTCCAAGGAGCAGAAGCATGGGGTGACCAGGAGAACCGTCGGTGTGACGCTTTCCTCACATGGCCATTCCCCTTCCCCCCATGGCTTTTAAAAATTTACTCCTCATAGAGCAACACTGGTTGGGATTTGAGGTAAGAGGAATTGCCCAACCTCCCTGCCCTGAGCAGTTCCAGGGCAGTAGGGAAATGCAGGAACTTGCCAGTGCTGCAGATGATTTGCAGATTATTTATTTGCTTATTAGATCACATTTGGCTAATGGTTTCTGTGATGCTCCATCCATCATACGAGCTAATAAATCTTCCCTGGAGACCCACCAGCATCTTGCTTGGTGGCCAGCTTGAAGGCACCCCTAATTAAATCAGTTTTGCCTTCCTAATAGCGCCCTAGAAGTCAGCCAGCAGAGCAGGAGTAGTTCGCTGACCTGCCACCCTTTGATGCCGGGCGTGGGCGTGAGGAGGAGGATGCTGGCCTGCCTGGTGCTGGGCCACGTGTCACAGCCCTGACCTGCTGGCACCTCCCAAGCTTGGGTCAGTGTGGGCGTGCATGGTGCATGCACGTGGGTCCCTTGACAGCCACTCCTCACCCCCACCTCTTCTAGTATGGGATGGGGCAGGTGGAAGGGGGTCTCAATGGTGGGTGGTGGGAGCTGTGGATGCAGGGTCTCCACGGTGTTTTTCCCAGGGGAAATGCTTCGTCCCTGCTCTGCAGGGACACCAGCCTCTGCAGGGACACCAGCCTCTGCTTGCCTCTGAGCCAGCATGCCAATAGAGCATCCATCAACCTGGCTGCCCAGGAAAGCCTGCCCACCATCGATGCCTTGGGCACCCTCTTCCCATCCCAGCTTCTCCATGCTTTCAAGCACCGCCCATGAGCTCTCCCCCAGGGACCCAACACCCCTCCCAAAATCTTTCTCTTCCCATCCCACCGAGACCTGTGCTCTGTCTTGTCTTGCCCTGGCGAGGCGCCGGGGAACGGATGCCTCTTCCTGACACAGCTGAAGCATCCCAAAAATGTGTCCCAGCTGGCTGGGGCTGAGCAAGCAACACACAAGTGGGCAGGCATCCCGAATCCGCCTCTCCTCCAGCCTGGGGCCAACATCCCCATCCCATCATCCCTCTCCCCTTCCTCCCCTGCCTCTTCCTCACTCCTCTCCCCTGCCTGAGGAACAAGAAGCCTTTGTCTGCTCCCCCCGTGCTCGGAGGAGCACGAACAGCTTGAACTTTCCCTGAATGAGATTTTCCCCCTCCAGCAGGACTGTGCTGTGCTGCTGCCAGGTATTAACTAAGAGGATGACTCAACGAACCAGTTCAGACCAAGCAAGAACAACCCCTTCGCTTTTCTGCCAAGGCTCCGGCTCAGCCCAGCACAGGCTGTTCTGGAGTATCAGAAGAGGTTAGTTAACTTGAAATATGGCTTTTTAAGCAGTTTATTATATCTCCTCTCCTTCAGACTGTGGTTGGTATGGGAGGATGATGGAAATGCAGTCGAGGAGATCATTCCAAGGCAGTTTTGTCTGGTTTCGAGGTTTCACTGTGAGGTCTTGGCAGAAGGGGTACGTGGCAGGTACTATGAGCAGCATCAGATGCCACAGGATGGAGATGGAGGACTTGGGGAAGGGCAAGCTCCCCGGTTTGCATGGTTCCAGGAGATCAGAAGAGACCCCTGAGCACCCCAATGGCTTTGATGGGATGGCTCTGGCTTGTGATGGGGCAAAGGCATGTGGCATGGAGGGACCCATCCTGCTCACACAGGGTCAGTGACTCCAGCTGGCAACTGAAATGGGCTGAAAAAAGGCAGTAAAAGGAGAAAAAAAGCCCCAAACTAAAGAAGACTACAAAATGCCAAGCAGCATGTGGCCTGGGAAATGGGGCCAGGAAGGGCTGTGCTTGAGGCTGGACCTGCTCTTTGGGATTGAAGCTGCCGTATCCATGGAAAGCATTGTTAACTCTGGGTTTTTCCCTGCTGCTCCAGAGTCAATCCCAAGACCGAGAGCCCTGGTGCTGCCAGGAGCCTCACAGTAACAACCCACACCCCTTGGGATGTCCCCACAGCCCTGGCTGGTGGGATATCACAGGAGGTGGAGGGGCGGCCTCCGTCTTTCATATTGCAGCTTCTCCTCTGGATGGTGGTGGGGGAGCTGCTGGCATGTCCTTGGAGCTGCTGGCATGTCCAGGTATCCTGGTGGCATGTCCAGGTATCCTGGTGGCACCAGCAAGGGGACTTGGTTCAGCCACTGGGCTGGTGGTGGCCCTGCAGTGTCCAAGTCACTGCCAGGGGAGGATGTGTCCAGGAGACAACTCTTCCCTTTGCTTTCTTGTGGATGACATGGAGAAGGAGGCAAGATGGGAGCATGGGGTGGGAAGCAGCAGTGCCCAAGTGTGGGGCAGAAAAGCTTCCATGGGTTTGGGAGCACTGGGGGAGAACAAGGGGTCAATATGGGCATGCCAACGTGCTGGAGATTCATCCTGCTTGTGGCTCACCAGTATCTGGAGAGAAGGAAGGCAGGAGGTCTTTAATGGCAACATAACATCTATGCCAAGCTCTGCCAGGAGAAATCCTGCAATCAACTGGGACTGTCCCAGCAGAGAAAGGAGTAAGACCAGTTCAGGAGGGTCACGTCAAACTGGGCAGTGACATGCAAGTGCAACCCAGGGAGACCAACGTCTAAGTGATGCGGAGATGGGGAATTGTCTCCCCCTGATCTGCCATGGGCTCCAGACCGAGGTGGTACCTGGAAAGGGGCTCTGCAAACTGCATCCCTGTGGGCAAGAGGAGGATGAGGAGCATGCAGACATGAGCTCAGCCACACATCAGGGTGTTCCCAGCCCCTGAACAGCCAAAAGCAGAGCCATGCTTCCAGCATCACCAGCAGCCTGTGCTCCTCACGGCCCATCTTACTTCCCTCCAGTGAACAGATGGGCTGGGAATCGTTTGCCCTGTATTATTCCACAGGGATGGACTATTTCTGCGTGGTGTTACCTGAGCCATCACAATTCCAGCCCCATGGCTTTGTTTTCCTCCGTAACACCAGACAGACACCCCCATTCAGCTTGGGAAGGAAAATCAAGGTGTCATCTAACAAAAACCTGCTAACCTTCCCAGTGACCCGACCCATGACTGCACACACCACATACCCATGGTGGGAGGCCCGACGTGATTCACTTGCTTGAATCAGGACAGGCTGGGGGGAGCTGCTGGAGAGGAGCTCTGAGGAGAAGGACCTGGGGGTGCTGGTGGGTGACAGGGTGGCCATGAGCCAGCAGTGTGCCCTGGGGGCTGAGAGAGACAATGGGATCCTGGGGGCATCAGGAGGAGTGTGGGCAGCAGGTCACAGGAGGGGATCCTCCCCCTCTGCTCTGCCCTGGTCAGGCCCCACTGGAGTGTTGTGTCAGTGCTGGGCTCCCTGGGGTCAAACAGCCAGGGATCTCCTGGAGAGAGTCCAGAGGAGGGACAGAGATGATTAAAGGCCTGGAGCATCTCCCCTGTGAGGAAAGGCTGAGGGAGCTGGGGCTGCTCAGCCTGGAGAAAAGAGACTGAGAGGGGATCTGATCAATGGGGATCAATAGCTGAAGGGTGGGACACAGGGGGCCATGGGCAGCCTCTGCTCAGTGTCTGTGGGGACAGGACAAGGGGTGATGGGCTCAAGCTGGAGCACAGGGAGTTCCCCCCAGTGTGGGGAAGAACTTCTTCCCAGTGAGGGTGAGGGAGCCCTGGGACAGGCTGCCCAGGGGGTGTGGAGTCTCCTTCTCTGGAGAGATTCCAGCCCCATCTGGACACCGACCTGTGTGCCCTGTCCCAGGGACCCTGCTTGGGCAGGGGGTTGGACTGATGGGCTCTGGGGGTCCCTTCCCACCCCTACAACTCTGATTCTGTGATTCTGTGCATCACTGAAGAGCTGGGTGGTAGGGCTGGGGGACAACAAAAGCTCAACAAGGGGGATGTGCAGTGGGAGGATGTGCCCCAAGCCAGAGGAAGGGACCAGGGAGGAGCTGTGGGTTTGCCAAGGGAGAGGACAACGGAGCTGCTCCAGCCAAGAGAGGTCAGGGTGGGAGGGAAGGGTTTTCTTCAGTGTCGAAACATTTCTTTTTTGGATATTTTTTCTACATGAAGCTTTCTTGCTTCCAAACAACCAGCTCTTTCTGTTCAGCAGCTGGGAAGAAAAATTGCTGCACAAAAGGGACAGGGAAGCTGAGGCCAGAAGGAAAAGCTCAGCTGCGGTCCCATGAGCAGCTCTGGGTGGGTCCAGACAAGGCATTTTTCAGAGCTTTTTGTTAAAAATAGTGAAATAAAAAGCCCTCAAAAATCTGACAAGCCTTCAAAAATCTGTTGAGAATTCTGAAGCTCCATTGATTTGGGTCCCCCTGTGCCAGCACCCTCCCTGTTTTCTGGTTTGGCCTCTCTACACCAAAAGCATCCATATCTTCCCCATTGCTTTGCCTTCTGGAGAGCCTTTTGCTCATTAACCTTCATAGAAAAGCATCACCCCAATTAATAAACCCTGCAAGAGCCAATGGATCTTAATTGCATTAAAAATAAATGGGATGCACAGGGGAGCTTTAGCATTCTGCTGACCACCAATGGACCTTCTGAATAAGACCTTCTCTAGAAGGAGGACGTGTGTTCCTAGAAGACGCTTCTTCTTGACCTGTGAGTAGATGGTTTGGGGCGAATTGCCATGTTTTTCTCTCCAGGGGAGGTCACCATGGAGCACATCAGTGGTGGAGAGACCCAGGACGTGGTGGCTGCGAGCTGGTCTGGGAAAACTGAGACATGATTTGGCAAACTGGGTGTCAAAGAGAGTTTTGGCTGGCTAGAAAGTCCTATTTCTGCTTGTTCTCAAGAAGAAACATTGTTGGTCCCTTTTTCTCCAAGCCAGAGCAATTGTTTTACTCCAAAAGTTTGGTCAATTAATTAAAATATGCTTAAGAGGAGAAAGGAGAGAAGATGAAACCTGCACCCGAATTTTATATAGTATTGGGCCTGTGCCATTGTCTGCCCAAGCTCAGCCACCCATGAGATTGGCTTCCCAATCCCAGGCTGAAGGGTTTCTGAGGGATGCAAGGAAACCCAGCCTGGGAAGACTGGTGGGATTCAAGGGTGGCTCCAGGATCAACCCACTGACTCATCTGGAGGCTTTGGTTTGGGGGTTTAACTGCTGCTTTTGGGGTTCAGCTTTAGCACCCATCAGTTTGGATACTTTAGGGAGCATCCCTCACCAGAGCCTGATACTTGGCATGGCTGGGGGTCTCTGACTCTCCTTCCCTGGAGACCCAAATTGCACATGTAATAGGGTCACAGCTCACACTGGCAATGTGTCCACAGGTCCAGACATGGCAGACAGGGATGAGCTTGTAGGATTTCCAAAAAGATATGCCAGTTGGGTGTTTTTCTGCCCTCTGGGTGCTTTGGGAGCCCAGCCTGAAGCAAGTGGTGCTGCATCCAGGACATGGGCATCAGGCCATGATGATGCTGGGATGGGGATGTAACAATGGGGTTGCTTCTGCTCAGGCTGGAGACTGCCCAAACAGCCTCAGCCAGCTATTGGAAGCCAATGGGGGCTGCGCAACACTGAGGAAGGAGAGGCTCCCTCTTAATTACAATGCTCCTGAGTGACAGCAAAGCAGGAGCAAGGGCTGCTTTCCTCTCCCCAGTCATCTCCGTGGCATCTATCTCCCAACAGTTTGGTTCTAATTATGCAATTATAGTGTGTACATAGCTTTCTGTGAGCCTCAGTGGGTAATTAAAACAGATGGCGAACTTAATGGGACCAACTCCTTTTTCTTCTTTTAATTAATGTGTTAACAGTTTATGGCCCAGCCTGTGGAAATCTGTTACTTAGCAGCTGTGTGGGTCTACAAGCCATCCTCAGGCTTTGGCATGTGTGTAGACGGCATTGAGATGCTGTCCCAAATGTGTTGGAGGAGTCAAGTGGGTCTCCACACACCTCATGTGTCACCTCCACTGTGGTGTGTACCTCACCAGTAAGACAGGAGCATCCTCAGGGTGAGGCTGGATGGAGGCAGGTTGTCTAGGCACACACCGACGTCTGGCAGGACCAGGACACCCAAGTACCTCTGAAGACCATGTTCATCTCAAATGTCTGCTGGAAGTGATGGGGGGAGAAGCAGGAGGAGGTAGGCATGGGTTGGGGACGCAGATGAATCCCAAGGCACAATCCCTTCACCTCCAACCTGTGGGCAGAAAGGGGGATGCAAAACACTCATGGGGGCAGGGTGTGGGGACAAGCAGTGGTTGGGGAGCAGGAAGGGGCAGCCTTCTGAGGTAGAAAAGCAGCGATGGATGAGGCAGGATAGGTTTTGCCAGAGGGGTAAACAACTGCACCAGCATTCTAACATCCTTTTAAGACAGACAATTGCAGCCTCCAAAGTGATGCCAGGCACTTTGGATACCTGTTGTGGGTCTCCTGAGGCCAAGCAAAGCTGCAGATCTCATGTTTCCTGGAGGAGCTACCCCACCAGCAAGTGCCAAGTGTCCGGATGGACATGGAGTAGTGTGGGAGCAGATAGGCCCCTGAAGCTGGGCTTACACCGAGAAGAGAAGCTCAGAGAAAGGCAGGACAGGGTGACACAGTGCAGTGAAGGTGAGAAGAGTGGAGCATGGCTGGATGTTTCCGAAGGTGCCCCCTGTTTGCCCAAGGTGCCCTGAGGCTGCAAGATATGGCAACAGCAGGCTGCAAAATCTTAGTGGCACAGGAAGGTGGGGGGCTGTGCCTGGTCTCTGCTGACCCCAGATCGGGCGTCAAATGATGCCAGTTGGATGTCTGAGGGGAGACCTCATTGCTCCCTACAGCTACCTGCAAGGTGGTTGCAGAGATGTTGGGGTTGGTTGCCTGGCTGGAGAGACCATCGCCCACCTCTCTGCACCCTCCTGTCAGGTCAGTGGAGGTGGGGAGAAGGTCAAAGAGACTTTGTAGCCTCGTGGAGGGACATGGAGGTGCAAGGTGCCACACAAAATCCATGACAAGCCCTGTTCAAGGGTGAATCCTCCCGTGCGCAGGGCAGACAAGGCTGGAGGGGACAGGGACACACATCGACACCACTGGCTGGTGTGGGCTTCCCCACACATCTGCAACCCAGCTGCTGCTGGGCTACAGCTCACTGGCACTGCTCAGCTTTCCCAGCCCTCCCTTAAAAACATTCATGGCAGGGAGAGGGACACCTCAGCAGGCAAAGCACAGCCCAGCAGCCACATCCCAGCACCGGGAGCAGCCCCACTTGGCACCAGAGGCATCTGGAGGTTGGGAGAATGAACTTGCAGAGGAAACCACCCAACCCTTTCCGGGCCAGACCACATGGATATACTCACTCATGCCAAGCATGCTGTCCCCAGCGAGGGTCACACACTATTAATCACCTTGTGATGAGCGATGTTCCCCCAGGCCAGGCTGCTCCAGCTCCCCCCATGGCCCTCTCTCCGGCTGCAGCTCACTGGAGGACCACGTGCTCCCTGGGCTCTTCCATTGCATAAGGAGCTGGTTGCTACAACAGAAATTGCAAAAAAAGCCATGGAAACTGCTTGTCTCAGCCAAACCCAAACTTAGCTGTATACACAGCATAAAACCTACTTGCTTTAAACTTGCATTTTTTGGCTCAACTCTCCTGGCCACATCCTGAGGCCGAATGGATTGAATTACCCAGAGCAAAATAAATTCCATCTGAGCAGGCTGCGGCCATGGTCTCCCTGAACAAAGGCTGAGGTGTTTGCTTTGCCTTTATTTTGGGGTGGGGGGGATGTTTCTTCTAGAAGAAAATTAGGTAATTTTTCTTCCATGTGGAGGAAGAGAGGCTGGGGCACCAGGGAGAACTGTGTTAGCTGGGATGTTCCCTGATATCGGGCGTCTTCCCTGCAGCTCCACACCAGGGACCGAAGGGGAGCAGAGTTGGAGCAGAGAGCACCAAAATGGAGCATCTTCCCTGTGAGGAAAGGCTGAGTGAGCTGGGGCTGTTCAGCCTGGAGAGAAGAGACTGAGAGGGGATCTGATCAATGGGGATCAATAGCTGAAGGGTGGGACACAGGGGACATGGGCAGCCTCTGCTCAGTGTCTGTGGGGACAGGACAAGGGGCGATGGGCTCAAGCTGGAGCACAGGGAGTTCCCCACCAATGTGGGGAAGAACTTCTTCCCAGTGAGGGTGAGGGAGCCCTGGGACAGGCTGCCCAGGGGGTGTGGAGTCTCCTTCTCTGGAGAGATTCCAGCCCCATCTGGACACCGACCTGTGTGCCCTGTCCCAGGGACCCTGCTTGGGCAGGGGGTTGGACTGATGGGCTCTGGAGGTCCCTTCCCACCCCTGTGATCCCTTCTGGATCAGCCCCGAGGACCACGGTGCCGCTGACATCTTCCATCAGCTGTCACCTGATGTGGCATTGCCACCTCCCTTGGCTATAGGACCTCCTTTCCTCCCTTGGAGCAGGGACCATGCCACAGCACTGCACAAAGATAGAGGGAAGGAGGATTCGGAGTCTCTGGGAGGGTGGGCAGGTGGGGAAATGGCTGCTGGTGGGGTCGCTTTTATTCTTGGATTAGGTAGGACCTTGCGGAGGGAGGAGGAGGGAGAGGCAAGTAGAAAGCAGTGGCAGAAAAGCTGGAGGGAGGCTGCAACCACCCACAGAGCACCAACATCTTCTGCCAGCTGGGTGGGGGGGTGTCTCTGTGCCCCCAACACAACCGTGGGGCACAAAACCTGAACACGCAGGGAGGGAAATGCCCCAGCACTGCCTAAGCCAGGAGACCACCTCCAGGAGGGGGAGAAGGACCTCTCTTCACCTCCTAACCACCCCCTTCTAACACACCCCAGGATGCCATCGGCCTTCTTAGCCACGAGGGCACATTGCTGGTCATGGGCATCCTGCTGTCCCTCAGGACCCCCAAGTCCCTCTCACCCACGCTGCCCTCCAACAGCCCAGCCCCCAGATGCCAGACTCAAAGTGTCTCCTGAGTTGGGAGGGGCACATAAGTGTGTGGGGGGGGGTTACCTGTGCAAACAAGGCATCACACACCCCAGGGGCATCCTATCAATTCTCAGTTTAACCCCAACTGAGGGGGCTCAGCAGCCAGACCCCCACCCCACCACGCCCTGCTCCCTCTGGCACCGGGTGAACACAGAGAAAGAAGGCGAAGAGAACCCCCCACAGCCCCTCGCCGCTGCCTCCAGCCCGCAGGCCTCGCAGAGGGCGGCTCTGCACGCGTGGGAAGCGGCTCAGCCGGCTCGGCCTGTCCCGGCTGCTGCACCTCGCCTGTCCCGCGGCCGCTCCACCCCGGAGCCTGCGCTCCCGGAGCTCCCGGCGCTGGAGGGAGTTTAAGGCTTCTGGCTCACACATGCTCACAGACCCTCTCCATGGTGTCCTCCAGAGGACAGCACCCCCAGGGTCTTGTCCCAAAGGGCCACAAAAACCCCTGGTCCTTGATTGAATGAGCCCAGTGGAAGGGCTGACCTCAAAGCCATCCTTAATGAGAGGGTCCCGCAGAATT
The DNA here is from genome assembly GCF_964237585.1 of Gallinula chloropus. Lineage (NCBI taxonomy): Eukaryota > Metazoa > Chordata > Aves > Gruiformes > Rallidae > Gallinula > Gallinula chloropus. Next base: position 72,078 of record NC_140099.1, on the reverse strand, counting down.
ACAGCATAGAATCCCAGCCTGGTCTGGGTTGGGAGGGACCCCAAGGGTCCCAGAGCTCCAACCCCCTGCCACAGGCAGGGACACCAACCTCCAGGCCTGGAGCTACACAAGGTTGCCCAGGGCCCCAGCCAACCTGGCCTTGAACACCCCCAGGGATGGGGCACCCACCCCCTCTCTGGGCAGCCCCTTCCAGCCCCTCACCACTCTCTCTGCAAAGAACTTCCCCCTAACATCTCATCTCCCCCTTCCCTCCTTCAGCTTCACTCCAGCCCCCTTGTCCTGCCAGTCTCTGCCCTTTAACAAGCTGATTCCCCTCCTGTTCCTCTGCTCCCTTCAGGGACGGGGAGGCTGCAATGAGGTTCCCCTGCAGCCTTCTCTTCCCTGGGCTGAACAAGCCCAGAACATGCTTTAGATATCCCCCAGCTCCCAGTCCAGCTACGTGGCAACCAGCCCTGCAACAGCGCTGTGGGAAAGGTGTTTCTGAAGAGCGTTCCTTGGTGAGCCACAATTAGGTCAGAGCAACCAAAATGTTCCGTAATTCACCCAATTAATTCTCCACCAGTGCCTTGTGGCACCCTCAGAGAGCCTGGTCAAGGTGAAGGCTGCAGCTGGGAGGGAAAGCTGGGGCACACACCCCACTCCAGCCTGTAGAACAGCTCCTTGAGGACACATTGGCTTATTTCCTGGAGCCCTTCTTGGAGAAAAACCCAAAACCAGGACAGCCTGACCACTGACACCCTCACCATGGGGTTTGTGCCTGAGCACCCAGCTCAGGGCCACAGTGGCCAGGGTTTGCTGACATGCGGATGGTCACCTGTGATTCATCACATCCTGTTTTGCACACTGGGAGGGCAAGCACCTCTTAAAAAGACAGTCCTACCCAAAAGAGATGGGTGCCTTGGAACAGGCACAGCCCTTCTGCTGGGCTGAACACCCCAACACCCTTGCACATCAAGGTGTAACGTCCTCGATGCCGTCGCTGAGCCACTCAGGGTGGATTCTTCCTCACGCCTAGTCAGGCTTCCCATTTAATAATGATTTAATAATCATTTAATGATGGTTTGCATAAAATCCAGGGAGCTGTGGAGCAATAATCACCCGGTTCCTCTATCAAAAAACCACATCTGGCTGGGAAAGCTGTGGCACGGCTCCACTTTGATCCCAGCTCCTTGTGCCTCCCACGCACCAACACCCGCCGCATCGCCTGCGCCAAGGCTGCGTCAGGCTTCCCCATGGTGCCATGGAGAACCTGCAAGGAGTTCAGGGAGATGCTGTCTCTTCCCAAAGCATTGTAGTGGAGCAGAATTATGGCCACCTCCACAGAATGATGGTGCTGTGGTGGTGTCCCAGCCCCCTCTGTGATGACCGGGTATGGCTGGAGAGGTCATTTGCAAGGGGGTGGGGGGGAATAGTAATAAAAAACTCATTACACAAGGTTCCCTCCTCCTCCTGAACCATTCATTGAGTCTGCTTCTTGAGACAAGCAGGCCCTCAAGGAGTGGGAGCTTGTCTTTCACACGTCAGCAGAGCTGTTACTAGAGTAAATGAGTTTTTAAATAAGGATGATAAGAACTAAAAACCCAAGTCCCAGCTCCCCAGCTTGTAATGGAAGAAGGAAAAGAAGGGGAAGAAGGAAAAGAAGGGGAAGAAGGAAAAGAAGGAAAAGAAGGGAAACAGCCACTTGCTGTGGCCCATGGCCACCATCCCAGGCCCCCTTGAGCCCCCATCCAGTGCTGCTGGGGTGCAGCGCCAAATCACAGACTGGTTTGGGTTGGAAGTGACCTTTAAAGTTCATCCAGTTCCAATATGCCACCAGCAACTCCAGCACTCCCAGAAGCCTGGTTGCCATGGGAATCCATCCCAAAAACCACTGACCCCAGAAACAGTGCTCTGCTTGCCTGCTCCATGCCCGGTGACCTGCAGGTTGACCTGAGCTGGGAAGAGAGGAGACATGAAGATGGGGACATGGGGGCTTCCCATGCTGTTGCTTGGATGAAATCTCACTTGAGACTCTACTTCATTCCACCTTCTTTTCTTTTAACTTTTTTAAAATTTAATTTTATTTTAATTGATATTTACCTGCAGCATCAACCCCTGCCCTCATTTCTTGCTTGTGCTGCTGTTTGTGAGGCCCTAAGAATGTCAGATGAGTCTCGTGGCCTTAGAGAAGCAGAGCCAGGCTGGTGGGGCAGGAGATGTGCCAGCCTGGGGTCAGATGAGGGAACTTCAGAGGATGGAGAGCTCTTCCAGCTCAGCGTGGGGCAGCCGGTGGGGTGGCTCTGATGGTGCCAGGCTGCTGTGTGGCCTCTCTAAGCTTATTAATAAAATTCACAGCTGCATTGAGATCAGTCCCTGTGCCAGCTTGGCTCATCAATACTTCAGCACGGTCTCCTCACCAGTGGCTTTGAAGGGATGGCTTTAATATGCACATCGCTCCTCAGGCGCGTGTGACACGGGGCCAGGCTGGATCCTGTGTGCTTTTTGTCTGCAAATGGAGTGTCTGCAGCCCTGCTTCCCCTCACTCCATCCTTGTGGGCTGGAAGAAGGCTTCTCTGTAGGCTCCTGCTGCTTCCTAGCTCCTGGAAACCTGTGGTGCATCCTCACCTCACGCTGCATCAGCTGCTGTGATCAGAGAAAAGCCATGCACTGAGGACAGCTCCTCTGGCCTGGGGCTGTGGGGCCAGTGAAGAAGACCCCAGGTCATCTTCCCCATGGGTGAATACCACCCAGGCTCTTGGGGAAAGTGAGGATGGACCTTTCCATGGCCCAGCCCAAGCCCACTCAGATTGGTGTGGCAGTGGTGGTTTACCTGAAAGGAGGTTGTCTCACCTGCCAGGAGGGTGCAGAGAGGTGGGCGATGGTCTCTGCAGCCAGGGGACAGGAGATGGGACAAGGGGCAATGGGCTCAAGCTGCTCCAGGGCAGGGTCAGCTCAGCTGGGAGGGAAAAGTTCTTCCCTGGCAGAGTTGTCAGGGTCTGGCACAGGCTGCCCAGGGAGGGGCTGAGTCCCCAGCCCTGGGTGTGTTTAACAGAGGGGAGATGAGGTGCTCAGGGATCTGGTTTAGCACAGGACAGGGATGGTTGGACTGGATGAGCTTAAAGGGCTTTTCCAACCTGGTGAGTCTGTGAGCACACAGAGAGAATGGGGAGACGGAAAGAAATACCAGTTATTTCCAGGATCACTTCAAAGACTGGATTTGCCTTTTCTCTCCCTCTTTTCCCCCCTCTTTTCTACATCTCGGTTCCTTTGGACCAAAGCTCTGCAGAGCTGTGCCCAGTCCCCATGCAGAGGCACCTGCACCTCCACATCAGGGGACATCAGGTCCCCTCCTATCCCAGGAGCTCCTCCATCTCCTCCCAGCCCTGCAGCCTCCCCAGTCAGCAGAGCTGTTGGTCTCTGTTCAGCTCTTTACTCAACCTCTGACCCTCAGCACTTGTAAACCAGAGTGGTGTCATCTGGGGCAGCTCTGACTCACTGCTGATGGACCCAAAGCAGGAGGGACAGTCTGAAAACACCAGGAATCGGTGATTTACAGCCCAGCTCTCTGGCAGCTGCTGCCTGCCATCGCCAAGGTGACACTGCCTACAGAGGAAGTAAATTTATAGGGCCAAAGCTCTTTCTTCCCACCACTCCACTCTCCTGAAGGTGACTCTGAGCCATACAGGCATCATGGTCTGCCCCCAGGCAGCCAGCAAGCTGGAGAGCATCCAAAAGAGCATCCCCCACACATCAGACTGGGAACAGAGGGGTACTGTGTCCCAGGCTGCATGGGAAGGATGGCCCTCCTCCTTTTCCTCCTCATTTATCCATCCTTTCCAAGGTAGTTTCCCCAGGTCTTCTAGCTAATTATCCTCAGACTTTGAAAACTGGCCAAAAAGCCTTGACAGCCCCAAATTTATGGTTGAGGAGACTGCAGTGGTGACCCTGGCCACAGGTGACCCAGCGTTGCCTGTGAGGCCATGCCTCCTGCTCCAGAGACCCCTGCTCATCTCGTTATTAATCAAAATGCTGTCTTAATTGCCTCCAGCCTCAGAGGGAGATGGTGCAGCGTCACACATAGCTCAACTCATGGCCATGGTCTGTGACCTGAGAGCAGGGATATTACATTGCCAGGCACGTTCACTGTCCTCCCCTCCCCGTGCCATGACTCTCCTCCTGGGCCATACTGGAATCCCAGGTCCCCAAGGCCATGAATTACACAGTGACACAGCCAGGATCAGGGGCCTGGAGAGTTCAGAACAGCCCCAAGACTGAACATGACATCTCAGAGGGCAAAGCCTGAGGTTAACCCCAAGAATAAAGACACCCCTTGGGTGCTCAACCAGTTGGGTGCAAGCCAATGAGCATCCCATCAGATCCTCCCCCAGCCCAGCCATTCCCACAGGGCACCTTGTTCATCTCTGGAGAGGATGGAGGTGCCCCACTGGATGCTGCAGCTCTGGAAGGGATGCATGAGGGTGAGGTACCTTCTTCTGAGGTCAAGCTCCAGCCCTGTTGAGCATCTGGGTGGATTCATGATGCTGGAGCATCTGGGTGGATTCGTGGGGGGTGTCAAAGACAGCAGCACTTGCAAGCTAGGGATCCCTTCTGATAAAACAAGGCTCCAGAAGCTCCACCTGATGGTGTTTCCTTGGGTTCACTGATGAAGGGATGGCTCAGACACAGTCTGTAGGCACCCAGACAGCAAAGGATTCCTGTCAGGAGCTTCCTCCTCAGCCTTGAAGGAAATTATTGCCTGGCAAGAGCTAGGAGAGAGCAGGTACGGGGAAAATTAACTTGGGAGATAAAGCACAAGAGGGCAGCACTAATGAGGTGAGAAGGAGGTTAGAAGTATTGATTGCCACAAGTGTGAGGGAGATGACAAACAGACCCAGCTCCAAGGCAGGTTTCCATGCAAATACCTGTGCTCCACAGAGCTGCAGAAGCAGGGAAAAGCTGGGCTTGTGCAGCAGCCACAGACAGGGAAGGGACAACAAGGAAGGGTCTGAAACCCCAGAATCTGTGAGGGGTTTGGGTGGGGATCGGTAGAAGATCCTACAGTAGAGAAGGCTACCCCCATCGAGGTTGTTTTCTCTAGTTATTGTGCCACAGGACAGCCCTGGGATGCTGAGCAGCTCTCAGAGGTGCTGGTGCCACCTTCTGCTCGGGCAGCTGTGGAGCTCAGCAGGGCACCAGCTCTGAAGTCACACCAGCGAGCTGGAAAAGCAGCCAAATGCTGATCCTGGGGAGCTTCAGAGGAGGCAACAGATGCTGAACCTTCCTGGCTGATGAATATTGCAGGAGAGCCTTGATCTCCCTTTGCAGATGTCTCCCCACAGCTTGGGAGAGGGGGTGTGGAGTGAGATAGTCCACGTGTGGTTTGGAAACAGCCAAGGCACAGAGGTGTGCAGGTAGGAGAGACTGCAAAGGCCAGGACTAGCACATGGCAGAGACCAGCAAGAGGGTGCCAGAGGTGTGGAGAAGTGATTTGGGGTTTCTCACGAGGTGAGAACTAAGAGGAGGTCTTGGACATCTGGTTTCAACCTGACCCAAGTGCAAATCCATCATTTAACTGTGGAATTTGCTGGGCAGGATGCTGTGGAGAGCAAAAACATCCATAAATAAATAAAAATGAAAAGAAAAAGGGTAAGACTGACTAACATAAATGGTAACTCTACCAGTAGGCTTTGAGTGTGAGGCTCCTAGTACAGGTCCTCCAGTCAGGGAGATGCTGACACCACATACCTCATCGATGTGGTGAATGTGTGGGGTCTCACAGCTGCTTCCTTCCTCCCAGAGAGAGAATGTGCATCTACAGGGGCTTTTTATCAGATGCAGGACACAGCCTTGAACAGAGAACCTGCTCTGTTGGCAATGGTGCTCCAAGGAAGACAAAGAATTGGGCATGAGGTTGGAGAATGTGCTGGTTTGCAGCTGTCCTGAAAAGAAAGGGGTTTTTTTTGGAAAAAGAAAAAAGAACAGCTGTCTCTATCTCCATCAAAGCCCATCAGCTCCCTCCCACAGCAGACTCTTGCTGTGACCAGCCTAAGATTGCCTTGAGCACCATCACCTGAAGGAAGATGTCCCAATGACCTGGTTAAAGCAGCAGATTAGACCTTTCTTGCCAGCAAGATCTGCTCTCAGCTGTCCTCCCAGGCAGAGGAATGTGCTCCTGGTACCCACTCAGAGGGGCTGGGGAACATTTTGGGTAGCCTGGTCTCCTGCCAGTCTTCCTTCTGCACTGAAGATGCTCATCCCTGTGCAAACATGGAAAAGATTTCGGTGAGAGGCACATTCATGCCAAATGCTTAGGAATAAAAAACCACCCCAACACCACAACCCAACACTAGAAATCAGGGTGTATTGGTGCTTTGGCTGACAGCTTTCCAGTGAAGGACCAACAGCAGCAGAGCCAAGCCCTGGCACAGGAGGGAGGGCTGGGAAGCTGCCTGCTCTGCCAACCTGCTGCCTCATGTTTTGGGGCCAGGAGGGATTTTAATTCTCCCTGTTGGAGCTGAGCCATGGTGACCTTACGTTGATCAATGGGGTTTGATCTGGTGCCCACACACAAAGACAACATGCTGGCAAAAGCCACGCTGGTTCCAACAGAGTGCATCAACTGGTGTCAAATCCAGGCTGGGAGGGGGGCTAATTAAGGTCCAACACTGATGCTCATTGTTCTGTGAAGTTAATGAGCCCAGTTAGTGCTGTAGGTCTCATTTTGGAGAAGGTGACAAAGCGAAGCCTTAGGGGATGAGGGCTGAAGGGCTGGAGCAGCTCCCTTGTGAAGAGAGGCTGAGGGAGCTGGGCTGGGTCAGCCTGGAGAAGAGAAGGCTGTGGGGGGACCTCACTGCAGCCTCCCAGTCCCTGAAGGGACCCCAGGAACAGGAGGGGAATGGGCTTGTTAAAGGGCAGAGACTGGCAGGACAAGGGGGCTGGAGTGAAGCTGGAGGAGGGAAGGGGAGATGAGATCTTAGGGGGAAGTTCTTTGCAGAGAGAGTGGTGAGGGGCTGGAAGGGGCTGCCCAGAGAGGGGGTGGGTGCCCCATCCCTGGGGGTGTTCAAGGCCAGGTTGGCTGGGGCCCTGGGCAACCTTGTGTAGCTCCAGGGCTGGAGGTTGGTGTCCCTGCCTGTGGCAGGGGGTTGGGGCTCTGGGACCCTTGGGGTCCCTTCCAACCCAGACCAGTCTGGGATTCTGTGATTCTATGACAAGAAACAGAGGGGGCCAAGCACAGTTGGTTCAATGCTTCCTTTAGAAAATATCTCCAACTGTGATCACTTCAATCCAACAAATGAAAAGAAACCCAACAAGCGGATCAGCACCAGCCCATTTCAAGTGCACGTTAGTACTGACCTTGGTTTACAAAGCTCTGCGTGTCCCAGGGCAGTGAAAACTGACGGTGTCAGCAGCCCATGAGTGTTCATCTTCCCTCTGCCATCAAACCAATTTGAAGTCCCCATCTTGATGTATCAGAAGAAATCACGTGCTCCTGGGCAGAAATTTCTGGAAGGGGACCTTTGTTTTGGGTTGCATGGGCCTGGCTAAAGGATTGTCCCATCTCCAGTGCCCACACCAGGAGGGTGATGCAGAGCACAGGGAGGGACCCCGTGGTATCACGAGGCACATTCTGCATCACTTTGTTCACCCCAAAAGGTCTGAAGATGCTCCTGGGATGTCCCACAGACAGGTCACCAAGCATCTCATCCACAGCAGGGATAGAAACAACTAATTCAAATTGGAAGGGACACACAGTCCAACTGTCTGACGGTTTCAGGGCTGACCAAGAGCTAAGGACAATTATTGGAACATAATCAAAATTCCTCTTAAACACTGACAGGGCACCTGGTACATCTCTAGGAAGCCTGTTCTTGTACACACACGTGGCTAGAGCAGAAATGCAGTAAGCCCTGTGTGCTGCTGCAGAGCCATGTCATGGGCTTTGTTTTTCTTGGGTTTTGTTTCCTTTGCTTTTTTTAAAATAAAAAAAAAAAACCAAAACCCAACAACCAAGTTTGGAAAGTCTCAGGAAATCAAAACAAGAAACTGCTGACAAGTGTCCTGCTGCAACCGAGCGAGAACAAGGAGCTCAGCTCCATGGATTCCCAGAAACACAGCCCAGATGTGGCTCACAGTGATGGTGCAGCCAAGCCACAACCCCCAAAATGACTATCCCCACGACTGGGAAGCTTCCTCACCACCCCATCCAGCGACAGATGATGCCTCAAACTCCACCCAAGCAAAGACCCTGAGAAGACAGCGTTGGCAGCAGGGCCTGGAGGGGCCCTACTAGTGCCTAACGTTGAGGAACAGCAGTAAGATGCAGTTGGCACCGACACAGCATGAAGGCTGCCCTGGCAGAGGAGGTCACAGGGAAGGTTGATGACCCAGGGTAAAGAGCCGAGCAGAAAAGGCTGCCTGTTCACAGACTCAGAGAGCTGTAGGTGTTGGAAGGGACCTCCAGAGCCCATCAGTCCAACCCCCTGCCCAAGCAGGGTCCCTGGGACAGGTCACACAGGTCGGTGTCCAGATGGGGCTGGAATCTCTCCAGAGAAGGAGACTCCACACCCCCTGGGCAGCCTGTCCCAGGGCTCCCTCACCCTCACTGGGAAGAAGTTCTTCCCCAGATTGGGGGGAACTCCCTGTGCTCCAACTTGAGCCCATCGCCCCTTGTCCTGTCCCCACAGACACTGAGCAGAGGCTGCCCATGGCCCCCTGTGTCCCACCCTTCAGCTATTGATCCCCATTGATCAGATCCCCTCTCAGTCTCTTCTCTCCAGGCTGAACAGCCCCAGCCCACTCAGCCTTTCCTCACAGGGAAGATGCTCCAGGCCCTTCAGCATCTCTGTCCCTCCTCTGGACTCTCTCCAGGAGATCCCTGGCTGTTTGACCCCAGGGAGCCCAGCACTGGCCACAACACTCCAGGTGGGGCCTGACCAGGGCAGAGCAGAGGGGGAAAGCGTTCTTCCTTCAACCATGAGCCTTAAACTCCCCATACAGCAGAGAAGATTTACTCCCTGTACTCCACAGGAGAGATTATCTCCAGTTGCCATTATTCCATTATCAATAATTCACCAGGCAGCCACGCTCCTGCCTGCATCGCTCCAGAGCTCAGCGCTGACTGAAAGAGCAGCCGTGAGTAATCACGTCCTCCTCTGATATCACTTACTCCTCTCAGCCAGGCAGAAGGAGTAACTCACACCACCAATGAGTCACATCCCCCTGGAAGCTTCTCATTTTAGCATCCCAGCAAGGAGAGCTGCTTTGCAGAAGCACTAAGGATTGCAAAGGCCTTGGTGCTTAAATAAACTAATAAAAGGGAGGAGAAAGAGATAATTTAACTCCATATTTCAGTGTTGTAGGAGGAGTTCAGATAAAGGCATGCTTTCTCCTTCCAGAAAATCTGATACAATTAAATGATTGAAAGAGAAAAGCAGATGTAAAACTCGAAGAGGGGAGGCCAGGCAAGCTGCTGTGAATACAGATCACACGCTTGATCAAGGCTCGCTCGCCCCCCCCCTTTAGAAGTACAAGCAGCTTGTTGCTGTTCCCACTTATCTCTCATGGAGTAACCACTGTGGTGTGTGGAGCTTGGGGTTCAAACAGCACCATTTCTTAGCAAGAGCGCATCTGACCGATTTATCCAGCACATACACACGATACATGGGCACAAACACCTCACTGCCCACTAAAGAGAGGATCATCAGCACATGAGCCTGCCTCCTCTGACTAAAACCCAACCATTAGAGTGATTTACAGCTCTGAAGATGCACAAGGGTCCTTCGTGACTAAATTAGGCACTGGGTGAGAGATGAAAGATGATCTACCCAGTTGTCACTGGGAAACCTCCACAACCACAGCTTTAGATGAACCATCTCGGATGTCCGAGACATCTGTGCAGTCATTGACTAAACCTTTAATCTCTCAGGATGGCTTCTCTTCAAAACACCCTGCCAGAGGCCCAAGCCAAACAGTTGGGTGCTCCTCCAGCCAGCCAGGTGGCTCTGTCTCCCACGGATTTAACACCACCTCTTTCCCCAGGAGACAGGAAAGTTTTCCCATTTCTCCATTCGTTTGCACATTTCAATGTGTGTCTTCAGAAACCCTCCCATGGGGGGAGTGGGAAGCATCCCTCTGGAGGAGGGCAGGATGCTCTCCAGGATGACGTGAGCAAATCAGAGAGCAAAAGGTATGGAGAAGACTTCTGGAGGGCAAGTCCCCATTGCATGGCCGGTACCACCAGCCCACATGAGCTGAGATGAAAATAAAACCCCCCAAAAGCTGGCTTTTCAACTCTCTGGGTTTACTCATCTGCCCCCCGCCCCCCCCCCCCCCCCAGCATCTCTGATAGCAGCCTGCAACCAGTCCGATGAGAACCCAGCCAGATCAGCCCTGGGCGCAGCGTGGCCACCAGCAGAGACAAGCTGCTCTGGCAGACACCAGACCTCTGGAGCCAGGCACTTTATTATCTTACACTTTGGAGGACAACAACGGGGGCCAAAGCCCCGTGGGGGCTCTTAGGCAACAGCAGAGCAAAGCCTCTGCGCCCCGGGGTTTGGGGATAACCCATCCTCATGCAAAGCTGTGACTCATGCCTGTGCAAGCACGCAGCCCTGGGCATCAGGACTCATAATCTGTGCCTGGACCCCTTTCTAACACTCCTAACTGGGTGAAATTAAATGGAAGAGACATTCAATTAGAGAAGGCCCAGTTCTAACAGCAAGGGATCCTTTGGAGTCGCTCTCTGGAGCTGTTAAGGGGTGGGATGGGATTAGCAGCCCCTGGTTCCCTCCTGCTCCAGCCGGGGTCGCAGCTGGCTGAGCTCTGGATTTACTGCTGGTGGTGCAGCTGTGACCATGCCAGCCTCCAAAGTGGGATCTGTCCCTTGGGGAGGAGGCAGTCAGGGGGCTAAGGACCCTCACACAGAGCCATGGACCCTCCCACTGGAGGAGATGCTGTCCCGGGCCCCGCCTGCTCTGGCGTAGGGGAAGGCACAGGTTCAGGTGAGCAGGCTCCTCCCAGCAGCAACAGCATGGGGAGCAGAAGACCCAAGCACGGAGGAGACCTGTGCCCACCCACACCAGCCAAGGGAGGGGGCACAGAGTCCTCACTAGCCCCCATCACGAGGGTGCCATGGGAAGGCAGGTGGGGAGACGATCTCATGGTTGGACTTGATGATTTTAAATGTCTTTCCCAAACTAAAGGGGTTTATGATTCTAGGAGATGCCAAGGGCTTACACCAACCCCTGAGGACAGCTCCCTCCCGGTACTCTGCCAGCTCACATCTCCACCACCACCCTTTCTACGCTTGCTGAAGCCTGCAGTGTGGGAAATGAAAGCGCCTACGTTGCCCACAGCAGCTCTGCTCCAGTCTCCACTCACTGCACAGTCAGCCAGGCTGATGCAGCAGGAGATGCTGCAGTACCTGACACCCCGCAGAAGATGACAGCAGCCTCAAACTGCTGGGTGGTGATGCTAAAGACAGCGTGACCAATGCGATGAATCAGAGCTGTGCTGCTCGGGGGGGGACGAAGGAGCTGGGGGAAATTGAAATTAAAAACCCCAGGAGTGTTGCTTTTAGCCCCAGGATTCAAAGGAAAGGCAGCATGTCCTGCTCCAGAAGGTGCTCTCCAGCTTGCCCCCACCCACCCTGGGAAGATGGGACCCCCTTGTCTTCCCCCTGCCCATGGAACCTGTCCCCACACAGCAAAATCCCCAGCTACTCACACCATCCTTGTGGTGCTGCTGCCTTGCAAAGCAGTTTCCTCCAAGGATCCAGGGAGTGGGTGCCTCATCTTACCATCCAGGCTGGAAGAAGGGAGATTAAAGCTGAGATACTAAACCCCCACCCCTGCAGCCCTCCTCTGTGAAGGGGACGCTGAAACAGCCCAGGATCTCATTCCCTTGGCCCACTGGAGCCCTTAGCACAGGGAAGGGATGTGGGGTTGTCCCTGCCATCCCCAGTGCCACTGCAAACCCAGTGCCTGCTCCTGGCATCCAGAGAGCAGCACCTCTTGGGTGACAGGGAGAGCAGGAGGAGATGTGACAAGGTCAGAGGTGGCAGTGGAAAGGGAAATAGTGTTTCCAAACCTTGGAGCTGGAGACACTACAAGACAGCATTCGGCATGGAGTGCTGGAGCACCCACAGCGTGCTGGCTCCAGCCTTTGCCAGCAGCCTGCAGAGCTCCACGTGGAGACTGGCCCTGGCAAAGCCCCAGGGGCCGCCCCTGCTCCATCTTTCTCTCAGCCACCCACCTACATGGCAGATAAATCCCAAAACACCAGCTTCCCTCCATCCCCATGCATGGCAGAGCCCCCCACCTTCTCCATTCCCACACCTCTCAGCCCTTTGCTCCTCATCCTCAGTGCTGCAACCCTCAAACACAAGGACAGGGTCAGAGCTCTGCTGCCTTGGGTGCTTTTTGGATCCTGCACAGCCAGGCAGGGCAAGGGTGGGAGCTCGCACCCCATCACCCTACACCATAACACCAAGAGCACCACCCAATAAGCCTGGACCAGCCAGAAAAGGTAACAGAGAGGTGGGACAGCACCTACCACGATGCCCATCTGCCCTACCGACCTCACAAGCCATGCCCTGCACCAGCACAGGAGGCTGGGGTGTGGGCAAGAACCCCAAGCACAGTGAGGGCTGCCACCCATCACCCTGCTCGGGGACCCTGTGGGCTGTAACTCACTACAGCAGAGGCATCAGGGTGTGGGAGAGCCAGCAGCACTGCCAGTCGGGGCAAAGAACCTGAAAGCATCTCCAGGATGGGCTGGTGGCTGCTCTTGACCCTTTTAGAAACCAAATAACTAACTTGTCCCCCCAAACTGCTCCATCAAATCAACATAATAACATGGAACATTTAACACTGCCAAGTGTCAGGTGCTGCACTTGGGCTGGAAGAATCCCAGACATATTGACAGCCTGGGAGAAGAGCTGCTGGGGAGCAGCCCTGAGGAGAAGGACCTGGGTGTCAGGGGGGATGAGAAACTCCCCATGAGCAGCAGTGGCTCCTGCAGCTGGGAAGGGCGATGGGATCCTGGGCTCCATCAGCAGAGGGGTGGCAGCAGGGACAGGGAGGGGATTGTCCCTCTCTGCTCTGCCCTCCCCAGCTGGAGTCCTGTGTCCAGAGCTGGGGCCCAACACAAGGAAGATGTGGGGCTGTTGGAGAGGGGTCAGAGGAGCCCCGGGGATGCTCAGAGGGCTGGAGCAGCTCCCCTACAGAGAGAGGCTGAGGGAGCTGGGCTGGGTCAGCCTGGAGAAGAGAAGGCTGTGGGGGGACCTCACTGCAGCCTCCCAGTCCCTGAAGGGACCCCAGGAACAGGAGGGGAATGGGCTTGTTAAAGGGCAGAGACTGGCAGGACAAGGGGGCTGGAGTGAAGCTGGAGGAGGGAAGGGTGAGAGGAGATATTGGGGGGAAGTTCTGTACAGAGAGAGTGGTGAGGGGCTGGAAGGGGCTGCCCAGAGAGGGGGTGGGTGCCCCGTCCCTGGGGGTGTTCCAGGCCAGGTTGGCTGGGGCCCTGGGCACCCTTGTGTAGCTCCAGGGCTGGAGGTTGGTGTCCCTGCCTGTGGCAGGGGGTTGGAGCTCTGTGACCCTTGGGGTCCCTCCCAACCCATGCCAGTCTACCGTTCTATGATTTGGTACCATTTAAAATCAGCAACCACCTCTCCTAAGCACAGTTCTCACTCCAGGGAGGGGAGAAGTGCTAGAAATCAACCCAAAATTGCAGTCAGTTCTCCAAGGAAGGAATTCAGCTGCTTTGCTGATAAGCAGCACCCTAAATCCTTAAGCTGGAGAGAGGTAGATCATTAAGGGGAAATGTTTAGAGAAATTAAATCCTTTTTTTTCCTTGCTTCTTATGCTAATGGGGGAAACCAAGCTGATTTGCAGGAGGGCAACATTTAGCAATATCTAATTCATCAAAGTCCCCATCTGTTCCTCCTGCTGAGTTTGTCAAAAATCAGCTTTTCTTCAACCAAAACGCCCGCGCTGCTTTTAACCGTGAGAGGCCAATTCTGGAGAGATTTGTAAATAAACCACTTCTGCAAATCCAGCCAGGAAAAACAGGCTGGGGAAGGGCCTGGTGACTAGAAATACATCTTGGGATTGGAGGGATTGAGGTGATGAAGCAAGTAAGGGGATAGGAGGGTGATTAGGCAGTGCAGCTGGGAAAATAACCCGGAGAGAAGGCTGGAGTAGTGTTAATGGTACCAGAATGAGGAAGTTTCCAAAGCAGGATGCTGCATCTGTGTCTCTGCTGGAGTTGTTGCTCCTGGATGAAGTGGAATAGGCAGACAGCTCCATGCTGGAGTCACGCTGTGTGTGGGGACTGGTGAGATCCACTGTAGATCTAGGGGGAAAAATATCTACCTCCTAAAAAAAGTCTTTCTGTTCCTGAGGGGAAGTGATGCTGAAATGGTTTGATGTACTGTTATTGGAGCAAACAGATTATCCATCTATTTAACTCAAGAACTCACCATAGAATCCCAGACTGGTCTGGGTTGGGAGGAACCCCAAGGGTCACAGAGCTCCAACCCCCTGCCACAGACAGGGACACCAGGGACGGGGCACCCACCCCCTCTCTGGGCAGCCTGTTCCAGCCCCTCACCAGTCTGTAAAAAATTTCAGATGGAACAAATCCTACTGAAAAACTTGTAATCAGATGACTAATGGCCTGGAGAATCTCCCCTGGGAGGAAAGGCTGAGTGAGCTGGGGCTGTTCAACCTGCAGAGAAGAGACTGAGAGGGGATCTGATCAATGGGGATCAATAGCTGAAGGGTGGGACCCAGGGGCCATGGGCAGCCTCTGCTCAGTGTCTGTGGGGACAGGACAAGGGGCGATGGGCTCAAGTTGGAGCACAGGGAGTTCCCCCCCAATCTGGGGAAGAACTTCTTCCCAGTGAGGGTGAGGGAGCCCTGGGACAGGCTGCCCAGGGGGTGTGGAGTCTCCTTCTCTGGAGAGATTCCAGCCCCGTCTGGACACCGACCTGTGTGCCCTGTCCCAGGGACCCTGCTTGGGCAGGGGGTTGGACTGATGGGCTCTGGAGGTCCCTTCCAACCCCTACAGCTCTGTGGTTCTATTATTATTAATGGAGTCCTGGTGAAATAAAAATCATGAGCATTTAATCTCAAGTTAGAGCCGCAGCAATGACACTTGGAAGGTGGGCAGCCCCCCAGATCATACCCATCACTTGGCAGAGGCCAGGCACCCTCAGATGGATGTGCTCATCCTGGATGTCTGACAGCCCATCCCCACCTCACCAGCAGCATCCCGCTGGGACACGCTCACCAGGTGCAGACAGGGAGCCGATGCGGCTTCCAGTGTCACATCAAGCAGAGGGGAACCCCCCTGACATTTGCTGCCCTCCAGACAAAACTGTTCAGGGTGTTTTTTAATCCTCATTCATTAGGCTGAAAATCTCCCCAGCTGCAGCACAGGCAGGAGCCCTGGGGCTCTGCTCAACACCTGCCCGTCCCACACCTTGTCTTCTCCTCCACAACCCAGCAGCTGCAGGGCCCAGGTGAGGAGCAGGCACAGACCAGCCTGGCTTTCCAAAACACTGCTCCTGCCCCCTGGCTCCCCCATTGCCTGGCACCAGCTGCCTGCGCCACCACCAGCCACCTCCAGCCTCCACAGACTCTGATGCTGGTGACACCAAGCTGGGTGGTGGGGCTAACGTGCCAGATGGAAGGGACGGGATGCCATCCAGAGGGACCTGGACAGGCTGGAGAAGTGGGCACAGAGGAACCTCATGGGGTTCAACAAAGCCAAGTGCAGAGTCCTGCACCTGGGTCAGGACAACCCCTGTTATCCACACAGGTCAGGAGATGATGGGCTGGAAAGCAGCCCTAAGGAAAAGGACTTGGGGGGATGGATAAGCTGGACATGAGCCACCGATGTGCATCTGCAGCCCAGAGGCCAACCCCATCCTGGGCTGCATCCCCAGGAGTGTGGGCAGCAGATGGAGAGAGGGGATTCTGCCCCTCTGCTCTGCTCTGGGGAGACCTCACCTGCAGTGCTGTGTCCAGCTCTGTAGCCCTCAGCACAAGGAGGACCTGTTGGAGCGTGTCCAGAGGAGGCCACAAAAATGATCCCAGGGCTGGAGCACCTCTGCTGTGGAGCCAGGCTGAGAGTTGGGCTGGTTCAGCCTGGAGAAGAGAAGGCTCTGGGGGGACCTTATAGCCCCTTCCAGTCCCTGAAAGGTGCCTGTAGGAAGCTGGGAAGAACTGTTCCTGAGGGCATGGAGTGATAGGATGAGGGGGGGTGGTTTTAGAGTAGAAAAGGGCAGATTTAGGTTGGGTGTTAGGAGAAAGTTCTTCCCTCTGAGGGTGGTGAGACACTGGCACAGGTTGCCCAGAGAGGTGGGGGAGGTCCTGTGCCTGGAGACATCCAAGGTCGGGCTTGATGGGGCTCTGAGTGTTTCCACCATGCAGCCATTTGCTTTACTTTTGGCCATGCAACTTCTTCCAGAGCTCTCCAAAGTTTGAGTAACCCTTTGGGAGACCTGTTCAAAAAACCACTTAAACACTTAAAAAATACCTATATAAAACTAGCCAGAATGGAGCAGACCTCAGCTGGGAGCCTTTGAGGTCCTTCAAGCAACATGGGGAGCACTAGCTCTTGCTCAGCTACCTAATTACAGCCGACAAAGCAAAGAGCCATGCCCTGCAGCACCTCCTGAGGTGGGGGACCCCACCTGAGCACTCCCCAAAAGCCAGCTTCAGCCCCAACCCCCTCCCCCCCCCCCAGGAGCTGACACCCCGGCCCAGGCTACAGCCACCTTCTTGATTTTTCTGAATGTACAGAAGACAAAAGAAGGGGTTTTTTTCAGTGCAGGACAGCAGGAGATCACAGATGAGCTGAGGGACTTCAGTCCTGCCAAGACACTACTACAAGGCCTCTCTGTCAGGCCTCTGCCCGCGCGGTGCTGGCAGCCTCCTGCAGCCCAGCGAGGTCTCGTTACACCACCCCGTGGTGGATGGAGTTGTAGTCAGAGCATCAAGACAAACAACTCTTCCCGCTCCTCAGGGGCCCACAGCTCCTGGCAGGGTTTGTTCCAGCTTATGGAATAAACAAACACGCAGAAACCTTCCAGAAAAACTCCCATCCTACTCGAGGCGGGGGATCCGGGGTGGCTTCTGTGATGGGTCCCAGCTTCCAGCTGGGCTGACAACTGGTTGTGTAGCCTGGCTGCAGAGACCATCACCCACCTCTCTGCACCCTCCTGGCAGGGAAGGGGAGGTGGGGAGAAGGTCTCCCCTCAGCCTCTTCTCCAGATCAAGCCCAGAGTGTGTGAAAACTCCTTCCCAACCAAAGGAACCACCAACAGTGAATGTCCAACTCACACCAACATCACCTACCCAAACCACAAACACCTCAGCACAGCTTTAGTTTGAAGTATGATACTATGCCACCTCCTCAGCCAGGGGACAGGAGATGGGACAAGGGGCAATGGGCTCAAGCTGCCCCAGGGCAGGGTCAGCTCAGCTGGGAGGGAAAAGTTCTTCCCTGGCAGAGCTGTCAGGGCCTGGCACAGGCTGCCCAGGGAGGGGCTGAGTCCCCACCCCTGGGTGTGTTTAACAGAGGGGAGATGAGGTGCTCAGGGAGCTGGTTTAGCACAGGACAGGGACGGTTGGACTGGATGAGCTTAAAGGGCTTTTCCAACCTGGCGATTCTGTGATGTGTCTTTGCAAAAAGAATTATCACAAATGTTTCCTCTATAAAACCACAAACTTCCCCCCTCCCCCCATGGAAACAACAAGCAACTGCAGTCTTGTTTCACTGCTGAACAGCAGGATGGAGTCTTTAAAAAGACGACACAAACACAGTAATCTAATCTAAAGTTCATGGTTATTTTTTACTTGAAGACTCTCTGTAAAATTAAAAAACCCAATATAATTACAGTTAATTAGTTCCTTCTGGAATGAAATTGGTCAAGGTGAGGATATGGAAAGGGCAGTCTGACTTTTAGGGAACTGGGATTCAAGCATCATTCATACACACAAGGGACAGGCTCTGATTTTGTTACACTGCAACCTTCAGCTCAGCCTCAGTAAACATCTTTGGAGCACAGAGTTCAGCAAGATAATCAAGTAACTTAAATATTCACAGGACAGAACCATAATGTGATGAAAAACATGACCAGTAAGAGTTACAGCCATCAGCAAACACAGGCTGCCTTAGGGATAATTGAAAGTTACACACCACAAGCCCAGGTCTGCCACAATGGGGCTGGATTCCAGCAACTAGGAACACTGGGGACCTTGAGGCAGCTTTGGGATTTGGTTACTTGCCTAATGCAGAGAGGCAGTAGGAAAAGGGAGGCGTGGGGCGAGGCAAAGGCAAGGGAAATCAGTGCTAGAAGTTCTTGTTGAACCAGGAGCCTGGAAGTACAGCAAGAACAGCTTGTTTGTTCATTTAAAAGCAGAAGCTAGCCAAAAAAAAAGCTCTCAGAATGTATCTTCTATATTGCACCAAGGGTTTTAAAAGTAACTGAAAAATTAGACAGCCCTGCATTCATAACAGCTACATTTAGATATATTCCAGGAAGAGTCAGCCTGTGTAATTCAGCTTGTAAAACAACTCAAGGCTTCTCCCTAACTTCAGCATACAGCATTTGTATCCCTGTCCCTCTCCATTTATCAGAGACAGTGCTACCAGCTCTCCTCAATACATCATGGATTTATAGCTTCTTTTTTTAACTAGCAACAAAGGCCAAGAGCAAAGCTTATAGAGAATTTAAGGGAATCCCACAGGCCCAACACCTTATGGGTGGTTAGGGCACACAGTGGCCTTCAAACAGCAGGAAAAGTTGGATGTTTGAACAGAAACCAACTAAGAAAACCAAAAGGAACACTCAGATTTTAACCAAAAGGACCTTTTCAGGGATTAGTTATTATCCTCTGACCACACAACCCAGCACTGAAGTTCTAAGTCATTCCAGAGCATCAACGTTCAGGAAAGGAAAGGAAAGATGAAGTCAGAGAAGGAAATTCCAGGACAGATGAGCAAGAACGTGTTATGTCAGTAAGAACTTATTGGAAGATTCACTCAGGTATCTGGAGTGACAAAAGCCATGGAGTATTCCTAAGAGCTTTACAGTTCCCTGCTCAGAGTATTGCTTCTCTTAACATTTCTCTTGTATCCCATGGAGTCCACTGTGAGCTCCTTGTCTGATGTAGTCTTAATCATCAGAGGAGAGCCTGGCTTTAGAAAGCCTGGCTTTAAGAGAGCCTGGCTACAGTGAAATTACCATCCAAAGCCTTTCCATATTTCTCTATTACTCACAACCAAGTTCACCACTGACACAGATTTACCAACTGCCCCTCCTGCAAACCCAATTCAGATTTAAAAACAAACAAACAACAAAGAAAAAACCAGAAAACAAACCACCCCAGCAAGAACAGGCTTGTCCAAAAACCTACATGCTCAGTGTTAGGCTAACCCTTCCCTTGCAGATATTTTGGTAATTAATTGAATTAATGTGGAAAAACTCTTGACAAGTGATGCAAGATAATACTGGCCCAAGGGCCAAGTGCATTCTTTATTTCTGTACAGAAGGAAAACAAGAAGCATATAGAAAACAGGGGGCTGCAGGGGGTTTAGAATGAATTGTTTAGTTGTTGCAGGGTGGTTTTGTGAGAACAGAGAATGTAACTTTCTTTAAAAGACAATTAAGCAGCAGTTATTTCAACTTCAGGCTGGGTACAGCCTGACTGGATCTGCAGTAAGTTTGACTTAAGCTGAAATCACTGGTGATGTATTAAAAAGAAGCAGAGTCCTCCTGCCTACCCAGCAGGATGAACAGGTAGGATCTGTGCTCAAAGAACTCTGCATGTAAACTATTCCCATCTGAATCAAGCCGAGAGAAACAAGAGTTCCTGGTGCTACCTGTAATGTTTTTTCTAGAGAATTACTCATGTTTTCTATGGTCTTTTCTAAAAGAAATCGATGCAAGCAGCAGGTTTGTGGTCAAGCAGAGGTTCCATGTGGGGAAACGTCCACCTGGGAGGATGGGAAAGCTTTAGAGGACAACTTTTGCTCCTCTAAATGGAGACAGCAAGTTTTCTCTCTTCAGAAGAAGAAAGACTGGAGGATGGGGAGGGCATAGAGCTCACTGTCACAGCAGAAAGCCTGGAGCATGCCCCATAACTGAAGGAAACTTTCCCCCTTGCAATTTCTTCGGAGTTTAGGCAGGTTTATAGGGAGAGGCCTTCTTGGGTGCTTTGCCAGCAAACAGGTTAGTGCATTTTCCTTGCTAATGTTCCCTAACACCACAAGTACACTGCTTTACATCCTGTTAAAGAGAGAAATATTATAAATCCCTATGGAACAAGTCACTCAAGGAGTCAGGTACATCACTTCTCAGCACTTCCCTGCACACAGACAGGAGTTCAGCCATCTGCAAGAGCATGTTTACTTCTGAAAGCCTGATGCCAAAACCAGCACCTTTGGCACCTTTTTCTTTTTTTAATTTCTTTTTTTTTTTCTCTGAATTCATGAAATGCATCGATATTACCATGAGAGGAGGCATTCTGCTCTGGAAGCTGAAGGATCTGACACTTTACCTCCTCTTGAGGTGGTGACTCAAAGGCTAATCCCCCACACCAGCACAGCTATGATTTATCTGTCGCAGCAGCTGGATTCACTGGGCGCTGCCTCACGCTGCTTGGGGATGAGTTCCTGTCAGACAGCTCTTTACCCTCTGCTTCATCATCTGAGACATCTTCCTCATCGGCTTCTTGCTCTTCATCCAGCTTTTTCAGCAGCTGAGCTGACTCTGGAGCTAGCTTTCCTTAAGGAGAAAGGAAAACACACATCCACAATAAATACCATCACCATGTGAAACATAATTAATGACTTTTTTAATGTGAGGGGCAGGGACAGAATTTTAATGACTTCAATTGAGGTGGCAATTTCCAGTCCCAAGCTGCTATCTTAGGTAGAATCACTGCTAGCATGAACTTGCCCACAGGTGAAGTATTAACAGATTAGAGACTATCTAGACAGTTAATAAAAAACTTCCTCCAGCTTTAGGAGAAAAATAAAAAAAGTTCAGGTTCCTACAAACCATAAACCAGCATTCAAAGGTTCTTCCACGACTTTTTAAGATTGCAGAGGCCAGCCCCAAACTGAATCACTTGCTAGAAACACAAAGTCAATTGTAATCCTTGCTCTGCCCCCAGAAATTATACAGAACCCCAACTTCACAGCACTGACAGAGCTCTGCTCAACACTTCTCTCTCCCTGCACAAAGGGAATTTTCTATCTAGGGCCAAGAGGATGCTCAGAGGGCTGGAGCAGCTCCCCTACAGAGAGAGGCTGAGGGAGCTGGGCTGGGTCAGCCTGGAGAAGAGAAGGCTGTGGGGGGACCTCACTGCAGCCTCCCAGTCTCTGAAGGGAGCAGAGGAACAGGAGGGGAATCAGCTTGTTACAGGGCAGAGACTGGCAAGACAAGGGGGCTGGAGTGAAGCTGGAGGAGGGAAGGGTGAGATGAGATATTAGGGGGAAGTTCTGTACAGAGAGAGTGGTGAGGGGCTGGAAGGGGCTGCCCAGAGAGGGGGTGGGTGCCCCATCCCTGGGGGTGTTCAAGGCCAGTTTGGCTGGGGCCCTGGGCAACCTTATGTAGCTCCAGGCCTGGAGCTCTGTGACCCTTGGGTCCCTCCCAGCGCAGACCACTCTATGATTCTATGATCTTACAGGCAGGAAAAATTTTCTAACCCCCAAAAAAGTTTAGAAAAGAACAATTCAGCTTTAGCTAAATAGAAAATACAAACAGCTGGAGGTGAAGCACAGCATCAACCCCAAGTATAAACTTCTACACCACTTCCCATGCCCTGCCAACACAAGTTATATACCAGTGTTTATTGAATAAGCTTTACCAAACAGCTTCACTGAATTAGAAGTGTGCAGAGGGCTTACTGGAATACGGGTACTGCGGCGGTCTGTGCCTTTTAGATGGACAGATACAGTCTGCCAGGAACACCATCACCTGAACGCAAAGGAAGCAAGTTCAAACCAAACATCCTGCATGTTAGAATCACCTGAATGACCTGGACAGGCTGGAGATCTGGCCAGGGAGAAACCAAATGAGGTTTAATAAAAGCAAGTGTAGAGT
The DNA here is from genome assembly GCF_964237585.1 of Gallinula chloropus. NCBI lineage: Eukaryota > Metazoa > Chordata > Aves > Gruiformes > Rallidae > Gallinula > Gallinula chloropus. The sequence goes on along the minus strand of NC_140099.1, from coordinate 49,979 downwards.
CTTGCACCTGGGAATGAATAACTGCTGGAATCAGGACAGGCTGGGGGGAGCTGCTGGAGAGGAGCTCTGTGGAGAAGGACCTGGGGGTGCTGGTGGGTGACAGGGTGGCCATGAGCCAGCAGTGTGCCCTGGGGGCTGAGAGAGCCAAGGGGATCCTGGGGGCATCAGGAGGAGTGTGGGCAGCAGGTGACAGGAGGGGATCCTCCCCCTCTGCTCTGCCCTGGTCAGGCCCCACCTGGAGTGTTGTGTCCAGACTGGGCTCCCTGGGATCAACCAGCCAGGGATCTCCTGGAGAGAGTCCAGAGGAGGGACAGAGATGATTAAAGGCCTGGAGCATCTCCCCTGGGAGGAAAGGCTGAGTGGGCTGGGGCTGTTCAGCCTGGACAGAAGAGACTGAGAGGGGATCTGATCAATGGGGATCAATAGCTGAAGGGTGGGACCCAGGGGGCCATGGGCAGCCTCTGCTCAGTGTCTGTGGGGACAGGACAAGGGGTGATGGGCTCAAGCTGGAGCACAGGGAGTTCCCCACCAATGTGGGGAAGAACTTCTTCCCAGTGAGGGTGAGGGAGCCCTGGGACAGGCTGCCCAGGGGGTGTGGAGTCTCCTTCTCTGGAGAGATTCCAGCCCCGTCTGGACACCGACCTGTGTGCCCTGTCCCAGGGACCCTGCTTGGGCAGGGGGTTGCACTCAAACTCTGAAGGTCCTTTCCAACCCCTGTGATTCCGTGACTGTGTTATCATTTTGGTTGGAAAAAGACACTTGAGATTGAGCTGAACTGTTAACCCAGCTCTGCCAAGCCCACCACTGTCTCTAAGCACCACTGCTTTTACTCTTAAAAGACCGAGGGAAGGGTGGAACTAGCACAGAGTGGACACAGCCCGATCCAGGTGCTTCACTTACAAGCCCCAGTATGAGCCCACAGAATAGAGTTGCCAACGCAAAGACAGCGTACGACATCCAGACCGTCATCCCAACGCGTTCTGTTAGGTAACCATGGCAGTGCTGGAAGACAGACAAGAGAATTAGTGCAGGAAGAGCAGAGTATCACGTTGGGTAAGATAAAGCAGACATCTAAGCACCTACCCTGATCCACATTGACAACTGAAACAAAGCTGACATACTGCTCATCCTGAAAGAAAGCACAGAAAGTCACTTGAAACATCTTTAAACCAGTCACAGACCTGCATCTTCCAATTCACCTGACTGGTCAGTATTTAGTCCCATTTAGTCCCATATTTAAGAACTTTCTTCTCCTGTCTGGTTCCCTTCCCAACTACTTGGACTTTTATCTTCTATTTTGTCTTTTACTTCAATAAACACTTCCTAAGAATCTGCCTTCAGCACCAGCTTCTAAACTCAGAAGTTTCCTTGACTTGGATCTGCTGAAGTACAAATTTCAGTCAGTTCTGTTTATGTTCTGTGTTACTTTTGGACCCAGAGGCTATGAGAAGCCAGGTGGAACTACACTTAAGGTTGTTTTGGTTTTGCATGGCAAGGTTTTGGTAGCAGAGAGGCTGCAGGGACAGCTTCTGTGAGAAGCTGCTAGAATCTTCTCCAGGTCTGACAGAGCTGATGCCAGACAGCTCCAAGATGGACCAACTGCTGGCCAAGACAGAGCTCATCATCTGGGATAACCTATTTAAGAAGGAAAAAACCCCAAACCAAAGAACAGCAGCTTTTGATCCCAGAGAGAGGAGTGAGATGAGGTGAGAAACTCTGCAGACACCAAGGTCAGCGCAACTGGAGCAGGTGGATGCACCATCAACCTCCAGGCCTGGAGCTACACAAGGTTGCCCAGGGCCCCAGCCAACCTGGCCTTGAACACCCCCAGGGATGGGGCACCCACCCCCTCTCTGGGCAGCCCCTTCCAGCCCCTCACCACTCTCTCTGTACAGAGCTTCCCCCTAAGATCTCATCTCACCCTTCCCTCCTCCAGCTTCACTCCATCCCCCTTGTCCTGCCATTGTCACCCTTTTAACAAGCTGATTCCCCTCCTGTTTGTATGTTCCCTTCAGGTACTGATCTGTCCCAGCACAGCACAGGGCATGTGCACACAGAAATGACTACAAAAATCATGCCAAAACTTACAGGAAAGAGGAAGGACCAAACCATGATGAAACTGGTTCAAGAGATTTCCATTCCTGGTCACTGATGAAATTTATGAAATCAGTTTGGGTTCTTGCACCCTGGTATCTCCTGAACTCCCCATCTTTACAGCTGTAAAACAAACAAACAAGAAGTCCTTAATTTTTAACAGCCCAAGCAGGCAGCATTTGTTTCCAATCAACACCTTCCCTCCCATCACCTTGCCCATTTTTTTCCATTTTTATAGCTGTACTTAGGTTTAGATTACATTGGAAAAATGTTTTAGAGCAAAAAACATTGGGAATCTGCAACTATTTCTATTATCTTGACTCCACATGTATCTTGATTAGCTTTAGGTTGCCATTTCATAAAGAGATAATCATCTTCCTAGACAGACAACTGCGTTAAGATAACCTACAGCAGAAAGATTGCAACACACAAACACAGAGGAAAAGGCAGAATAAATAAGGCCTGAAGGGAAAAGGCAAAAAGAACTCAACTGGCAGGACTGTAAGGGCAGAGCAGGTGAGACAGAGGTTGTCTCTATGTAAAGGAGCTCCTGTTCTTAAAGGGCTTGGTAAATGCCATTCATTTGCCCCAAACCCAAGGAAAACTATGTTCCCCTTCCTCCCCAAAAGTCCTGCTGCATCACACACTTACTGGTAGATCGTGGGAAGTGCTGTTATTACAAATCGCCCGCTCAACCCTGCAAGAAAGCAGTTGTTCAGGGATTAGTAGAGCACTCTCAGGGAAGGGAAGGCAAGAACTGCTAATGTTCACCAAAATAAACCCAGCTGCTCCAGGTATCCATCTTCTAAGTGTGATCAAACACAAACTTGTGCAGATCACAGCACTGCACAGAGTCTAACAGAAAGGGCCCTGGACAAAGAGTGAGAAGGCTTCTGCCTGGGGAAAAAGAGATGCCCAGAGACAAAGGGAGGTGCTATGAGAGGGGAAGCTGAAACCAAGGTTTTCACTCTGTGTGATGCTTTGAAAGCATGGCCAAAGCCTCCCTGAAGTCCTCCAAACCACTTTCTAGAGAGGTCATAGAACAGAATTGTCTGGGTTGGAAGGATCACAGAGCTCCAACCCCCTGCCACAGGCAGGGACACCAACCTCCAGCCCTGGAGCTACACAAGGTTGCCCAGGGCCCCAGCCAACCTGGCCCTGAACACCCCCAGGGACGGGGCACCCACCCCCTCTCTGGGCAGCCCCTTCCAGCCCCTCACCACTCTCTCTGGAAAGAACTTCCCCCTAATATCTCCTCTCCCCCTTCCCTCCTCCAGCTTCACTCCAGCCCCCTTGTCCTGCCAGTCTCTGCCCTTTAACAAGCTGATTCCCTTCCTGTTCCTGGGGTCCCTTCAGGGACGGGGAGGCTGCAGTGAGGTCCCCCCACAGCCTTCTCTTCTCCAGGCTGACCCAGCCCAGCTCCCTCAGCCTCTCTCCATAGGGGAGCTGCTCCAGCCCTCTGAGCATCCCCGTGGCTCCTCTGACCCCTCTCCACCAGCCCCACATCTTTCCTGTATCAGAGGCCCCAGCTCTGGACACAGGATTTTTGTTCCCTCGGTCTATTGAGGTGCATTCAGCCTTCATACACAACCTGCCTTCAGAAGAGACTTCAGACCTTTACCACCGCCACCAATCCCGTCTCACAGGGAGCTCACAGGAGCCCAGAGCCGCGGGGAGGGCGCCGGGAGCTGCGGCCCGTCCCCGCCAGACTCACCCGGCTGCTCCGTGACATCCACCTTGGCGATGTTCACCTCCAGGTCCTCGCCCCACTCGGCAAACTTCTCCCACTCGGGCTGCAGGCTCTGGCAGGCTGGGCACCACGGGGCGTAGCTGGTGGGAGGGGAGGGCGCGGGGGGTCATTTCTGCCAGGAGCCGGGCCCGCTGGGTCCCCGCCGCCCGCCCGCCGCCCCCCCGCCATCCCCTCCCGACTCACAACTCCACCATCCACTCGCCCTGCAGCAGCTCCCGCCACATGCCGTCCGACAGCACCTTCACCGGGCTGCGCTTCCCCTGCGCGGCCGCGCCGGCCGCCAGCGCCAGGCAGAGCAGGGCGAGCAGGGCCCCCGGCCCGCCGCCGCCGGCCGCGGCCATCTTCCCCTCGCGCGCTTCCGCCTTCCCGCGACGGCGACCGAGAGGCGGAAGCGGAGCCCAGCCCGGCCCCGCGCCCCTCCCGCCCCGCACGTCACGACTGGCCACGCCCCCAAAACACCCGCACATGCGCGGAAAGAGCCCCGAGCACCCTCCCTAAACGAGTGCCGGGGGGCGGGGAAAGCTGGGGGGCGGGCTTAATGGGCGCCACAGCCTATAGGGCGTCGCGTAGCGCGGGTTGTGGGCACCGGTTTCAGCCAATGGGCAGCTTGTCCGCCCCAGAGGGAGCCCCGCCCCGCGGCCGTCGGGCGCAGCGTGACGGGGAGAAGCTTCCGGAAGCTGCTTCCCGAGCCTCCCGGCGCTGAGGCGGCCCCGCCGCTGGCCCCTCAGAAGCCCCAGGCCAGCACAACCGGCGGTAGTTTTTGCTGCCCGAGGGAGGAGTGGGAAGGTGTGAGGGGAACAGCCCCAGGCCCGTGAGGAGGGAGGGGGCGGGTTCCCCTCGGAGGAGCCCGTGGTGAGGCCGGCTGGCCCCCTGCCCCTGGGGAAGGGTGGGGAGCAGCGACCACAGCTGCGGCCTGCAGCGGGCGCCGTGCTGGCGGCGGGTGGGCGCGCCCGAAGGAGGCTGCGGCCGAGCTCCTGACGGGACCCGCGGCGCACGGAGGGAGAGGCCCACGCTGGAGCAGGTTCGCTGGCAGGACTTGTGACCCCCGTGGGGGACTGTGCTGGAGCAGGCCGAGCCCTGAGGACTGCGCCCGTGGAAGGCACCTGCAGCCGGTGGGAAGGGCTCGTGTCGGACAAGTTCACGGAGGACTGTCTGCCGTGGGCGGGACCCCACGCTGGAGCGGGGGCAGAGCATGAGGAGCCCTCCCCTGAGGAGGAAGGTGCAGCAGAGGCAACGTGTGATGGGCTGACCCAAGCCCCCATTCCCATTCTCCATCCCCCTGTGCTGCTGAGGGAAGGAGGGGAGCGAACAGGAGTGACATTGAGCCTGGGAAGAAGGGAGGGTTGGGGACGGGGTTAAGATTTCATTTACCATTGCTGTGCTCTGTTTTGCTTGGCATTAAATTAGATTAATTTTTTTCTAAGTTGAGTCTGTTTTGCCCATGACAGTAACGGGTGAGTGATCTCTCCCTCTCCTTATCTTGCTCCATGAGCCTTTTGTTGGCATTCTCACTCCCCTGCCAAGCTGAGGAGGGGGAGTGATAGAGCAGCTTTGGGGGACACCTGGCCTCCAGCCACCATAGTACAGTCGTGTTACTCTCATACACCCTGTTTCCTGCCCAAGGAGTAAGAGGGAGCTCTGGGCACTCAGTATGGATAATGGCCCACAGTGAGATGAGCAAACTGCTGTACGAAGTCATGGGGAGAACAGATGCTCCTCACTCCAACCTCTTTGCATCTTAAGCCACTTCTGGCAGGAGGTTACTTCCTGGTAACACCAATCCGGTGTCACTTCACTGCTGTTTGTCAACACCTGCAGCTCTTCAAGGGAAGGAACCTCTTTTTCTTTCACATGCACATAGTTTCTCTGCCAACAAAGTTTTCTCCAGCTCTTGGTGCGGAGTGACTGTGATAATGTCACCTCTCCTGTACTGCCTGCATGGCTTTCATAGGGGCCTTTGGCATCATTTGGTATCCCATAATTTAAAGCTACGGAGGGAGCTGGTCTGCAGCAGCCATTGGAGCAGTGCAGGGAATGAATAAATCAGTGTTTGGGGTGTTTTTCCAATTTTGGCAATTATTCTATAGTACAATGTGTGTGTTCCTTTCTGTAGAACAGTAAGGCACTACTGAGGCCGCGGTGAAGCTTGTTGTTCATTGATTCAGTAATAAATCACTGCTTGCAGCACCCTCCCTGCCCGTTGCCATCCTTTTCAGTCGAAACTAAACTTGGGCAGTTAGTTACTGATAATCCAGGAATAACTCTGCTCTGCCTGGGGAATACGAGATGAGATGTGAAGAGCTGTCTGCAGTTCCTCAGGGCAGCAGTACACATCCTGGCATGGTAAGATGTATTGAAGAATCAGTGTATAAATGAATCCATTGCAGTGTTACCATGTGGGTGTTCTACATCCTGGGGAAGACGGCTGGAAGCACGATCCCACCTTTTATTCATGCTGAGTAAGAGGATAATGAAGTGTTCCTTTGGTATATCCAAACAGATGACTGCATGAAGGATGAGTTTTGATTTAATGTGTGTGTGTGTGTTAACACAAGAGGCACAACCAACCATGGTGATGTGCAGGCACTAATGAAGCAACCATGGCGCAGCCTTTAGATGGCACCACGGAGAGTTCTTCTGGGATCGAGTCCCACCAGGAAAGGATGAGGCAGGGAAAATGGTTTTTCCATTTAATGCTCCCAGGTTGGAGGAGAACAGAGCTGGTGGCTGCTTGCTGAAAGTAAAGAGTAGTTTCAAAGGCACATCAAAAGACCTTGAAAAGGATGACTTCATTTCTCCTTCAGGGAATCATAGACTCATTGGATGTGTAAGGTTGGAAGGGACCTTCAGAGCCCATCTAGTCCCACCCTGCAGTGAGCAGGGACATCTTCACTAGAGCAGGTCACTCAGAGCCCCATCAAGCCTGACCTTGGATGTCTCCAGGGATGGGGCCTCCACCACCTCTCTGGGCACCCTGTGCCAGTGATCCACCACCCTTAGAGGGAAGAATTTTCTCCTAATAACTGAAATCACTTGGTTCCAGTAATTATTTTTAAAGGTAATAAGCACAGTGAATAACTTTTCATCTCCATTATTATTACACTGACATCATCTTCTTTCTTTCTAAAGTTCCAAAGCGTTTCAGAACAAGAAAACCTTGAAACAAGAAAACCTTTAATGCCTTCTTCCTCCAGCCTATTTGCCTCAGCCCTCCCAAGCTGACTGGAGAAATGCCTGCCTCATCTTGCAAGGTTCACAGTGATTTAACAACCAACCGGACATCAGATGCCACAGAATGACCCCGTGGAACGAGAACATTTTATAATGCTGCCCCTTTTCCCTTCCTCTGTGCCTGCTCTGTTACTGTGACTGGAGATTCACCAAAAAAAAAGGTTGCTTTATGACTTCCAGAAATGTGGTGAGGGGCTGGAAGGGGCTGCCCAGAGAGGGGGTGGGTGCCCCGTGGGTGCCCCGTCCCTGGGGGTGTCCAAGGCCAGGTTGGATGGGGCCCTGGGCAACCTTGTGTAGCTCCAGGGCTGGAGGTTGGTGTCCCTGCCTGTGGCTGAGTGGATTTTTTTCACCAATTAGTGATTGATTTCTTTATTTTCCCATGTCCCTTTTCCAGCGCTGCCACAGAGCGGCAGAGTTGAGGCTGCTTCTAACGGGAAGAGACTGAAAGTTCAGAAGAAAATCCTCCAAGAAATTACCCGGCTCTCCTGCTGAGCACACCCTGGCATCTCTCAAGGTGTTAACTCAGAGGGCTTTTCCCTTGTCCGATAATACTCTTACTCCTGCTTTCAGGTTGTTTTTCTAAGGAGCTGAGGTTAAAGGGGGATTTTAAGGTCAGCCTGCAGTCCTTCCTCAGGATGCACAACCGTGGTGTGTTTTGGCCAAGGTTGGGGTTACAGAAATTGTGCTGCAGAATGGCTTGAGAAGCAAGGCTATGGGTCTATGGAGCCACTGTTCAAGCAGTGTCCTGTGTAACTTAGTACCAGTCTCCCATGAAACTTAATAGCAAGAGTAGGCCTCACACCATCTTGACCCAAATGACAGAGAGGACGGTCATAGCTGTGTTACACAGTAACAAGTAGAAACAAGATGTGTGTTTCAAGCATCTGCTGTTCCTGAGAATGAGAAGGAAGCACAGTTCCCAGACCACAAGATGGGTGATGTAACCTGGTGATGTAACCTTTAACCAAGAACCAATCAAGTTGTGATAATTACAATATGCATTAGTGACAATTATAATGTGTATTAACAATAGTATCAAAGAAAGCCATTAGCCATAATAAATTGCCACATTGGCTGTCTGCATCTTCCCTCTCGCCACGTCAGGAAACATCAAGTCTGTGTAACTTTCACAGAATCACCAGGCTGGAAAAGCCCTTTAAGCTCATCGAGTCCAACCATCCCTGTCCTGTGCTAAACCAGATCCCTGAGCACCTCATCTCCCCTCTGTTAAACACACCCAGGGCTGGGGATTCAGCCCCTCCCTGGGCAGCCTGTGCCAGGCCCTGACAACTCTGCCAGGGAAGAACTTTTCCCTCCCAGCTGAGCTGACCCTGCCCTGGGGCAGCTTGAGCCCATTGCCCCTTGTCCCATCTCCTGTCCCCTGGCTGCAGAGACCATCGCCCACCTCTCTGCACCCTCCTGGCAGGGCAGGGGAGGTGGGGAGAAGGTCTCCCCTCAGCCTCCTCTGCTCCAGGCTGAACACCCCCAGCTCCCTCAGCTGCTCCTCAGAGGATTTGCCCTCCAGCCCCTTCCCCAGCCTGGCTGCCCTTCTCTGGACATACATGCTCCAGGACCTCAGTGCCCTTATGGTAAGGGGCCCAGAACTGGAAAGAGTTCACTGAAAACTCAATGAAAGAGTTGTCTGGTTAGAGCCAATGAGTACCTCTGACACACAGAGAGGCTGAAGCACAAGCCCAGATTATTGTTTGACAGAGGGATAACTATTTTAACCACAGGGAAAGCTTCAGTCAGCAGCACCACTTGTCAGACAAGGGGGTTCTGAGCTGTGAGGTACCAAGCCTGGCAAACAAGGCTGATAACGTTCTCCTGCCCACAGAGCTGTTTGGTTTTGATGTAGGATGAAAAATGATAAAGCAAAAACTGCCTGTGTAATCAAGAAATCATCCTTTCCTTGATATCTGTGCCTCAGAAAATCAGAGCCCACAGGTAGGAGCAGGAGTAGAAAGACTCTGCTTCCTTTTGAGCTGAAAACGAGGGGAAGAAACAAAAAAAAACCCCAGACAACAAAAACACTTGAATGTCTTGACATTTTCCCCAAAGTTCCAGCCATGGAGATGTATATATTTTCCAAATTCAGCCCGTTCTCTAAGTGATCAAAACCATTTTAAAAACTCCCTACAAATTCCCCCATTCTTTTCCTTTTTTCCCCCAGCATGTTAATTCCTCTTCTATTTGAGCTGTGCCCACATTGATCCAGCTTTGATCTTTACACATTTCCCTTTTTTTTCTAAGTACCCTTCCATGTCCTGACAATGAGCTGAACACTAAAGCAGATGTGAACAAGCAGCTGGAGCAGAGAGCCTGCCCGCCCGGGGCTGACCTCGTGAAGGACCACTTGGAGAGAGCAAGAGTGCCAGCCAGGTAATGATTTCCAAACACAGACCAAGCTCTGCAGTCCCTGGATGAGGTTACAGCATCAGAGCCCTGACCTCACTTACAGAGCCTACATTTATGAAATGCCAGGAGATTATGCAGAGCACTCTCCTCCCCGTAATCATATGAGGCAGGAGACATGAAGTCATTGTCCTAAAGCCCAAGGTGAAACCAGGTTGAACCTGAACATCCTGGGCAGTCGTAGGGATGGGTTTTGTACTGCTGTAGGAAGGAAAAGTGATCCTGCCTAATTAATTTGGCTGTTTTCTGGCTTTGTCCCTTTGCAAAAGTTGGCATTTAGAATTCCACTCAGAGGAGCTTTCTGGGCTTCAGCATTAGAAGAATTAAAGTCAAGAGCTAATTACTTTTCTGCAGCTCGGGATTTCATTCCAGGAAGACAATCCATGCATCAATGCTTCCTCCGATGAAAAAATCCTCATCATCAGGAGAAATAATTTCACCTTACCTGCCTAAACTGCAGCCCACAGACATGTGAGGAGCCAAATTTGGCTCGGTGCCTGGGAACGCAGATTTCACTCCGTGTGGAGTTGAGGAGGAGGAGCAGATAGCCCCCCTCTACCAGGAACCATGCTCAGAGAAGCCCCATCAGCAAGCACCATCCCATCCAACAGCCTCCTTCCTCCTGCTCCCCAGAAGATGAGGAGCCCCCACATCGGCTCACAGGGTCCAGAAGACTCGGGGGGTGGGGGGTGGGGGTGGGTTCTTGAGAGCTTCAGCTTCAGTGCGAACAGAGTTCGACAGCCTCAGCTTCTGCCGTTATGTGACCTCTAGCCGACTGCAGCTCCCGTCAGCCAGAGGAGATGCTGAGTGCAGCAAGGTGAGCTGCTTCCTGCCCTGGAAAACTATGTGGAAGACCTCAGAATTACAGCCCAGAACCACAGAATCATTAAATCACAGACTGGTCTGGGTTGGGAGGGACCCCAAGGGTCACAGAGCTCCAACCCCCTGCCACAGGCAGGGACACCAACCTCCAGGCCTGGAGCTACACATTTTGGGAGGGGGCGCGCGGGGGGGTCACTGTCAGGTGCGGGGATTCGAACACGGGGTGAGGTCGCCCATCCGGGCGCTGACCGAGCTGGTACCTGCTTAGCTTCCCGGACGGGGAAGCTGTGAGGTCACCGGACGCTCCCTCCCGGAGAGGCGCCGGTACCCCCCCCCGCCCCCCCCCTCGCGGGATCACTCGGTGCTGCCGCCTTGCGGACACGCAGCGGTACTGCGCCCGGGTGGCGCAGCGCACGGAAGCCGCAGCGTTCCGAAAGTTCCCTCCCGGTGAGGCGGGGTTTCCTTCGCCCGTCGCGGGGTCGGCCGGGGCACTGTCAGGTCCGGGGAACCCTCGAAGGTGATGGGACTCCCTCGGGGGGGGTCAGATTTTGGGAGGAGGGGCGCACGTGGCGGGGGCACTGTTAGGTGCGGGGATTCGAAGACGGGGTGAGGTCGCCCATCCGGGCGCTGACCGAACTGGTCCCTGCTTAGCTTCCCGAACGGGGCAGCTGTGCTGTGTAGCCCCCCCCAAGCTCGCGCCCCCAAACGGGGGCCCGGAAGCCCCCCGGCGGCCATTTTTCCGTCGGAGCCGCACGGAGATGGGCGCCGCCATGCTCGGAAGCCCCCCGGCCGCCTTTTAACAGCCGGAGCCGCACGGAGATGGGCGCCGCCATGCCCGGAAGCCCCCCGGCGGCCATTTTTCCGCCGTAGCCGCACGGAGATGGGCGCCGCCATGCCCGGAAGCCCCCCGGCCGCCTTTTAACCGCCGAAGCCGCACGGAGATGGGCGCCGCCATGCCCGGAAGCCCCCCGGCGGCCATTTTTCCGCCGGAGCCGCACGGAGATGGGCGCCGCCATGCCCGTAAGCCCCTCGGTCGCCATTTAACCGCCGGAGCCGTACGGAGATGGGCGCCGCCATGCCCGGAAGCCCCCCGGCGGCCATTTTTCCGCCGGAGCCGCACGGAGATGGGCGCCGCCATGCCCGGAAGCCCCCCGGCCGCCTTTTAACCGCCGAAGCCGCACGGAGATGGGCGCCGCCATGCCCGGAAGCCCCCCGGCGGCCATTTTTCCGCCGGAGCCGCACGGAGATGGGCGCCGCCATGCCCGTAAGCCCCTCGGTCGCCATTTAACCGCCGGAGCCGTACGGAGATGGGCGCCGCCATGCCCGGAAGTCCTCCGGCGGCCATTTTTCCGCCGGAGCCGCACTGGAACGTATCCCGGCATGCCCCGCTCCCTTGCGGGGGAGTATATCCCGGCATGCCCCGCTCCTTTCCGGGGCAGTATATCCCGGCATGCCCCGCTCCTTTCCGGGCAGTATAACCGCGGAGCTGCCACGAGGAGCCTGCCCGTGCTTTCCGGGGCGATGAGGGGGCCCGTCGGGATGCCGGCGCTCCCTCCCGGTGAGGCTCCGGTTCCGCCGCCCGTCGCGGGGTCGGCCGGGGCCGGGCGGTCGGCGGGTCGCGGCGCGAGTGGTCGCGGCGGGCCGGGGGTCGGTGCGGGGCGCGCGGGCGGCGAGGCGCCGCGCCTTCCACCCCCCCCCAGCCGCGGCCGGCCTTCTGCCGGCGCCGGTCCGTGCCGGGACGTGTCTCCGCGGCGTCCGGCGGGGTGTCTGGGCCGGGAGGGGGGGCTCCGCGCCGCGCGGGCAGTGCGCGGAGGGGGTCGCGGCGGGGGCTTGGGGGTGCGGCCGGGCCAGAGCTCCCGTTCCCCGAGCAGCCGGCACGGGAGACACGGGGCACCGAAGGGGCCGGCGGGGCGGGGCGCGACTGGGCTCTTCCGGTCAGTCTGAGCGTGTTCGGGCCGCGGGGCTGGCAGGTTTGGGGGGATTTGGGGGTTTGCGTGGGTCTGTGTCTCTCTCTAGTTGCGGCTTGTGGGTTTTCTGTCTCGCGGGGCTCTTTTGGCAGAGGAGGGCTTAGGGCTTCTCTTGTGGCTGCTGTGGCGTTCAGTGGTTATCGGGGGTTCTTGTGGTGTCTGGGGTTTCCGGGTTTGCTGGTTTCTTCGGCTCGGTGGTTATTTTGCTCTGGTCTTTTGTTGGTTTTCTGGTTTGGGTTTCTTTTGTGGTTTTAATTGGGTTTTTGGGGGTTCCGTGGCTCGCGGGGTTTCTATAATTTTTTATGGTAAATGAAAATGGAGCACAGGTTCTGCTCTGCCTTTTGTTTCTTTGTCAGCCTTTGTTGCCCTTGTGAAATGTCCAAGCCCATTGGAGACATTACTGTTTGGCTTGCTATTTGAGCTTTCTTCTTGGATACCTTGTACCCATTAAGTCCCCAAAAGTTTAAGAGTTGGGTGGTTACCCATCCAGAACCTGTTGTCCTTCTTGTGAGTCTTGGTCCTTCCCAGCCCTCCACTGACCCCTGCCCTTTCTTACTACTCCTCTGATTTTTTTTTTTTTTCCCCTTGCCTGTACTTCTCTATTCTACTGTCCTGCTCCCTTTTCTTCTCTCCCTTTCTCTTTCTTCATCTCCCTCTCCCTTTTCTTTTTCTCTCTGTGCTTTTTTCCTGCTTTCTCTTCCTCCTTTTTTCGTCTTCCATCTCTGTCCTGCAGGCCACTGCAGTTACTTTCCTTTTCCATCTCTTTGTCGTGATCTGCACCTGTCTTGTTTTCTCCAACAATTTCTCTAGCCTGTTGTCTGGTGTTCTTTTTTTTTTTTCATTCTATATCTCACTGTCCCAGGCAGCAAGCTGGCCCTTGAATATGCTTTATTCTCCATAAATGCAGGTGCTGTTGGCAGCAGTTCATGAAACGAGGGGCATCTCCAGCAGATCCTGTAGAAGACAGAGTTGCTGCCTGAGGAGAGCACGCCTCAAAGTGTGCATCGTCAGATTTGCGCTCGCTAGAGAGTATGGGACGAAGCTGGCATTGGCATCCTGTCCAGCCAGTGCCAGGTGACACCCACTTTGCTGCGCACTGGTTACAGGAGGATCTAGAGTAATACAGATGTACTTCTCAGCGAAGGCAGCGAAGCAACACTTTCCTTTCAAACGGTGAGGCTGGTAAGGAAAGCGCAGTTTGTCTCTGACTGTCTCTATTCCCTTTGTCTCAGGGAGGCTGAATGAAAATGATGACTTCTTGACTGTGTTATCACACTGGGTGAGTAGGTGTGACATGCTGGAGCTGGATACTGAAGTTGAGTACGTGGTGGAATCGATGGATCTGTGTTTTCTGCATGGAGAAGGTAACCTGTCATTCGTTTATTTTTCTTAAAATGAAGCAAAGGACTAGGGAAGGTGGGTTCTTCTTCACAGCGCAGATTTTGATGACATTGTTGGAGTAGAAATCCATCCAAGGGTGGTCCTAAAGTTGGCAACATCAGTAGCATAACAAGAGAGTCTCATGGTTCCACTGTAAAGTGGAAGTACAGAAAGCTGTTCAGCTCGCAGAGTGCAGGCCTGTGTGACCTGGGAATCTACTGATGGACTCTGCCTTATGAGGTGAGATATTTTCGATCGAGCAGGGGGAGTCATCGTGACTTAACAATGTGGTAGCTACACTTGTGATGGGCTCCTGCAGTTTTATCAGCTATCGGACCCCGGAAGGCCTTCATCCTCCCTCCGTCTCTAGGATGAAAAGGCAAAAAATGCCATATTGTGAGGATGATTGAGTACAATTTTCTGCCGCTCCATAAATAACTTTGATACTTAGTATATGTTAGGAGTGCTTGTGGGAGCTTCAGCCTCTTCTCGAAGCAGTCCCGTCTGTCTAAAGCGCGTGCTTTTAAAAACATCTGTGTGTTACATACATTAGGAACTAAAACTGCAGCTTGATTTTCCTCCTCTAGGGCTGATTTTTCATAATTGCTTCACCCCGGTAACAGAAACGGATAGGCCCTGTTTCGTCAGGGTCAGTCCTGACCTCGTTTAAATGCTGCTGCAAAGCTTCAGTGTTTCAGTTTGCAAGCTGTAAAAATACTTTGTTAAAGATAAGAGTGCTTCTTGGAACTTAAGTGGTAGAACCACCTTCTCAATGGTAGCTTTTGCTGGCTTGCTTTTGTGCAATGTACATCTTTGCCATTGTGATTTAGCGTGCCTGATTGGTTTAGCAGACAGACATTGGCACCCGCTGAGTTGATAAACAGGTCTTTCTCACTGTGCCATTTTTCCACTTCCTTTAATTGTATCTTTTTCAGTCTGTAACCACAGTTAATGTCTTTTTTTTTTAAAAAAAGCACACTACAGCAGCTTGCTTTGTTCATGTGTTCAAAAGATGTTTGTGGTTGCTTTTCCCCAGTTGTTGCTTGGTTTTTTTTCCTCTTTAAATGCTTTCTGAAAGGTAGAACTGCATTTCCTTGTAGGGTGCACTTAGACTTTTTCCATGTTATCGGAGTTGTAAGAACATGTCAGTTTCAACACAGAAAAAAGGTCCAGCTTTTGCCACGAGGCTTTTGCCATTAGGGTTTAGCCTAATGTTGCCGAGGAAGCTTTCTTTCTGCTTCCCTCTAAGCCTTACTGTAAAAAAGAAAAAAAAGCTGTCATGGGAAAGCCGGTTAAATCGGGCTCGGACCCCAGATTGTCACCGGTTTAATGCAATGAAAGTGTCCTGACTGGACTGAAGCACCCTAAAACACTTTGCGTGCTGCAGCATAAGAATGCAGATGGCTTATCACGCAGTAACTTGGGGATCAGCACCGTTTGCTGCCACTGGCAGAGGCTTTTTTCTTATTCCTTCTGACTGACACGGCCATAGGAGGTGCCTGTTTTGTGGCAGTAGTGCAGCAGCACCATCTCTCGACCCTGCTGCCTCAGACATTGCTTAGCCTCACTGCATTTTGTTTCCTGGTTTTGCTCGGCAGGACAAGTCCTGTTTGGCTGTAATTGCAGGGTTAGAGTGTAATATGAGGAAAGGAGGGTGTTGGCTTAGGAATTTCTGTTCCGCTTGCCACAGTTTTGCCACCAGTATTGCAGTTGGCGAGGTGGCTGTCGGGCGTGGGAATCGCGGGGGTGAGTCTCAGTGTGGGGACAGGTTTGTTGCTGACGCTTCAGCTGTTGGGGTTTTTGAGTTGCTGATGTGTGTTTTCTCATTCTACAGAACCACCTTCATGTTGCGTTCCAGGGAGTGTACTGTGGATGTACAGGAAAGATCTTTCCTGGTGAGACTGTCTATAACCACCGAAGATGTTCGCCAGCTCTGCGCTGAGAAGTTCGAGGTGGACAAGCCGGCAGAGTGCAGCCCGTTTCTTGTTGTCGATGACACCTGGCAGCAGCTGACGGAGCATACCTGCCCTCGGGAAATGAAGGCTGAGTTGCACAGCTGTCCCCAACCCCAGGTCTTCCACTTTGTCTACAAATGTGTTAACAGAGATCTGTGTGGTGCCATTTGTCACAATGATGACTCCACGTTTTAAAAGCAGCAGCTCGTCGTTGGATTTCTGTTCCTCTTGTTAACGGCTGAAAACATCTTTGTTGGCTGGCATTCCTTAGGAGCCGAGACTGGTCTTAAACCAGGATTGCCCAGTAAAAATCCCTTAGCCACATCAGGCATAGCTTAGAAAACCCCATGTAAATCGTGCCCAGGGCCGGTTATGCAGACTATTCCACCAGCGTGTTTGAGCGAACAGCCACAAGACTCTGCTGCAGCATATCATATCGTGGCCCTCGGCAGGTTGTCTGCTGTGGTGTGCAAATGTCTTATTTTTTTTGCACCTGGCCTCTAGCCACATGTCATTTTGATTTATATATGTGTATGCTAGACAAGCATTGCAGTAAACTGGCTGGTGTTAGCTTGGGTTCGACTTGTCCCATTCAGGGCATCAGTTAACTCAGAATTACCTGGATGATTGATTGCATTCTTTCCTGGTTTTTTTTTTTGTTTGTTTGTTTTTAATTACAGAAAATTGTGGGGGTTTATTATAGACATCTTGCAGCAGTTGCAGGTAGACTGTCAGGGTCGTCTTCTAAAAATATTTTTTCAGCTGTAAAGAATTCTGTAATTATGCATGTGATTTTAACATTCAATATACAAGAATAAGTCTCTTTCGGGTTTTGGCGTATTGCATTTAAGGTCTCTATGGTTTCTCCTCTTTTCCTGTTACAGGTGAGTTCTTGGGAGCTTGTGGTACCTGTAAGAAGGTCGTAGTATTGGCGCTGGTGATTTCATTGCCTTTATCTGAACTGGATGTACTGTTACCTGGGTTAGTGTTTCTATCCATTGGTTTAGACAGCCTTGTGGGTAGGAAGAGGAAGTTGAAAGAAAAGGATGTAGAGAAGGGGCAGAGAAAGAACGCAGAGAACCGAGTTTAGGATTAAAATGTGTTAGTCTGTCTGCTGGTGCAGGCTCCTCTCAGAAAATGAGCCAAGGAGGTTGGTAAGGTGTTTGTAGTTTTACTGATTTTTTTTTTTTTTTTTTTTTCCTGGTTTTTGTGGCTATAGGGGTTGGGTGGGTTGGTTTTTTTACAGGGTCTGGGATTTGTGGGGTTAGTGTGGGCTTGTGAGGTTTTTCTGTTGGTTTGTTTTTTTTAACTGGGGTTCTAAGGGGGGGGTTTGGTTCTCTGCCTTTTGAAGGCTTTGGGGTTCTGTGGGTTGCGGGTTTGGGGGAGGGCTAGGGGCTTCTGTGGTGTTTTGAGTTCCCGCAGCTTTTCTTGTGGGGTCTGGGGTTTGTGTGTGTCTTTAATGGGGGTTTGTGGCTTCTTTGGTTTTTGGGCTTTGGGGGGGTTTCTAGTTTGTGGGAATTCTTTGGGTATTTTGGTTTGGTTTTTCTTAGGCTGAGAGGCTTTAGGAGGAAAGCCTGTTCTGAGCGTGGTGTTCTCCTTGTAACAGAAGCAGGGTCTCACTGTGGCATGCCAGCTGTCGTGGCTAACAAGGGAGCTTTTTTGTTTTGTGTTGTTATAAATATTACAAGAGTTCCACTTTGTAAAATGCTTTTGTGATGAGTTCAGGCTACGTCTTGCATCCATTGAAAGCAGTATTTACTGGGGCCGAGTCTTCCTGTTTGGAGCTGAGGAAGGAAGTATGGATTGAATAACAATGTATTGGTTTTTGACCTGCAGATGGTGGAAGAAAGTGAGGAAAGACTAACAGAAGAGCAGATTGAGTCACTTCTCCAGGCAGTCACCAGTCTTCTTCCAGGGGATCCAGAAGAACAGCCAAGAGACTTGGCAATGTTGGCTGAAGACGAAGGTGACCAAACCTTGGAGGCATCTCAGCCCAACGCTGGCAACGGTTTCGACAGAGGAGAATCGGCTAACAATTTTCTGGGTTATACTTGGCAGCAGTTTACTGTTGTATTGGACATTGTTGTAAAATGCCTTAGAATTTTTATTATTCAGAGGTGATGAGGGAACCAGTTGTTTCCAAGAAAGCGTGGCCAAGGCCACTGTTGTTGTGGCATCTTTCCATCGATGGGGCTGGCAGCAGCTGAGTCAGGGCGGTTGGCTCTTTTTGGGGGACTATGGGGTCTTTACAGGGTCTCTTTTTGGTGGGGTCTAGGGCTTTTGGGGGGGGTTCTCTAAGGGGGGGTGTGGGGTTCTTTGAGGGGATCTTTATGGGGTCTCATTTTGGGGGGGATGTGAGGGGCTTGGGGGCGTCTTTAAGGAGTCTCAGGTTTTTTGGGGGGTGGTTAGGGTTCTTTATGGGGTCTGTTTGGGGGGTCTGGGTTTTTTGGGGGGGCTCTTTGGGGAGTTGGGGGGCCCTAAGGGCCTTTTTAGGGGATCGTGGGGGGGCTCTTTGGGGGGGGGTGTCTCTGAGGGGTTCTGGGGGGGTCTCTCTAGGGTCTATTTTTGGGGTGTTGGGGGTTCCTTCGGGGGTCTTCTAGGGGGTCAGGGGCCATGGTGGGGTTCGAGGGCTCTCAGAGGGGTCGCAGTAGGGTTGGGAGGGGGGTTGAATTCGCTGGAGGAGATGGGGGGTTGTTAATGAGCGCAGGTCAGCGGCAGACGGGTAATTAGTGGGGCAGGGGGAGCCGAAAAGGGCCGAACAGAGGCGGAGAGATACGAGCACTGGCGGAAAGGCCCGAGCACTGGCGGAAAGGCCCGAGCGGGGATTCGAACACGGGGGTCCTCGGTGCTGCCGCCTTGCGGACACGCAGCGGTACTGCGCCCGGGTGGCGCAGCGCACGGAAGCCGCCGCGTTCTGCTGCCTCCGTGCACACTCGCCGCGTTCCTGCGCGGGTGCGCGCAGAGCCCGCTGCGTGCGGACTGCGGCCGGGCGGCGCAGCGCGAGCGGCAGGGCGCTTTAACGAGGGACGCCGCCATTGCGGGGCGGCCGCTCCCTCCCGGTGAGGGGGGGGTTCCGCCGCCCGTCGCGGGGTCGGCCGGGGCACTGTCAGGTCCGGGGAACCCCCGAAGGCGATGGGACTCCCTCGGGGGGGCAGATTTTGGGAGGGGGCGCGCGGGTGGGGGGGGGGTCACTGTCATGTGCGGGGATTCGAAGACGGGGTGAGGTCGCCCATCCGGGCGCTGACCGAGCTGGTACCTGCTTAGCTTCCCGGACGGGGAAGCTGTGAGGTCACCGGACGCTCCCTCCCGGAGAGGCGCCGGTACCCCCCCCCGCCCCCCCCCTCGCGGGATCACTCGGTGCTGCCGCCTTGCGGACACGCAGCGGTACTGCGCCCGGGTGGCGCAGCGCACGGAAGCCGCAGCGTTCCGAAAGTTCCCTCCCGGTGAGGCGGGGTTTCCTTCGCCCGTCGCGGGGTCGGCCGGGGCACTGTCAGGTCCGGGGAACCCTCGAAGGTGATGGGACTCCCTCGGGGGGGGTCAGATTTTGGGAGGAGGGGCGCACGTGGCGGGGGCACTGTTAGGTGCGGGGATTCGAAGACGGGGTGAGGTCGCCCATCCGGGCGCTGACCGAACTGGTCCCTGCTTAGCTTCCCGAACGGGGCAGCTGTGCTGTGTAGCCCCCCCCAAGCTCGCGCCCCCAAACGGGGGCCCGGAAGCCCCCCGGCGGCCATTTTTCCGTCGGAGCCGCACGGAGATGGGCGCCGCCATGCTCGGAAGCCCCCCGGCCGCCTTTTAACAGCCGGAGCCGCACGGAGATGGGCGCCGCCATGCCCGGAAGCCCCCCGGCGGCCATTTTTCCGCCGTAGCCGCACGGAGATGGGCGCCGCCATGCCCGGAAGCCCCCCGGCCGCCTTTTAACCGCCGAAGCCGCACGGAGATGGGCGCCGCCATGCCCGGAAGCCCCCCGGCGGCCATTTTTCCGCCGGAGCCGCACGGAGATGGGCGCCGCCATGCCCGTAAGCCCCTCGGTCGCCATTTAACCGCCGGAGCCGTACGGAGATGGGCGCCGCCATGCCCGGAAGCCCCCCGGCGGCCATTTTTCCGCCGGAGCCGCACGGAGATGGGCGCCGCCATGCCCGGAAGCCCCCCGGCCGCCTTTTAACCGCCGAAGCCGCACGGAGATGGGCGCCGCCATGCCCGGAAGCCCCCCGGCGGCCATTTTTCCGCCGGAGCCGCACGGAGATGGGCGCCGCCATGCCCGTAAGCCCCTCGGTCGCCATTTAACCGCCGGAGCCGTACGGAGATGGGCGCCGCCATGCCCGGAAGCCCCCCGGCGGCCATTTTTCCGCCGGAGCCGCACGGAGATGGGCGCCGCCATGCCCGGAAGCCCCCCGGCCGCCTTTTAACCGCCGAAGCCGCACGGAGATGGGCGCCGCCATGCCCGGAAGCCCCCCGGCGGCCATTTTTCCGCCGGAGCCGCACGGAGATGGGCGCCGCCATGCCCGTAAGCCCCTCGGTCGCCATTTAACCGCCGGAGCCGTACGGAGATGGGCGCCGCCATGCCCGGAAGTCCTCCGGCGGCCATTTTTCCGCCGGAGCCGCACTGGAACGTATCCCGGCATGCCCCGCTCCCTTGCGGGGGAGTATATCCCGGCATGCCCCGCTCCTTTCCGGGGCAGTATATCCCGGCATGCCCCGCTCCTTTCCGGGCAGTATAACCGCGGAGCTGCCACGAGGAGCCTGCCCGTGCTTTCCGGGGCGATGAGGGGGCCCGTCGGGATGCCGGCGCTCCCTCCCGGTGAGGCTCCGGTTCCGCCGCCCGTCGCGGGGTCGGCCGGGGCCGGGCGGTCGGCGGGTCGCGGCGCGAGTGGTCGCGGCGGGCCGGGGGTCGGTGCGGGGCGCGCGGGCGGCGAGGCGCCGCGCCTTCCACCCCCCCCCAGCCGCGGCCGGCCTTCTGCCGGCGCCGGTCCGTGCCGGGACGTGTCTCCGCGGCGTCCGGCGGGGTGTCTGGGCCGGGAGGGGGGGCTCCGCGCCGCGCGGGCAGTGCGCGGAGGGGGTCGCGGCGGGGGCTTGGGGGTGCGGCCGGGCCAGAGCTCCCGTTCCCCGAGCAGCCGGCACGGGAGACACGGGGCACCGAAGGGGCCGGCGGGGCGGGGCGCGACTGGGCTCTTCCGGTCAGTCTGAGCGTGTTCGGGCCGCGGGGCTGGCAGGTTTGGGGGGATTTGGGGGTTTGCGTGGGTCTGTGTCTCTCTCTAGTTGCGGCTTGTGGGTTTTCTGTCTCGCGGGGCTCTTTTGGCAGAGGAGGGCTTAGGGCTTCTCTTGTGGCTGCTGTGGCGTTCAGTGGTTATCGGGGGTTCTTGTGGTGTCTGGGGTTTCCGGGTTTGCTGGTTTCTTCGGCTCGGTGGTTATTTTGCTCTGGTCTTTTGTTGGTTTTCTGGTTTGGGTTTCTTTTGTGGTTTTAATTGGGTTTTTGGGGGTTCCGTGGCTCGCGGGGTTTCTGTAATTTTTTATGGTAAATGAAAATGGAGCACAGGTTCTGCTCTGCCTTTTGTTTCTTTGTCAGCCTTTGTTGCCCTTGTGAAATGTCCAAGCCCATTGGAGACATTACTGTTTGGCTTGCTATTTGAGCTTTCTTCTTGGATACCTTGTACCCATTAAGTCCCCAAAAGTTTAAGAGTTGGGTGGTTACCCATCCAGAACCTGTTGTCCTTCTTGTGAGTCTTGGTCCTTCCCAGCCCTCCACTGACCCCTGCCCTTTCTTACTACTCCTCTGATTTTTTTTTTTTTTCCCCTTGCCTGTACTTCTCTATTCTACTGTCCTGCTCCCTTTTCTTCTCTCCCTTTCTCTTTCTTCATCTCCCTCTCCCTTTTCTTTTTCTCTCTGTGCTTTTTTCCTGCTTTCTCTTCCTCCTTTTTTCGTCTTCCATCTCTGTCCTGCAGGCCACTGCAGTTACTTTCCTTTTCCATCTCTTTGTCGTGATCTGCACCTGTCTTGTTTTCTCCAACAATTTCTCTAGCCTGTTGTCTGGTGTTCTTTTTTTTTTTTTTCATTCTATATCTCACTGTCCCAGGCAGCAAGCTGGCCCTTGAATATGCTTTATTCTCCATAAATGCAGGTGCTGTTGGCAGCAGTTCATGAAACGAGGGGCATCTCCAGCAGATCCTGTAGAAGACAGAGTTGCTGCCTGAGGAGAGCACGCCTCAAAGTGTGCATCGTCAGATTTGCGCTCGCTAGAGAGTATGGGACGAAGCTGGCATTGGCGTCCTGTCCAGCCAGTGTCAGGTGACACCCACTTTGCTGCGCACTGGTTACAGGAGGATCTAGAGTAATACAGATGTACTTCTCAGCGAAGGCAGCGAAGCAACACTTTCCTTTCAAACGGTGAGGCTGGTAAGGAAAGCGCAGTTTGTCTCTGACTGTCTCTATTCCCTTTGTCTCAGGGAGGCTGAATGAAAATGATGACTTCTTGACTGTGTTATCACACTGGGTGAGTAGGTGTGACATGCTGGAGCTGGATACTGAAGTTGAGTACGTGGTGGAATCGATGGATCTGTGTTTTCTGCATGGAGAAGGTAACCTGTCATTCGTTTATTTTTCTTAAAATGAAGCAAAGGACTAGGGAAGGTGGGTTCTTCTTCACAGCGCAGATTTTGATGACATTGTTGGAGTAGAAATCCATCCAAGGGTGGTCCTAAAGTTGGCAACATCAGTAGCATAACAAGAGAGTCTCATGGTTCCACTGTAAAGTGGAAGTACAGAAAGCTGTTCAGCTCGCAGAGTGCAGGCCTGTGTGACCTGGGAATCTACTGATGGACTCTGCCTTATGAGGTGAGATATTTTCGATCGAGCAGGGGGAGTCATCGTGACTTAACAATGTGGTAGCTACACTTGTGATGGGCTCCTGCAGTTTTATCAGCTATCGGACCCCGGAAGGCCTTCATCCTCCCTCCGTCTCTAGGATGAAAAGGCAAAAAATGCCATATTGTGAGGATGATTGAGTACAATTTTCTGCCGCTCCATAAATAACTTTGATACTTAGTATATGTTAGGAGTGCTTGTGGGAGCTTCAGCCTCTTCTCGAAGCAGTCCCGTCTGTCTAAAGCGCGTGCTTTTAAAAACATCTGTGTGTTACATACATTAGGAACTAAAACTGCAGCTTGATTTTCCTCCTCTAGGGCTGATTTTTCATAATTGCTTCACCCCGGTAACAGAAACGGATAGGCCCTGTTTCGTCAGGGTCAGTCCTGACCTCGTTTAAATGCTGCTGCAAAGCTTCAGTGTTTCAGTTTGCAAGCTGTAAAAATACTTTGTTAAAGATAAGAGTGCTTCTTGGAACTTAAGTGGTAGAACCACCTTCTCAATGGTAGCTTTTGCTGGCTTGCTTTTGTGCAATGTACATCTTTGCCATTGTGATTTAGCGTGCCTGATTGGTTTAGCAGACAGACATTGGCACCCGCTGAGTTGATAAACAGGTCTTTCTCACTGTGCCATTTTTCCACTTCCTTTAATTGTATCTTTTTCAGTCTGTAACCACAGTTAATGTCTTTTTTTTTTAAAAAAAGCACACTACAGCAGCTTGCTTTGTTCATGTGTTCAAAAGATGTTTGTGGTTGCTTTTCCCCCAGTTGTTGCTTGGTTTTTTTTCCTCTTTAAATGCTTTCTGAAAGGTAGAACTGCATTTCCTTGTAGGGTGCACTTAGACTTTTTCCATGTTATCGGAGTTGTAAGAACATGTCAGTTTCAACACAGAAAAAAGGTCCAGCTTTTGCCACGAGGCTTTTGCCATTAGGGTTTAGCCTAATGTTGCCGAGGAAGCTTTCTTTCTGCTTCCCTCTAAGCCTTACTGTAAAAAAGAAAAAAAAGCTGTCATGGGAAAGCCGGTTAAATCGGGCTCGGACCCCAGATTGTCACCGGTTTAATGCAATGAAAGTGTCCTGACTGGACTGAAGCACCCTAAAACACTTTGCGTGCTGCAGCATAAGAATGCAGATGGCTTATCACGCAGTAACTTGGGGATCAGCACCGTTTGCTGCCACTGGCAGAGGCTTTTTTCTTATTCCTTCTGACTGACACGGCCATAGGAGGTGCCTGTTTTGTGGCAGTAGTGCAGCAGCACCATCTCTCGACCCTGCTGCCTCAGACATTGCTTAGCCTCACTGCATTTTGTTTCCTGGTTTTGCTCGGCAGGACAAGTCCTGTTTGGCTGTAATTGCAGGGTTAGAGTGTAATATGAGGAAAGGAGGGTGTTGGCTTAGGAATTTCTGTTCCGCTTGCCACAGTTTTGCCACCAGTATTGCAGTTGGCGAGGTGGCTGTCGGGCGTGGGAATCGCGGGGGTGAGTCTCAGTGTGGGGACAGGTTTGTTGCTGACGCTTCAGCTGTTGGGGTTTTTGAGTTGCTGATGTGTGTTTTCTCATTCTACAGAACCACCTTCATGTTGCGTTCCAGGGAGTGTACTGTGGATGTACAGGAAAGATCTTTCCTGGTGAGACTGTCTATAACCACCGAAGATGTTCGCCAGCTCTGCGCTGAGAAGTTCGAGGTGGACAAGCCGGCAGAGTGCAGCCCGTTTCTTGTTGTCGATGACACCTGGCAGCAGCTGACGGAGCATACCTGCCCTCGGGAAATGAAGGCTGAGTTGCACAGCTGTCCCCAACCCCAGGTCTTCCACTTTGTCTACAAATGTGTTAACAGAGATCTGTGTGGTGCCATTTGTCACAATGATGACTCCACGTTTTAAAAGCAGCAGCTCGTCGTTGGATTTCTGTTCCTCTTGTTAACGGCTGAAAACATCTTTGTTGGCTGGCATTCCTTAGGAGCCGAGACTGGTCTTAAACCAGGATTGCCCAGTAAAAATCCCTTAGCCACATCAGGCATAGCTTAGAAAACCCCATGTAAATCGTGCCCAGGGCCGGTTATGCAGACTATTCCACCAGCGTGTTTGAGCGAACAGCCACAAGACTCTGCTGCAGCATATCATATCGTGGCCCTCGGCAGGTTGTCTGCTGTGGTGTGCAAATGTCTTATTTTTTTTGCACCTGGCCTCTAGCCACATGTCATTTTGATTTATATATGTGTATGCTAGACAAGCATTGCAGTAAACTGGCTGGTGTTAGCTTGGGTTCGACTTGTCCCATTCAGGGCATCAGTTAACTCAGAATTACCTGGATGATTGATTGCATTCTTTCCTGGTTTTTTTTTTTGTTTGTTTGTTTTTAATTACAGAAAATTGTGGGGGTTTATTATAGACATCTTGCAGCAGTTGCAGGTAGACTGTCAGGGTCGTCTTCTAAAAATATTTTTTCAGCTGTAAAGAATTCTGTAATTATGCATGTGATTTTAACATTCAATATAC
Organism: Gallinula chloropus; assembly: GCF_964237585.1. Classification (NCBI taxonomy): domain Eukaryota; kingdom Metazoa; phylum Chordata; class Aves; order Gruiformes; family Rallidae; genus Gallinula; species Gallinula chloropus. The sequence continues at coordinate 25,010 of NC_140099.1, read as the reverse complement.
AAGAATAAGTCTCTTTCGGGTTTTGGCGTATTGCATTTAAGGTCTCTATGGTTTCTCCTCTTTTCCTGTTACAGGTGAGTTCTTGGGAGCTTGTGGTACCTGTAAGAAGGTCGTAGTATTGGCGCTGGTGATTTCATTGCCTTTATCTGAACTGGATGTACTGTTACCTGGGTTAGTGTTTCTATCCATTGGTTTAGACAGCCTTGTGGGTAGGAAGAGGAAGTTGAAAGAAAAGGATGTAGAGAAGGGGCAGAGAAAGAACGCAGAGAACCGAGTTTAGGATTAAAATGTGTTAGTCTGTCTGCTGGTGCAGGCTCCTCTCAGAAAATGAGCCAAGGAGGTTGGTAAGGTGTTTGTAGTTTTACTGATTTTTTTTTTTTTTTTTTTTTCCTGGTTTTTGTGGCTATAGGGGTTGGGTGGGTTGGTTTTTTTACAGGGTCTGGGATTTGTGGGGTTAGTGTGGGCTTGTGAGGTTTTTCTGTTGGTTTGTTTTTTTTAACTGGGGTTCTAAGGGGGGGGTTTGGTTCTCTGCCTTTTGAAGGCTTTGGGGTTCTGTGGGTTGCGGGTTTGGGGGAGGGCTAGGGGCTTCTGTGGTGTTTTGAGTTCCCGCAGCTTTTCTTGTGGGGTCTGGGGTTTGTGTGTGTCTTTAATGGGGGTTTGTGGCTTCTTTGGTTTTTGGGCTTTGTGGGGGTTTCTAGTTTGTGGGAATTCTTTGGGTATTTTGGTTTGGTTTTTCTTAGGCTGAGAGGCTTTAGGAGGAAAGCCTGTTCTGAGCGTGGTGTTCTCCTTGTAACAGAAGCAGGGTCTCACTGTGGCATGCCAGCTGTCGTGGCTAACAAGGGAGCTTTTTTGTTTTGTGTTGTTATAAATATTACAAGAGTTCCACTTTGTAAAATGCTTTTGTGATGAGTTCAGGCTACGTCTTGCATCCATTGAAAGCAGTATTTACTTGGGCCGAGTCTTCCTGTTTGGAGCTGAGGAAGGAAGTATGGATTGAATAACAATGTATTGTTTTTTGACCTGCAGATGGTGGAAGAAAGTGAGGAAAGACTAACAGAAGAGCAGATTGAGTCACTTCTCCAGGCAGTCACCAGTCTTCTTCCAGGGGATCCAGAAGAACAGCCAAGAGACTTGGCAATGTTGGCTGAAGACGAAGGTGACCAAACCTTGGAGGCATCTCAGCCCAACGCTGGCAACGGTTTCGACAGAGGAGAATCGGCTAACAATTTTCTGGGTTATACTTGGCAGCAGTTTACTGTTGTATTGGACATTGTTGTAAAATGCCTTAGAATTTTTATTATTCAGAGGTGATGAGGGAACCAGTTGTTTCCAAGAAAGCGTGGCCAAGGCCACTGTTGTTGTGGCATCTTTCCATCGATGGGGCTGGCAGCAGCTGAGTCAGGGCGGTTGGCTCTTTTTGGGGGACTATGGGGTCTTTACAGGGTCTCTTTTTGGTGGGGTCTAGGGCTTTTGGGGGGGGTTCTCTAAGGGGGGGTGTGGGGTTCTTTGAGGGGATCTTTATGGGGTCTCATTTTGGGGGGGATGTGAGGGGCTTGGGGGCGTCTTTAAGGAGTCTCAGGTTTTTTGGGGGGTGGTTAGGGTTCTTTATGGGGTCTGTTTGGGGGGTCTGGGTTTTTTGGGGGGGCTCTTTGGGGAGTTGGGGGGCCCTAAGGGCCTTTTTAGGGGATCGTGGGGGGGCTCTTTGGGGGGGGGTGTCTCTGAGGGGTTCTGGGGGGGTCTCTCTAGGGTCTATTTTTGGGGTGTTGGGGGTTCCTTCGGGGGTCTTCTAGGGGGTCAGGGGCCATGGTGGGGTTCGAGGGCTCTCAGAGGGGTCGCAGTAGGGTTGGGAGGGGGGTTGAATTCGCTGGAGGAGATGGGGGGTTGTTAATGAGCGCAGGTCAGCGGCAGACGGGTAATTAGTGGGGCAGGGGGAGCCGAAAAGGGCCGAACAGAGGCGGAGAGATACGAGCACTGGCGGAAAGGCCCGAGCACTGGCGGAAAGGCCCGAGCGGGGATTCGAACACGGGGGTCCTCGGTGCTGCCGCCTTGCGGACACGCAGCGGTACTGCGCCCGGGTGGCGCAGCGCACGGAAGCCGCCGCGTTCTGCTGCCTCCGTGCACACTCGCCGCGTTCCTGCGCGGGTGCGCGCAGAGCCCGCTGCGTGCGGACTGCGGCCGGGCGGCGCAGCGCGAGCGGCAGGGCGCTTTAACGAGGGACGCCGCCATTGCGGGGCGGCCGCTCCCTCCCGGTGAGGGGGGGGTTCCGCCGCCCGTCGCGGGGTCGGCCGGGGCACTGTCAGGTCCGGGGAACCCCCGAAGGCGATGGGACTCCCTCGGGGGGGCAGATTTTGGGAGGGGGCGCGCGGGTGGGGGGGGGGTCACTGTCATGTGCGGGGATTCGAAGACGGGGTGAGGTCGCCCATCCGGGCGCTGACCGAGCTGGTACCTGCTTAGCTTCCCGGACGGGGAAGCTGTGAGGTCACCGGACGCTCCCTCCCGGAGAGGCGCCGGTACCCCCCCCCGCCCCCCCCCTCGCGGGATCACTCGGTGCTGCCGCCTTGCGGACACGCAGCGGTACTGCGCCCGGGTGGCGCAGCGCACGGAAGCCGCAGCGTTCCGAAAGTTCCCTCCCGGTGAGGCGGGGTTTCCTTCGCCCGTCGCGGGGTCGGCCGGGGCACTGTCAGGTCCGGGGAACCCTCGAAGGTGATGGGACTCCCTCGGGGGGGGTCAGATTTTGGGAGGAGGGGCGCACGTGGCGGGGGCACTGTTAGGTGCGGGGATTCGAAGACGGGGTGAGGTCGCCCATCCGGGCGCTGACCGAACTGGTCCCTGCTTAGCTTCCCGAACGGGGCAGCTGTGCTGTGTAGCCCCCCCCAAGCTCGCGCCCCCAAACGGGGGCCCGGAAGCCCCCCGGCGGCCATTTTTCCGTCGGAGCCGCACGGAGATGGGCGCCGCCATGCTCGGAAGCCCCCCGGCCGCCTTTTAACAGCCGGAGCCGCACGGAGATGGGCGCCGCCATGCCCGGAAGCCCCCCGGCGGCCATTTTTCCGCCGTAGCCGCACGGAGATGGGCGCCGCCATGCCCGGAAGCCCCCCGGCCGCCTTTTAACCGCCGAAGCCGCACGGAGATGGGCGCCGCCATGCCCGGAAGCCCCCCGGCGGCCATTTTTCCGCCGGAGCCGCACGGAGATGGGCGCCGCCATGCCCGTAAGCCCCTCGGTCGCCATTTAACCGCCGGAGCCGTACGGAGATGGGCGCCGCCATGCCCGGAAGCCCCCCGGCGGCCATTTTTCCGCCGGAGCCGCACGGAGATGGGCGCCGCCATGCCCGGAAGCCCCCCGGCCGCCTTTTAACCGCCGAAGCCGCACGGAGATGGGCGCCGCCATGCCCGGAAGCCCCCCGGCGGCCATTTTTCCGCCGGAGCCGCACGGAGATGGGCGCCGCCATGCCCGTAAGCCCCTCGGTCGCCATTTAACCGCCGGAGCCGTACGGAGATGGGCGCCGCCATGCCCGGAAGTCCTCCGGCGGCCATTTTTCCGCCGGAGCCGCACTGGAACGTATCCCGGCATGCCCCGCTCCCTTGCGGGGGAGTATATCCCGGCATGCCCCGCTCCTTTCCGGGGCAGTATATCCCGGCATGCCCCGCTCCTTTCCGGGCAGTATAACCGCGGAGCTGCCACGAGGAGCCTGCCCGTGCTTTCCGGGGCGATGAGGGGGCCCGTCGGGATGCCGGCGCTCCCTCCCGGTGAGGCTCCGGTTCCGCCGCCCGTCGCGGGGTCGGCCGGGGCCGGGCGGTCGGCGGGTCGCGGCGCGAGTGGTCGCGGCGGGCCGGGGGTCGGTGCGGGGCGCGCGGGCGGCGAGGCGCCGCGCCTTCCACCCCCCCCCAGCCGCGGCCGGCCTTCTGCCGGCGCCGGTCCGTGCCGGGACGTGTCTCCGCGGCGTCCGGCGGGGTGTCTGGGCCGGGAGGGGGGGCTCCGCGCCGCGCGGGCAGTGCGCGGAGGGGGTCGCGGCGGGGGCTTGGGGGTGCGGCCGGGCCAGAGCTCCCGTTCCCCGAGCAGCCGGCACGGGAGACACGGGGCACCGAAGGGGCCGGCGGGGCGGGGCGCGACTGGGCTCTTCCGGTCAGTCTGAGCGTGTTCGGGCCGCGGGGCTGGCAGGTTTGGGGGGATTTGGGGGTTTGCGTGGGTCTGTGTCTCTCTCTAGTTGCGGCTTGTGGGTTTTCTGTCTCGCGGGGCTCTTTTGGCAGAGGAGGGCTTAGGGCTTCTCTTGTGGCTGCTGTGGCGTTCAGTGGTTATCGGGGGTTCTTGTGGTGTCTGGGGTTTCCGGGTTTGCTGGTTTCTTCGGCTCGGTGGTTATTTTGCTCTGGTCTTTTGTTGGTTTTCTGGTTTGGGTTTCTTTTGTGGTTTTAATTGGGTTTTTGGGGGTTCCGTGGCTCGCAGGGTTTCTGTAATTTTTTATGGTAAATGAAAATGGAGCACAGGTTCTGCTCTGCCTTTTGTTTCTTTGTCAGCCTTTGTTGCCCTTGTGAAATGTCCAAGCCCATTGGAGACATTACTGTTTGGCTTGCTATTTGAGCTTTCTTCTTGGATACCTTGTACCCATTAAGTCCCCAAAAGTTTAAGAGTTGGGTGGTTACCCATCCAGAACCTGTTGTCCTTCTTGTGAGTCTTGGTCCTTCCCAGCCCTCCACTGACCCCTGCCCTTTCTTACTACTCCTCTGATTTTTTTTTTTTTTCCCCTTGCCTGTACTTCTCTATTCTACTGTCCTGCTCCCTTTTCTTCTCTCCCTTTCTCTTTCTTCATCTCCCTCTCCCTTTTCTTTTTCTCTCTGTGCTTTTTTCCTGCTTTCTCTTCCTCCTTTTTTCGTCTTCCATCTCTGTCCTGCAGGCCACTGCAGTTACTTTCCTTTTCCATCTCTTTGTCGTGATCTGCACCTGTCTTGTTTTCTCCAACAATTTCTCTAGCCTGTTGTCTGGTGTTCTTTTTTTTTTTTTTCATTCTATATCTCACTGTCCCAGGCAGCAAGCTGGCCCTTGAATATGCTTTATTCTCCATAAATGCAGGTGCTGTTGGCAGCAGTTCATGAAACGAGGGGCATCTCCAGCAGATCCTGTAGAAGACAGAGTTGCTGCCTGAGGAGAGCACGCCTCAAAGTGTGCATCGTCAGATTTGCGCTCGCTAGAGAGTATGGGACGAAGCTGGCATTGGCGTCCTGTCCAGCCAGTGTCAGGTGACACCCACTTTGCTGCGCACTGGTTACAGGAGGATCTAGAGTAATACAGATGTACTTCTCAGCGAAGGCAGCGAAGCAACACTTTCCTTTCAAACGGTGAGGCTGGTAAGGAAAGCGCAGTTTGTCTCTGACTGTCTCTATTCCCTTTGTCTCAGGGAGGCTGAATGAAAATGATGACTTCTTGACTGTGTTATCACACTGGGTGAGTAGGTGTGACATGCTGGAGCTGGATACTGAAGTTGAGTACGTGGTGGAATCGATGGATCTGTGTTTTCTGCATGGAGAAGGTAACCTGTCATTCGTTTATTTTTCTTAAAATGAAGCAAAGGACTAGGGAAGGTGGGTTCTTCTTCACAGCGCAGATTTTGATGACATTGTTGGAGTAGAAATCCATCCAAGGGTGGTCCTAAAGTTGGCAACATCAGTAGCATAACAAGAGAGTCTCATGGTTCCACTGTAAAGTGGAAGTACAGAAAGCTGTTCAGCTCGCAGAGTGCAGGCCTGTGTGACCTGGGAATCTACTGATGGACTCTGCCTTATGAGGTGAGATATTTTCGATCGAGCAGGGGGAGTCATCGTGACTTAACAATGTGGTAGCTACACTTGTGATGGGCTCCTGCAGTTTTATCAGCTATCGGACCCCGGAAGGCCTTCATCCTCCCTCCGTCTCTAGGATGAAAAGGCAAAAAATGCCATATTGTGAGGATGATTGAGTACAATTTTCTGCCGCTCCATAAATAACTTTGATACTTAGTATATGTTAGGAGTGCTTGTGGGAGCTTCAGCCTCTTCTCGAAGCAGTCCCGTCTGTCTAAAGCGCGTGCTTTTAAAAACATCTGTGTGTTACATACATTAGGAACTAAAACTGCAGCTTGATTTTCCTCCTCTAGGGCTGATTTTTCATAATTGCTTCACCCCGGTAACAGAAACGGATAGGCCCTGTTTCGTCAGGGTCAGTCCTGACCTCGTTTAAATGCTGCTGCAAAGCTTCAGTGTTTCAGTTTGCAAGCTGTAAAAATACTTTGTTAAAGATAAGAGTGCTTCTTGGAACTTAAGTGGTAGAACCACCTTCTCAATGGTAGCTTTTGCTGGCTTGCTTTTGTGCAATGTACATCTTTGCCATTGTGATTTAGCGTGCCTGATTGGTTTAGCAGACAGACATTGGCACCCGCTGAGTTGATAAACAGGTCTTTCTCACTGTGCCATTTTTCCACTTCCTTTAATTGTATCTTTTTCAGTCTGTAACCACAGTTAATGTCTTTTTTTTTTAAAAAAAGCACACTACAGCAGCTTGCTTTGTTCATGTGTTCAAAAGATGTTTGTGGTTGCTTTTCCCCCAGTTGTTGCTTGGTTTTTTTTCCTCTTTAAATGCTTTCTGAAAGGTAGAACTGCATTTCCTTGTAGGGTGCACTTAGACTTTTTCCATGTTATCGGAGTTGTAAGAACATGTCAGTTTCAACACAGAAAAAAGGTCCAGCTTTTGCCACGAGGCTTTTGCCATTAGGGTTTAGCCTAATGTTGCCGAGGAAGCTTTCTTTCTGCTTCCCTCTAAGCCTTACTGTAAAAAAGAAAAAAAAGCTGTCATGGGAAAGCCGGTTAAATCGGGCTCGGACCCCAGATTGTCACCGGTTTAATGCAATGAAAGTGTCCTGACTGGACTGAAGCACCCTAAAACACTTTGCGTGCTGCAGCATAAGAATGCAGATGGCTTATCACGCAGTAACTTGGGGATCAGCACCGTTTGCTGCCACTGGCAGAGGCTTTTTTCTTATTCCTTCTGACTGACACGGCCATAGGAGGTGCCTGTTTTGTGGCAGTAGTGCAGCAGCACCATCTCTCGACCCTGCTGCCTCAGACATTGCTTAGCCTCACTGCATTTTGTTTCCTGGTTTTGCTCGGCAGGACAAGTCCTGTTTGGCTGTAATTGCAGGGTTAGAGTGTAATATGAGGAAAGGAGGGTGTTGGCTTAGGAATTTCTGTTCCGCTTGCCACAGTTTTGCCACCAGTATTGCAGTTGGCGAGGTGGCTGTCGGGCGTGGGAATCGCGGGGGTGAGTCTCAGTGTGGGGACAGGTTTGTTGCTGACGCTTCAGCTGTTGGGGTTTTTGAGTTGCTGATGTGTGTTTTCTCATTCTACAGAACCACCTTCATGTTGCGTTCCAGGGAGTGTACTGTGGATGTACAGGAAAGATCTTTCCTGGTGAGACTGTCTATAACCACCGAAGATGTTCGCCAGCTCTGCGCTGAGAAGTTCGAGGTGGACAAGCCGGCAGAGTGCAGCCCGTTTCTTGTTGTCGATGACACCTGGCAGCAGCTGACGGAGCATACCTGCCCTCGGGAAATGAAGGCTGAGTTGCACAGCTGTCCCCAACCCCAGGTCTTCCACTTTGTCTACAAATGTGTTAACAGAGATCTGTGTGGTGCCATTTGTCACAATGATGACTCCACGTTTTAAAAGCAGCAGCTCGTCGTTGGATTTCTGTTCCTCTTGTTAACGGCTGAAAACATCTTTGTTGGCTGGCATTCCTTAGGAGCCGAGACTGGTCTTAAACCAGGATTGCCCAGTAAAAATCCCTTAGCCACATCAGGCATAGCTTAGAAAACCCCATGTAAATCGTGCCCAGGGCCGGTTATGCAGACTATTCCACCAGCGTGTTTGAGCGAACAGCCACAAGACTCTGCTGCAGCATATCATATCGTGGCCCTCGGCAGGTTGTCTGCTGTGGTGTGCAAATGTCTTATTTTTTTTGCACCTGGCCTCTAGCCACATGTCATTTTGATTTATATATGTGTATGCTAGACAAGCATTGCAGTAAACTGGCTGGTGTTAGCTTGGGTTCGACTTGTCCCATTCAGGGCATCAGTTAACTCAGAATTACCTGGATGATTGATTGCATTCTTTCCTGGTTTTTTTTTTTTGTTTGTTTGTTTTTAATTACAGAAAATTGTGGGGGTTTATTATAGACATCTTGCAGCAGTTGCAGGTAGACTGTCAGGGTCGTCTTCTAAAAATATTTTTTCAGCTGTAAAGAATTCTGTAATTATGCATGTGATTTTAACATTCAATATACAAGAATAAGTCTCTTTCGGGTTTTGGCGTATTGCATTTAAGGTCTCTATGGTTTCTCCTCTTTTCCTGTTACAGGTGAGTTCTTGGGAGCTTGTGGTACCTGTAAGAAGGTCGTAGTATTGGCGCTGGTGATTTCATTGCCTTTATCTGAACTGGATGTACTGTTACCTGGGTTAGTGTTTCTATCCATTGGTTTAGACAGCCTTGTGGGTAGGAAGAGGAAGTTGAAAGAAAAGGATGTAGAGAAGGGGCAGAGAAAGAACGCAGAGAACCGAGTTTAGGATTAAAATGTGTTAGTCTGTCTGCTGGTGCAGGCTCCTCTCAGAAAATGAGCCAAGGAGGTTGGTAAGGTGTTTGTAGTTTTACTGATTTTTTTTTTTTTTTTTTTTTCCTGGTTTTTGTGGCTATAGGGGTTGGGTGGGTTGGTTTTTTTACAGGGTCTGGGATTTGTGGGGTTAGTGTGGGCTTGTGAGGTTTTTCTGTTGGTTTGTTTTTTTTAACTGGGGTTCTAAGGGGGGGGTTTGGTTCTCTGCCTTTTGAAGGCTTTGGGGTTCTGTGGGTTGCGGGTTTGGGGGAGGGCTAGGGGCTTCTGTGGTGTTTTGAGTTCCCGCAGCTTTTCTTGTGGGGTCTGGGGTTTGTGTGTGTCTTTAATGGGGGTTTGTGGCTTCTTTGGTTTTTGGGCTTTGTGGGGGTTTCTAGTTTGTGGGAATTCTTTGGGTATTTTGGTTTGGTTTTTCTTAGGCTGAGAGGCTTTAGGAGGAAAGCCTGTTCTGAGCGTGGTGTTCTCCTTGTAACAGAAGCAGGGTCTCACTGTGGCATGCCAGCTGTCGTGGCTAACAAGGGAGCTTTTTTGTTTTGTGTTGTTATAAATATTACAAGAGTTCCACTTTGTAAAATGCTTTTGTGATGAGTTCAGGCTACGTCTTGCATCCATTGAAAGCAGTATTTACTTGGGCCGAGTCTTCCTGTTTGGAGCTGAGGAAGGAAGTATGGATTGAATAACAATGTATTGTTTTTTGACCTGCAGATGGTGGAAGAAAGTGAGGAAAGACTAACAGAAGAGCAGATTGAGTCACTTCTCCAGGCAGTCACCAGTCTTCTTCCAGGGGATCCAGAAGAACAGCCAAGAGACTTGGCAATGTTGGCTGAAGACGAAGGTGACCAAACCTTGGAGGCATCTCAGCCCAACGCTGGCAACGGTTTCGACAGAGGAGAATCGGCTAACAATTTTCTGGGTTATACTTGGCAGCAGTTTACTGTTGTATTGGACATTGTTGTAAAATGCCTTAGAATTTTTATTATTCAGAGGTGATGAGGGAACCAGTTGTTTCCAAGAAAGCGTGGCCAAGGCCACTGTTGTTGTGGCATCTTTCCATCGATGGGGCTGGCAGCAGCTGAGTCAGGGCGGTTGGCTCTTTTTGGGGGACTATGGGGTCTTTACAGGGTCTCTTTTTGGTGGGGTCTAGGGCTTTTGGGGGGGGTTCTCTAAGGGGGGGTGTGGGGTTCTTTGAGGGGATCTTTATGGGGTCTCATTTTGGGGGGGATGTGAGGGGCTTGGGGGCGTCTTTAAGGAGTCTCAGGTTTTTTGGGGGGTGGTTAGGGTTCTTTATGGGGTCTGTTTGGGGGGTCTGGGTTTTTTGGGGGGGCTCTTTGGGGAGTTGGGGGGCCCTAAGGGCCTTTTTAGGGGATCGTGGGGGGGCTCTTTGGGGGGGGGTGTCTCTGAGGGGTTCTGGGGGGGTCTCTCTAGGGTCTATTTTTGGGGTGTTGGGGGTTCCTTCGGGGGTCTTCTAGGGGGTCAGGGGCCATGCTGGGGTTCGAGGGCTCTCAGAGGGGTCGCAGTAGGGTTGGGAGGGGGGTTGAATTCGCTGGAGGAGATGGGGGGTTGTTAATGAGCGCAGGTCAGCGGCAGACGGGTAATTAGTGGGGCAGGGGGAGCCGAAAAGGGCCGAACAGAGGCGGAGAGATACGAGCAGAGGCGGAGAGATACGAGCAGAGGCGGAGAGATACGAGCAGAGGCGGAGAGATACGAGCACTGGCGGAAAGGCCCGAGCGGGGATTCGAACACGGGGGTCCTCGGTGCTGCCGCCTTGCGGACACGCAGCGGTACTGCGCCCGGGTGGCGCAGCGCACGGAAGCCGCCGCGTTCTGCTGCCTCCGTGCACACTCGCCGCGTTCCTGCGCGGGTGCGCGCAGAGCCCGCTGCGTGCGGACTGCGGCCGGGCGGCGCAGCGCGAGCGGCAGGGCGCTTTAACGAGGGACGCCGCCATTGCGGGGCGGCCGCTCCCTCCCGGTGAGGGGGGGGTTCCGCCGCCCGTCGCGGGGTCGGCCGGGGCACTGTCAGGTCCGGGGAACCCCCGAAGGCGATGGGACTCCCTCGGGGGGGCAGATTTTGGGAGGGGGCGCGCGGGTGGGGGGGGGGTCACTGTCATGTGCGGGGATTCGAAGACGGGGTGAGGTCGCCCATCCGGGCGCTGACCGAGCTGGTACCTGCTTAGCTTCCCGGACGGGGAAGCTGTGAGGTCACCGGACGCTCCCTCCCGGAGAGGCGCCGGTACCCCCCCCCGCCCCCCCCCTCGCGGGATCACTCGGTGCTGCCGCCTTGCGGACACGCAGCGGTACTGCGCCCGGGTGGCGCAGCGCACGGAAGCCGCAGCGTTCCGAAAGTTCCCTCCCGGTGAGGCGGGGTTTCCTTCGCCCGTCGCGGGGTCGGCCGGGGCACTGTCAGGTCCGGGGAACCCTCGAAGGTGATGGGACTCCCTCGGGGGGGGTCAGATTTTGGGAGGAGGGGCGCACGTGGCGGGGGCACTGTTAGGTGCGGGGATTCGAAGACGGGGTGAGGTCGCCCATCCGGGCGCTGACCGAACTGGTCCCTGCTTAGCTTCCCGAACGGGGCAGCTGTGCTGTGTAGCCCCCCCCAAGCTCGCGCCCCCAAACGGGGGCCCGGAAGCCCCCCGGCGGCCATTTTTCCGTCGGAGCCGCACGGAGATGGGCGCCGCCATGCTCGGAAGCCCCCCGGCCGCCTTTTAACAGCCGGAGCCGCACGGAGATGGGCGCCGCCATGCCCGGAAGCCCCCCGGCGGCCATTTTTCCGCCGTAGCCGCACGGAGATGGGCGCCGCCATGCCCGGAAGCCCCCCGGCCGCCTTTTAACCGCCGAAGCCGCACGGAAAAGGGCGCCGCCATGCCCGGAAGCCCCCCGGCGGCCATTTTTCCGCCGGAGCCGCACGGAGATGGGCGCCGCCATGCCCGTAAGCCCCTCGGTCGCCATTTAACCGCCGGAGCCGTACGGAGATGGGCGCCGCCATGCCCGGAAGCCCCCCGGCGGCCATTTTTCCGCCGGAGCCGCACGGAGATGGGCGCCGCCATGCCCGGAAGCCCCCCGGCCGCCTTTTAACCGCCGAAGCCGCACGGAGATGGGCGCCGCCATGCCCGGAAGCCCCCCGGCGGCCATTTTTCCGCCGGAGCCGCACGGAGATGGGCGCCGCCATGCCCGTAAGCCCCTCGGTCGCCATTTAACCGCCGGAGCCGTACGGAGATGGGCGCCGCCATGCCCGGAAGTCCTCCGGCGGCCATTTTTCCGCCGGAGCCGCACTGGAACGTATCCCGGCATGCCCCGCTCCCTTGCGGGGGAGTATATCCCGGCATGCCCCGCTCCTTTCCGGGGCAGTATATCCCGGCATGCCCCGCTCCTTTCCGGGCAGTATAACCGCGGAGCTGCCACGAGGAGCCTGCCCGTGCTTTCCGGGGCGATGAGGGGGCCCGTCGGGATGCCGGCGCTCCCTCCCGGTGAGGCTCCGGTTCCGCCGCCCGTCGCGGGGTCGGCCGGGGCCGGGCGGTCGGCGGGTCGCGGCGCGAGTGGTCGCGGCGGGCCGGGGGTCGGTGCGGGGCGCGCGGGCGGCGAGGCGCCGCGCCTTCCACCCCCCCCCAGCCGCGGCCGGCCTTCTGCATGGCGCCGGTCCGTGCCGGGACGTGTCTCCGCGGCGTCCGGCGGGGTGTCTGGGCCGGGAGGGGGGGCTCCGCGCCGCGCGGGCAGTGCGCGGAGGGGGTCGCGGCGGGGGCTTGGGGGTGCGGCCGGGCCAGAGCTCCCGTTCCCCGAGCAGCCGGCACGGGAGACACGGGGCACCGAAGGGGCCGGCGGGGCGGGGCGCGACTGGGCTCTTCCGGTCAGTCTGAGCGTGTTCGGGCCGCGGGGCTGGCAGGTTTGGGGGGATTTGGGGGTTTGCGTGGGTCTGTGTCTCTCTCTAGTTGCGGCTTGTGGGTTTTCTGTCTCGCGGGGCTCTTTTGGCAGAGGAGGGCTTAGGGCTTCTCTTGTGGCTGCTGTGGCGTTCAGTGGTTATCGGGGGTTCTTGTGGTGTCTGGGGTTTCCGGGTTTGCTGGTTTCTTCGGCTCGGTGGTTATTTTGCTCTGGTCTTTTGTTGGTTTTCTGGTTTGGGTTTCTTTTGTGGTTTTAATTGGGTTTTTGGGGGTTCCGTGGCTCGCAGGGTTTCTGTAATTTTTTATGGTAAATGAAAATGGAGCACAGGTTCTGCTCTGCCTTTTGTTTCTTTGTCAGCCTTTGTTGCCCTTGTGAAATGTCCAAGCCCATTGGAGACATTACTGTTTGGCTTGCTATTTGAGCTTTCTTCTTGGATACCTTGTACCCATTAAGTCCCCAAAAGTTTAAGAGTTGGGTGGTTACCCATCCAGAACCTGTTGTCCTTCTTGTGAGTCTTGGTCCTTCCCAGCCCTCCACTGACCCCTGCCCTTTCTTACTACTCCTCTGATTTTTTTTTTTTTTCCCCTTGCCTGTACTTCTCTATTCTACTGTCCTGCTCCCTTTTCTTCTCTCCCTTTCTCTTTCTTCATCTCCCTCTCCCTTTTCTTTTTCTCTCTGTGCTTTTTTCCTGCTTTCTCTTCCTCCTTTTTTCGTCTTCCATCTCTGTCCTGCAGGCCACTGCAGTTACTTTCCTTTTCCATCTCTTTGTCGTGATCTGCACCTGTCTTGTTTTCTCCAACAATTTCTCTAGCCTGTTGTCTGGTGTTCTTTTTTTTTTTTTTCATTCTATATCTCACTGTCCCAGGCAGCAAGCTGGCCCTTGAATATGCTTTATTCTCCATAAATGCAGGTGCTGTTGGCAGCAGTTCATGAAACGAGGGGCATCTCCAGCAGATCCTGTAGAAGACAGAGTTGCTGCCTGAGGAGAGCACGCCTCAAAGTGTGCATCGTCAGATTTGCGCTCGCTAGAGAGTATGGGACGAAGCTGGCATTGGCGTCCTGTCCAGCCAGTGTCAGGTGACACCCACTTTGCTGCGCACTGGTTACAGGAGGATCTAGAGTAATACAGATGTACTTCTCAGCGAAGGCAGCGAAGCAACACTTTCCTTTCAAACGGTGAGGCTGGTAAGGAAAGCGCAGTTTGTCTCTGACTGTCTCTATTCCCTTTGTCTCAGGGAGGCTGAATGAAAATGATGACTTCTTGACTGTGTTATCACACTGGGTGAGTAGGTGTGACATGCTGGAGCTGGATACTGAAGTTGAGTACGTGGTGGAATCGATGGATCTGTGTTTTCTGCATGGAGAAGGTAACCTGTCATTCGTTTATTTTTCTTAAAATGAAGCAAAGGACTAGGGAAGGTGGGTTCTTCTTCACAGCGCAGATTTTGATGACATTGTTGGAGTAGAAATCCATCCAAGGGTGGTCCTAAAGTTGGCAACATCAGTAGCATAACAAGAGAGTCTCATGGTTCCACTGTAAAGTGGAAGTACAGAAAGCTGTTCAGCTCGCAGAGTGCAGGCCTGTGTGACCTGGGAATCTACTGATGGACTCTGCCTTATGAGGTGAGATATTTTCGATCGAGCAGGGGGAGTCATCGTGACTTAACAATGTGGTAGCTACACTTGTGATGGGCTCCTGCAGTTTTATCAGCTATCGGACCCCGGAAGGCCTTCATCCTCCCTCCGTCTCTAGGATGAAAAGGCAAAAAATGCCATATTGTGAGGATGATTGAGTACAATTTTCTGCCGCTCCATAAATAACTTTGATACTTAGTATATGTTAGGAGTGCTTGTGGGAGCTTCAGCCTCTTCTCGAAGCAGTCCCGTCTGTCTAAAGCGCGTGCTTTTAAAAACATCTGTGTGTTACATACATTAGGAACTAAAACTGCAGCTTGATTTTCCTCCTCTAGGGCTGATTTTTCATAATTGCTTCACCCCGGTAACAGAAACGGATAGGCCCTGTTTCGTCAGGGTCAGTCCTGACCTCGTTTAAATGCTGCTGCAAAGCTTCAGTGTTTCAGTTTGCAAGCTGTAAAAATACTTTGTTAAAGATAAGAGTGCTTCTTGGAACTTAAGTGGTAGAACCACCTTCTCAATGGTAGCTTTTGCTGGCTTGCTTTTGTGCAATGTACATCTTTGCCATTGTGATTTAGCGTGCCTGATTGGTTTAGCAGACAGACATTGGCACCCGCTGAGTTGATAAACAGGTCTTTCTCACTGTGCCATTTTTCCACTTCCTTTAATTGTATCTTTTTCAGTCTGTAACCACAGTTAATGTCTTTTTTTTTTAAAAAAAGCACACTACAGCAGCTTGCTTTGTTCATGTGTTCAAAAGATGTTTGTGGTTGCTTTTCCCCCAGTTGTTGCTTGGTTTTTTTTCCTCTTTAAATGCTTTCTGAAAGGTAGAACTGCATTTCCTTGTAGGGTGCACTTAGACTTTTTCCATGTTATCGGAGTTGTAAGAACATGTCAGTTTCAACACAGAAAAAAGGTCCAGCTTTTGCCACGAGGCTTTTGCCATTAGGGTTTAGCCTAATGTTGCCGAGGAAGCTTTCTTTCTGCTTCCCTCTAAGCCTTACTGTAAAAAAGAAAAAAAAGCTGTCATGGGAAAGCCGGTTAAATCGGGCTCGGACCCCAGATTGTCACCGGTTTAATGCAATGAAAGTGTCCTGACTGGACTGAAGCACCCTAAAACACTTTGCGTGCTGCAGCATAAGAATGCAGATGGCTTATCACGCAGTAACTTGGGGATCAGCACCGTTTGCTGCCACTGGCAGAGGCTTTTTTCTTATTCCTTCTGACTGACACGGCCATAGGAGGTGCCTGTTTTGTGGCAGTAGTGCAGCAGCACCATCTCTCGACCCTGCTGCCTCAGACATTGCTTAGCCTCACTGCATTTTGTTTCCTGGTTTTGCTCGGCAGGACAAGTCCTGTTTGGCTGTAATTGCAGGGTTAGAGTGTAATATGAGGAAAGGAGGGTGTTGGCTTAGGAATTTCTGTTCCGCTTGCCACAGTTTTGCCACCAGTATTGCAGTTGGCGAGGTGGCTGTCGGGCGTGGGAATCGCGGGGGTGAGTCTCAGTGTGGGGACAGGTTTGTTGCTGACGCTTCAGCTGTTGGGGTTTTTGAGTTGCTGATGTGTGTTTTCTCATTCTACAGAACCACCTTCATGTTGCGTTCCAGGGAGTGTACTGTGGATGTACAGGAAAGATCTTTCCTGGTGAGACTGTCTATAACCACCGAAGATGTTCGCCAGCTCTGCGCTGAGAAGTTCGAGGTGGACAAGCCGGCAGAGTGCAGCCCGTTTCTTGTTGTCGATGACACCTGGCAGCAGCTGACGGAGCATACCTGCCCTCGGGAAATGAAGGCTGAGTTGCACAGCTGTCCCCAACCCCAGGTCTTCCACTTTGTCTACAAATGTGTTAACAGAGATCTGTGTGGTGCCATTTGTCACAATGATGACTCCACGTTTTAAAAGCAGCAGCTCGTCGTTGGATTTCTGTTCCTCTTGTTAACGGCTGAAAACATCTTTGTTGGCTGGCATTCCTTAGGAGCCGAGACTGGTCTTAAACCAGGATTGCCCAGTAAAAATCCCTTAGCCACATCAGGCATAGCTTAGAAAACCCCATGTAAATCGTGCCCAGGGCCGGTTATGCAGACTATTCCACCAGCGTGTTTGAGCGAACAGCCACAAGACTCTGCTGCAGCATATCATATCGTGGCCCTCGGCAGGTTGTCTGCTGTGGTGTGCAAATGTCTTATTTTTTTTGCACCTGGCCTCTAGCCACATGTCATTTTGATTTATATATGTGTATGCTAGACAAGCATTGCAGTAAACTGGCTGGTGTTAGCTTGGGTTCGACTTGTCCCATTCAGGGCATCAGTTAACTCAGAATTACCTGGATGATTGATTGCATTCTTTCCTGGTTTTTTTTTTTTGTTTGTTTGTTTTTAATTACAGAAAATTGTGGGGGTTTATTATAGACATCTTGCAGCAGTTGCAGGTAGACTGTCAGGGTCGTCTTCTAAAAATATTTTTTCAGCTGTAAAGAATTCTGTAATTATGCATGTGATTTTAACATTCAATATACAAGAATAAGTCTCTTTCGGGTTTTGGCGTATTGCATTTAAGGTCTCTATGGTTTCTCCTCTTTTCCTGTTACAGGTGAGTTCTTGGGAGCTTGTGGTACCTGTAAGAAGGTCGTAGTATTGGCGCTGGTGATTTCATTGCCTTTATCTGAACTGGATGTACTGTTACCTGGGTTAGTGTTTCTATCCATTGGTTTAGACAGCCTTGTGGGTAGGAAGAGGAAGTTGAAAGAAAAGGATGTAGAGAAGGGGCAGAGAAAGAACGCAGAGAACCGAGTTTAGGATTAAAATGTGTTAGTCTGTCTGCTGGTGCAGGCTCCTCTCAGAAAATGAGCCAAGGAGGTTGGTAAGGTGTTTGTAGTTTTACTGATTTTTTTTTTTTTTTTTTTTTCCTGGTTTTTGTGGCTATAGGGGTTGGGTGGGTTGGTTTTTTTACAGGGTCTGGGATTTGTGGGGTTAGTGTGGGCTTGTGAGGTTTTTCTGTTGGTTTGTTTTTTTTAACTGGGGTTCTAAGGGGGGGGTTTGGTTCTCTGCCTTTTGAAGGCTTTGGGGTTCTGTGGGTTGCGGGTTTGGGGGAGGGCTAGGGGCTTCTGTGGTGTTTTGAGTTCCCGCAGCTTTTCTTGTGGGGTCTGGGGTTTGTGTGTGTCTTTAATGGGGGTTTGTGGCTTCTTTGGTTTTTGGGCTTTGTGGGGGTTTCTAGTTTGTGGGAATTCTTTGGGTATTTTGGTTTGGTTTTTCTTAGGCTGAGAGGCTTTAGGAGGAAAGCCTGTTCTGAGCGTGGTGTTCTCCTTGTAACAGAAGCAGGGTCTCACTGTGGCATGCCAGCTGTCGTGGCTAACAAGGGAGCTTTTTTGTTTTGTGTTGTTATAAATATTACAAGAGTTCCACTTTGTAAAATGCTTTTGTGATGAGTTCAGGCTACGTCTTGCATCCATTGAAAGCAGTATTTACTTGGGCCGAGTCTTCCTGTTTGGAGCTGAGGAAGGAAGTATGGATTGAATAACAATGTATTGTTTTTTGACCTGCAGATGGTGGAAGAAAGTGAGGAAAGACTAACAGAAGAGCAGATTGAGTCACTTCTCCAGGCAGTCACCAGTCTTCTTCCAGGGGATCCAGAAGAACAGCCAAGAGACTTGGCAATGTTGGCTGAAGACGAAGGTGACCAAACCTTGGAGGCATCTCAGCCCAACGCTGGCAACGGTTTCGACAGAGGAGAATCGGCTAACAATTTTCTGGGTTATACTTGGCAGCAGTTTACTGTTGTATTGGACATTGTTGTAAAATGCCTTAGAATTTTTATTATTCAGAGGTGATGAGGGAACCAGTTGTTTCCAAGAAAGCGTGGCCAAGGCCACTGTTGTTGTGGCATCTTTCCATCGATGGGGCTGGCAGCAGCTGAGTCAGGGCGGTTGGCTCTTTTTGGGGGACTATGGGGTCTTTACAGGGTCTCTTTTTGGTGGGGTCTAGGGCTTTTGGGGGGGGTTCTCTAAGGGGGGGTGTGGGGTTCTTTGAGGGGATCTTTATGGGGTCTCATTTTGGGGGGGATGTGAGGGGCTTGGGGGCGTCTTTAAGGAGTCTCAGGTTTTTTGGGGGGTGGTTAGGGTTCTTTATGGGGTCTGTTTGGGGGGTCTGGGTTTTTTGGGGGGGCTCTTTGGGGAGTTGGGGGCCCTAAGGGCCTTTTTAGGGGATCGTGGGGGGCTCTTTGGGGGGGGGTGTCTCTGAGGGGTTCTGGGGGGGTCTCTCTAGGGTCTATTTTTGGGGTGTTGGGGGTTCCTTCGGGGGTCTTCTAGGGGGTCAGGGCCATGCTGGGGTTCGAGGGCTCTCAGAGGGGTCGCAGTAGGGTTGGGAGGGGGGTTGAATTCGCTGGAGGAGATGGGGGGTTGTTAATGAGCGCAGGTCAGCGGCAGACGGGTAATTAGTGGGGCAGGGGGAGCCGAAAAGGGCCGAACAGAGGCGGAGAGATACGAGCAGAGGCGGAGAGATACGAGCAGAGGCGGAGAGATACGAGCAGAGGCGGAGAGATACGAGCACTGGCGGAAAGGCCCGAGCGGGGATTCGAACACGGGGGTCCTCGGTGCTGCCGCCTTGCGGACACGCAGCGGTACTGCGCCCGGGTGGCGCAGCGCACGGAAGCCGCCGCGTTCTGCTGCCTCCGTGCACACTCGCCGCGTTCCTGCGCGGGTGCGCGCAGAGCCCGCTGCGTGCGGACTGCGGCCGGGCGGCGCAGCGCGAGCGGCAGGGCGCTTTAACGAGGGACGCCGCCATTGCGGGGCGGCCGCTCCCTCCCGGTGAGGGGGGGGTTCCGCCGCCCGTCGCGGGGTCGGCCGGGGCACTGTCAGGTCCGGGGAACCCCCGAAGGCGATGGGACTCCCTCGGGGGGGCAGATTTTGGGAGGGGGCGCGCGGGTGGGGGGGGGGTCACTGTCATGTGCGGGGATTCGAAGACGGGGTGAGGTCGCCCATCCGGGCGCTGACCGAGCTGGTACCTGCTTAGCTTCCCGGACGGGGAAGCTGTGAGGTCACCGGACGCTCCCTCCCGGAGAGGCGCCGGTACCCCCCCCCGCCCCCCCCCTCGCGGGATCACTCGGTGCTGCCGCCTTGCGGACACGCAGCGGTACTGCGCCCGGGTGGCGCAGCGCACGGAAGCCGCAGCGTTCCGAAAGTTCCCTCCCGGTGAGGCGGGGTTTCCTTCGCCCGTCGCGGGGTCGGCCGGGGCACTGTCAGGTCCGGGGAACCCTCGAAGGTGATGGGACTCCCTCGGGGGGGGTCAGATTTTGGGAGGAGGGGCGCACGTGGCGGGGGCACTGTTAGGTGCGGGGATTCGAAGACGGGGTGAGGTCGCCCATCCGGGCGCTGACCGAACTGGTCCCTGCTTAGCTTCCCGAACGGGGCAGCTGTGCTGTGTAGCCCCCCCCAAGCTCGCGCCCCCAAACGGGGGCCCGGAAGCCCCCCGGCGGCCATTTTTCCGTCGGAGCCGCACGGAGATGGGCGCCGCCATGCTCGGAAGCCCCCCGGCCGCCTTTTAACAGCCGGAGCCGCACGGAGATGGGCGCCGCCATGCCCGGAAGCCCCCCGGCGGCCATTTTTCCGCCGTAGCCGCACGGAGATGGGCGCCGCCATGCCCGGAAGCCCCCCGGCCGCCTTTTAACCGCCGAAGCCGCACGGAAAAGGGCGCCGCCATGCCCGGAAGCCCCCCGGCGGCCATTTTTCCGCCGGAGCCGCACGGAGATGGGCGCCGCCATGCCCGTAAGCCCCTCGGTCGCCATTTAACCGCCGGAGCCGTACGGAGATGGGCGCCGCCATGCCCGGAAGCCCCCCGGCGGCCATTTTTCCGCCGGAGCCGCACGGAGATGGGCGCCGCCATGCCCGGAAGCCCCCCGGCCGCCTTTTAACCGCCGAAGCCGCACGGAGATGGGCGCCGCCATGCCCGGAAGCCCCCCGGCGGCCATTTTTCCGCCGGAGCCGCACGGAGATGGGCGCCGCCATGCCCGTAAGCCCCTCGGTCGCCATTTAACCGCCGGAGCCGTACGGAGATGGGCGCCGCCATGCCCGGAAGTCCTCCGGCGGCCATTTTTCCGCCGGAGCCGCACTGGAACGTATCCCGGCATGCCCCGCTCCCTTGCGGGGGAGTATATCCCGGCATGCCCCGCTCCTTTCCGGGGCAGTATATCCCGGCATGCCCCGCTCCTTTCCGGGCAGTATAACCGCGGAGCTGCCACGAGGAGCCTGCCCGTGCTTTCCGGGGCGATGAGGGGGCCCGTCGGGATGCCGGCGCTCCCTCCCGGTGAGGCTCCGGTTCCGCCGCCCGTCGCGGGGTCGGCCGGGGCCGGGCGGTCGGCGGGTCGCGGCGCGAGTGGTCGCGGCGGGCCGGGGGTCGGTGCGGGGCGCGCGGGCGGCGAGGCGCCGCGCCTTCCACCCCCCCCCAGCCGCGGCCGGCCTTCTGCATGGCGCCGGTCCGTGCCGGGACGTGTCTCCGCGGCGTCCGGCGGGGTGTCTGGGCCGGGAGGGGGGGCTCCGCGCCGCGCGGGCAGTGCGCGGAGGGGGTCGCGGCGGGGGCTTGGGGGTGCGGCCGGGCCAGAGCTCCCGTTCCCCGAGCAGCCGGCACGGGAGACACGGGGCACCGAAGGGGCCGGCGGGGCGGGGCGCGACTGGGCTCTTCCGGTCAGTCTGAGCGTGTCCGGGCCGCGGGGCTGGCAGGTTTGGGGGGATTTGGGGGTTTGCGTGGGTCTGTGTCTCTCTCTAGTTGCGGCTTGTGGGTTTTCTGTCTCGCGGGGCTCTTTTGGCAGAGGAGGGCTTAGGGCTTCTCTTGTGGCTGCTGTGGCGTTCAGTGGTTATCGGGGGTTCTTGTGGTGTCTGGGGTTTCCGGGTTTGCTGGTTTCTTCGGCTCGGTGGTTATTTTGCTCTGGTCTTTTGTTGGTTTTCTGGTTTGGGTTTCTTTTGTGGTTTTAATTGGGTTTTTGGGGGTTCCGTGGCTCGCAGGGTTTCTGTAATTTTTTATGGTAAATGAAAATGGAGCACAGGTTCTGCTCTGCCTTTTGTTTCTTTGTCAGCCTTTGTTGCCCTTGTGAAATGTCCAAGCCCATTGGAGACATTACTGTTTGGCTTGCTATTTGAGCTTTCTTCTTGGATACCTTGTACCCATTAAGTCCCCAAAAGTTTAAGAGTTGGGTGGTTACCCATCCAGAACCTGTTGTCCTTCTTGTGAGTCTTGGTCCTTCCCAGCCCTCCACTGACCCCTGCCCTTTCTTACTACTCCTCTGATTTTTTTTTTTTTTCCCCTTGCCTGTACTTCTCTATTCTACTGTCCTGCTCCCTTTTCTTCTCTCCCTTTCTCTTTCTTCATCTCCCTCTCCCTTTTCTTTTTCTCTCTGTGCTTTTTTCCTGCTTTCTCTTCCTCCTTTTTTCGTCTTCCATCTCTGTCCTGCAGGCCACTGCAGTTACTTTCCTTTTCCATCTCTTTGTCGTGATCTGCACCTGTCTTGTTTTCTCCAACAATTTCTCTAGCCTGTTGTCTGGTGTTCTTTTTTTTTTTTTTCATTCTATATCTCACTGTCCCAGGCAGCAAGCTGGCCCTTGAATATGCTTTATTCTCCATAAATGCAGGTGCTGTTGGCAGCAGTTCATGAAACGAGGGGCATCTCCAGCAGATCCTGTAGAAGACAGAGTTGCTGCCTGAGGAGAGCACGCCTCAAAGTGTGCATCGTCAGATTTGCGCTCGCTAGAGAGTATGGGACGAAGCTGGCATTGGCGTCCTGTCCAGCCAGTGTCAGGTGACACCCACTTTGCTGCGCACTGGTTACAGGAGGATCTAGAGTAATACAGATGTACTTCTCAGCGAAGGCAGCGAAGCAACACTTTCCTTTCAAACGGTGAGGCTGGTAAGGAAAGCGCAGTTTGTCTCTGACTGTCTCTATTCCCTTTGTCTCAGGGAGGCTGAATGAAAATGATGACTTCTTGACTGTGTTATCACACTGGGTGAGTAGGTGTGACATGCTGGAGCTGGATACTGAAGTTGAGTACGTGGTGGAATCGATGGATCTGTGTTTTCTGCATGGAGAAGGTAACCTGTCATTCGTTTATTTTTCTTAAAATGAAGCAAAGGACTAGGGAAGGTGGGTTCTTCTTCACAGCGCAGATTTTGATGACATTGTTGGAGTAGAAATCCATCCAAGGGTGGTCCTAAAGTTGGCAACATCAGTAGCATAACAAGAGAGTCTCATGGTTCCACTGTAAAGTGGAAGTACAGAAAGCTGTTCAGCTCGCAGAGTGCAGGCCTGTGTGACCTGGGAATCTACTGATGGACTCTGCCTTATGAGGTGAGATATTTTCGATCGAGCAGGGGGAGTCATCGTGACTTAACAATGTGGTAGCTACACTTGTGATGGGCTCCTGCAGTTTTATCAGCTATCGGACCCCGGAAGGCCTTCATCCTCCCTCCGTCTCTAGGATGAAAAGGCAAAACATGCCATATTGTGAGGATGATTGAGTACAATTTTCTGCCGCTCCATAAATAACTTTGATACTTAGTATATGTTAGGAGTGCTTGTGGGAGCTTCAGCCTCTTCTCGAAGCAGTCCCGTCTGTCTAAAGCGCGTGCTTTTAAAAACATCTGTGTGTTACATACATTAGGAACTAAAACTGCAGCTTGATTTTCCTCCTCTAGGGCTGATTTTTCATAATTGCTTCACCCCGGTAACAGAAACGGATAGGCCCTGTTTCGTCAGGGTCAGTCCTGACCTCGTTTAAATGCTGCTGCAAAGCTTCAGTGTTTCAGTTTGCAAGCTGTAAAAATACTTTGTTAAAGATAAGAGTGCTTCTTGGAACTTAAGTGGTAGAACCACCTTCTCAATGGTAGCTTTTGCTGGCTTGCTTTTGTGCAATGTACATCTTTGCCATTGTGATTTAGCGTGCCTGATTGGTTTAGCAGACAGACATTGGCACCCGCTGAGTTGATAAACAGGTCTTTCTCACTGTGCCATTTTTCCACTTCCTTTAATTGTATCTTTTTCAGTCTGTAACCACAGTTAATGTCTTTTTTTTTTAAAAAAAGCACACTACAGCAGCTTGCTTTGTTCATGTGTTCAAAAGATGTTTGTGGTTGCTTTTCCCCCAGTTGTTGCTTGGTTTTTTTTCCTCTTTAAATGCTTTCTGAAAGGTAGAACTGCATTTCCTTGTAGGGTGCACTTAGACTTTTTCCATGTTATCGGAGTTGTAAGAACATGTCAGTTTCAACACAGAAAAAAGGTCCAGCTTTTGCCACGAGGCTTTTGCCATTAGGGTTTAGCCTAATGTTGCCGAGGAAGCTTTCTTTCTGCTTCCCTCTAAGCCTTACTGTAAAAAAGAAAAAAAAGCTGTCATGGGAAAGCCGGTTAAATCGGGCTCGGACCCCAGATTGTCACCGGTTTAATGCAATGAAAGTGTCCTGACTGGACTGAAGCACCCTAAAACACTTTGCGTGCTGCAGCATAAGAATGCAGATGGCTTATCACGCAGTAACTTGGGGATCAGCACCGTTTGCTGCCACTGGCAGAGGCTTTTTTCTTATTCCTTCTGACTGACACGGCCATAGGAGGTGCCTGTTTTGTGGCAGTAGTGCAGCAGCACCATCTCTCGACCCTGCTGCCTCAGACATTGCTTAGCCTCACTGCATTTTGTTTCCTGGTTTTGCTCGGCAGGACAAGTCCTGTTTGGCTGTAATTGCAGGGTTAGAGTGTAATATGAGGAAAGGAGGGTGTTGGCTTAGGAATTTCTGTTCCGCTTGCCACAGTTTTGCCACCAGTATTGCAGTTGGCGAGGTGGCTGTCGGGCGTGGGAATCGCGGGGGTGAGTCTCAGTGTGGGGACAGGTTTGTTGCTGACGCTTCAGCTGTTGGGGTTTTTGAGTTGCTGATGTGTGTTTTCTCATTCTACAGAACCACCTTCATGTTGCGTTCCAGGGAGTGTACTGTGGATGTACAGGAAAGATCTTTCCTGGTGAGACTGTCTATAACCACCGAAGATGTTCGCCAGCTCTGCGCTGAGAAGTTC
The DNA here is from genome assembly GCF_964237585.1 of Gallinula chloropus. NCBI lineage: Eukaryota > Metazoa > Chordata > Aves > Gruiformes > Rallidae > Gallinula > Gallinula chloropus. The sequence continues at coordinate 842 of NC_140099.1, read as the reverse complement.
GAGGTGGACAAGCCGGCAGAGTGCAGCCCGTTTCTTGTTGTCGATGACACCTGGCAGCAGCTGACGGAGCATACCTGCCCTCGGGAAATGAAGGCTGAGTTGCACAGCTGTCCCCAACCCCAGGTCTTCCACTTTGTCTACAAATGTGTTAACAGAGATCTGTGTGGTGCCATTTGTCACAATGATGACTCCACGTTTTAAAAGCAGCAGCTCGTCGTTGGATTTCTGTTCCTCTTGTTAACGGCTGAAAACATCTTTGTTGGCTGGCATTCCTTAGGAGCCGAGACTGGTCTTAAACCAGGATTGCCCAGTAAAAATCCCTTAGCCACATCAGGCATAGCTTAGAAAACCCCATGTAAATCGTGCCCAGGGCCGGTTATGCAGACTATTCCACCAGCGTGTTTGAGCGAACAGCCACAAGACTCTGCTGCAGCATATCATATCGTGGCCCTCGGCAGGTTGTCTGCTGTGGTGTGCAAATGTCTTATTTTTTTTGCACCTGGCCTCTAGCCACATGTCATTTTGATTTATATATGTGTATGCTAGACAAGCATTGCAGTAAACTGGCTGGTGTTAGCTTGGGTTCGACTTGTCCCATTCAGGGCATCAGTTAACTCAGAATTACCTGGATGATTGATTGCATTCTTTCCTGGTTTTTTTTTTTTGTTTGTTTGTTTTTAATTACAGAAAATTGTGGGGGTTTATTATAGACATCTTGCAGCAGTTGCAGGTAGACTGTCAGGGTCGTCTTCTAAAAATATTTTTTCAGCTGTAAAGAATTCTGTAATTATGCATGTGATTTTAACATTCAATATACAAGAATAAGTCTCTTTCGGGTTTTG